>NC_139459.1:164827500-165452500 GCF_057233095.1 Heloderma suspectum | reverse complement strand
GTCTTCATCCCCTCCTAGCAGTGTAACATGAGGAACAGCCCATTCTCGGCCAATTGGTGGAGGCCTTCCAAATAAAATCTCATAAGAAGACAGACCCATGGGCTGTTGTGGGGTAGTCCTTGCTGATAGTAAGGCTAGAAGAAGTGCAGTAGGCCAGGTGAGGTGGGAAGTTTTATATATCTTAGCCAGCCTCCCTTTAAGAGTGGCACTCATTTTTTCTACTTGCCCAGTGCTTTAGGGGTGGTAGGGGGTGTTGAGATGCCAGGTGACCCCTAAGCATTTTGATGGGGACTGTGTTAGTGCAGCAGTGAAATGTGATCCTAAATCGGAGAACACACACTGAGGCAGGCCGAATCTTGGGAGAATGTGCTTCATCAAATGTTTCCCTACCTCTAGGGCTATGGCTTTCCTGCAGGGGAAAGCTTCTACCCATCCCAATAATTTATTTACAATGACTGACAGCCACTGGAATCCTTGTGTTTTGGGCAAATGAGCGAAATCAATCTGAATGGATTTAAATGGCAGTTACACCCATGGCCTTCCGCCTTGGGGCCCAGGCGGTATGACTTTTGCATTCTCCTTCATACACTGAGGGCAGGCAGAAACCACCCGCTTAGCCATCTGATGTATACCTGGGGCAAACCATTATCTGCAAATTCCCTTTGCCAACCCAGTACTACCCACATGCCCCTGGCTGTGGTGCTGTTGTAATACTGGCCTTAGACCTGCTTTTGGTAAAACAAGCCTGCCATCTGGGACAGCTCAGGCTCCAGTGCTATCTTGTGTAGCTCCAGCTGCTTGCCACACTTTCTTCTCCTCTGCACTGGCAAGTTCCCACCATGTTAATAAGGGTGGGGCTGGTATCACAGTGCAGAGGTGGTGTTCAGGAGGCAGTGCATGAAGGGTGGCTGATTTTGCCTCCTTATCTGCCCTGGCATTCCCTTGGGTGACAGGGTTATTACCAGTCCGTGAGCTTTGCAATGTACTACTGCTAATTCTTGAGGCAAATGGATTGTGTTCAGCAGCCTGTCGATTTCAGGACTATTGGAAATTGGTTTTCCCGCTGCTGTGATGAATCCTCGCGCCTTCCATAGGGCACCTGTAGCATGACAAACTCCAAAGGCGTATTTAGAATCAGTGTAGACAGTCAGAGATCTCTCTCCTGCTTTTTCACAAGCTCTAGCTAAAGCAGTCAGTTCCGCGGCTTGTGCACTTTTATTTTCTGGCAGGGGTCCAGAGTCAATTACTTCTGTGTTTGACACTACTGCATAGCCTGTCTTACGGATTCCATCCACCAGCCTGGAAGACCCATCAACAAACCAAATGAATTCAGAACTTTGCAAAGGTGTGTCTTTTGGATCATTTCTAGGCATTTGCACTTCACGAATAACAGCTTTACAGTCATATGGGAGATCTGGATCTTGTTCAGGCATAAGAGTTGCGGGGTTTAACACATTACACCATGAAATAATTAATTCTGGAGTTTAGAGCAACAAAGTCTCATATTTGGTATAACGGGCATTGAAAAAATGCTAGGTATTTTGCTGGGTTAACAAGGCGGATACTGCATGGGGTACTCAGAGTTGCAAAGGGTGACCAAGTACTTGGACCTTTTCAACAATGAGTGCCGCAGCTGCAACACTGCGCAAACAAGAGGCATAGCCTTTCGCAGTGCTGTCTAATTGCCCAGAGCAATACCTACTGGCCTCCTATGAGTCTACAATTTTGACAGAGAATTCCAGAAGCCACATCACATTTCTCATGTACAAATAAAATAACAGGTTTAGTATAATCTGGGAGAACTAAAGCTGGAGCGGATACAAGGAGAGTCTTTACTTGTTCCCAAACCTGGGACTCAAGCTTTGTCCATTCACATTCTCCTGGGGCTGCAGCCTTTGTTTTTTCTATCAATGGCTTCACAATTTCAGAGAAACAGGGATCTAATTTCTGCAATACCCCAACATGCCCAACAGGGCTCTGACCTGGGTTTCAGTAGATGGGGCATTCACTTTTGTAATGGCATGCACACGTTTACAAAATAATTTTCTAGTTCCACAAGACAGGATGTGTCCCAGATATTCAGCTTCAGACTTACACCACTGCAACTTCCTCTTTGCAATTTTATATCCTCTTTCATCTAAGGCGTTAACCAATACAACTGAATAACTTTTAAAATCTTCCTCTGAGCATGCACAGAGTAAAATATCAGGTCTAATATTGTATATTCACGTGCACTTGCAAGGATGCTGCATAATATGGTGGCAGGATTTGGGTCAACATTATGTCTTGGGATCACAAATTTATTGATTAGCCTGAGGTCTTGCACAATGCGGTAGCTGGGGGGCTGTCTTGGCTCTACCCTCTTTTTGACAGCCAAAATTGGGGTGTTACATGGCGATAAACACTGTACTAAGACACCTTGTTTTAAGAGTTTTTCAATTAGTTTCCCAATGCATTCTCTGGCTTTCAATGACATGGGATATTGCTTTACCTGTTGTGGGGAGGCCATGTCAGTACAGACGGTAATTTTTATAGGAGCTGCAGATTTTAGCAGCCCAATTTCATCCGAATCTTTCGCCTAGTACTCAGATGGCAGCCCTCTCAGCTCTTCTGGCAGATCTGTGTCTGTTGGGGGATTGGCCTCCTCTAAAAAAGCCATAACATTGGAGGAAGGCAGGGTGACATAGAGCCCATCTCGGCTGCAACTGATAGAAGCATTTAACTTTGCTAGCAGGTCTCTTCCCAAGAAGTTTACTGGGATTTTTGACATCATCAGGAAGGAATGATCTGCTGCAAAAGGCCAATTTTAACCGTAACTGGTTGACTCAAGGGAACAGTGGATAATTTTCTATCAATTCCTATGACACTTTTTCCAGAATCAGAAAGGGGTAAGTTGATTTTATTCAGCATGCTATTTGCAGCGTCAGTGTCAAGCTGACAGTCATAAGGTTTCCCATTTATATTAAGGGTCAGAAAAGGTTTCGCCAATTTCAATTTCCAGCTGTTTGGGGTTTGACTCTCACTCTCTCTACCAACCAACTCTAGCCCTCCTTCTACCCATCATTCTGACGTTCTAACACTTTCTGCTTCCTGGTAAGTGGCGGGCCCCTGCCCCTGCCACTGCCCAGTCCACTGACCTTCTTGCCTTTGATTCCCCTTCTGGGGACACTCATTTTTCCAGTGACCAGGTTGCTTGCAATAATGGCACACATCCCGGTCATAACCACTTCCCTGTCCTCCCTCATTTGTCTCTGCACTTGCTCCTCTACCATGTCCTCTCTGACCACGTCCACGACCAAACTTTCGTCTTCTCCCTCAGTCACACCCCGGGAACCTTGTTCCCATATGCCGCCAACAACTTTGCCTCTAACTCTTTCTCCTTCTTCCATTGCTTCTGTGCCTTCTCCTTCCTTCCATCAAACACATATTTTGCTATTGCCAACATCTCCACACTATTTTCCTGCCACCCTGGCTGGTGTTCTCTGAAATATTTTTTAATATCAGGAGCAGCTTGCTCCACAAACATACCTACTATCAGGGCAGCATGCCTTGCCTCATCAGGGTCAATGCCCCCATACACGCGCAGAGTGCGAGTCAAACGAACCAGGAAATCAGTGGGGAATTCTGATTTTTCTTGAGTCACAGCCTGCACCTTAGACCAGTTTATAGTTTTCTGACCCATTTGTTGTAGAATGGTGCGTGTCCATTCTTGGTACTGAGTTATGACTGTCCAATCAGCTGCATCATTCAGATTTAACGGGGGACAGGGGTCAGGGTAGGCGTTTAAAACCCTGACACATTTGTGTACAGACACTTTGAATTTGGTTTATAACTGGATATATCCTTTGGGATGGCAGCAGATCTTGGTTCTCTGGGTAGGGGGGCGGTGGACAAGGCGGCAGAGGCAGCGCAGATGGTACGCTCGCGAAGGACAATACTTTATTTTTTGCCTGCCTTTTCTCAGCCACGTCGGCCCAGAGAAACCAATAGTCCATGTTTTCAGGCACCCTGTCTTCTAGAACAAGGCAGAGATCTCTTAAGATGTTTGGGCGGAAGGATCCTTCCGGTGGCCATGAATGACTAAGAACTGGCCATTTTTCTGTGCACAACAGAACCAAGCGCTTTTTACTCAAACCAGCCATGCCTGGCAGAGTATTCTATTGCTTAAGCATAACATCTAGAGATGACCCCGTCGGGACACTCCGACCCCCACCCATATTGTCTCCTTCAACCAGTAAAGGCCGTCCTGTATATATCTTTCAATACTTAATGGACATCACCTTAAACAAAGGAAACCAACCAGGGGGTCTCACCTTTTTTTTTTTACCAGTGAATCTTACCCTACTTGGTTTTGAAGCACACCCATCCCACCTGTCCAAGAAGACCCCAAGGTGAACTCACCTAGTGCTGGCTAGATTGTTCAGGCATCGGGTGGGGCATGATTGCACTGCAAAGCTGGGCCCTCCTGCCTGGCTCACCAGATTGTGGTAAAAGTCCAAACTGGACTTGGAGGTCCATGCCCAGCTGCCCTTCAATTAAGCTCTGGACACGCGGGTAAGATTCAACTCGAGTTTATTCATTTACAACGAAGGTAGCTCTGTCAACCCAGAGGCAGCGCAGATCAGCACTCACCAGTTACATTTATAATCATAATGTGGCTAAATAAGTGACGTCAGCCAAGCCTAGCACGCATGTCTGCTCATTATCTACTAAACTTTTACTGGACCATCACTCCTGGCTTTTTCTCAGAGCCCTGCAACTTTTGCAAGGACGATGATTCTTAGGCTTGGGGTGAGTTGCTGTAGATGGTAAAATTATCTGTGACAAGCTGCAGCGTAACATCTGAACCTGATCACTATATAGAACTGCAGGCTGCAAAGGACAGAAGAATGTACCCCCTTCCTAATGGAAGTCCAGCCCAAGGACCAATTTATTTTCTGAGCTTTCAGTTAATATTAGCCACACATTTACAGATTTTTCTTCACAATACATTGGAAAAACACACTGAGTGCACAAACTTGCACATTTTAAATTTTGGATTATTCCCCTTGTCCTGGGCTCATACGGCAGTATCCATTGGTACTCCTACACAGAGTAGACCCATTGAAGTGAATGGGCCAAGTCTACGTAGGACTACCATTGGATACTGCCCATAGTCACAAACACGGATTTGAATAATCACATCACGCTATTTATTTATTTATTTATTTAATATCCTGCCTTTCCATTAAAAATAGTGCACAAGGCGACAAACAGTAACAAAATGCAAATAAAATGTAATATAATTAAAACATAACCACATCAAGTAAAACACATCAGTTGAAAACACATAAGTTAGAAAGAAATAAGAAATAAACAGCATCCACTGGTTAGAAGTTAGTTTTACAAACAAAACAGCTTAATAGCCAAGAGCCTGCCTGAATAAACATGTCTTTGTATGCTGGTGGAAGAAAGTCTTCTCCCGAGGATCTTAAAACCCAGGCAAACTCATAAGGGGTAATGCAAGCTTTCAAATAGTCTGGCCCTAAATCGTGTAGGGCTTTATAAGTCATAACCAGCACTTTGAAGTGTGCCAGGAAACAGACTGGTAGCCTATGAGGCTGCTGTAAGAAGGGAATCACATGATCCCTATAACCGGCTCCGGTCAGCAGTCTGGACCAGCTGAAGTTTCCGAACACTTTTCAAAGGCAGCCACGGGTACAGCACATTACAACAGTCCAAACATGCATGCAATGGCTGTACAATTTTGTGTACAAGGACAGATTAAAGCATACTAGGGGCTGAGTAATCCACACTAACTAATAATGCTAATAAAAATATCAACTAATAATATTTCATGTGCCCTAGAAAATGTGCCCTCTTCTTAAAAAAATGAACATGGTAAGGCTTATGCACCGGAATATTTTGACATTGTAAAGCTGCTTAATTAGTGTGCTTGTATGGTGAAACTACATGTTCCTTAAGATTTGCAGGCAAGGCTCCTGATGATAGATGCCCAGTTGTTGGGGGGGGGGGGGACACGGCCTTTTCTGTGGCTACATCCAGATTGTGGAACTCCCTGCCTCAGTAGATTTGTTTGGCCTTCTTTCTCTTGACCTTCCATCATTTACTGAAGACATCTTTGCTCCAACATCCTTCTGGCATGCTGGCCTGAATTATTTTAATGCAGTTCAGTAGACTGATTTGCATTAGATGTTTACTCTGGTGTAGGTGTCTGTTTTTTAAACATTGTATTGTTTTATGGTTTTACTGACATAATTTTATCTTTTTTTTTAATTTATATGCCACCTTTCTACCAAGAAATGGCACCCAAGGCAGCTTGATGCTGTAAGCATTATTTTAATGTTGTAAGCATTGATGTTCTATTGGTTTCTATGGTTCCGGCCCAGCCTATCTTTAGGAGCGCCTCCAGCAACACCAGACAGGCCACTTAACAAGATCAGCCTCGGATGGCCTTCTCTCTGTCCCATCAGCCAGGACAGCTAGACTGGTGGGGACGAGGGAGAGGGCCTTTTCTGTGGTGGCCCCCACTCTGTGGAACTCCCTCCCTAGGGAACTCCGCCATGCCCCCTCTTTAATGAGCTTCCGCCGTGCATTAAAAACGTGGTTGTTCAGGCAGGCATTTGGGGTGAGTTAGGGTATTTTAGAAAATGTTTTTATTGTAGAATTTTACTGTTTAAAACTGTTTTATTATATGCTTGTACATCGCCCAGAGTGGCTGGGTGACCAGCCAGATGGGTGATTAATAAATTAAATAAATAAATATTGCAATTGCATTAGATGAGTGGGGTATACATTAAGCTTTTCTGCTTGGGGCATTTATTGTGCACTCGTGATTTCTTACAGCTGTTTACAAGTTCTGTAGATGATGTCATGATCCTCCAGTTTCACTTGTTTTTTTAGTGTGGTGAAAATGGAGTATTATTTCTGAAAGGAAAAAGGGTATTTTCCTACTTGTGTAATTGTGATAATTCGCTATAGCACAGCACCACCTTGAGGTTATGCAGCAAAAAAGCAGAAAAGGAAAAGCTGTTTGTGTAGAGCTCAGATCTCAGTTCTGTGATGAAACGGAAAATAGATACAGTGATTAACAGCCTCGTGTAGAAAAGCTCAAATAAATATGAGCAAAAATAAATCTAAAATAAATAATATGATTAGTTTTTGTGAAAGCTCCAAGGTATGTCCAGGCTGCAAATTGCCATGTTCTGGCTCAGTCTATACTTTCCAGAGGCCATATTGATAATGTATCAGAAATGTGATAAACCATTAAGGGCGCAGTTCTATCAGGATACTTGGAGTCTGATGCCTATCCAATGCAGAGCAGCCAGAGCACAGAGGGAATCCTCTCCTCCATGCTCCAGCTACCCTGCATTTTCAGCTAGACACATGATTTCAGCTGCCTAGCCAGGTCGCATTGGAGCGGGAGGCGGGGAGGCTGCGTGGCACATAGGAAGCCTCGTAAAGAGGCTTCCACAGTCTCTTCCCCTCCCCACTTCTGGGAATGCCCCCCTTTTCTCCCTCTCTGTGCTGTTTCCGAGCGTGGAGACCGGCAAGAGCCGCGCTGCCTGTGAGGGGGGCGGCGAGCGTGGTTTCTGGGAACCAAGCTCAGTGCCCTGGCTCTGATCTTGGTTTCCAGAAGCCAAAAAACCCTATGGCCCTCTAGACCCTGTCTAGTGGCCACTGGAGTGCTCTTTAAGAGTGGCTACTTATTACTGCACCAAGTGACCTCACCACCTCATAATCATGTTAGCCAAATATAGGCTGCACCTCACCATGTACTGGCTCAATCCAGAATTTCAGTTGGAGCACCTGAGGATCATGGGAGTAGGCAAAAACATCTGGAGGGCCACAAGTTTCCCACCCCTGATAAATTGTGGAACTCCATCCCACAAGAGGCCTGCTTGTCATGCTAGCCTTCTGGCAAGCAGTGAAGATATAGTTATTTCAGCAGGCATTTCAGTTGTTTATTGATTCAAAATTCAGCTACTACTTTTTCATTTTTGTGGGGTTTGTTTGTCTTGTTTTTAAGTGTTTCTTTTATTAGCTCCTTTAAGGTCTTTTTGAACAAAAGGCAGGATACATATATTTAAATAAAATAAAGGTAACTTGCCGCTGAGCATCTCAAAACTTAAGTGTGCCAAAACCTGCCCCAGTCCCCAGAATGTTTAATGAAAATGTGTTCCCTGCAAAAAGAGACAGCACAAGATATTTCAGCTCCTCATGATGTACTCCCAAATGTGTCACTACCTGAGACAGACTGCCTCATCCTGCTCAATTGCATGAGTGGTCCTGCCTGCAAACAGCTCTGCCTACTGCCGGTGCCAGTCCTTTAGCATTAGGGTTATACAGAAACAGGTGATATTTCCATCCTGCTTCCCAGCAAAGGACTAAGCAGATGCTTCTCAAGGAGTGAGAGCTGTGTGTGTGTTTTTTAATTTGGCGCCACCTCCTCAGGGGTGGGGTGAGGAAGCTCCCCAGCCCCCACACCGGCCCTTTTCTTTGTGGTCTGATGTCAGTTGCAAAAGAGGAAGCTGTCGCCTGTTGCTGTGTTTCCCAGCCGTGTGGAAGGGTGCTGCTGGTGACAGCAGAAAGCGACTCTTACAGCAGCTACAGCAGTGACTTGAGCTGGAGCAGCAGTGTGTGGAAATGGAACTGTGGAAGCAGTGTGCCCGCTGGCTTATCCAGTGCCGGGTGCTGCCCCCGAACCACAGAGTGACCTTGGAAGGTGCCCAGGTCTGTGACTTAGCCCAGGCCTTGCGTGATGGTGTCCTTCTCTGTCAGCTGCTCAACAACCTCACTCCTCATGCTGTCAACTTACGGGAGATCAATTTGCGCCCTCAAATGTCCCAGGTGAGTGAAAAGACTAGTGGGGTGGGGGTGGGGGGGAGTATGTATCTGAGCAGCAGTTTGTAAGGGGTTAATGTTCCCCAGTGTGGGGAGAAAGGGAGGGAAGTACAGTCTCACCAGAAACCTTTTTATGGAGTTCATGAAACCATGTTAGTCACTGAGGGGATTCACAGCTTCTGGATGGAGATGGAGAGAGAGAGGGAGAGATTGGTATTTTGCCATCATGTTCACAAGGGTGGTAGGGTGGAGAGACTCAGGTGTCAGAGGACCCAGGCAGCATAAATAAATAAATAAATAAATAGGGGATTAACAGCAAGGGAATCAAAGTGGAGGATAAGAATCTCTGTGGTGACTGCATGGTCAATATTTGCGAGCTATGATAGTGGGAGAGGAGCATGAGATATTATGACACACGAGGCACCAGTGGGAGCATGGAATCCACTTGGGTTGTACTTGTGGGGTTGAATCAGGGAGCAAAAGGGTTAACGTGTCTCTGAGGAAGTAATTGCAGTGTGATCATATATGTGTGGGTGGGGAGTATTGGTCTCCTGCTTTTAGCTGGTGTGCGAAGCAGGGGCAGGGAGGGGTTTATTGAGGTGCACAGACGTGTAGATTTCGCTTTGACTGTGGGATGGGGATCGGGGTTGATACGACACTGTCTCTGCCAGCGGGCAGGGAAGAGGTGACATTTGCTCTTTGAAATTAGAAGGAAGAACAGTAAGGAGTTCTGCAAGAGCGATGGAGGTCACACATACGGAATGGCAGGGGCCTAACTGAACCCGGGGTAGCATGACCAGGCTCATCTGTATTAAATCATGGCTGGAGAGGTGGCCTGCCCACGTGCTCTGAGAGAGGCTCTGGGGCCACCCAAGATATATGGTGACAAAAGTCAAGAACATACGCAGGGCTCTGCCAAGATGTGAGGGGCCTAAATCTAGGCTAACAGCTTTGAAAACCAGGCTAGAGATGAACAAATCTGTCAGTTTCATTTTCTCCCTCATTCTATTTTTTTTAAATCTCAACTACTTTCTACTTTGTTTATGAAGTAAGTTGTGAATTTTGATAAGTTTTTATCAAAACATGAACAAATTTCTTGAATTTCTGCACCAGCTAAATTCAATAGGTACAAGTATTCCCAGCATGGAGAGGGAATATGGACAGAAGGAAATTGAGGGGGAATAAGTAGGTTGGGGGAGGGAGTTCTTGAAAGTGTAAAGAGGCCCCACCACCAGTAGAAGCACCACCCATGTCTCCTCTGGTTTAGGACAAGGGTCCCAATCCAGATTTCCTGGAGTCCCAGTTCAGTCCTCTAGGCTTCCCCGGATGGCCATGCTGCCTTCCCAGGCCCCACCTGCTTTCCCCCAACCACCAATCATTTGGTGGTTTCCTGGCTTTTGTGCAGTCTTTTTTACTCATTCTAAATGGTTGAAATGACTCTCGTAAAAGTTTGTTACTGACAGTACGGACTTTAAACTCAAATATACTGGTGTTCTGGATATCTTTGGTCTTGCTGCTTTTGCCTTCAGCCCCGCCACAGGAACATGGCTCCTAAGAGCTTCTCCAAAGTGGAATTTTACCCTTGGGCTGAAAGACATTCAATATCCCTGGTTTAGGAGATGCAGTTTTAACTTTTCATTTTCTTCCCAAGCACAACAGGCTGAAATTTGTTCTTTGTTTATAAATAAAGGCAGAGAGTTCATATTTCTGAGGACCTTTTCAGACAACAGAATTCATGGAGAAGTCAAAAGCTTTTAGCCAGAATACCTAAATAGAGCATTCTGTGTTCAGAGGGATCATTTAAGCACCAGGAAGGGCATTGTACCCCTGCTTGCAAGCTTTCCAGAGGCATTTGTCTAGCTGCTGTTGAAAACAAAATGGATTCTTGGCCTGATCCAGTAAGATAATTCCCATGTTCTAATGTGTCTCTCTGTGTAACTGTTTTAATCTTACTGTAATTTCTAGCACCGGTGGCACAATCATATCTCCACACAATTCCTCCAAGGTTGGTACCGTCAGAAGACACTGTGATATCTGAGGTGGAAAATCTAAATAGCACCCCGCCCCTTCCATTAATTAACTTCGGAGCAATCCCATGCCTTTGTGTAGCTCCCATTAATTTCAGTAGGGCCTCCACAGTAAAATGTATCCAATCTATCGTGGGCTTGGTCAGATCTGCTAATTTCATTTGTCACCCTTAATGGCACACAAAATCCACAGCCTGAGGCCTTCACCTTGCCTTGCTTCATGGTAGGCCTACTTTTTGTTGCTGGAAGGAAGTTAACCTTGCTGCAAGGCGCAGCTCTTTCACAGATTATTTTGTGCTGGATGGCTGCCTCCAGGAGCCCTGCTTTCTCAAACAGGTTTAAGGGGCAAACGATATATTAGACATAAATCTGTGTAGCAAAGCTTTATTTTTGTTTTGTTTTTTTAATTACATCCAGTCTAAGGAGGCTGATTTTGAGTGGAGGAGTGGCAAGGTGGTGCTTAACTAGTGTTACACTACTGTGTCGTTTTATTGTTCTTTTTTTATTGGCCTGAGAATTTCTATTTGAAAAGCAAACAATAAATCCTACAAATAAATAAAACTAAATCAAATAAATAAAATTAAATATTTCCTTACTCCCTGTTTTTCTGCTCAAAATCAACTTTTCAGCTGTTTCCGTCTTCTGGATCTCGAAACCCGAGAGTGGGGGAAGTAGCGGGGGGGGGGGATTTAAGTAGAAAATTAGCAATTAAAAAAAGGTTAAGGACTGCCTCCTCCAGCTGCTCTTCTACTCAAAATCAGTGTCCAGAGGTGAGGCTGCTTTCTGTTAATAAAAAAGAAGTCAGGATGTATTTACATGCATTGAGGTGTAATGTAGAGTTTGCACCTACAACAAACAATTCAGCCTTCATGAAAGGTATGGACAGTCAGTCCATAAAAGATTTCTACTTGCACAGCTCCGAAAATATGAACGCTTTATAAAAATTGTGGACAGGTTGCAACCTTAGGAGAGAGGAAACCTTGGGGCAGGGGGTCTTGGTGGAAAATACAATGCTTTATTTTGTTTAGGCAAATTCCTCATTTGTGTATGGATCATTATGGAAACTGTTATAAAGGAGCACACAGTTACCAGATCTCAGCAGCGTAGCTGCAGGGAAGATAATTTCCCTGCAGCCATTTCCTCTTGGTTCTCATTGCATCTCATTGTACACAGCCTGACTGGTCTAACATTTAGAGGGCTGTGTTTGTGGGGTGCCATATGACTTCTGGCAGTGTTTATCAAAACATCTAAACTCACTCTATCCCCTCCCCAACCAAGTACTTGAACTTTCTGTTCAATGGGTGAGCACCTGCATAAGGGAATTTGTGGATTAGGGTAAAAGAATATTAAAGAGGTATGTGTGTGTTTAAGGACACATACCCTCATCCCCTCTCTTTCATGGTCCCACTCTCTTAATTGGCACCAGTCTGACCCATCCAATGTAGCTTAGGAGGGAGGGAACGGGCAGAGGAAAGGTGAGAGGCTAGCATTCCTGGAGCATTTGATGAAGGAGCCACTCCATCCAGTGAAGACCTGTTCTCTACAGCTGAGCTATAGCCCTTGACTTGAAAGTGTGGTACTGTCATTAAGGCTGCCAACCAACCAGGGGGGAAATATATATTGTATTGATGTATTTTTCTAGAATCCTAAATTATGCCTGATATCTTATATTTGTAAGGTAACCAAGACACAAAATGACTTTTCCTCCAAGCCTGATTGCTCAGCAGCCTGCCCCTAATTGCTAGTGTTTTCAAGAAAATATTCTATTCTACTAAAAGGTACAACTACATATTATCATCGTTATCATAGGAATTTCTCCTGACCATAAAGCCTTATGCTTAACAACCTTGTTGGGTTTGTGTGACAAAACTATTAGGGCTTACCGGAGGTTTTGGCAATGCCCTGGTGTTGGGAGTCGCATTTCCACCCAGAACCCAACCCCACTGAAATTCCTACTGCTAAATTTGCTACAATGGCAAAAAAGCAGCAATTTTGCAAGGGAACCATGTGTGTGGGGAACATGCACCTGGTTTACAAGCAGAATCTTGTGGCTCCCGAGAGATTTCTGGAAGCATAATTCTGCTTGCACACAAGGCGTGTGCTCTCTCTGCATGCCTTGTTTGCTTGTAAAAGCACCGCTTTTTGCCACCACAGCAACAATTTCAGCAGCAGGGGCAGGGGGCCTGCAAAAATGGCCATGGGGGCCGCATGCGGCTCATGGGCTGTATGTTGCCTAACCCTGGCTTACAGCCTTAATAAGTATGGTAATTTCATATTTGCATGCTAAAACCTCTAGTCCTAAACATCTGATGAACAATTAGTGCACAAATGGACTTCCAAAGTCCATTTGACAAATGACATATTTCTGACAAATGACATATTTTTCTAACTGGAACTTTTACACAGTGCTGGTAAAATTTTAAAGATCACTTCATACTTTTCCACTGCTACTTACATTCATTCACACACACACACACACACACACATACACACACACACACACTTCTTGCTCATTTCCCATAAGGGTGGTTCTAAGAGAGATTTGAGGCACAATCTTATGCATGTTTAGACAGAAAAAAATGTCCTACAATTCCCAGCATTCCCCAGGCAGCATGGCTGGCTGGAAGGATACTGCGAGTTGTAGGACTTTTTTTTCTAAACATGCATAGGATTGCACCCTAAAACATGTTCAGGGGACTGAATGTGGGAGCATTCAGGATATATGCTCCATATAACTCCTACCACCACTCAGACAATTATCCACTTCCTGGCTCAAGCTAACTTTCTAGTTATGTGGCACCCTGTGGCTTAATGGTGCAGTGACCAACATGGCACCAATTGCAAACAAAGCATACGCTTATCAGTGCCTGGGTTTCACCACAATATACACAGAAGTATTATTATCCTTTATTGATCATTGAATGTTGCAAGGAACATTTAAATGTGTTCTGTGCACAGCTGTGGTACCTCTGGCAGAGCACATGCTTTGCCTGCAAAAGGTCCCAGGTTGAATTCCTCACATCTCCAGGTAGGGCTGGGAAAGACTCCTGCCTGGAACTCTGGAGAGCCGCTGCCAAGTCAGTGTTGACAATACTGAGCTAGATGGAACAATGGTTTGAGTCAGTATCAGGCAGCTTTCTATGTTCATATGAAGTACTGTACCTGTATTTATCCCTCCCTCAGGGCATTATAGCTGCTCCCAATCCAAACACTGAGAGCCCATTTGTACAATCCTGAGGTATGTGGAAATCTCCCCTGCGCCCCCCAGTATCTGGGTTGTTGTGCAATACATATGACATGGGGTTTCTCCACATGGAACTTTTATCCTGCTATTGTGATTAGTTACTCATGGAAGTTTGCAGGTCCTTTAGAAGATCCTCCCCACCCCACCCCACCCCCCCGGTCTGTTTAGAAGACCGGGGCTGCAATCCCTGTAGCTTTCTTCACACGGAGCTTTTATCCTGCGATTGAGATTGCTCCTTCATGGTAGTTTGCGGGCTCTTTACATGACGCAGTGACCCTCCAGGGAGTCTCCTGCGCTAAATGACCTTTATTCCATTTTTAAATAGATTGGAGATAATGAGCTATCAAATTACAGCGTTTGAGTTCCGCTTGAGTTCCCTCATGAAAAGAGAAAAACCGGCAATAAGGGGAGCCAGACCACACCATCTAGCGGCTATATAATGAAACATATGGAAGACTCAGATAAGGGGGAAAAGGAGGCGGAAAGAGGGGGGAAGGAAGCGTGTGTAAAGGGAGTCCGTCGTGATCCTGCATTTACAACAGAAGCAGAAAGCCCCATTTTAAATGCGGGGTTTTAGGCTGGTGTAGAGCTGCCCATTGTCAGGTGCTCTAGTCCAATTGTTGGCAGCATCCAGGCTGGAAAGGGGGCACCAGGCACGCAGTTAATTTGGGGGCCTAGGGAGACCACCCTGGTAGACTCCTTCAGATGGTTCAGAGCCTCAGACTGATGGAATATAGCAAAACCAGGGCCCCATCTACATGGTGCCGACTGGGTCTTTTGTATCGTTGGAGCTGTGCAGCTCCTGCGCTGTGAATGCTAAACGACCTAGATATACGGGGCCTAGTTACTGTGCAGTTTTGCTGAGGCGCAGGAGCCTGCCAAGCACTGTCGCCGCGAGCAGTGGCGCCCGGCAAAGAGGGACACAGTTGCTTGCGGCGGCACGAAGCTCTGGTTCCCTCTCCCATCACGGCTGTGTCCCTCTCTGCCAAGCAGAGCCCCGGCAGAGAGGGATGCGGTTGCTCTCGGCACCGGTGGCACAAAGCGCCACTTCCCTCTCCCCTCCCCTCCCCCATCATGACTGCAGGCATGATGGGAAGCAATTGGGAAGAGAGAGAGGGAAGAGAGGGGAGGAGGAAAAGGGCATCACACCGTCACTCACTGCCCACTCCACACCCACCGCAAACCGCGCTGTCACCCCGAGGGATGGTTAGACAGCACACCTCACTGTGGTGAAGCTGCAGCAGCTGAAACATTCGGAGGAAAACTACACCTTGGAAATCCGCATTTTCTGGGCGGAAACCACAGAAGACTGTGAGGTGGCGACTGCGTCGTCTAATCAAAAGGACCTCCACTTACAGCAGCCCCAGAGTAAAAGGCATGTCTAGATGTGCCCCTAGAGTTCTGTATCTGGCAGTAGCACAAGATTGGCTCTCAGGGATCATCTGATTCCCTGGACCAGATGGATTCAGGTTTGTGGTGCTAGTTCCTTGCTCAAACTGCCTGCCGACCCCACATTCAACCAGCACACAAAATGGGGATTCGGTTAGTGCCTGACTTGCAAGACTTCTGGCTTGAATGCAGTTCAAGCCCAGAGGTTCCCAGCAGTCTATAGGCACAAAACATGATTTGATGTGCACTGAAGTGCTCGTGTTCATGATGGAGTAAACGCCACGTGACTCCTTTGCCTTTGCTGTGAGCATGCTTGAATCCAAGCTGAGCCCAGACAGAAAAATATTCATCTGATGTGCACCAAAGGGCATCTCAGTGAAAGAGTTGACTTATATCATTTTAGTTCCTGGCTTGTAGTTTCCTTTGTAATGTCTCAGAAGAGAACACAGATCAGAACACAGATAGTGCCAGAGATTCCTCTACCTACAAAACCCATCCCTGGACTGATCTGATAAAAAGTCTGTTGTTCCACAATAGCCATGTTGAGCGTCTAGCCATGCTCAGCCTAGGTGGAAGCTAAAGCATCTCATTAACCATGAGGGGAAAGATATTGTAGTTACAGACCCACCAGCCTAACGTGTGGACCAGCTACATTTGTGGGAAATGTTATTAAGTCTAGAATTATTATTTTCAGTCCTTCTAGTAATGAACACAGGTGGTGAGTGCCACCAGGGCAATAGCCAAAATGGGGTAACTGAGAAACAAGAGGGAAGTATCAGCATGCTTAGGAGAGCCTGAAAGGCAGCCTATAAATATTTTAAATAAATTAAATAATGAAGTTAAAAAATCTTTAAAACAAAACACTTGAAGAAGCAGCCCACACCCTAAAAGCCCATCAAGGACAGACTGCATTCAGTAGCTAAAGAATGCCAGAGTTGAGGAGGGGGGTGCCTTGTTTGGAGGGAATGGCACCCTGATCAGGACATTCCTCTTAGGAGGGTGATTACACTGCAACATGCCCCATTTGTTTCCTCTACTCTGGTGGCTGAGTACCTATCAGTTTTGAAGCGAAATGGTGCCACCAAAAAACAAGATCATCGTTTCTATGTACCTGGCAGACTCTATGGGTATGTAGAGGTATGTAAGTTTGTAAATTAAAGCAAAAAACTGCCTAACAAGAAACTGTGAACTTACAGAAGGCTGATGGAAGTTGATTCTATGGGTGGTGGCGGGGGAGAGTATTTAAAGAAACCAGAAGTTAGGCAGATTGTAGCCCTGTGCAGGTGTTCAGGCCTCCCACATGTGAGGGCTAAAAGTGGGGTGGGGGTGAGGGCACACATGCAAGCCCGGCCCCCCAATGTCCCCATGCAGAGAGCCTGCCTTCCCTGCTACCGGTCTTGCTGCATTGAGGAGCAAGGTCTAGAAGGGGTTGCTATTTACATTACCTTGAATGCAAGTAGAACCCTTCACAGGATCAAGAACCTCCTTGACCAGCTGAAGCTCTTGAAAGCTTATAGCAAGTATCCTGGAGGGAGAGTTAGTTCCATGAAATTAAAAACCTCCTCTACAGTATACAAGAATGGTTGAGTCTCCAGACCTGTGTGCCCCCTGTCTAAGGTTATATGGCACAGCAGGGGAAAGCTGGGGAGAGTAAAAAGTGTAATATATCCCTTCTCTACTCCTTAAACTACACCCCCCCCCCCGCCCAATATCTGTACAGCACTACAAGCTCCTTTTTCCAGGCTGGCCAGAGTAGCATAGTAGCTTGAATAAGTAGCACTCTACTTAAGGGATGAGGATACATTGCAACATTCTGTTGGAGATCATACATGTACACACAGAAGAGCAAGTCTGGCAGAGACATGATCAGCACGGCTTCTGCAAAGGGGAGTCCTACCTTACAAATATTTTAGTCTTCATGGCGAGTGTTAAACAAACACGTAGATAGGGGCAATCCAGTAAACAATTTTCAAAAAGATTCTGACAAAGCCTCTCACCAAGGCTTCTCAGGAATTGTAGCAGTCATGGGGTAAGGGGGCAGGTGGATTAGTAATAGGCCAAAAGACAGGAAGTTGAGGCTAGGAATAAATGGGCAGTTTTCACAATGGAGGAAGTAAGCAGTAGAGTCCAGGGATGTTATGTACAAGGATCTTTTCAACTTATTTATAAGTGATCTGGGGTAAAGGGTGACCAACGAGGTATCCATATCTGCAGATTACAACTAGCTATTCAGGATGGTAAAAACCCAAGCAAGCTATTAAGAATGCCCAAAGAACCATATTCCTGTTCCCCAAATCCTAACAGCCCATTTTGCATATTATGCAAATTCTTTCTAATTATGCAAATCCAAGTGGTTGGTTAGCAAAGAATTAAGCAACCTCCTGCTGCTTTTTGGGCTTTTCTACATGAGGCATTTATTGTGAGGTTGTCATTCCCTATTCATGATTGTTTATGGGTTCTTTAGACAACATTATGACCCTCCAGTTTTGCTTTTGTGTTTACCGAGCACTTTTGGCAAGTTTTTTAAGAGCAGGGAACATGCAGCATTTAATTGTGGAAATGAAAGAAAACACTTTTTTCACTTGTGTATTATTCTGCTATACCACAATGCCATCTAGAGGCTAAGTAGTGGGAAAGTAGGAAAGAAAATACTTTTCATGTAGTACTGAGATCTCAATTCTGTGGTGAAACCAAAAATAGATACAGCGGATTAACAGCCAATTAACAGCCCTGTGTAGAAAAGCTCTTCCACCCCAAATCATTCTGTTCCCATACTGCTTTGTATCAAGGAAGCAAGACATTTGGCTTTTCTTATATATGTTCACATATAATGTGAGTGAACCTCAAAGGCTAAAAAAATGAAGACAATTATATACTCTTTCCTTGTGCTCTTTTCCTGAACCAAATCACACTTATTTAGGGTGCTTCCAGATGAGGCTTTTATGGTGCCATCACCCTGCTTCATTCACAGAATTTTATGGAGACGGGGGGTGAGGTCCAGACATTATTATCTATTCATGACCCTCCTGATTTTTCCCACAACTTCTTCTTTTTCCTTAACACAGAAAATCCATTAAGGAGAAAAAAATGGAACAGCTACACAATGCTTTCTGATTACTAGCAATAAGAGCTGTCTGTCTGGAAGCACCCTTAAATACACTGGCCTCTAGCCTAGGAGGTATTTGATGTTAGCTTTGTTTTGGTTGCCTATGGCCCAGCCAGCATTAACAGATACACATTTTGACTCTAGTGCACATTTGTGTCAATGTACTACTAGTGCAGGAGTGAGCAGGTGTAGATAAAGATCTACTGGTAGGTCTCTGGGTGATTTGCAGCAGATTAGCCGGGATTTCCAACAGCAAATCATTTAACAGCAGCAACAGAAATGCTTTTGTGTGGGGGTGGAGGGGGTGGATGGGTCCTAAATTAGGCTGCTGAAACAGAGGAAGTTGGGGTGAGGAGGAGGAACCAGGAATTCATTTTTGTGTGAAAGGACTGTGAACACATGCATTGTACTAAAAACAATTTTGTGGGTTGAGCATGTGCTCAGAATGCACTCTATTGCCTAATTCTACATGTAAGTCTGATCCTATCCCCACACACCACTGCACTTGATTTCACGAGGACCAACAGTTCCTCGTAAAAAAAAAAGTAGATCCCACAAGCCAAATGTCTGTCAGCCCGTGATCTAGTAGAAAATTTGCCATATAGGGCAAACTGGGTATTTTCTAAAATAACACCCTTCTTTCTTGTAAATCATGTGGCCCTTATGTGGTCGAATGATTTAGCCAGGTTGTGTCTAAGGTCATTCTTCTGCGATTTTCTAAACACAAAATGCCGATGTACTGCTTTCCCTCCATTCTCAGTATCTCTGGAGAGTATTCAAAATGCTTCACCCCTCCAATTCTATGTATATAAGGTGACTGGATGGTAGTTTAATTTTGCTTCACCACTGGTGATGGGACAGCATCCACCCATCACACTTGAAGGCAGCAGGGTAGCTTAGGAGGTGCAGGGTAGGCTATGTGGGCACACAGCCACCTCCCAGCATCTGCCACCTGAGGCAACTCTCTCACTCTGCCTAATGGTAGGGCTGGCCTTGGAGGGGAGGGAAACAAAGGTTTGCCTAAGGCCGCTTAGGGAGCAATCCTATAGCTGCTAGATAGCGGCTAGATGGCCATAGGATATCTGTTTTCCAGGAACCAACCTCCCCCCACTTCCACGCTGCCAATGGCCCTGTCCTCCACACTCACAAGAGGAGCGCAGAGTGGCTGAAAAGGGGCATTCCGGGGGGTGTTCCGGGGCAGGGAAGGCAGAAATGCCTGTAGAACACATCCAATGTGTCGTACAGCAGCCGCCTCCCCCGCTCAGCCCTTCCATGGCTAGACAGCCATAATCAGCTGTCTAGCCAAAAATGCAGGGCAGGAGGAACACAGAGGGAACTGCCCTGCCCTGCATTGGATAGGTGGTCGCCTCTGAGTTTGCAGGCGGCCGCCTATCTGAATAGGATTGCGCCCTTAATGAGTTATGGCAAAAGCAAGATTTGAACCGCACTCTCCTTGATTTATAGGTCTTAACCATTCCACTACACCAGTTCAAGATGCTAAAGCTGTACTCCTATGCATGAGAATAAGCCTCCATTAATTCAGTGGGACATAACTTTTGGGTAAACCTGCACAGTACTGAATGTGTTTGAATTGCAGCTGTTCTACAGTACATGCAATCAGATCCATTGAAAGAGTAAACATTGTATTAAACACTTACATTGTTGTTCTTAATTAAGGAAACAATTATGGTCATTTTACTAATTCACCTTGCTTCAGATGTCTATGCAGTACCGGCTATTGGACAGTAAATTAGCACAGCATGCAGATGGGGATAAATAGCACCCTGGGTGAGGAGTACCTTTGATAGCCTCCCCGCTCCCACACTCCTGTAGTCAGTTTTGCAGGGCCACCCAGAGGATTTATGGGGTCTGGTGCAGGTGTGATGTCCATCGAGAACAACATTGCTCAAAACCTTGATCTCTCAGCCACTGTGCTTCAGTTTGCACAACCCAAAGTTGAAAAAGACACATTCTAAGCAGTGGCAGTGCGCTATGCAACACAGCAGGTAGTAATTCCTATCTTTTGGTAAGCATTCTTTATTTTAAAATATCAATTATTTTTATCTTTAAAATAATAAAGAAACGTGATATATAAAAAGGTATCCAGCTAACCTCTTGCAGTGTACAGCTTTATTTTATTATTATTTATGTAGTACTTATAGTGTTTATAGTATCTGAAGTGCTAAGCGCTCCGTTGCCCAGCGCTGGAGTTCCAGGCAGCTGTAGCTTGCAACCACCATTTAATTTCCACACAATGCCTCTGGGCCCTCGATGTAGCATCGCTCCAGACCAATGCTATGTCAGGGGCCCAGAAGCATTGTTGCACAATTAAAATGGTGGCTGCCAGCAGCATTGCTGATGCTGGCAATGTAAAGGGAAAGGAGGAAGGACTGCCATGCTCTCTGCCAAAACTGGTGTATGCTTTGCTCCAGGCACCAAAATATCTTGGGCTAGCACTGGGAGTTGGAGAGAGCAGCTCAAGGCACAAGGCTCTGTCTGAGCATGTCCCAGACTCTGAGTCACCGACTGGAAATTCAGTCCTTGGCCATTGTCATTGGCTCCATTCAGCACTCAGCAGTTTGGTGGCTTCAGCACTGGAGCAGTTTGGGTCGTCTGGAGTATTCATACAATCCTAGAGTTGGAAGAGATGGACATCAAGTTCACATGCATACACACCTATGAGATAGGGTTGTATGTATGTGTATGTCTTCTTCAGCCCCTGCCCCATAACTTTCTAGACCTCAGAGTGCCATAGGCAAAGGGCAGCCAAGTCACAACAAATCAGAGAACTCCAAGGTTTTCTTCACACGGAGCTTTTATCCTACGATTGAGATTGCTCCGTCAGGGACGTTTGCAGGCTCTTTACAAGATGCCATGACTCTCCAGGGCATCTCCTGCACGAAATGGCCTTTGTTCCGTTTTTAAATAGATCACAGATAGTGAGCTATCAAATTACCCCACTGTGTTCCACTTCAGTTCCCTCCATGAAAAAAGGAAAAGTGGCAAGAAGAGGAGCAAGATCAATGAAAGATAATGGAAGAATCAGATACGGGGAGTAGGAGGGGGAAGGGGTTGGGGGAAAAGGAAGCACATGAAAAAGGGAGTAGTGATCCTGCATTTAAAATGGAGGCAGAAAGCCCTATTTTAAATGCAGGATTTTAGGCTGGTGTAGAGGTGCCCCAAGTGGCTCAAGAAAGCAAACCAAGACATGTACTATGAAGATTCAGGGCCAGCCAAGTGGTTATTATGGGGTAGTTATATATGGGGTACTGATGAGAGGTACATGTACATGATCCCTTGCAATGTAGCAGTGGATGCTGGGATGCCAATCTTGGTTTGTGCATGACAATGTGTGATCTGAATGTTATACCCCAGCATCCTGAGTGATATTGCAAAGGATCCTGGGATGCATCTCTTGGGTGATGTGGTATAGCCATTTGTGGGTGGCACATTTTCCCAGGCTGACTTTGGGAGAGCCACAGAGTCACCAGCCATTGTGACAGAGGGGAGATTCCTTCCTATTCTCTACCAGACCCTGAGCAAGAATAAAATCCATATAGCAAAACTTTCCTAAGGAAATGCTGTAAGTGGAAAGTCCGTGCTTCCCAGCAAGCTTGTTAGCCTGATAACACAAAAGAAGAGAAATACCAGTCCAGAATGTAAATAAGAAACATTTTTAATTGTCATTGATCATGGAAGCACCAAAATAAACATAAGAAGAAGTCAGGAAGTTGCTGAATTGTGTAGGGTGAAAGAGCAAGAGAAGGCCTTTTTTTGGCTGGGGAAGTACCTGTAGCAAAGTTGTGGCGAAGAGTAGCGTGGGAAGAGGAGAATGGCCTCTCAACCATTTCTGTGTCCACATACTGCTGTATCCCTCTTTTGGAGCAGCTCTTAGAGGGAACCCAGAGATCCATGATTCTTGGGGAGAGGCCTGGAATTTAGAGCAGCTAGTTTGAAAAGGTCAAGTTGCTTTAATGGGACAGGTCCTTGTACTATATACACACCCACCTGTTTTTGCAATGGTTATGACTTATTGTTCAATAGGACTGTGTGATTTGTGTGCGAGGGGTGATACTGATTTTATCCTAGTTCATTAGAATGGCTCCTCTTAAAAGTAACATAAGTTCATAAGAAAGCTGGGGTGGTCCTCTTAGGGAGAAGGAGAAAACAAAGATAAAGCTAAAGCTCTGTGGCTGAAAAACGGTGAATCATGATAATCTAGATAGATAGGGGCATAATCAAGGACAGGAAGCCTTTGGAGAAAAGATAAGTAATGCATCACAGAGTAAGGACAGATTACCATCATTGTGAGAAGAAATTCAGATTAGGCCTTTCTTGAAAAAGCCATCTCTAGAAATGCATTATGGGGAGGGGAGGGTCATAGCAACCGTCACAGGGTTGTTGTTGTGAGGATAAAATGGAGAGGAGGAGGATTATGTATGCCGCCTTGGGTCCTTGGAGGAAAAAGGGTGGGATAGAAATGCAATAAAATAAATAAATAATAGCTGAGTGAGAGAGCACATGCTTTGCTTGTGGAAGGTCCCATGTTCAATCCCTGGCATCTCATAAAAATATCTCAGGGCTAAAGTAGGACAGGCTTCCCCAACCCGCTACCCACCAGATTTTTGGACTTCAACTCCCATCAGCCCTAGTCAGCATGGCCAAATTATCTGGAGGGTACCACGTTGGGGAAGGGTGATGCAGGAGATCCATTATCAGATGTCCACACATTTTTCTCTTTAGTTAAAAGCAGCTGTGGCCGGAGGGGTGCAGGGAGGAGATGGGGTGCGACCCTTCCACTCCATGCTGTTTGTTTCCCTGATGGAAATTGCTCTTCCCTAAAACCTTCTATTAGCTGCTGAGTGGAGAAAGTCAGGTATAAAACAAGTCTTTTAGCAGCATCAGACAATGGGATTTTCATTTGGTATGCATGTGTGAGGATTAAATCCTCTTTCCCCAGCCCTGCAGGGCACCCACCCTGATCCAAATCTCTCTCTCTCTCTTTCACGCATGCACACACATGCACACTGTGATTGCTTTTAACCAAAGAAAAAAATATTGGGAGATCCTATCACAGAGTGTCCGTGTCACATTTAATTTGGTCCTTAGCTGCCAGTCAGAGAAGACTGTACTAGGCTACATGGTTCAATGATACCATCCTGTATAAGTTTCCATTGTGATGGAGGGTGCCTAGTGCCACCAATCAAAAGGCATTGTGCAGCTATAACAGATTTTCTTTGGTAAGAAAAAACACAGAAGAAGTGGTGGGAAACCTCAGGAGGGTTAAAAATGGAAGGCCCCTATAAAATTCTGTGAATGAGACAGTGATAACACAGTAAAAGCCTCATCTGGAAGAACCCTAAACATTTTTTTGTATGACCCTTCAAGTTGGTGGCCAACCTCTGATCTTGCATTTTGGGGGAAAGTAATTGAGTCTATTGTGACAATACAACTTCAGACATTTCTGGATGACATTATTTCCTGATCCTTTTCTCTCCTGCTTTCCATTTGGGTTTGGGTCAGTTACTCCTTTAGAGGTGCTGCTGGATTATCTTTGCTAAGAGATGAAGAGGCGGAATACCACCCTGTTGATCTTTTGGACCTTTCAGAAGGCTGCAACAGTGGATCATTTACGTTATTGAACTGCCAATAAAATCTGGCAGGTAGCTTAGGGAAAACCCAAGAATGACTTAGATCTTTCCTAGCCAGTCATATCACATTCAGAGATGCCATGGAAACAGTCAGCAGTTGTGAAGTCTGGTCAGTGGTGTACCTTGGGGCTTTATTCGAGCACCACTGTTTAATTGTTATAGGAAGTTGTTGGGAGAGGTTGGGAGTGAGGTGTCTGGTTCTAATTTTGTTTTTCCATCTTTTTGGGAGCAGTATTCTTGGTCCTAAGACAAAATCTCACATCTGTGGCCAAGTGGATGTGGTTAAAGAGACTGAAACTGAGTAACACATTGCTGGTGTGCAAGCCAAAAGTTACACCCCAGCAATCTCTGAGCACTGCAAGGGATTCTGGGATGCGGAATCAATTGAGAATTGAGGCCTCTCAATTCTCGAGATGTAAGCACTCCTTGTCTTCAACATAAATACCACCCAACCTCTGCCTCAAAATATTTGTAGATTGTACCCATTTACAGCCTCTTGTGCAGTGCACATCTTAGCATGTTTACTCAGAAGTAAGTCCCACCAAGGTCAGTGAGACTTACTTAATTCTAAGGGCATCTCTACACCACCCTAAAATCCTGCATTTAAAATGGGGCTTTCTGTTTTCATCCGCTTCATAGAATCATAGAATAGTAGGGTTGGAAGGGGCCTACAAGGCCATCGAATCCAATCCCCTGCTCAATGCAGGAATCCAAGTCAGAGCATCCCTGACAGATGGCTGTCCAGCCCCGTCTCGAATGCCTCCAGTGTGGGAGAGCCCAGTACCTCCCTAGGTAATTGGTTCCATTGTTGTATTGCTCTAAGGGCCGATCTACATTGCGCCCGCCATTGCAATGAATTTGGTGTCCCATTGGGTTAAACACTCTCACATTAAAACGTGATTATTCACGCTCACCCATTTTCGCTGTTGCAGTGCTTCATCAAATGCGTGAGCTCGGTTCGCACTCGAGCGCTGTGCTGTTTTCCTGCTGTTTTCCTGCGTGCGCTTGTCTGATCTCGGATGCTAAGCGGGGTCGGCCCCGGTTAGTAGTTGGATGGGTGACCGCCTGGGAATCAGGCTTCTTGCATTGAGCAGGGGGTTGTTCTATCCCTTCAAATGAGACTAAGTTTTACCCTCTCCTATCCCCTGCTCCAGATGTTTTTTTTTTTAAATTAAGGCGTTATCCTCACAGAATCAGGGCTCGGAACAACCCTGTCCTCCACACTCACAAGAGGAGCGCAGAGTGGCTGAAAAGGGGCGTTCCGGGGGGCGTTCCAGGGCGGGGAGGGCAGAAATACCTGTAGAACACATCCAATGTGTCGTACAGCAGCCGCCTCCCCCGCTCAGCCCTCCCACGGCTAGACAGCCATAATCAGCTGTCTAGCCAAAAATGCAGGGCAGGAGGAGCACAGAGGGAACTGCCCTGCCCTGCATTGGATAGGTGGTCGCCTCTGAGTTTGCAGGAGGCCGCCTATCTGAATAGGATTGCGCCCTTAATGAGTTATGGCAAAAGCAAGATTTGAACCGCACTCTCCTTGATTTATAGGTCTTAACCATTCCACTACACCAGTTCAAGATGCTAAAGCTGTACTCCTATGCATGAGAATAAGCCTCCATTAATTCAGTGGGACATAACTTTTGGGTAAACCTGCACAATGTCTCAGGGGAACCAAAGGTTCAGGTGAACCAAGTCTGGAGGGAGGGGGGAGTATCAAAACAACCACATGGTGACTGAGCATGCTCAGTGGGTAAGCACAGAATGTAAACTGTTTGAGAGGGGAAATAGGGAACTCAGGAGAGGGAGAATGGAATGGAGTATCCTGGAAAAAGGCATGACTGGTTGGCTAGAATCCTGAAGAGGAGCATTCCACACTGCAACATTTTGTTCCAGATCCCACTTGATGGCAAAATGTCTCAGGTGCAGTTTTCATGCTGTCATCTGATGCTCTTTACAAACTGTACCCATTCAGCTCCAATATGATTGGAGATATGATGGCCACATACCAAACCTGAGACTACCTCAACACTGTATAAGGTGGAGGATGGAGTCTTATTTTAAGAGCAAAATATAGCATGTGGATGAATGGAGCCTTTCCCTGCCCCATAGTCTGTTTACCTGGGCACTTTTCCCCAGCTGTGCTTACTTCTGGTGTCAGAACAAAGCTGGAGGAGGGGAAAAAGGAGTTCAGGCATCAGATGGGAAGAGGGAAGTTATGGGACGAGGGAAGGTTAAGCACCCCTCCAACATGTACCCATTTTGCCCTTAAAATTGGATCCTCCACCCTATACAGATGATATGGGCAGATCTGAGTTTAAACAAATGGATCTGCAGTCATCATGTCAAGTGTCCTCCTTCAGCTGTACCTGAATGGCACCTCGCCCATGGTCAATTTAATGCTGTAGCACTCAACCAGAATGGGGCTGGGGGAGGTAACACAAAGAAGAGGTACAGACTAACCAACTTGGGCAAGTTGCACCCCCACTACCTTTCCACCCCTATGGATCCTGCAAGCTCCTCAAGCTACTGCTTGGACTAGTCATGACCAGTACAGTGATCAACGCAGAACCTGAGTGATGTCGTGTATGCACATGATCCTGAACGAAAGTCAGTTAATGCACAGAGTTTATGCATGGACGCTCAAAAGATCTTGAGTGAGGAAGCCCCCTTTGGGGGTAACTTAGTACATCTTCCACAATGTTCACTGTTCTTTTTTGACAAATGTCTGACATATGCTTTAGCATGGCCTCCCTTCCCATCTCAAATGCAACTTCTGGCTAGGGGTGGGAAGGAAAGGATATCTTACCTCATAGACAGTGTGGGGCAACAAGAGGTAGGGCCAGGTTTGCTCTGCTCTGCCAGTGGCAATAGCCTCTGTGGTGGAAGAGAGGGCAGAGGATGGACAGAAGAACAGCTCTGCAATGAGGCTGTTGCCACTCTAGTGGGAGGAGTAAGGAGCATAACCAGGCCAGCTTCTCTGTTTGGATAGTAGGGGTGTGGTGTGGTGAGTGGGGCTGAGGAAAGAACTGGAATTTGCCACCCTGCCCCCACCCATCAAACTTTATGGGTCGTGTGATGATGAGAAAGGTGTAGTTGAGAAAGGTGGTAAGTGTAAGGTGCTAAACGCATACCAACACCAACCATGCCACTCAGCACTTTTTTGCTGGAAGTAAACATGTTGGGGAAACACAGCTGTATGCTCCCATCCACACTGGATGGGGAAGTCAGTTGTGCAAGTGAGAGGGTTGCGTCTTTACTGTTGGCTTTCTGAGTTCTCATATACAAAAGTTGTTGTTTTTTTCAAACTTTTCTTCCTGCTTTACAGCTGACTGGTGTGAAAGTGCCAGAATGTGCAAAGGCCACATTGTGCAAAGGCCATCTACAAGTACCCATTCATATATTTAAAAGCCAGTTTCTGGGTTTCATCATCTTCTGCTTTTTGTTCCAAGAAATGTAACACAGTGGGGCAGAATACAGAGGGAGATATACTGCACCTCCTATAAGGTCTATGTGACATTCTGGGCTTCATCACACTGGGCTTTTATCCTGTGATTGAGATTGCTCCTTCACGGAAGTTTGCGGGCTCTTTACATGATACAGTGACCCTGCCATGACCCTCCTGCACTAAATGCCCGTTGTTCTGTTTTTAAATAGATCCCAGATAATGAGCTATCAAATTACCCCATTGTGTTCCTCTTCAGTTTCCTCAGTGAAAAGACTTAAAGCGGCAAGAAGAGGAGTGAGATCAATGAAAGATAATGGAAGACAGGGAGAAGGGCGGGGGAGGAGGTGCATGTAAAGGGAGTCACTGGTGATCCTGCATTTAAAATGGAAGCAGAAAGCCCCGTTTTAAATGCAGGATTTTAGGCTGGTGTAGAAATGCCCAGAGACTTCCCTCCACTGATTCCCTGTCCATCATAATGATGGATATTTTTCCAGCATCTGTTTCTTTATGTTGAGGAATGTGTGGCCCTCCAGATGTTGTTGGACTGCAACTCCCATCATCTCTCACCATTGGCTATGCTGGCTAGGGCTGATGGAATCTGTAGTTCAACAAAATTTGGAGGACCACACATTCCCTACCCATGTTTTATAATGGCCACTACTGGACCCCGACATCTTATTTTTTGTCACACTTTCCCAATATTTCCCCCATGGACCAGTGGAGGCTGGTGGCTGATGTCAGTGTGGTGGTGAATCTGCTCTGGGTTTCAGTCAGAACCAGTCAGAACTCTAAAGGAGCTATCCAAGGTTAGGTTGAGTGGAAGCCAAATTGTGTTACAATCCCCTGCAGTGTCTTGCTCTATGGCTCTGGTATGTTCATCTAGAAATTCACAAATGTTAGAGGTCATTTCATGTAATCAGTTTTAATCTTTGTTGTATCTCAGTTTGTACTGCAGGGTTCTGGTTTGAAATATGCAACAAATTTAAGGTACATACAAAACAATGTAGAAAAAGACTTGAGGGTACTTTGTTACAAAGCAAATAATGGAGTGAGGAGGTCCCTCAGCATAGGTGAGTCTGCTGACGACCAGTGCCACTTCTTGGCAGTTTGACTCAAAGTTAGGGAGGACCTGGTGCAATCCAACAGAGGTGGCTCAAGAGAAAGTAAAAGCCAGTGGTGTGACTGAATGAAGTGCGTGTTTGGTATGCTGAGCTGCGTGGAGGTGGCATTGTTGAGTCTTCTATGATTCTCACCACCTTATGCCCCTTTTTTGCCCTTCCCTTACAGTTCCTGTGCCTCAAGAACATCCGAACCTTCCTCAGCACCTGCTGTGACAAGTTTGGTCTGCGCAAGAGTGATCTGTTTGAGGTCTTTGACCTGTTCGACGTGAAGGATTTTGCAAAGGTCTGATTACTTCATCTGTCTTTTTCACAAAAACACAGCTTTCATAAGCACAGTGTGGTACTCATCTGACTCCTGAGTTTTTGCACCAATGCAAACAAGCGCTTAAGGTCATTAGTGAAGGACTCTCAGTTTGCCCTAGCTTCTACACTGGGACAGCCAGAGCAAAATATCTTTGAGTGGCCCAAATAAGATCTTCTTGCTGGCACATTTATTCTGTTTCCAAGAGCTACATCTCTCTCTCTCTCTCTCTCTCTCTCTCTCTCTCTCTCTCTCTCACACACACACACACACACACACACACACACATATAACAAAGAACTGGGAACATGAAGGAGAGAGGAGATTGGGAATTGATCCCATGATGTAGAGGGAGAGGCCAGAGAAGAGCAACCAACAAGGAAGTACAACTGGCAGGAAGCAGCAGTGAAAATTGTACAAGCACTGAAGCCCCACATTTTGACCACTGGTAGACCCTGCTTAACCCACTCACCCCAAGAAACTTAACTAGATAGTGCCCACAAATGTTCAAGTCTTTCTTTGCAATCATAAGGGCTAGAAACCTGCTTTTTTAAAAAAGGAAAGGAAATATTCTTAGGATGCTGCCATTCTTAGTACATATCAAATTATACAGCTGCACAGAAAACACACAGGTATGCAGAACACCCAAATCTCATGTCTTTGCTGTTTTGTGAGCTTCTATAACCAAGCAGAAAAATATTGTGTGCCTGTTAAATCCTTAAAGTTCTGAGAAAGTACACACAGACATCCCTTCCCAAACCAAATGCTACCTCTGCCTCAAAATTACTTTGCTGTGTGGTGCTATACTGCTCAGTAAGTGCAACTGGCAGGAAGCAGCAGTGAAAATAATAGAAGTAAGATATAAATTGGAGCAAATGACAATTTACCATCTTTTGTCTTGGGCAACAAAAAATAAGGGCTGCGTAGTGTTTAACAAACCATTTGTCTGTGAAAATAAGGCCAGGTCCAGAGGTCATGACCAAATCATGGATTGGCTGTTGAGAATGTGCTGCAAGCTCATGCACCCCTCCCCTCTCCCCTCTTGCACACTGATTCCCTCCTCCTGGTTTGTGTTAAGCATCGTTTTCCATGACATCTGAATTGGGCAAAGTAGGATTGCCACATCTCCTGGAGCTCAGACCCTGAGACAATGGTGCCTGATAGGGAAAAAGAATGGTGCTTGGTCAGTTAGTGGGCAGATGCTAGCTGAGTCATGTCTGTACCTCAAGGGTGGAGCCTGAAGGAAGCGAGGGAGGTGGCATCACATCACAGGTGTTCTGGGAGGGAGCCAAGCATCTTAAAAATGCTTTCAGTCTTCCCTACAAATGTGTCTCACCAGACCTTCAAGAAAGGTGGATGCTCATATTCACTGTATCTCAGCCTTCCTCTGCCTGGCACCCTCCAGATGTGTTGGATTACAACTCCCATAATCCCCAGCCAGATGGCTGGGGATTATGGGAATTGCGGTCCAACACATCTGGAGGGCGCCAGTTTGGGGAAGGCTGCTGTATTCGATGCCCACATTTGATCACTCCAAGAAGTTGCATCACACACACACGCACAATTCAGAAGCTGCCTCTGAAGCCACCTTCTAATGTCACAGAGGTTACTGGGGCCTCTCAGATCATGGTGAGCGAACACTTGAGGCAGCAAAATGTTTGCTGGGCCAGAAGTGGTGAAAAATTGGCCTGAATACAGCATTGCCTAACCTCTAAGAAGGGAGGTGCCATGAAACACCGAAGCCTGGGGGCTGTCCAGCAGCATGTGAACCGCTTTTCCTGACCTCCTGCTCTCATCTCAGTAGACCAAAAAGCAAGCAAGCATTTGCCCGCAACAGGATGTGAAGTGCAAGAACAGAACCACACAGCAGGCTGCAGTGGGCGTCTCCTAGGGAGGAAGCCTATAACACGTGCAGCTGTGCTGCAGAAAGTTTCCTTGAAGCCAGATGTTGCCTCCAAACCACCACCACCCAACACAAAAAACACCTTGGGTTAGGATGATCCAGTCTTAGCTGCAGTCTTGGATGGTTGCAGAGAAAGACATGAGAAGAGAACTCATTTGTGAGAAGTGAAAATAGATGGAGAGAGAAGGATCACAGAATGACAAGGGGGTCAAGTGGATGATCCAGTTGAACTCCTCGTCCTAAGATGGGCTATCTTATATCAGCCTTCCCCAACCTGGTGCCCTCCAGATGTGTTGGACTACAACTCCCATAATCCCCCAACCAATAGTCCAACACATCTGGAGAGTACCAGGTTAGGGAAGGCTGACTTGTACCTAAGGACCAAGTTAGAAGTGAGGTGATTCATTAGTGCATCTGCCCCATTCACATACAAAGTGAGGTGGGTAGATAGGTGAGGTGCTAATTTTAACATTAAAAAGGGCATGTGGGTGAAGGGAACGGACCCCTTCCGCCTCACTTCCATCGTCTGGGCTGTAGGTTCAACATCCCTCATCCCTGTCTTTTGTTGTATATATTATTTATTTATTACTCTATTATTATAGTATATATTATAGTACATAATATGCCATCATCATCATCGTCATCATCATCATCATCCAAAGAGCTCAGAGTGGCATACATAATTTCACCACCACCACTTATCCTCACAATAAGCCTGTGAGGTTGGTTAAGCTGAGAGTTAGCAGCTGGCCCAAAGTCCCAAAGATTAGAACCTGGAATTCCCCAGTTTTAGTCTAACATTCTAACTGCTACTCCACACTGGCTCTTAAACCCTGCCTAACCCCTGCTGTATTTGTGAATGGGACAGTTTTGTGACTAAACAACTGTGACTGTCTCATCATGCTTAGTTTGGCCCTGAAACAGTTCCTGTCTAATCTTTTCTTGATTGTTTCTAAGGAAGGGGTTTCTGTAGAAGAAGCCAGTGTGGTATGGAGTACTGGGTTTGGGTGTGGGCAAGGTTCAAATACCTACTCAGATCATGCCTCTTTGGGGCCTCCTGCCTTAGGCAAGTACTTCAGTTGCCTGTGTAGTACCTTTGACCATGTCCTTGCTCTGCAGTTGCTCCACTTGGATTTCAACCTTAGAATGACTCACATTGCTACAACTTTCAAGCACAAGGATCGTTTTAAAGCTGTGAATTCTGAAACTGGGGACATCCATTATAGGCATATGAAGTGCCAAAATAATGGACTGATATAGGAATGATGATAATATGCAGGCATGATCCAGCCAAAATCAAGCACTTTTAAGCCCCATTATTTTCAAAGGGATATACATTTAAGCATGTGCTTAACTTTCTAATTTAAATTAATGAAATTTAAAAGTGCTTAATTTTGTTTGGGATTGTGCCCTGTTATATAGTGTTTTTCTTAAATTTTTAATGCACTTCACATATATTATCTCAGAAATGTAAACAACCTTGTAAGGTAGGCCAGTAGGGATGACTGCTGAGAAATAATGGCTTGCCAAGGGAACTCATTGCTGAATTTGAAGTGAGGAATTTAATGTGGGGAATTCCCACTTCACACTGAGTCACCAAGCTAGATCAGCACTTAATAACAATAAAAAAAACAAGAAAGAGTTTTGTGGCATCATAAAGACTATCACATTTATTAAGATATCAGTAGTCTATCTGCAGTGCTTGACCAAGAAAATGTGCTGCCTGCAGCAGAACCCAAATGGTCACACACCCGCACACACACACATGCCTGAAGTGGAACCCAAATGGCGCCCCAGCCCTGTTAGGGCCAACACTTCAGAAAGGCTTGAAGTTTCATTTTGTTTCAGACACCTCTTCCTGTGTCCCCACACCCCACCTCATGAAGCAGGTCACTTCACTCTGTAGTATGATAGGGCTGACCCAGAGGCTTCAGGAGGGGGATCTTCATGACAACGGAATGAAAAGCGCATTGGCGTATTATCCAGATTTTAATGGAATCGGCTTTGGTCCGTCAGGGGCACATGAAGCAAGAAAAGCTGAGTGTACCGTACCTTTAAAATCTGCTTTCACGGGTCACACAGCGCTTGAAAGGAACATACTTCTGGGTTGGCTGGGGGGAGTGGAACTGAATGTCATCAATGTGGCAGGGGCTGCTCAACCAATGAGAGGGGCTTGTTTCCTCACAGCTGTCCAGGCTCCCCCCTGCTACTACATTATTATGAATGGAGAGTAACTAATCCATAATTCCATTCCAGCAAACTGTCACAGAGTTAGAGCTCCCCCCACCTTCCCCCCCATGTGCGCACTTTTGCATGAAGAAGCCAAAATCCCTGATTCTCCAGAGCAGCATCTGAAGACCCCCTATGAGAGCACCCCACCCCACCCAATTTTGCCCCTTTCCAGCAAACTGCCATCGAGTTATAGCTTCCAACACCCCCCTCCCTCTTTCCCTGGGCACTTCTCCCTGCTCTCAGTGACTGGCTTCTCTGTTCCCTTGATCCCGAGACCACAGTAGATCACTACTGCAAATAAGCCCTTATGCGTATACTGCGAATAAGCCCTTAAGCCCTTATTGCAAGCATCACAGAGAAATAAAGTTACAAGGCATCAGAGAAGTGACTTCACACAACATCAGAGACATGACTTCACACAACATCAGAGAAGCAACTTCACACATCACAGAAGCTAAGTAACGCAAATATCAGAGAAGTGCATAATCACGGGGACTAGTTACTCCCACTGGCCAAAAGGAAGCGCAGCGGGATTCTGAAGGCTCGAAAGAGCACTCTAGCACTTTGATGAATTGGAAAGGCTAGTTATTCTAGTTACCTAGGTTACCAAGGGCACGGCCAGGTGAAAGACACACCCCTAAGAAAGCCCCGATCATACTGAATTTAAAGCGGAGGGATGGGCACACAGCAGCTGAACCACAGGGGAGCCGAATTAAAGAAAAACAACAGAGTAAAAGTATTCTGCAAAAATGCGGCTTCCCCACAGGTAAAGTCTGGGGTGGCTGCAGAGTGGCCACGATGTCATGTGTCCCTAACAACTTTAAGCCACAGCAGCTTCGGAGAAAACCTCCCATGTAGATGACCCCAGGAAAGCTTACAGCATAATATATGTGTTAGTCTTTAAGACACCAGAAGATTCATTGTTGTTTTTGCTGCAACAGATTAACATGGCTACCCCTCTGGAAAATATGTAATGTAATTTATTATTAATATTTAAGGGCATCTGGAAACTAACAAAATAGTTGTATCAATCTGGAGGCCTGATCCACTCATGGCCCAGTCAAAACAAGTTCTGGAGTTACCAAGATGAAACAATACCACTTGTGTAAAAGAATGACATACAGTTTATTGAATACATGGTTGTAATATGCAGAATATAAACAATAAATGCAATAAAAAGCTGACACACGCCCCTCCATTGGTAGCTCACAATCCCCTCATTGGGGTTGCATTGGTATCCTGGATGCAACAAGGTGTTGTCCCAAGGGCCCATAGTCTCTTGGCAGGCGGGTGCTCTTCCTCCTCACAAAGTGAGATGAAAAAGCAAACCATCCTGCTGGATTTTATAGGTGTCTCTCCTCAGTTCCAGAAACTGTCAGGAGAAACACAGGGCTTCTTCACACGGAGCTTTTATCCTGCTATTGAGATTGCTCACTCACGGAAGTTTGTGGGCCCTTTAGCCATTAACCTCCAGGGTGTCTGCTGCACTAAATGACCTTTATTCCATTGTTAAAGAGACTGGAGATAATGAGCTATTACACTACCCCGCTTGTGTTCCACTTGAGTTCCCTCCATAAAAAAGGAAAAGCCGCAAGAAGAGGAGCTAGACCAATGAAACATATGGAAGACCCAGATAAGGGGGAGAAGGAGGGGGAAAGGGGAGGGCAGAAAGGAAGTGCGTGTAAAGGGAGTCTGTTGTGATCCTGCATTTAAAATGGAAGCAGAAGGCCCTGTTTTAAATGTGGGATTTTAGGCTGGTGTAGAGATGCTCATAGGATGGGAAACAAATCACTCCCCTCAAGAGAAGGGGGGGGGGCTCTCCTTCAGTTTCTCACAGGAGAGTAGAAGCAACATCCTTATCTCAGAGAACAAGATCATGCAGGTGTAAGATCTCACTCTCTGCTTCCCTAATTTATGCTGTGTGCAAGAAGAAATCAACTTCTAGCATGGCCACAATAAAATGCCCAATATACAGGGCTATACAGGTCTCTGTGCGCTACAAACAACACATAGAACACTGTGTTAGTTCATACCTGACTCCTCACCATTCTTCCGAAACCAAATCCAATACAACAGTAATTGCCCTCAGTAGTCTCGATAGCATTTTTATACATGAAGTTTAAAGTAGCCCTTTGTGAATGTAAAACCTTGTAGTTATGTGGCACCCTGTGGCTTAATGGTGCAGTGACCAACATGGCACCATTTGCAAACAAAGCATACGCTTATCAGTGCCTGGGTTCCACCACCACATAGAAGTGGGAAATTCTTTATTGCTCATTGAATGTTGCAGGGAACACTGGTTATTTAAATGTGCATTTTCTGTGCACAGCTGTGGTACCTCAGTGGCAGAGCACATGCTTTGCCTGCAAAAGGTCCCGGGTTGAATTCCTCACATCTTCAGGCAGGGCTGGAAAAAAAAAACCCTGCCTGGAACTCTGGAGAGCTGCTGCCAAGTCAGTGTTGACAATACTGAGCTAGATGGAACAGCGGTCTGATTCGATGTAAGTCATGTGCCTCTGTCCCAGCTAGGGATGTTGGGGGATTTCTCCACGAATCTCCGGGAGGCCGAATGCCAACGCGTTCGGCCCACCGAAATTGGTGGAGAAACGGTCCCCCCCGCCCCCCCCGAATGGGACTTACCTTTGTCGAATGTCCCTGGCGGCGGCGGCGGCTCCCAACGGCGGTTTGGCGGCGGCCGGTCTTCTGACCGGCCGCTGCCGCCACCATTTCCAAGTAAAACAACAACAACGACAACAAACGTGATAGGCTACGTAAAGATTTACGTAGCCTATCACGGCTAGATTTTCAAAAAACACCGTGATAGGCTACGTAAATGTTTACGTAGCCTATCACGGCTGACTTTGGGGGGGGAAGCAAGTATGCAAATGGCGGCGCCCATGGGCGCCGCCATTTGCGTTCCTTAGTTGGGCACGTGTAGTCTTTGTAAACATTTATGTAGACTACGGCGAAAATAAGGGCAACGCAAATAGCTTTTCTTTTTTTCCCCCAAAGTCAGCCGTGATAGGCTACGTAAACATTTACGTAGCCTATCACGGCTGACTGCAGGGACGCAAACGGCGGCGGCTACGGCTGCCGCCATTTGCGTCCCAGCAGGACAGCAGGATTCGTGGCCGGAGGGACGGGGCGCCTCCCCCCTGGCCAGAATTTCGGCCGGAGGGACAGGGCGCCTCCCCCCCGGCCAGAATTTCGGCGGGGAGGGATGGGGCGCCTCCCCCCCGCCCAGAATTTTGGGGGGAGGGACGGAGCGCCTCCCCCCTCCGCAAAGCAAGCTGCGGGATCAGGTAAGGGACTTTCGTCCATCCCTAGTTCCAACCTATGCTGGCCAGAGTGCTCATTCTCATTCCAAATTCAAGCCCTTCCTTCACTTCTCTTCCACATGTACCATCATGAATAGACAGACAATTTAAGCTGCACATGCAAAAAAATGCCCCTCTAACACTTGCTGGCACAAGGAAAGTAGTCAGCTGATAATAAGTAATATGGACTGTTCCTTTCCCAGCAGGAGGTGGATTCAAACTACCTTTTTTTCCTCCTGTACTACAAACATGACAAGTTATAAATAAATTTATCAGAAGGTTTTCTGTTAAAAACGTACGACTATAGTTTGAGCAATTGTAACAGTAATAGCTTAATTTACATGTAAACTTTCAGGAACTTTTAGTAGGATAATTACACAAAAGCTGTTGCAATAGATGTGACATAATATCCCTTAAAGATTAGTATGTGTAAGTGTGAAAGAAAATTTTGTACCCTCTAAGTGGTACTTGACACACTTTGACTTTGAAAAAAATTTTATCAAGTGAGCAAAGTCAAATAATGGAAATGTAGTAGTTCATTAACCAGTTTTACTCAGATATGGTTTATTTATTTATTTATCATATTTCTATACCACCCAATAGCCAAAGCTCTCTGGGCGGTTTACAAAGATTAAAACATTTAAAAATACAATGTACAGATTTTAAAAGCCAATTCCATAAAATACACATGAACAGAACAATATACAAGAACATATATCTAAAACAACTTCAACAAGCATTCTCAAAGCAGACAACCATAACCATACGCCATTCCAGGATCAATTAAAACTTATCATATGCTGTCAAATGCCTAGGAGAAGAGAAAGGTCTTAACCTGGCGCCAAAAAGATAACAATGTTGGCGCCAGTCAGGCCTCATCGGGGAGATCATTCCGCAATTTGGGGGCCACTACCAAGAAGGCCCTCTCCCTTGTCGCCATTTTCCGAGTAGGCAGTCGGAGGAGGGCCTTAGATGTTGAGCGTAATGTACAGGTAGGTTCGTGTTGGAAGAGGCGCTTTGTCAGGTATTGTGGTCCCAAGCCGTGTAAGCCTTTATAGGTTAAAACCAGCACTTTGAATTGGGCTCAGAAACATACAAGCAGCTAGTGCAGGCGGGCCAGAATCGGTCCAATGTTTGGACCTTCTGGTCCCCGTTATTAATCTGGCCACTGCATTTTGCACAAGCTGCAGCTTCTGAACCATCTTCAAAGGCAGCCCCACGTAGAGTGCATTGCAGTAATCTAACTTAGAGATTACCAGAGCATAGACAACTGAAGCCAGGTTATCCCTGTCCAGATAGGGGCATAGCTGGGCCACCAACCAAAGTTAGTAGAAGGCACTCCATGCCACTGAGGCCACCTGAGCCTCAAGTGACAAAGATGGTTCCAGGAGGACAGCCAAGCTATGGACCTGCTCCTTTGGGGGGAGTGCAACCCCATACAAAACAGGTTGAGCACCCTCCATCCAGTCAGCAGAACCACCCACCAACAGCATCTCAGTCTTGTCTGGATTGAGCTTCAGTTTATTAGCCCTCATTCAGTCCATTGTCACAGCCAGGCTTTCTGATTCAGCACATCCACATGGTTGCATTGCACCAAGATGCAAATATATGGGCAAGCAATCATGCATCGCATGAAAGATATTGCTAACTGTAGACTCAGGCCAGGGATCAGCCATTTATACTTTGTAAAGTATCATCTAAAATGGTGATGTAAATAATGATAGTGATGAAGGTGATGATGATGATGATGATGTTGATGTTATGAGCAGGCAGATTGAATGTAGCAGTTAATTGGAGAACAGAATAGTTAATTCCCTTAACCATAAAGGATGTATAGAAAGAATATGACAGATTACGAAAATGACAAAACAGAGTTGTTTTTTCAGGGTTAGATGTCAGCTAAATAATAAATTAATAGGGTAATATTTATACGTTACTGAAATGTGAACTGATACGCTCACTCATATCCTTCCTTTTATATTATTTTCTATGTTGTAAAAGCTTAGTTTTAAACATTATTAATTGAAAGAAAAGAAGGAAGGATGAACGAATGAACAAACTAGAGCAGGGACTGGGATGAGGTAGATTAGGATCTACTGGTAGATCTCTGGGTGAATTGCAGTGGATTGGCAAGGATTTGGTGGGGCCACGAGAGACGGCTTTTATGGTGGCTCTCTCGCGGCCCCAGGCCCTGGAATTCCCAGCCAAGGGAGGCTAGGTGGCCCCTCTCTGTTGCCCTTCCACTGGCAGGCAAATATATTTTTATTAAGGCAGGCCTTTGGCCTGTAACCTCGTCTGTTACCGAACGGGTTTTTACTTGGTTGAGTACTGTCTATTCCTTTTATTTTCTGTTTTTAATTGTGCTTCTGGATCTGCTTCTATGTTACATCTTAATTAAGATTTTGTTCTTAATCTGTATTTTATTATTGTTAGCTGCCTTGAGCACCAGTTTTAGCAGAAAGATAGGATAATAAATATATAAATAAATAAGAGTTCCTGACTCCCAATTGTCAAACAACAGCAACAGTTAAAAAGCCTTTCCCCTGAATTAGGTTGCTGAGAAAAAATACTTGGAGAAAAACCAGGCGTGGATTTGTGTGTGAAAGGACTTGTGAGTTTGGTTCCGGTACTGATAATAAATTACAGAGCTTAGCATATGCTCAGCGACACCCTGTTCCTTAATGCTCTGTGTATGTGGGCCCACGTGAGCCAGTGTTCTGAACATGACCCCAGTTGGTAGATCTCATGGTTCTAAGTAAAAGAGAAACGGGGGGGAAAGATGTAGATCCTGCAGGCCTGCAGTCTGCCCACTCCTGAACTAGTCAACCAGAAAGGTTACGTTCATCAACACGTACCAGGACCAGAGTTATGAATAAAGTGCTCTTCACCCTGCATCTCAGGCAGACCTCTGTTGGTCTGCTGTGCATGCCCTGATTGGAGAGAAACTGGGGACTGGCAATGCCTAACTGGCAGGGGGTAGGGTGGGGAAGGGGCTGTGTCTAAGGCAGGGCCGTTTTTCACTCCCACCTCCTGCCTAAGGGTTGTGTGTGTCTGCTTTGTTAAAACAGATTTTACAGTGTTGTTGTAGTGTGTGTGTGATTGGCTTTGCTTTTTATGTTTACAATCTGAATGAACAGAAGCTGCCCTGATTCTACAAAGAATGGTGGAATGTGAGTATCACTGACTGCTTCTCTCTCTCTCCTTCTCCTTCCATGCAGGTGATTGACACCTTATCAATATTGTCGTGGACGCAAGTTGCCCAGAACAAAGGGTTCATGTAAGTGCAGATGGCTTTCATTTGTAGCAGGCAAGGATGCGTGTTATTTATGCAACTTTTATAAAAAGACAACCTTTTCATTTGGGACGGCATGCAATGGTCTCTGTCTTTCTGTCTATTTCTCTCTCTCTCTCTCTCTGAATGTGAATGTATATATGTTGTGTGTTTATGTGTGTGGCCTTCCCCAACCTGGTGCCCTCCAGATGTGTTGGACTTCAGCTTCCATCAGCCCCGGCCAGCATGGCCAATGGTCAGAGCTGATGGAATTTGTAGGCCACAACATCTGGAAGGCCCCTGGCTGGGGAAGGCTGTTCTAGACAGAGGACAAGGGGTATTTCCTAACCACTCTGCCTGCTCAGGGGGCGCTCAGCTCTCCATGCAGCCCTCACATTCTTCCTGCTGAAGGGCCAGTATTTCCCCTTGTTCCTGCCCAGCAGACGGGGGTCCAGTCAACCATCCAGGGTGCCATGGGGGGTGCCCAGGCTGCTAACTGATGAGACTGGCTGAACTCTTCTGGTTGGGGATGGCTGGTCTACCCTGTTCAGATCGAGGTATCACTGCTGGTGTTATTGATATAGGACTGGTGGAGGAAAACCCCCAAGCTTATACACATTTTATAGTTCTTCACAGTGTGAATTGGGCTTCATCCAAGAGACCCTTATGGGAATAGAGCTTTGGCTATTGGGCAGTATAGAAATGTAATAAACAAACAAACTCCTTGGTGGTCTTCCCTAGCCCAGTTCTACTGATGATAGAAGAGACATTATGACCACATCCATCCACAAGACAAATAATTTTGTGGCACCTTAAAGTCTAATAGATTTATCATGGCATACGTTTTCATTTATTTCATTTATTGTGGCATAAGCTTACATTCCATTCCACTGAGGCAATTAATGGATTACTTCGTAATAAATTCATTAGCCTTTAAGATGCCACAAGATCTTTGTTATTTTGCTGCAATAGACTGACATGGTTACCCGTATAGAATGTGTGCCACAGACTTGCTCCACTGATAATGCTGAGGGACAGTAGGGACTTTATTTTTAAGGGGTGTTTTGGTTCTCTGGGGTTTCTTTTTGGGAAAATCTCAGTGCCTGAACATCACAAGCCCATAGTCTTCTCTTATCATGACTCAGGTCATCATAAGAGTCGGCACTGTCTATGGTCTTTGCTATTTTACATTACATGTACAGTAGCCTTCCCCAACCTGGGGCCCTCCAGATGTGTTGGACTGCAACTCCCATAATTCCCAGCCAGCTGGCTGGGAATTATGGGAGTTGCAGTCCAACATACCTGGAGCATACTAGGTTGACCTATAGAGACTGCCTATGATGCCATTTGAAAAGATGTTTTTCAGACACAACCCTGGGCCTTTGAACTAGGGTTGTTATCTTTTCAAACAGCCCCTGTAACTTGTTAACCAAAGCTTAATGTCCAGGTGTAAGCAGGTGAAACATTTTGCACCATAGAGGCAATAACAGTTATCACCTGCTAATTGCTGTATATCAAACTACACTTTTCAAGGCACCATTACAGGGGCCAGCTGATAAGCTGGCCACCCTACCTTTGACCTGTGAGGCCAGGGATGGGTAATGTGTGGCCTTCCTGTCGTTGGTGGACTACAACTCCCATCAGCCCTACCCAGTATAGCCATTGGTGAGGGATGCTAGGAGTTACAGTCCAACAACACCTGGAGGGCCACACATTTACCATCCCTCTATTAGGCTTTGGCTACCCTGTGATGATATACCAGCCTTATGTGACTGCTTACCTCGCCCAACAGAGTCAGGCAGCCCTTGTTGAGAGCTGCCTGAGGTTGAGTGACCAAACAAAGGTGCTATGACATGTGAGAGAAACAACCCCCATTCCACTATAAACATGGCTTGGATTCAGACTTAGTCATACTTTGAGTAGCGCTGTTGAAATCAGTGGGACTTAAGTTAGTTGTGATTAACTTAAATCCCACTGATTTGACTAGGTCTTTCCTAAGTAAGACTAAGTCTGGATCCAACCTAGTGGGCTCCTCTCCATATTAGTACAGTTACGTGATCTGTTTGTGAACGTCACAGTCTGATCTTAAACCATCTTTGTTACTTTATAGGCCATTCCCTACTGAGGACAGCATCGCTGATGATGATATATACAGTGGCTTATCGGATCAGATTGAGTAAGGAGCAAGTTCATTCTGGGAGGGGAGGGATAAATCTTTCATGCTCAGGATTGCCACTATTTTTTCCTCCTGGAAAAGCTTTTGGTTTCTTGAAATTACAAATTATACTGCAAATCACCCATAGATCTACCAGTAGATCCCAAACTGTCTGCCTTTCCCTATCCTTGGGCATAAAGTTCTATTTTAAAGTCAGTTTTATGTTTTGGAATAGAACGAGCATGATAGCTGTACATCAGCTTCACTCCAAAGGGACAGGAATGCAGTCCTTCAAAAGTAATATTGAGGGATGGGTTTTAAAAACCATATCCACAAGTCACCCAAGCAGTTGCTTGTGGTAGCCATGGTTTTCATGGCACAGCCAGGCTTTGTTTCCCGACACATTCGTGTTGTCCCCTGGCTCCTTCACATGCCCCGAGGCTTTTTTCCTATCCCACTAGGCTCCACACCCTGATCTGACAGTCATCACCCTCCTGATCCCAGGTGGTAAATTTTGAAGTGCAGGCACTCATGAGGAGGACGGCTAGCCCCCAAGGAGAATCCAGAAATGCAGGCAGCTGTGTTGATCCATACAAACCATTTCTAGCAGTTCTCATCTCCACCAGGAGCAGGTCTTTGACTCTTTGGTAAAGCTAATTCAAGACCAAGCCACTCCAAAATACTTTGCATTACAACAGGGTAGGAATGTACAGATTTTGTTAAAACTGTTTCTTCTGTTTTTTGTGGATTGTCAGGCATCTTTCGTTCTGTTGTCTGCTCATTGACAGAATCAGATTTTTTAAGGGAAGTATGAGAATTTTGTTCCACTTGCACAAGTGTGCATTAGTGCAAATGTGCATTAGCACAAGTGCACATTTGTACAAATCCCCCCCCAAAGTTAAAAAACAGTCCACAGAATCTGAGCAACTCAGAAAAAGCTGATCTGCTGTGGAATTTGCAGGTTGGATTCATAGAAATCCGAACTCATTTGAATCCAATGCGGATTTCTTTGACATCGTTACAGCAGGGTTAACGCACAACAATATATTGTTGCTGGGAAAATGAATTTCTCCCCCAGCCACTGTGGGGATTGCAGCTAAGCTCTGGGGTAATAGGGAAGTCTGAGGGGGATTGCAAATGATGTAATTGTCCCTGTTAATCAGAACATCCTGATGCCTCAACCCTGCAAGCCCTGACTCCATTACAACACTGGTTAGCCTCAGGAGACTGGGCAACCCTATTTAGCTGGGGACTCTTCTGTCCATGCATTACATCTGATGCCCCCTTTAGGGTTATTTAGCCAAGGGTAGCAGCTAGAAGACTCCCCTGCCTCTAAATGACAACCTGGATCAAGCCTCCTGACTTTTTCAACTATTCTCCAAGGAAAGCTGGGTCTAGCTCCCCTTGTGTCATGGGCTCATGGGCTGTTTGCTCTCTCCCTTTCCACTAGTGACACCATGGAGGAAGATGATGACCTCTATGACTGTGTGGAGAATGAGGAGGCAGAAGGAGATGAGATCTACCAGGACCTGATGAGGTCAGAGCCAGGCGTCACACCGGTAAGTGACGAGGCAGTGGTACTTGGCGACTGAGTTATCCCCATGAGCCAGAATTACTACGGCTGGCTCCACTGACTCCAGCAAGAGGTCCAAAGAAAGACAGTACTCAATTGATCCATAAAGAACTTTTAATGTAGCACTATTAATATTTTGCAATATTTATCTTGTTCCTCTTCACAACAGCTCTGTGAGGTAGTCCCTAGTACAATTTTACACACTTTCAGAAATAATAAAATAAAAAGTAGGCACATCAGCATTATTCCCATTTTACAAAGGGGACACTTGGTTCATTAAGATGGTAACATCTTAGGGTGACCCCTTGAGTGACTGTTTCAGCATGCATTTGAACCTGAGTCTCCTGACTGGACCACGCACCCTGTTTTGATAATGTGGTTCTCTACTATGTTGTATGTTTGGCAACAGAGGATGACTGAACTGGACAAGAGGAAATGCTGCCTTCAAGAAATCCAACAGACAGAGGAGAAGTATACAAGCACCCTAGAATCTATTTACCAGGTATTCATTTATGCCTAATGGCCACCTTCTCCTCCATCTCTTCCTCATGGCAGCACAGGCTGCTTAGCCAGATTTCTCCCTGCCATACATTTAGGAACAACAGCCTTATTAGGGCAGACACAAGCACTGTCCTCATACTTCAGGGATGTTAAAACTCAAGCCGGTTGGCTACATTCAGCCCATCTAGAGCCCCACTTCAGCCCTCTGGGATTCCCCAGATGCCTCCTCCCCTTCCCCTGCCCCTTTCCCCCCAACTGCGGATCATTTGGTGTCTTCCTGGATTTTGCACAGTTTTTTCCCCCTTCTAAAAAGTTGAAATGCCCCTCCTACAGCTTAGTTACTGGCAGTTAGAGTTTTAAACTAGAATATGATGGCATTTTTGGCCCTGCCCCCTTTTGTCTTTGGCCTACCCTTTACCCCTTGGTCCCACCTCTTTTTACTTGGGACCCACCCACCACCGGAATGCGGCTCCCAAGAGTGGTCTCTGAAACTGAATTCATCCTTCAGGCTGAAAGATGTCCAGCACCCCTGTGGTATGTAGTGCTCTCCCTCTTTGTGCTACTCACTTTGTGATGTGATGTCATCATGCTGGGAGTTTCCTCACTTCCACCAGCAGCAGCCAGCGATGTGGAGCAGGGGCAGGGAAACACAGTACGTGACGACATCCGCTCACAAAGTGAGTTGTTGCACTAGCCATGATGGGAAACAGGGTAGGGTAGGGGGGGAAATAAAAATGGGGTTGCCATGTTTGGCAGGAGCCCCACATCTGACGTCATATTTAGTGTTCCACCATTTGTCAGTAGCAATCCAAAAGTGACGGTGTGTTCCTGAACCTAACACCCTGAGGGCAGGAGCCCCACATAGGCTTTTTTTCTCCACCCCAGCACAACTATTTAATGCTAAACTGGGCCTGCACAGTTCAATAAGTAAAATTGACCAAGGGATATGTGTGGGTTTTGTGCATCCACTATGCCAGCCTTCCCCAACCTGGTGTGTTCCAGATGTGCTGGACTACAACTCCCCTCATTCCCAACCAGCATGCTGGGAACAATGGATCTAACACAGCTGGAGGGCACCAGGTTGGGGGAGGTTGCAATAGTCCAGCTGTGCACCATGCGGGATTCCACTCACCTGCAGTGTTGCTGGGGAGCAGGAGATCTGCAGGGGCTGTGTGGCTGGGAGGGCTCAGGCATGAGATATCCTAAAGCACCCAGTCAGACATGCCAGGCATGTGGGTTTATTATTGTGGCATGAGCTTTCATAGGCAATACAGAAAAAAATGCCCCTGAGCTCCGGCTAGTGGTACTTCTAATCTAGATATGGGAAGTGTCAGGTCCTAAGGCCAGAACATGCCTTCATCCTATTTTCCTCAGCACCCCACCCACCACTGAAAGTCCCTGTTTGACTGTGGTGCTTTTGGTATGACCTCACTGCTGTTTACTCTGTGGGGTGTGGGAGAGGACACCTGCAGAACTGCTGGCATGCACAATGAATATGTTCTCCTGTTCATGGGCCTTCCCAAGTTCCTTCCTCACATTAGTGTTTTTTCCCTTACTACTGTGTATTTATTGCTTGCTTGTCAGCCCAATACGCATCTTGCCCTTTGGATTGTGTTTATTACTGAATCAGTTCAACCTGCTTGTGCTCTTTCCAGCATTTTTTGAAACCACTGCAGCTGTTTTTGCGACCTCAGGACCTGGAGAATATTTTTATTAACATTGAGGTAAGATGTTTCTGTGCTTTTGGCTATACTGATTTTAAGCAGTCCTGTGTCAGCAGTCCTACATCTATTCAGCATGCCACATTACTGTGGTCCATTGTCAAAGAAGTAAATTGGGTTGGTTTAGCGTAGTTGGTAAGATAAATTGGGTTGGTTTAGCATATAACAAACCCATGTTGGCTTTCAGTGGTGATGTTGCCAAAGTTCGTAATACCCTGGCTCTGAATATTAACCTCAATGACTTGGAATGTTTGCTTCCAGTTTGCGATAGGGAAGTAACAAAATCCAAAACAGATTCAAATGCGTTAGGATTTCCATTAACCTGACCAGAGGATTCTGTGGTGGGCCAGCTTTTTCCAAGTCACACAGATTCCACAAACTTGCAGACCATTTTTTTAACTGGGGGGGATGGGACTTGTGCATTAGCACAAGTGTGCATTAGCACTAATGTGCATTAGTGCAAGTGGAACAAAAGTCTTGTACGTCCTTAAAAAAAATCCAATTCCGTCAATGAGCAGCTAATGGAATGAAAGACACCTGGCAATCCCTGAAACACAAATAGAACAGATTTAACATAATCCAAACATCCGTAGTTTGAGGTGAGCAATGAGGAGGGAATGGAAGAATCAACAAAGCTTGGTCTTGTCCATTTTCCCCAAGCCTCACCTCAGAGCTCAGGTCATCCCATTTTCATGCTTGATCGCAAGTGTTTTGTTGTTGCTGTTCAAGCAGGAAAAGTGTGCATTTAGATGAGCATTTTAATGCCCTCCCCACCCCCATTGACTACAGCATAAACATGAGTACGATTCGAAAATGCACATTTTCCGAATGCAAACAAATTTGGGAGCATGCAAACTTCTCCTGAAAAAATGAGCTCGTGTTTGAGGGTGCAAATAGGACAAATTTGGCTCAAAATCAAATCCACATGACATTCTTGTACATCCCTAGAGGTGGGAAAACGTTTTGCCTCTGAAGACCACATGCAGCAATGGCCAGCAGTTGAGTGTCATCTGCGCACACACATGCAAAGCCTTTCCCTGTGCCCCCACCCCCAGTCTCTCTCTCTCTCTCTCTCTCTCTCTCTCTCACACACACACACACACACACACAGAAGGTGCATTTTGCTCAATTTTCAGGGATCCCCCCTTTTTGTCCCTTCTACCTGCACCTCACCCTGCTCCATTCAGCAGGGCCCCCTACCCTCTGTGCCACATTTTGTGGGGCTGGAGGGTCTGCTGCAGGGAGGAGGGGGTAGGGAAGCTTGCTTCTGCCAGCCCAGTTGCACACACCAAAATCTGGATCCAACCCGTTCGCCCAAATTCAGAGAAAATTAGTAATGCTAATTTCAAGTCCCATTGAAATCAACAGGACAAGTTAGTTGCAACAAATTTATATCCCATTAATTTCAGTGGGATTTTAGTGTGACTAACTTTCTTTGGATTTGGGTCAGTACTTTTTTGTGGGACCAGTACTTTTAAAATTCAAGAACAGCAAAACCATTGAAAGCTGGATAAACAATATATTAATGAAATAAAAACTAGCCAACCCTCATACTAAAGGCATTCTATTATAATTTATATATATTCTGATATAAATTCAGATCTAGTTTTAGTGGCAATAATAACAAGACATGTTCCTCAAGCATAATTAAAATATTAATCCTATTCTGGGTGTTTAAAAGTTTACATCTACTTAGCCAATTGCATGTCTTGCAGTTCATGTAATAAGTCCAAATTTTGTCATAAATTGGACAGCTGAAAAGACAGTAAGGAATAGCTTCTGTCTCATTTCTTCCGCAAATACATATGTTTGCTGGTCTCCTCATACATCTTCCCAGGAGCATTGCTGTTTCCAGAGACAAATAATAAACTTGTGAAAAATTTTCTATGGTTGGTGTCTCAGAGCTCTGCCAAACAGCCTTCCTCTAAATTTTTTTCTTATACATTTGCTTATTTTTAAAATGTAGAATCCTGCCCTTTTAACACAGGCTTGAAGGAAGTTTGAAGATATAAACACAAGCAGTACAATAAAACCAAAGATCAATTGCAGCAGTATAATTAAAACAGCAGCATTAAAAAGCCTTTCTACAAGAGGCATTTATTGTGCACTTGTGATTCTTCACTCATGGTAGTTCGCGAGTGCTTTACCCGACGTCGTCATTGACCAGGCCTCTCCCATGTTTTGCAACCATTCTAGTGTGTGTGTTTTTCATCAAGGAAAGTCTGGTATATCTGGGAAAGATGGAATTAAACCCTTGTATTGAGCAATTCTGCTATACCATAGCACCACCTAGAGGTTATGTAGTGGAACATATAGAAAGGCAGAGAAGGAAAAACACCAGGAAAAAACATGTGTACAGGATCGGATCTTCCACAAAGATTGTGGAAGCAGAAGCCTTGGTAAAGTGGCAGGTTAAAAGCCTTGTGTAGAAAAGCCCAGAATGGTAATGAAAGTAAAACAGAATAAAACCAAACATTTTGAAATACCTGGGAAAATCAAAAGGTCTTTTCCTGACACTGAAATGGCAAGGCTCCTTGGTGAGAGCATTCCACAGACAGGGCACCACAACTAAAAAGGCCCAGTCAGCAGTCACCATCCCCCTAATTTCAGAGGACAGGGGCACCCAGAAAAGGCCCTCGGATCATGAGCTTAATGCACAGTCGGGTACATATGGGACAAGGTGGTCAGGTACCCCGGGCCTAAGCTGTATACAAATTAAAGGGAAAGGGACCAGCAACCAGTGAAATTGCTTCAAAACTGGCCAGATATGATCCCCAGCGGCCAGTCCTGTGTTAGAAATCTTGACACTGGCAAGGAAAGGTAAAGATTTCAGTTCCACCACACGTGACCATTCTTGCTGCGTTCTAATATAATATCACTGCACATCTGCTGGCATAAAGATTTGTCAGTACTGATATTCAGGAACAAGCGATCGTTCAAAATCAGACCATGGGATGAAAACAAAAAAGATACTTTAACCAGCCCAGGAGTAAGAGAGCAATCAAAGTGTAAAAGCTATTCCTGGATACATATTTTAACAAGATATTAACATTGTTGCTGTTACCCAGTAAGTAAAGAAATGAAGCAAAAACTTTTTTTTACTGAGTAACAGTCAATTTCATTTTTTACCAACACACCTGAAATTGATCTAGAGACAAACAGGCTAGGGCAGCCTTCCCCAACCTCCAGATGGCCATGCTGGCTGGGGATGATGGGAGTTGTAGTCCAACACATTTGGAGGGTGCTGGGTTGGGGAAAGCTGCGCCAGGGTTCGGATTCCAGTGATCAGTGAGCATGGTTTCAGTGTCCTACGCAGCTTAATATCCCTCTCCTGTTGTTATTTCCTGCCCACATGAAAGGCCTGGCTGCTAACCTCAGTCTTTGAGCTCTTCTCCCAGTCCTTTACCTGCGCACTTTGATGTTTGCCCCAAGTTATTATTTTGCAAGAAGAATAAATTATGCAGGCCCATGCAAACATAGGATTTGCATAACGCCTCGGTGCAAGATTTTATTTCTTCATGCAAAAGGCACCCAGCCCCGATGACAACATGGTACTAGAAACTCCTCCATCTACAACCAGGTTTCCCCAGCCTAGTGCCTCCAGATGTTTTTGACTACAACTCCCAGCATTCTTGACTATTGGCCATGCTGGCAGGGACTGATGGTAGCTGAAGTCCAAAGACCAAAGATGGTAGTTAAAGACCTAGTGTCCCCCACATTAGGGAAAGCTGCTCTACACAACAGCAACCATTTGGAATGAGTACCATGATTTACAATGTGCCAAGTAGCCACAGGACAGATTGTTTATTTGACTGTAATAATTTCCCTCCTGCCCAGCTACATATTCTGCTTTACTTGTGGCCTAGACTTCCTTCCTCTTGTGTCCTCTGTAACCTTTCACATACGAATGCGTGTGTGTATGTGTCACTGCCTTCCGCTCCTAATTGCAGTGCCAGAATTATTCGCCTGCAAGGTTGAGCCATTTGTTCTGGCAAGAGTTTTGCTGCTTGAGCCTCAGTCTACAAAGCATTAGGAGCTGAAGAACTGCTATTGGGGATTTGAGTCAGAGTAACCTCTGGATTCATTATCCTTTACAGCTAATTGAGTTTTCTCCTCCTTTTCTGCAGAATCACAGCCAGGCATGCATGAGGTAGAAAAGATAGCTACTGCATAGCTTGGTTCCAGTTTATTTTGTAGGAAGACACAGGACGGGCTCCAGCTTTGGGGAAGTGTCACAGCCCTGGAGGCATGCAGAGTTTCCCCCTTTAGCCTGCTGTGCACACGTTCCATTTCTCTGGTCCAAAATTTCAAAAACCTACAAAACATAAGCACAGGGCAACATAGGAAGCTGCCTTTTGCTGAGTCAGAACGTTGATCCATCTAGCCCAGTACTGTCGACTATAGGCCTCGATGGACATCACGATAACCCATGGTGGCTTAATAAGCTTCTCACAGCAGCTTATTTTTTAAATAGTCCACAATGCCCTGCCACTGGGCTAATAAGCCGCTATGGCTAGCGTATTAAGCTACTGTATGTAATTTGAATCACCCCTGCCCCCTGTCCTGCTGCAGTTCTCACACTAGGACCAACCCCTGTCCTGCTGCAGTCCATCACCCTAGCAACGGCGCTGTTTCACCTCTAAAGTGCCAGATGTTTGCAGGATCTGGACAAAGCTTCATACACAGCCTCCCCCAGTCAGGGGACACCCGATCCACCATCAAAACCTGGTGTGATCACTCACCAAGCAGTGAAAATCCCGAGTGCAGCAAAGAAGGGGATGTGATTATAAAACCTTGGGGGTTTGCAGGATCAGGACCAAGCATCATGGAGATGTAACACTCACTCACTAAAGCACAATTCTCCCTATAGCCATTGCTGACAAAGAGGCTTTAATGTCTTCCCAATACTGCAATTGCAAATTCATGCAATTGCGCAAATTCATAATTGTGCGAATTCACAATTCTAGTATTGGGAAGACATTGAAGCCTCTTTGCTAGCATGGGCTATGGGGAGAACTGCACTTTAGTGAATGAGCATTACATCTCTCTGAAGCTCGGTCCTGATCCTGCAAACCTCCAAGGTTTTATAGCCACCATGGATTTTCACTGCTGTCAGTGTCAGGGTGCTGGGTTTTGAGAGTTCATGAGGTGCCTTCTGAGTAGGGGAGGCTGACTATGAGGTTTGGTCCAAATCCCACTGATCCCTCCCCTCCCCCCTGCCATTCATACTGCTGGCTTGGTCGATTGAATGTGTTCCTGAGCACTAAGCCAGTGAAGAGCAGAGCAGCAGCGGTTTTTACTGCTCTTCCCGCACAGTTCTGTAGCTGGCCAGAATAACCCATGGTGACCGCCAGACAACATGATGGGTTAAATAACCCACTCTGCAGACCATGCAGGGACTGTGCTATGTTTTAAATCTTTGTACAACACCTAGAAAAGATTAGCTACTTTTCTATGGCATGAATTCAACAACCCTGCAAGGTGGACTCTTTCTGCTTGTCATGCATCCTTTTAAAATAAACACTGCCACCACCCTCCAAAACCTGCAAGTATTTATAAATTAACATGCAACCCTATGCATATTAAATTGGAAGTAAGTCCCTCTGTGTTCAGTGGGGCTTGACCCCAGGTAAGTGTATATAGGATTGCATTATTATTTTTGTTTTTCTTGTTGGTGTTGTTGCTATTATTATTTCCAGTATTATCTATGTATCGTATCTTACACATATGTGCTAGACTGGTAACATGGAGTAGGTAGACAAGAAAATAAAGGTATATAATTCTAATTGAAAAAGTAAAATTTATTTATTTAGGAAGGAAATAAGAATTTCCATAGCATTTAAATGTAAAAGGAAAAAAGATGTTTCTAAAACTGGCAAAAAACATAAGCAACAGAACAATATAAGATTCCTTAGCCATTCCGTAGATTCCTTATTCTGTTATTTTTTCAGTATTTTATCCCACCTTTCTATAAAATACTCAACATGGCAAACAAAAGTATAATGTTTGAAACAGTAAGTAACAGAGCAGTCCTTACCCATTTGGATAGCTGTCTGAAGGAGTTAGGATGGGGTAGATGTGCCCCTCCGCTGGTGGAGTAGAGTGCCAGCAAGGTAGCAGTAGGGCCAAACGGGACAGTCTGGGAGCATCTTAGGAACAGAACAAAGGCGGCCTTGGATCCAAAGCCTCCCTGCTCCCCTGACATGACCCCCAGATTGGGCCCCTTACCTACACTAGTCTAAGGCTGTCGTAGATATTCTCCTTCCCAATGTAACCAATGGGGGGCGGCAGGCGGGGGAGAGCAGACTTGCTGGGAGAAAAAGGGAACAACCCAGGGTGGGGGAGGCTTCCTGCTTTTGCCAGTGTGAGTCAGGGCTTTGTAAGTGGTGGATCATCTGCCAAAGACCTCCCCCCTCCTCTACTTAGGATTTCATTGTTAGCATCTGTCCTGGATGAAAAGTCCATCATTAGCTGAAAATACAATTAAAAGATCAAGATCAGTACAAGATCAGTACAAAACAGCCACTAAAACCCAAAGTGTCGCACCCCTGTCCCCATGTGGCTGCGCAGCTGCGCATTTAAACATAATGGTAAAAAAAAGAGCAGTGCAACTGCCGCAGTTTACTTCACTTTAACAGCCATGTGTCAGGGCACAGCGGATTTTTCTGTTGGAGAAGTCTGCAGTAAATCACGCATGTACCGCAACAGAAGCTAATTCGCAGCTGCAGTGCTGCGCAGTTACAACAGAGTGAATGTTGAAAGTGGTGCCGTGTAGATGGCCCCCTGGTAATAGTTTTCCCCATAGTATTTCTGTTTAAAATTGTAGTCACTATTTTTAAATGCAGCTATATATTTAAATTAGCTCATGCAAATTTATGCAAATCTGTGTCCTCCTTTGTCCTCTTTTCTGATGATGCATTTCCTCTTTTTTTCCACTGCATACATAAGTGGCCGTTCTAGGACTAACTAACCTACAACTGATTGACTGTTCTCAGAACAGTCCCATTGCATCTGTCAAAAGATTCTTATTGGAATGTTGCGGGGCCCTCCTCTGGTTTTGAAAGCATATCCACTCAAGTTTAGTGGACTTTGGGCAAAGCAGGAAAAGGAGTCAGTCATAGAAGAGTAGAATAATAGTCTTTCCAAAACTTGGGTAATTGAAAGAGAAGTGGCAGTGAACCCAAATTCTGGCTGTATTAGTTGACACAGAAATCTTACCTAGGAAATTCAACATGCATCCTAGCAGGCTAGCTGCTTTAGAAAAGGCTTAGAAAAATGGAGCTGGTCTAGCTACGTTTAGGCCTTAGAAACATGGAGCTCGTGTGGATAAGTTGACAAAATATTAAAAATCCAGCCAACATGGGTTGTTTTCATCACAGGGACTTCATTCCCCTTGCATAGACCACTTCCCCTCCCCACAAATATGTATGGGTGGTCCTGCCCCCCCCATTTGTATGTGTGAGGAGGAGAGGCAGATATGATGGCTTCTTCCTGCTCCTCTCTACCATCTTCCTGGGGGCCTAAATACCATCTCTCAGCTATGAAGGCTAGAGGAGGAAGAGGCACTGCTCAGGGGCATGAGTGATGGGAGCATGGGATGGCCCCAAATGCACTTCTGCATGTGCTGGTACATGCCCAAGAGAAGCAGGCACAGGAAGGGAGTGAGGTGGTAGTATCAACATTCCACCTTGTTGACGGCAAGCTCCCTGGTGGTGTGTAGCTCTGGAAAATGTCCACGGTATAGCAGACAACTTACTTTTCATATGGACCAAGGGTGGAAATTATTTCCATGAGAAACATTTACCAGTAGCATCAAGCTTCTGCAATCTCATTAAAAGTGCAACTTTTTCCCAAAGGATTTTGCAGTTTCCCCAGAAAGCTGAGTAGTTCTACTGCTTGCCCAAATCAAAGTCTCAGGACGATCTCATCATCCCTCCTTCCTCGGTTGTCTTACAGCTTGGCCTTCCAGAGTCTCTGCTAGGGCTCCCGGAGTTCTGAAAACCCCAAGGGCCGCCTTGAGTATGCAAGTGGTTCTTGCTCCATTCTTATGCTGATGCATTATCCTTTATGCTTTATTTTCTACTCAGGAACTTTTGAAGGTTCATCGGTGCTTTCTGGCGGATCTGAAAAATGCATTGTCTTTTAGCAACTCCCAGAACCTCTACCAGGTGTTCATCAGATATAAAGAGAGGTGAGTCCCTCTCCCAAAAGGACCGTGTGTGCCCAACAATAAGGTGGTCCCAACAGGAATGGCTTCCAGAAACTTCCATGTTCGGCGCCTTGTGGATGTTCGGCGCCTTGGGGCTACAGTCCAGAGCTGTCATCTCATCACCACAAACCCAGTCCTTCCTCTGAACAGCCTCTGCAGGTCAGGGTGCCTGGGGAAGGGGAGCTGCCTTTTCCAGGTGCCTTTCTATTGCTTATCATTCACTCCCACCCCAATCTCATTACTTGAGTGTCCTGATTTCCTTTATCTAGTACCATTTTAGCTGCAGGATGCTGAGAGCTGATGTAGTGTAAGCTGTGAACCAGGAGGTCCTTGATTCAAATCTCAGCCACAGGCTCACTCACTTTAGAAAAGCCACTAATCTGTCCACAGCCCCTGGCCCCACTGTACATTATGGAGAAATTAATTTTAACCTACCTTACAGGGTTGTTGTAAGCATTACTAAGGTAATGTATGCAAAGTGCATTGAACACTCCAAAAACATTATCTGAAAGCAGAGGAGGAAGAGGAGGCCTTTGTTATTTATTACCCAGGCCATTTCATACAGAGCAATTTCCTACATGGTGCTCTGTCTCCGTCAGAGTGTATACACTTCTTTCCAATCTATGTTTTGGAAAAATAATGTCCACTGTAATGTATGAAGTGCACACAAGTGTTTAGCCCAATGTGGCAGCTGATATGCCCCACTCTATAAAGGATACATGTGTGGTACTGTAACACATGCATTGACCATCATTGCTTAAAACATGGGGCATGTCTCTGGTAGGATTCCAGATTCTATCTGTCTCATCTCATGCTGGGGTTTATTGCCGTTCAGATGTCACAATCTCTGCCCTAGAAGCCCATTGCTCTAATCCTTATTAGGTGGGTGCCTCTTGTTGTTCCCCGGCGATAAGGAAAATACACTCTGCACATGCAAAAAGATAGTCTGGTAATTGCTTCACATATTCCAGGGCAAGCCCTGGTATGGAAATTCAGTACAATAGCTACGTTTTGTTTAAAATTATGTCTTGGATTTTTCACCCAAGACAGATACTTCACCTTCCCCCAACAATGCATGTGGTATGCAACCCAGTACCATTAGTGGTCCCAATTCCATTAGTGGTCACAGTTCAACCCCAGGTGTTTGCTTACACTGTAGTTTCTACAGCTTGTTGGGCTTCCATTCACACCAGCTTTTTACTCTTCACCTGCAGGTTCTTGCTGTACGGTCGATACTGCAGCCAGGTAGAAGCAGCCACTAAATACCTAGACCAGGTAGCCAATACCAGTGTGGATGTGCGCATGAAACTGGAGGTGAGGGCTGCTCTTCTCATTCATTCGCATGCTGTCACCCTGTATGATGCCCTATGTCGGAAGAGAGACAGGAGGAGTGTGACCTTGTTGATTCTCCTTGATCTCTTGGTGGCTTTCGATACCATCAACCATGGTATCCCTCTGGGACAGCTGTCTGAGTTGGGAGTGGAAGGCGCTATAGTGCAATGGTTTCACTCCTACTGGGAGAATTGGCTCCAGAAAGTGGTGCTTGGGGAAAATTGCTTGGCCCTGTGGATCTTCCAGCATGGGTTTCTACAGTGGTTGGTTTTGTCCCCCATGCTATTTAACATCTAAATGTAACCATTGAGTGCACACATCCAGAGTTTTGGAGTGTGTTATCATCAGTATGCTGATAACACACAGTTCTGCTTCTCCTTTTCATCTTCATCAGTGAAGCTGTGGATGTGCTACATCGTTGTCTGGCTGTGACAATGGACTGGATGAGGGCTAATAAACTGAAACCCAATCCAGACAAGACTGAGATGCTGTTAGTGCATGGTTCTTCTGACCAGACGGAGGGTGCACAATCTGTTCTGGATGAGGTTGCACTCCCCCTGAAGGCCAGGTTCATAGCTTGGGAGTTCTCCTGGAGTCATCTTTGTAACTTGCGGCTCAGGTGGACTCAGCACACAGAGTGCCTTCTACCAGCTTCAGTTGGTGGCTCAGCTATGCCCCTATCCAGACAGGGATAACCTGGGGGGTGTTGCCACGGGTGATTTTTCGTGAGCTGGCTGTGTTTGGAGATTGTTCGGGTCACATGCAAGCTGCCATCTTGCAGCCACCCCAGAGCTTTTCATGGAAAAAACAGATTTCCTGAGACTGCTTAAAGTCCAATTATTTTCCGTTAAGTCTGGTTACTTAGTCTTTTCTCTTTGCTGGAAAGGAGTTAGTAGCTACACAGTTACGTTATTTTGCAGCCTTGCTGGCAACCACATTAAGGTTTTACTTCCCCACTCCTACTTCAATTTCAGGAATGTTCCCAACGAGCCAATAATGGCCGCTTCAGCCTGCGTGACCTCCTCATGGTACCCATGCAACGGGTGCTGAAATACCATCTGCTCCTGCAGGTAACAACCATTTATCAGATTACGTTGTGCCACAAAGGGTGAAAGGTCAGGGAGGAGGAGGAGGGAGGAGGAATGTTGCTCTGAAAACATGTGGCACAATTCTCTTTTGTGCAGTGCCCATTCATTTTAGCCAAGAACCCTAGGTTCTGCTTAGGCAAGGCTTCCCCATCTCTGGGGCTTCTTCCTCCTGGGCTTCCTGGAATGTCTCCACCTCTTTGTGCTGGTGTCATCAAAATCAACACTGGACTCAGCAGTTATTCCAGCAAAAACCCCACGAGAGTATTGGTTTCAGCTCTCAGGGCTGATGCTGACTCATGAATACCAGCATACAGTGAAGGATGCTGTAGCTGTTTTATTTCCTAAATGCAGAAATGTGCTAAGTTCTCTCTGCCCATTCCCTCCCTCCAGGAGCTGATCAAATATACGGTGGAGCCAACTGAAAAGGAGAACCTGAGGCAAGCACTAGATGCTATGCGGGTGAGACACGTCTTCTGGGCCAGCCAGCGTGGCTTAACACAGCCAAAACACTGTTTGTAGCCTTAGAACTTGGAGGGCTCAGTACAAAAGGGAGGACAGCATGGCTGGCTGAGGCATGCTGGGAGTTGTAGCCGAACATGTCTGGAGGGTACCAGGTTGGGGAAGGCTGATCTATATATAGCCTCTGGTAAATGGATCCAAACAATACATTAATTGGGTTGGTGTTCATGTTTTATTTTGTTTTAAACTCCCATGATGTTTAAGCTTATCTCCTTGCTCTTTGGCAACTACTCTAACAGTTTCTGGATATTTTATTGAATATGGATCATACTAATTATTTCCTGGTCTAGGATCTGGCTCAATGTGTGAATGAGGTCAAGAGGGACAATGAAACACTGAAACAAATCACTAATTTCCAACTCTGCATAGAAAACCTGGTGAGTGTTGCTGCAAGAGATTTTGATGATGTTTGGGGACTGAAGAATTCTGATATAATTAGAGAGCAATCCTATACACCAATTAACGCTGCAGGGGGTGGGGACAAATGGGAGAGATATGCCACTACTACGCTGGCAGAACAGTATCCTATATGTGCTCAGTATGGAAAGGAAAAACACCCCTCAGAAATCCTAAATTAGTACTGAAATGGCAGACACACCCACAGCATCTCTAGAAACTGCCAAAACCAACCAATTGGTTTCCTGTCCCCTCCCACAAGCACTAATACAGTTGATGCCCTGAGTCACCCCAAGGGTCATGGTGGTGGCAGCTTTTATTTCCACATTCTGCCAGTTCCTGACCCTGTCCACCCAGTCACATCCCACTGGCTGTCTGCCTTTGAGACTCTACTCCCCTTTGCACCTCTGTTCTATATTGCCCCCAGGCTCCCTCTCAACCTTTATTTCAGGCCCTGATATCTCACCTACTTTCTTCCTCTGTGACAACATATCCACTTTGCTTCTTGGTGATACTGATCATCCCTGTCTTCTCTCCCTAACTGCCTCTTTCTATCTCAGCTTTGGATGGACTCTGCCTCCCTGCACTGCCTTGGATATTCTCTTGGCTTTATCTTCACGAACAACTGCTTGGTCTGTGACCTTTCTGCTCTGGAATTCTTTCTGTCTGATCATCACCTTACCTCCTTCAACACTGCACACAGTCCACCCTCCAGATGTTCTGTCTCTTGCTCCTTCTGTGACCTCCAGTCTGCTGCTCCTGTGGTTTTCTCCGAAGTGTTGTCATCTCCTCTGCTCCTTCTGCCTGATCTGAAAGCGCTGCAGTTAACACCTTCAGCATCCCTGTCCTCACACCTGAGACATCTGCTTCACTCTTGACATGTTTGCTCTATTTTGCCACTCACTCCTCTCATTCCCAGCCCGCTCACCTGCTCTGCAGAATGTTCTAGTGGCCTTTTTAGGGCTCCTAATAGAGCAAATAGTAGTTTTGGGGGTTGGGAGGAAGATTTTCATTGGGAAAATGGAACCATCTCCTTGCATCATGATTGCATCATGACTGGGATTAGGGATGGATGAAAGGGACTTACCTTGTCCCGCAGCTTGCTTCGCGGTGGGGGGGAGGCGCTTCGGTTCTCCCCCCGAAATTCAGCTGGGGGGGAAGCGCCCCATCCCTCGCCGGCGAAATTCAGGCCGGGGAGGAGCGCCCTGTCTCCCCGGCAACGAAAAATAAATAAAAACAAAAACAAAAACACACACCCGTGATAGGCTACGTAACAATTTGCATAGCCTATCATGGCTAGATTTCCAAAGTCAGCCGTGATAGGCTACGTAAATTGTCACGTAGCCTATCACGGGTGACTTTGGGGGGAAAAAAAAGCACGTACACAAATGGCGGCGGCCCATGGGCGCCGCCATTTGCGTTCCTTATTTTGGCACGTCTAGTCTACGTAAAGATTTACGTAGACTACGGCGAAAATAAGGGCAACGCAAATAGCGTTCCCTTATTTTCGCCGTAGTCTACGTAAATCTTTACATAGACTAGATGTGCCAAAATAAGGATCGCAAATGGCGGCGCCCATGGGGTGCCGACATTTGCGTATGCGCTTTTTTTTTTCCAAAGTCACCCGTGATAGGCTACGTGACGATTTACGTAGCCTATCACGGCTGACTTTGGAAATCTAACCATGATAGGCTACGTAAATCGTCATGTAGCCTATCACGGGTGTGTGTTGTTTTTTTTCTGTACTTTTTAATTTTGTAATGGCGGCGGCATTGTAATGCCACCCCCGCCGAAATGCCGCCGAAATGCCGCCGGGACCCGCCGCCGAGAGGGACATTCGCCGAAGGTAAGTCCCATCCTGGGGGGGGGCGGGGGGCCGGCGGAGAATTTCCCCAACACTTTCGGGGGGCCGAATGCGTCGGCACTCGGCCTCCCGAAGATTCGTGGAGAAATTCTCCGCCATCCCTAACTGGGATCCCCAAGGCTGCTATCTGAAAAAAATAAGAGGCAGAGGGCAGGTTTGCACGTTGCTAATCCACTCCTGCAAATAAGCTATGTGGGTTGTTCAGCAAACAACCCACAGTATGCCTGACCGATGATCAGGCTTGCTGTAGGTTGTTCTCCCCCTCCTTCCCTCTCAGTCCTCCAGCTGGCTGTGCCACATATTCTAGGGGATTTTGTGGCAAAACCCGTCTTGTCTCCCCCTCCCCACTCCGATCGCTACCCCTTTTCATTCCCTGGCTTTTTTATTATTATTTGGTGCCTCAAAGATACACAATTGGGGGTCATAATTTATTTATGTTATTATTATTTGTGTTGGTCTTTTGCAGGTGCGCAAGAGCGCTCTTATTCTGTCCAATATGTGTAATCTTGTCTAGTCAAATTTCTTGTCTGTTTCAGCTGTCAAAGGGAGCTGCAAAGGGGAGTAGGTAACATACAAGAAAATTGACAAGATGGGGTTGCATAGGCTGACTTGAACACCTTTGTGAAGGACCAGGAGAGAAATACTACTAAGGGGAAGGAGGACATGGTAGCCCAGTTCAGAAGCACCAAAAGTGGGAGGGGGGAGCCAAAGGAGTAGGTGCACCAAAAGTGGGGGGTGATATATCCTCCTTAGCAGCGTGATCCTCTCACGTTTAAGTGTTGGACTAATGCTTCCCAATGTCCCCCATCTTTTCAGCACCTCCACAAGTCTCCAGCTACTCTGGAAAGGGGAGATATTAACTCCCGCCTTTTCATGGCTCCTTTTCGGAGCACCTGCTGCAGTTGCTACAGTTCCATGACAGTTTTAAAAATCCCACAGAAATGTATGCCAATTTAATGGCTGGTCAGTAAATGGAGGTGAAATTTGTGCAAATTTAATGGACGTGGAGGAAATATTTGTGCACCTGAATGAACTGCTCTGTTACTGTAGGTGCACAAATCTCACCTCTATTTACATTAAATTTGTGCAAATTTTGCCTCCATTAACTTCCCAGTCTTTTAATTTGCATACATTTCCCTTCCATTTACCTACTAGTTCCCCCAAATATACAAATTTTCCCAACATTAAAAAAAACACCTTAGAGGGTTGCAGAATGGGATGGAGCAAATGAGGCACTAGTACCAGCAGTACTTACACCTGACCACTCCCCAAATGGGGCACCACTCACTCCGTCCCATGCAGCCACCTTCTCAGGGTTTTTTTTTTTGAACTGTCAGGGAAATGGCATTGCTTCTGAATTGTGCTACTGGGTTCCTCTTTCATCTCAGTATTTCTCCCCAGGTCCTTTGAAACTCTGGAAAATTAGCCTATGCAACCTCATCTTGTCAGTTTCCTTGTATGTTATCTACTCTCCTTCCCTGCTCCCTTTGACAGCTGAAACAGACAAGAAAATTGACCATGCATATTAGACAACTGTAAAAGCACACTTGTGCACTGTGAAAGACCAACCCCCCCCCCCATTATGACCCCAGTTGCACATTGTCAGGATCTGCTCAGTCTGGGAAGCTCTGCAGCTCCACCTGGGGGCCAGACATAGAAGGCAGCCTGGCTCACAGTATTTGCAGGATCAGGCCCTGACCCTGTAGGTGCTCCCAGGTCCTCTAATGCAGACCAGCTGGGAGCCTCAAGGAGCCCTATAAAGAGTTTCCTCCTCCTTTCAAACCTTGCCACAGTAACACGAATCATTGTGGTGGCAGAATTATGTTCCAGTTGCTTGTTCCTGATCTTTGCTATGCCTTGCTGGTTCTTGACCACTGCCTGTTTGGATTCTGCTTTCACTTCTGGCCCTGCCACACCTTGTTCGGGTCTGACCCTTGCCCAGGGAACCTTTGCTCTCTCCTCATCTCCATCCCACCTGGTCCCAGTGTTCTCACCAAGGATGCCTGCTGCCCACACCCTGGACCTGACACACATTTTTGAGGTACTGAAAAATAAATTTTAAAATGCTGGGGAATGAGTGACAGTTTTTCCAAAGTGCTTTTTCAACACTTTGGAAGGGCAGTCACTGGTGAAATTACAAAAAAGCGAGCAGCATGGGATTTTGCTGTTCTTCCCAAGCAGCTCTGTAGCTAATCACTGCAACTCATGATAAACTCACTCTCCCGAGTTCGGATGACATGATAACAAGCCATGGCTGGCTGCCCATGATGGGTTGTTGTGCTGTGCAAACCCAATCAGAGATTCCCTAATGCATCTCCGTCAAAATGTGTTGTTTGGCCCCTAGCCCCTTGGTCATTGCTATTTTGGAGTTCCATTCCCTCAAAGGGGATGTTCCACGTGCAGGCGGTTTATCTCTTGTAAAGAACATGGTTTCCCTTCTCCCTAGACACAATCCCTGGCCCACTTTGGAAGACCGAAGATTGATGGGGAGCTCAAGATCATCTGTGGGGAGAAGCGCTCCAAAATGGACAGGTGATGGCATGCAAACTTGTAGCAATAGAAATTGATATAAGAAAGGCCAGCCTAAAGCAGCTAAGTGGAACCTAAACCTAGAGGGCTCCTGGAAATGTTGCTGCTTAGCCAAGTAGAAGATTTAGGGAGCAATCCTATGGCCGCTAGACAGTGGCTAGACAGCCATAGGATATCTTGTTTTCTGGGAACCGACCTTGGAGCCTGAGGTCGGTTCCTGGAGAACTGACCTCCCCACACTTCCACGCTGCCTTGGAGGCAGTGCGGAACAGCTCCATCCTCCATGCTCGCAAGAGGGATGTGGAGTGGTTGAAAAGGGGTGTCTGGGGGTGTTCTGGGGCAGGGATGGTGGAACTGTCTGTACAACACATCCAGTGTGTTGTACAGCAGCCTCCTCCCCAGCTCGTGCCCCCCCCCCGCTGCGTCCAGACAGCCAAAATCAGCTGTCTAGCAGAAAATGCAGGGCAGGAGAAGCGAGAAGGGAACTATCCCCTCTGTGCTTCTCCTGCCCTGCATTGGTTAGGTGGTTACCTCCAAGTTCGGAGGCGGCCGCCTATCTGGATAGGTTTGTGCCCTAAGAAAGGTACAGCCAATGTGATAAACCACACATCTACTCACAGGACATATGCCTGTTTGATGCCAAGCATATTATAAAGTCAACGTTTTGCAAAATAATGAGGTAGGGATGGCGGAGAATTCCGCCATGGATTTCAGTGAGGCCGAATGCACTGGCATTTGGCCCCCCGAAATCCATGGCGGAACGGCCTGCCACCCCCTGCCCCCCCACGGATTCCCCCTGGGACGAAGCTTACCTGGGGTGGATGTTCCAGACGGTGGCGGCGGCTGGTCTTTCGACCGGCTGCCACAGCCGCCATTTGCATCCTAGTCTTTGCCGTGATAGGCTACGTAAGTATTTACGTAACCTATCACGGCAAGCCAAGCAAAAAAAAAAACGGCGTACGCAAATGGCAGCAGCTACGGCGGCCGCCATTCGCGTTCCCTATTTTTCGCCGTTTTAGCTTACGTAAATATTTACGTAGGCTATTATGGCGAAAAAAAAGGGGAATGCAAATGGCGTAGTGGGCGCTATTTGCGTTCCTTTCCCCCCCGCAGTTTTAGCCTATGTAAATATTTAGGTAAGCTATTATGGTGGGAAAAAAAGGAACGTGAGTAGCGCCCACTATGCTATTTGTGTTCCCCTTTTTTTTTTGCTATAATAGCCTACGTAAATATTTACGTAGGCTAAAACGGCGAAAAATAGGGAACACAAATGGAGGCCTCCATAGACGCCACCATTTGTGTACGCTGTTTTGGTTTTTGGTTTTTTTGCCCAGCCATGATAGGCTACGTAAATACTTACGTAGCCTATCACGGCAGCCTGGCTGGATGCGGCCGCCATTTGCGTCCACAGCAGCCTGTCCACAGCTGGAAGTCCGGCTGTGGATGGCCCTGGCCGGCTGCTCCGCAGAGCCGGCTGGGCAGGATTCCGGGGGGGAGGACCGGAGCGCCTCCCCCCCCGTCGAGGATTCCGGGGGGAGGGATGGAGCGCCTCCCCCACCACTGCAAATCAATTCCGTGAAAAGGTAAGTGACTTTCGTACGTCCCTATAATGAGGGCAAGATAGTATTTGCAAAACATGAAATAGTTCCAGCAAGTGTCCTATTCCTAGCTAGAAAATACTGAGTGGGATAGACAGAAAAGAGTAAAATTTTGAAATACCTTCTGACATACTGATACCTCACTTCTGAACATTTGTGTCGGAGTGCCCCAACAAGGTTGCTTCCACACAAGCATGTTTTGGAATTGCCATCCTTTGTTCACTGATTTTTTTAATGGAGAGTTGACATGATGCTGCTGTCAAAACACTGCAGTCCAGTGTCTTTTGTGTTGTTTCTTCAGTCCTGATTAGTTCTAATTTTTGAAGCACCAGCCTCTCCAATGTGGACAGGTAAAGCACTAGTGGGGATTTAAATGGATGCTGTGCCTTCAATTAACAGCTTATGGATAATATATTTTTCCCATGTTATATTGATCACAGCTGGGGAATTAGTGATGAATTGCCTGTTTAATAGCCTCTCTTAACGCCCCATTGAACCGGAAGGCACTTACTTTTTAGTAGAGATGTATAGGTTTGCTCTATTAATTGCCCTGATGTAAGTTTCTGTTCTCATCATGGTGCGTGTGTGGAATTACTGGTTTCCATGCATTTTCTCTTTTCATTTTATAGAGAAATAGCATGATTTAATTATAAAACATGAAAAAAATGGCAGGAAACCAGTAATTATCCTTGCCCCATTGGGAACAGGACCTGTAAACAGGAAATTTTTAATTAACATTGGAAAAAACTTGCTGAATGGGACTTACTTGTGAGTAAACATTTTAAAAGGATCTTGTCCATGGCACTGTTGGATAATAGCACTGTTTTGTGTTGTGTGGAATCTTCATTTTAATTCCACTTCCAGCTAATTACAGAAAAACAGTCCTTCAGCAATGGTAAATAACTCTAGTATGAAAACAACCCAGAATTCTCATGACATTATAATTTATGAAATCATACTGTGTGTATAGAACAAAAGTGCAGACAAGAGAAAAATAAGAGCCAAAGAAGTAAGGAAAAAAGGGGATATCTGAGAAAGGTAGCAAAGGATATACACCACTATCAATAAACTGATACTCTATGAGGCCCAAATTAGACATGACACATAGCTATGTTATCTTTGCTCCTACATTTTTTAAACTTAAAGCAGCCTTTCCTACCCTAATGGTTAACTTCATCCTTTCCCCTCCAGCTATTTTTTCCAATATGGGTACCTGTATTTTCCACTCACAGGTGGAAAGACAGAAAGACCGATGGGAGGGGGGCAATTTTGAGTGGAAAAATTACCACAGAGGAAAGGGTTAAATAATCCTTCCTCCTTCTCTTCCTCTTGAGGCTGCTTTTGGTTTAAAAAAAAAAAAGGCAGGGGAAAGAAATCTAGTGCATATCTACTATGGGCCTGAGAAAGTATACAATGTGTCTATAAAGCTTTGTACAAAACACATATTTTGTGTACAAAACACATAATTAATGCCAATTCAATGCTCTGACAAAAAATCATGTTCCACTTTACATTATAAGTCAAGCAGCCAATGAACAAAATAGTTTTAAATTTACTCATGAATGAACGTTTGCTCTGTCAGTCTTGCTGAGTCAATGGGATATATATTGGTCTAATACCTATTTCTGCATAAACTTTACTGTGAAAATTGTACATGATAGCAATCAATGAATATACCTTTGATTCCATCCATAAAAATTAACGTAGTTTCAGACTGCTGTTTTCCTAGTCCACGAACTTCCTAATTCTATACAGTTTGGTTTCTGCCACTGCATTCACTTTCTGTTTCCACAGCTGTTCTCAATGTGCACGAGGGCTATTTCTGGTTCCATCATGCACTGAGATGTGCATATGCTTTCACCCATATTTACAACAGCCCACCTCATTTGTGCTTTTCAGTGCCACATTGCAAGCTAGTGTTATGGGCCCAGTCAGACAGTGCATGGTGGGGCCAGAGGTTGCCCTCATATGCATAGAGGAAACTGTACCTGTGGATGTTGTAAGTAGAGATGTGAAGTCCAGAAAAAATGGGGGAGGAGGGATCTGGGAAAATTAGGAAGGGAAGTAAGTGTGTGTGTGTCCACCGCCCCCTGTTTTTTCTGTTTTTTCCAGTGAGTTTTGGAAAATTTGGGAGGACGTTTCTTCTAGTTTTGTCCCAAGCTTTCACGTTTTTAGCATCCAAAAGGAACCCTAAACACTTGATAGTTTGGTGACTTTAAGTACAAAGAAATCTCAATAGTTACCTTTGCGGCTTATAAAGAGATTCTAGAGTCTGTTTCAGTGCTAAGGACTTCTATCAACTGTATGCTTTTTATATCTCAGCTTTGCTGGATTTTCTCAAGTTAAAAGTCTCTTGCAGATATGCTTTCCTCCTGGATAAAGCCCTGCTAATCTGCAAACGAAAAGGGGATTCATATGACATGAAGAAATTTGTTGATCTGTCCAGCTACCAGGTCCGGGATGACTCTTCTGTGGAGAAAGATAACAAGAAGGTAATGTCTGGATATGTCCTTTTGTTGGGAAAAGCTGAGAAGTGAATGGGAATGATGCGTTTCCTCTGCCCCCAGAATCAGAATTAGGTTTTGCTTTAATTCAACAGGACACCCCACATTCTGTTCTTCCAGTTCTTTTGGTATTACCCAAAGGGGACTGTGAGGGAAGAGGGGGTCTCAACTAAAATGCCCAGACCAATATTTTATTGTAATCAGTTGTTCGTTTTTTTTTTCTTGCCAGTGGACTCACATGTTTGTTCTCATTGAGCTTAATGGTTCTTCAGGCTATGAACTGTACTTCAAGACACGGGAGCTGAAAAAGAAGTGGATGGAACAATTTGAAATGGCCCTGTAGGTCTCTTCTACACCTATACCCTTTGTATGCATTCCAAGCCTCCTATATGTTGGGAACTAATCTGTCAAATCCATGCTTTCAGGGAAGTAGGGTGAACCCCCTCCTGAAGATTGAAGTGGTCTTTGGGGGAGTGAACAAATGTAATGGAAATGTCAGTCTTACTGAAAGTGTGTGGGGGGTCTCTTTCTTCTTCTTCTTCTTCCCTTTATTTGAACTAGCCTTCCCCAACTTGGTGCCTTCCAGATGTTTTAGACTAGAACTCCCAGCATTCCTGGCCATTGGCCATGCTGGCTGGGACTGATGGGAGTTGAAGTTCAAAAATTCTGTCAGACACCAGGTTGGCAAAGGCTGCTTTAAACCAAAAACACCTTGCTTCCCCTTCAAGTGGCACCTCAGCAGCTCACAGCACTCTAGCTGCACTCCTAGGCCCAAATGTCCATGGGAATAAAGCTACATCTTAATCAGTGCTTCCAGACGGAGGGCTCCTACTGCTACCAACCAAAAGACATTGTGCAGCTATTCTATCTTTTTCTCCTTAACAGATTTTCTGCAGCCAGAAAAAAGGTGGAAGAAGTGGTGGGAAAACATGGGAAGGTTATGAGTAGAAGACTATGTCATCTGGGCCCTGTAAAATTCTGTGAATGAGGGAGGGCAATGGTGCCATTAAAAGCCTTGTCTGGAAGCACCAATGTAGTGTTATTCTGAGAGTCATTCTTGGTGGAAAATATGGTTCCCCCCATTTTCCTTTCTCTTTTTTTGCAAACAACAAAACACCCAAACAAATTATATATACCAAGTTCAATACATTACAAATACAAAATTCCAATGTAATCTGAATTAATTAAAAATATAAACCTAATATCTAATATATATTAACATTAATATAAGGAAAAAAGTGAGGGGGAGGAGAAAAACTTCTAGAAATATATTCTCTCACAGCAAACAACTCATTGAAACTACTTCAAAACCCTCTTCTTTACTCCTCTGTTGAAAACCCCCCAATTCAAATGTCAACAAAGAACACATGTCAGCTATCCACAACTGCTAAACAATTAGGGATAGATTTGTCCTTCCAGTATTCTCTAATAATTCTCTTGGCTACTCCCCATGCTCAAAGTACCCATAACTCTTGATATAAGGGCAGATTCCATACACTAGGGCTATAGCCTAAGAACATAAGCATTGTTAACAAGCAATTATAGTTGTAAAATCAGATGAACAATCCTGTGAATGTTGGACCAAAATTAAACAGTAGGACATGCCCAGGTTTTATGTGTAAGTATTCCAATACATGAATTACATTGCCAACAACTAGGGGGCTGTAGCCAACCTTTATTAACATTCTTTGACGTGTCCAATAAATACAAAATGAATGTTTCTGTTGTATTAGCCTCATCTTAAGATGAGGGTTTTTGTGGGATCGGTTCCAGCTTCTTCCTCCTGATGAAGTGGACAAGGTGCTTTCATCTGTAAGGCCGACCACCTGCTTACTTGATCCTTGCCCATCTTGGCTCATTATGAGCTGCAGAGAGAGACTGGGTGAGGGGATCAAGGCGGTGGTGAACGCCTCCCTTGAGGAGGGAGTGATGCCATCAGCCCTCAAGGAGGCAGTGGTAAGACCGCTCTTAAAGAAGCCCTCCTTGGATCCTCAAGTTCTGAACAACTTTCGCCCAGTCTCAAATCTGCCATTTTTGGGCAAGGTGATTGAGCGGGTGGTGGCGGTGCAGTTGAAGGCACACTTGGAAGAAACTGATTATCTAGACCCATTTCAGTCGGGCTTCAGGCCTGGGCATGGGACAGAAACGGCCTTGGTGGATGATATGAGGAGGGCTCTGGATAGGGGTGAATGCTCCTTCCTTGTTCTCCTCGACCTCTCAGCGGCTTTTGATACCGTTGACCACGGTATCCTCCTGGACCGCCTGGAGGGGTTGGGCATTGGAGACACTGTATTGCGGTGGTTCCGGTCCTTCCTCTCCAGCAGGTACCAGAGGGTAGCACTGGGAGAGGAGGTTTCGGACCCGTGGCCACTTACTTGTGGGGTGCCACAGGGCTCCATCCTCTCCCCGATGCTATTTAACATCTATGTGAAGCCGCTGGGGGCTATCATCAGGAGGTTTGGGGTGCAGTGTCATCAATATGCGGATGACACGCAGCTCTACCTCTCATTCAAATCTTCACCAAGGTTGGCCGTAGAATCCCTGTCCAAATGTCTGGAGACGGTGAGTGGCTGGATGGGGAGGAATAAGCTGAAGCTGAACCCTGACAAGACCGAGGTACTTTTGGTGGGAGACAAGAGGAGGCTAGGGGATGTTGACCTGGTGTTGAATGGGGTACGGCTACCCTTGAAAGACCAGGTCTGCAGCCTGGGGGTCATTTTGGACTCCCAGCTGTCCATGGAGGCTCAGATGTCAGCTGTGAGCCAGACAGCGCTGTATCAACTCCATCTGATGCGGCGGCTGCGCCCCTTCCTTCCCGATCATCTGCTCCCATCGGTAGTACATGCCCTGGTCTCCTCTCATTTAGACTACTGTAATGCGCTGTACGTGGGGTTACCCTTGAAGACGGTTCGGAAGCTGCAGCTGGTACAGAATGCGGCGGCTCGCCTGATTAAAGGCAGCCGCCGGCGAGATCACATCACTCCAGTGCTGAAGGAGTTGCACTGGTTACCAGTTGTTTTCCGGGCCAAATTCAAGGTGTTGGTTTTGACCTTTAAAACCCTATATGGTTCCGGCCCAGTCTATCTTAAGGAGCGCCTCCAGCAACACCAGACAGGCCGCTTAACAAGATCAGCCTCGGATGGCCTTCTCTCTGTCCCATCAGCCAGGACAGCTAGACTGGTGGGGGCGAGGGAGAGGGCCTTTTCTGTGGTGGCCCCCACTCTGCGGAACTCCCTCCCTAGGGAACTCTGTCATGCCCCCTCTTTAATGAGCTTCCGTCGTGCATTAAAAACATGGTTGTTCAGGCAGGCATTTGGGGTGGGTTAGGGTATTTTTAAAAAAAATTTATGGTAGAATTTGTTTTAAATTGTTTTATGGTGTGTTGTACATCGCCCAGAGTGGCTGGGTGACCAGCCAGATGGGCGATTAATAAATTTAATAATAAATAAATAAATAAATAAATAAAATCTTAAAATTAAAAGAAGCACATTTCACTGGGCCGGTTCCCATAATCACAGGGTGGCTAATAAGCCATGTTTGTATGCTGGGGGGATTTGCATAATTACCCTCATCAGCTTGTCATGTTGTGTGAACCTGGCCAGGGTGGCTTGTTGCTGTGACAGCTAGCAGCCGATGGTGCTGGTGGTGAACGAGTAATCCAATGTTCTAAAAATCAACACACCATAGGAACCTGGAATGTAAGATCTATGAGCCAGGGCAAATTGGATGTGGTTATTGGGGAGATGTCAAGATTAAATATAGACATTTTGGGTGTCAGTGAACTGAAATGGACTGGAATGGGCCACTTCACATCAAATGACCACCAGATCTACTACTGTGGACAAGAGGACCACAGAAGAAATGGGGTAGCCTTCATAATTAATAATAAAGTGGCTAAAGCACTGCTTGGATACAATCCAACAAATGACAGAATGATCTCAATTTGAATTCAGGGTAAGCCATTTAACATCACAGTGATCCAAATATACACCCCAACTACAGATGCTGAAGAAGCAGAAGTAGATCAGTTCTGTGAGGATCTGCAGCACCTACTGGATAGTACGCCAAAAAAAAGATGTTATTTTAATTACAGGAGACTGGAATGCTAAGGTGGGTAGTCAAACAACATCTGGAATTACAGGCAAGCATGGTCTGGGAGAACAAAATGAAGCAGGACATAGGCTGATAGAATTTTGCCAAGACAACTCACTGTGCATAACAAACACTCTCTTCCAACAACCTAAGAGACGACTTTATACATGGACTTCACCAGACAGTCGACACCGAAATCAGATTGACTGCATCCTTTGTAGCCAAAGGTGGCAGACATCTATGCAGTCGGTAAAAACAAGACCTGGAGCTGACCGTAGTTCAGATCACGAACTTCTTATCACACAATTTAGAATCAGACTAAAGAGAATAGGGAAGACCCACAGATCAGTTAGATATGAGCTCACTAATATTCCTCATGAATATGCAGTGGAGGTAAAGAATAGATTTAAGGGACTAGATTTAGTAGATAGGGTCCCGGAAGAACTATGGACGGAAGTTCGCAACATTGTTCAGGAGGTGGCAACAAAAAACGTCCCAAAGAAAAAGAAAACCAAGAAGGCAAAATGGCTGTCTGCTGAGACACTGGAAGCAGCCCAAGAAAGAAGGAAAGCAAAAGGCAACAGTGATAGGGGGAGATATGCCCAATTAAATGCAAAATTCCAGAGGTTAGCCAGAAGAGGTAAGGAATTATTTTGAAACAAGCAATGTGCGGAAGCGGAAGAAGATAATAGAATAGGAAGGACAAGAGACCACTTCCAGAAAATTAGAAACATCGGAGGTAAATTCCAGGCAAAAATGGGTGTGATCAAAAACAAAGATGGCAAGAACCTAACAGAAGCAGGAGAGATCAAGAAAAGGTGGCAAGAATATACAGAAGATCTGTATAGGAAGGATAACAACATCGGGGATAGATCTGATGGTGTGGTCAGTGAGCTAGAGCCAGACATCCTGAAGAGTGAAGTTGAATGGGCCTTAAGAAGTATTGCTAATAACAAGGCAGCAGGAGATGACGGTATCCCAGCTGAACTGTTTAAAATCTTGCAAGATGATGCTGTCAAGGTGATGCATGCCATATGCCAGCAAATTTGGAAAACACAAGAATGGCCAACAGATTGGAAAAAATCAACTTATATCCCCATACCAAAAAAGGGAAGCACCAAAGAATGTTCAAACTATCGAACAGTGGCACTTCTTTCACATGCCAGTAAGGTAATGCTCAAGATCTTGCAAGGTAGACTCCAGCAATTCATGGAACGAGAATTGCCAGATGTACAAGCTGGGCTTAGAAAAGGCAGAGGAACTAGAGACTAAATTGCCAATATCCGCTGGATAATGGAGAAAGCCAGGGAGTTTCAGAAACACATCTATTTCTGTTTTATTGACTATTCTAAAGCCTTTGACTATGTGGATCATAACAAATTGTGGCAAGTCCTTGGTGGTATGGGGATACCAAGTCATCTTGTCTGCCTCCTGAGGAATCTGTATAACGACCAAGTAACAACGGTAAGAACAGACCACGAAACAACGGACTGGTTTAAGACTGGGAAAGGAGTACGGCAGGGTTGTATACTCTCACCCTACCTATTCAACCTATACGCAGAACACATCCTGCAACGTGCTGGGCTTGATGAAGCCAAGGCTGGAGTTAAAATTGCTGGAAGAAACATTAACCATCTCAGATATGCAGATGATACCACTTTGATGGCTGAAAGCGAGGAGGAGCTGAGGAACCTTATGACGAAGGTGAAAGAAGAAAGTGCAAAAGCTGGGTTGCAGTTAAACCTCAAAAAAATCAAGATTATGGCAACCAGCTTGATTGATAACTGGCAAATAGAGGGAGAAAACGTGGAGGCAGTGACAGACTTTGTCTTTCTAGGCGCAAAGATTACTGCAGACGTTGACTGCAGCCAGGAAATCAGAAGACGTTTACTTCTTGGGAGGAGAGCAATGACAAATCTTGATAAAATAGTGAAGAGCAGAGACATCACACTGACAACAAAGGTCCGCATAGTTAAAGCAATGGTATTCCCTGTTTGACCCTATGGCTGCGAGAGCTGGACCATAAGAAAGGCTGAGCGAAGGAAGATAGATGCTTTTGAACTGCGGTGCTGGAGGAAAATTCTGAGAGTGCCTTGGACTGCAAGAAGATCAAACCAGTCCATACTCCAGGAAATAAAGCCAGACTGCTCACTTGAGGGAATGATATTAAAGGCAAAACTGAAGTACTTTGGCCACATAATGAGAAGACAGGATACCCTGGAGAAGATGCTGATGCTAGGGAAAGTGGAAGGCAAAAGGAAGAGGGTCTGACCGAGGGCAAGATGGATGGATGATATTCTGGAGGTGACGGACTCGACCTTGGGGGAGCTGGGGGTGGTGACGGCCGACAGGAAGCTCTGGCATGGGCTGGTCCATGAAGTCACGAAGAGTCGGAAGCAACTGAACGAATAAACAACAACAACAAAAAGCTTGTCGTGTTGTGTGAACCTGGCCAGGGTGGCTTGTTGCTGTGCATAACAAGCCACCCAAAACACATGGGCTGTTGTAGGGTTCTGGGTGGTTTGTTACCCATAGCAACAGTTTGCACCACACAACAAGCTATGCTGCCAAGGGTAATTATGGAAATTCCTTCAGCATGCAACCAGCATGCATGGCGGGCAGGGGTGGGTAATAAGCCACCATGGCTTATGCCCTCCATGTTCATGTGAATCTGTTTTCAAAAGAACATGCCATTGATTTCAAAGAATAAGACACTCAGGTTAATAATTCCAAAGATCTTGCAAGTAAAATATATCAATTTCATCCACATCTTTGAGTTTCTGATAGAAATAAGTTACCAGTTTAGATACCCCCAATGAAAAACCAAAATCCAGTAAGAAGGAAGCTGCAAATGCATCAGGACCAAAACACTGAGATATTAAATGTTTAGGCTGAATACCGAATTTTGGGAATTTTCCACATAGTAATTAATATCTATTCCCCTGTTAGTCTGCTGTGCACATCAACAAAAGCCAAAAGACTGTCACAGGAAAGCATTTTCCACATCCATCACTTCTGTAATCTCATTGAATTCTTTCTGACAAACAAGCAAAAAAATGTTTAAGTGGTTCAAGGACTAAGATAGAGGGCTTACTCCTCTCATGTTATGGTAAGGATAGTTCTATCAAGAGACTTCTTCCATGTTCTCTTAGTTTCCTATGAGTGAGCAAATGTTTTCTTTGCCTGCTCAAAAAATGATAATGTGGAAAAAAATTATGGGAGTCTCAGCCTTTACAGTGAATTGAAAACAAATGTAGATGGGTAGTGGAAACATTCTATTTGAAGAAGCTGAGAAACAAACATAACAAAAGTAAATTTAATATAAGGGGACCAAGCAATTAATCCATTGCAAGGGCTTCAATAATGTCTTTTACAAGACAAGTTTCTGGGTGGGCAGAAGTGCCCTTTTTTTTTTTTTGAGCCGCTATCCTTGTAGCTTGCTGACTGCCCGTTTCTCCCTCCTGTAGCTCCAATATCTACCCTGAAAATGCCACAGCAAATAGACACGAGTTCCACATGTACTCATTTGAGGAGACCACCTCTTGCAAAGCCTGCCAGATGCTGCTGAGGTATGTATGCTGGACCGTTCTACCCAAGCCGTGGGGGCGGGAGGGTAACATCCTTGATAATATAGCTGCCAGTTTTCCATGATCCCACCTTTTAGTAGTGGTTATGTCCCAGAGGAATGGCCGCGGTGGCTTAGTGGTTAAGACGCTGAACTGCAGACTGGAAGGTCGGCAGGTCAGCAGTTCGAGACCCGAGTGCTGCATGACGGAGTGCACTCCCGTCTTCAGTCCCAGCTCCTGCCAACCTAGCAGTTCGAAAGCAAGAAATTGCAAGTAGATAAATAGGTACCGCTTCAGCGGGAAAGGTAACAGCGTTCCGTGCACCTCGGTGTTCAGTCAAGCCGGCCACATGACCACGGAAGTGTCTTCGGACAGCGCTGGCTCTTCGGCTTAGAAACGGGGATGAGCACCGCACCCTAGAGTCGGACACGACTGAATGTGGACACCTTTACCTTTTTATGTCCCTGAGGAGATGCTAATGTATGGAAGCTCCATGTAATTCATAGAATAGTAGGGTGGGAAGGGGCATTATTAGATTGGAATTGCATCAACTGAGCTTTACTGTGCAGCAGCAGGAAGCCCTGTAAGGCACTTCAGCACAATTACACTTTATACTGAAAAGCCAAAGATATGAACCTCCTCCTCTCTCTCCCCCATCTGCACACAGAGGGACCTTCTACCAGGGCTACCGCTGCACCAAATGCCGATTGCCTGCTCACAAGGAATGTCTGGGCCGAGTGTCCGCATGTGGAAAGTCCAGCTCAGGTAAGTTTCTAGTGTTCTGAGGATGGGGAGAGACACTTCCTGCTGCTATGCTCAGCCTCCTGCAGCCATTTTCTCCTTGGAACCATCTAAGTCTAGAGATGAATGGTCTGGCATTCAGGGGAGCACTTGTGGTTGGTGTGGACCAGCAGGCAGAGTACTGGGATTCAAATCCCAACTCAGTTATGGAGTCTCTGTGTGACTTTGGACAAGTTGCTATCTTTCAGTCTCACTTTCTCCTGTCTGTAAAATGGGAATTATAGAGGCCAGTCTCTCACACCAGAGATAAAGAAAAGTTTATTCACACTGGCTTTAAGTTTTAACACTGCAAGCCTTACAGGGTACAAATACATAATCAAAGAGTACTGATGGCTTTAGCTCACTTCCCCCAAGGTCATTGCAATATATAGTCCCACCCCGGCCTGTCATGACAAGCATTTCACTTGCCTTATTACTGATAGTTCTCTAACATACTTTGAGGCTTAGCCTCAGAAAATCCCTACACTAACTGGCACAGTTTGATGTGCTTACTTCAGTAAACATATTTGTTTAGTCAGCTTTCTCTAACAGGTTTCTTTCGACAAAAACTTGCTACTTACACTTACATTAAAAAAAGATCCATGTTCGTGCCCATAATATAAAAAATATATTTCATAGTATTGTACTTCCTGTAATACCTGTGCAGTCCAGTTTGGAGAATCGGGCTTTAAAGCAGGGTGGGCAACTCGTGGCCCTCCAAATGTTTTGGCCTACAAGTCCCATCAGTGCTAGCATAGCCAATGCTGAGAGCTGATGGGAGTTGTAGGCCAAAACATCTGGAGGTCTACAGGTTACTGACCCTTGCTTTAAAATATTTTGGATATCTTAGCTAATTTCTTAGTAGCTGAATAGCTGCGAAAAACACTGGAAGACTCCAATGTTTCCATTTGAATAATGCAAAAGGGCTTCTGGAAGTCCTTCTTTCTGGCTGCTTTGCAAAGGCAAAGTTGTGGCTGGACCTTGGGGATACATATTGGTGGGGGAATGTGTAGTTCCACCCTCACTAACTACAGGGATCAGGAAGCAGTTGAAGAGCTTCCCTCCCTGCAGCTGAAGAGCTTCCCTCCCTGCAGCCCAAATATATGAGATGCTTCAGGCCTCCACTGCTTCCTTCTGGGTTGCAGGATTAACAAGGCCTGGCGCAGGTTGCCGTGTTGCCTTCTTCCTGGGGGATAATAAGGGACCTGCCGGTGGTAGGTTACCTCTGTTAACTTCATTTTAATCTCCACATCCTCTTTTCCTCTGTGCCTATTATAGTTTTCTCTTATTTTCTGTTTAATGCAGAGTCTGGATCTACAGTGAAAAAGGTAAAAAAAAGAAAAGAAAAAAAGTGTAAATGTACATTGTGAAAATAAAGGTTGAAATATTATCGGAGGGTTTGAACTTAGCAGTGGAAGTGGACAAAAGGCAGAACTACACATAGCCTCAACAAACACATGGGACCCATCTACATGGTGCCAACTTGTCCTTCACATCGTCAGAGCTGCGCAGCTCCTGTGCTATGGATGCTCAACCAGCAAGATATACGGGGCGAGTTACTGCGCAGTTTCACTGTGAGAAACTCCGCTGTGCCCTCCTCCACACCAAAGTATTTCCAGCTTTAGATATGTAAAGGCACGACAGAAGGCCTTGTCGATTGTTGAAATTTCTCATTTGCTAGCTGATGGGTCTTTGTGAGTGTGTGTTTTGCCGACTCTGCGGTTTCCTTGCAGAGAAACAGTGCGCCAAAAAGCCATTGGACCATGGCGAGCAGGAATTCCCTTCCCAATCATGTGGTGGGAAGCAAGCAACAAACTGGAATCTGACAAATATATGCAAGATGGTGATGCAAAGTCCCAGTCCACATTGAAATCAATGGGAAATCTCCCCCCCCCCCCGGATTTGCAACCATAGTGATGCCTTTAGCTGGTATGATTGGCGTGTATCTCTCCATCAACCCTCAGATTTTAGAAAGAGGGATAAGGAGAAGATTTCTGAGGGAGAAGGGGCAAAACGCATTGAAATTAGGGGCACAGTGACGGAAGTCCACCACCACCCTTTTTTAAAATGTAAGTGACAGCCCTTCCAAGTTTGGTTTGGTTTGGTTTTTTGCTGCTCAAATTAAAAGCAGCCATGCTGGACCGGTGTAGCAGCGCAGTCGTGAAGGAAGAGGGAGGAGGAAAAAGGCATCACACAACTACTCACCGCCAACCCCACTCACACCGCAAACCACGACGTCACCTTGAGGGAGGGTTAGACAGTGCACCCCGCTGCAGTGAACCCACAGCAGCCAAAACGTTTGCAGCAAAACGCCACCTTGGGAATCCTCATTTTTCGGGCAGAGACCACGGAAGGCTACAAAGTGGCGAGTGCATCATTTGTGCCAAGGGACCTCAACTCACACCTGCACCAGAGTAAAAGCTGGGTGCAGATGGGCCCATGGTTTCTAAATGTGGGTTTCTGGTTAACTATAATAGGGCTTAGCCCTTCTCCCTTCTTTTCTGCCCAGGCTTCCTCCCCCTATACACATACCCCACCCTGCCTGGCCAGGATTCTTTTCAGTCTCAGGTCCAACTAGGGGGCAGGGTGGGGAAAAAACGAGGAGGGTTTTGCAAGGGAGAATTGGCAGGTTGGGAAAGGTTAAGCACCCCCTACCTCCAGCCAATTCTGCCCTGCAGCTGCCCTTCCCCTCACGTTAGTATTACAAGACGAGCATGGGGTTGGAAATAATGTATTTGCCTTGTAACATGTGCTTCTGCCCAAAGTTGTTTTATTAGTAGGGGCCAGTGACCGTTCTTGTGTGTACTTGAATCCATTCCAAAAGAATTCATTTTTTTAATAAGTCTACACTTGGTGGCCGAAAGTCACTAAGGACACAATCCTATGAGGTTTAGACAGAAAAAAGTCCTACAGCTCCCAGCATGTCCCAGTCAGCATGCTGGGAGTTGTAGGACTTTTTGCTGTCTAAACCTGCATAGGATTGCACCCTAAATTAAGTGGAAGTATGCTGAGCAAATAATAACTAGAAGCCATTGCAAAGAACTCAGGTTTTAGAGCAAAATTTGGGATATCCCTGGTTTGGGTTATATGGATATGTATTATAAAACATAGGTGCTTTTGTGTTCCTGTCCATTCGTTTCTCAGCTAGAGACATACAGCTAATGATTTGGCCAGATTGTTCATAGAATCATAGAATAGTAGGGTTGGAAGGGGCCTACAAAACTATTGAGTCCAACCCTCTGTTCAATGCAGGAATCCAAGTCAGAGCATGTCCAGCCTCATCTTGAATGCCTTCAGTGTGGAGAGCCCACTACCTCCCTAGGGAATTGGTTTCATTGTCGTATTGCTCTAACACTGAGGATGTTTCTCCTGATGTTCAGCTGGAATCTGGCTTCCTGTAACTTGAGCCCATTATTCCGTGTCCTGCATTCTGGGATGATCGAGAAGACATCCTGGCCTTCCTCTCTGTGACAACCTTTCAAGTACTTGAAGAGTGCTATCATATCTCCCCTCAGTCTTCTGAAGGCTAAACGTGCCCAATTCTTTCAGTCTGTCTTCACAGGGCTTTGTTTCCAGTCCCCTGATCATCTTCATTGCCCTCCTCTGAACCCTCTCCAGCTTGTCTGCATCCTTCTTAAAGTGAGGTGCCCAGAACTGGACACAGTACTCCAGATGAGGCCTAACCAGTGCTGAGTAGAGGGGAACTAGTACTTCCTGGGATTTGGAAGCTATGCTTCTATTAATGCAACCCCAAATAGCATTTGCCTTTTTTGCAGCCACATCACATTGTTGGCTCATATTCCGCTTGCGATCTACAACAAGTCCAAGATCCTTCTTGCTTGCAGTGTTGTTGAGCCACATATCCTCCATCTTGTAACTGTGAATTTGGTTTCTTTTTTCTAGGTGCAGAATTAAGCATTTATCCCTATTAAGTTTCATTTTGTTATTTTCTGTCCAGCGCTCCAGCCTATCAAGATCACTTTGAATTTTGTTTCTGTCTTCTAAAGTATTTGCTATCCCACCCAGTTTTGTGTCACCTGCAAATCTGATCAGCATTCCTTGCACGTACTCAACCAAGTCATTAATAAAAATGTTGAGGAGCACTGGGCCCAGGACTGAGCCCTGCGGTACCCCACTCATTACTTCTCCCCAGTTTGAGAAGATCCCATTGATAAGCACTCTTTGAGTCCGATTCTGTAGCCAACTGGATCCACCTGATCGTTGTTTCCTCTAGCACACTTTGAGCTAGTTTGCTCATCAGGATATCATGGGGCACTTTGTCGAAAGCTTTGCTGAAGTCGAGGTATATTATGTCCACAGCATTCCCACAGACCACAAGGCAGGTTACTTGATCAAAAAATGAGATCAGATTCGTCTGGCAGGATTTGTTCTTGACAAATCCATGTTGGCTTCGAGTAATCACTGCATTATTTTTGAGGTGCTTACAGATGGATTGCTTTATCATCTGCTCCAGAATTTTCCCAGGGATTGATGTCAGACTGACTGGTCTGTAGTTCCCAGGCTCCCCCTTTTTACCCTTTTTGAAGATAGGGACAACATTAGCCCTTCTCCAGTCATCTGGCACTTCACCCGTCCTCCATGATTTCTCAAAGAGAATAGACAGTGGTTCTGAGAGTTCTTCTGCCAGTACCTTTATTCCTTTAGGGTGCAGTTCATCTGGCCCTGGAGATTTGAACTCATTCAAAGTAATTAAGTGTTCCTTGACCATATGCCTATCAGTCTCAAGCTGCAATCCTGCCCCTTCAGCCTGTACTTCGCCTTTGCCTGGGGGCTCATAGACCCTCTTTTGGGAGAAGACTGAGCCAAAGTAGGAATTGAGTACCTCTGCCTTTTCTTTGTCATCTGTTACTATTTTTCCATCCTTATTTATTAGCTGAACCACCATTTCTTTCCTCTGTCTTTTACTGTGCACGTAGCTGAAGAAAGCTTTGTCGCTTTTAGCATCCCTCGCTAACCTCAGCTCGTTCTCAGCTTTAGCTTTCCTCACGCCATCCCTGCAATTCTGTGCTACCTGCCTGCACTCATCCTTTGTTGCTTGGCCTTCTTTCCACTTCCTATATGTGTACTTTTTTGTTTTCAAGTCATCTCTAAGCTTTTTGTGAAGCCACACTGGCCTCTTCTGTTGTCTTCCACCTTTTTTTCTTGTTGGAATTGTTTGTAATTGTGCCTTGAGAATTTCCTTTTTTTAAAACTCCCACCCATCTTGGACTCCTTTTCTCATTAGAGTTGCTTGGCATGGGACCTTACTTATCATTGTTCTGAGTTTATTAAAATCAGCTTTCCTAAAATCCAGGATACGGGTTTGGCTACTCACGGCTTTTGCTTCCTTTAGAACCATGAACTCAAGTATAACATGGTTGCTTTCCCCCAGAGTTCCTGTAACTGCTACTTTATCCACTAAGTCAACTCTGTTGCTTAGGATCAAGTCAAGGATAGCCAATCCTCTAGTTCCTTCCTCTGTAGGAGGAAGTTATCCGCCACACAAATCAGGAATTTCCTGGAGGGGCCATGCTTTGCAGAATTTGTCTCCCAACAAATATCGGGGAAATTGACGTCCCCCATTACTACTACATCATGCTTCCTTGAAACATTGGCTGTTTGCTTTTCAAAAGTTTCATCCTTGTCTTCTCCTTGATTGGGTGGCTGGTAGTAGACTCTGACCACCATGTTCCTTTTATTCTTTGCTCCATTTATTTTAACCCAGATGCTCTCGGTGGGGCTACCAAGTTCATCCTCCTGAATTTCTGTGCAGAGATATGTATTTTTAACATATAGTGCAACCCCACCTCCCTTTCTGTTCCTCCTGTTCTTTTTGAACAAGTTAAATCCTTCATTTGCTGTATTCCAGTCATGAGAGTCATCCCACCAAGTTTCAGTTATACCTATCAAGTCGTAATTTCCCTCCTGTATTAAGAGTTCAAGTTTGTTCTGTTTGTTTCCCATACTCTGGGCATTAGTATATAGACATCGAAGACCATGTGCTTCATGGTCTGGCTTTCTTCCTACAAGTTTGTGAAGGCTACTATTAGGTGCTATTAGAGCTGTTCTCGCTGTTGCAGTGCATGAGCCTTTGTCCATTGTTACCCCCAACTTTACATCTCCCTTCCCCATAGGATTCAATTTAAAGCCCTCCTAATAAAGTTCTTCATGCTGTGGCCAAACACATTCTTCCCAGCCTTTGTGAGGTGCAACCCATCACTTGCCAACAGTCCATCTTCCTGGAAGTATAGCCCGTCATCCCAGAATCCAAATCTCTCTCGTCGGCACCACCTTTGTAGCCAGTCATTCACCCGGAATATTTTTATTTCCCTTTCTATCCCTCTTCTAACTACTGGAAGGATGGATGAGAAAACTCTCTGGCCCCAAAGTTCTTGAGCTTCCTTCCCAAAGCTTCAAAGTCTGACATGATTTCTTCGTAGCTCTGCTTGGCGGTATCATTTGTTCCCACATGGATGAGAAGAAAGGGATACCTGTCAGTGGGCTTTATGAGTGCAGGCAACCTTTCAGTCATGTCTCTAATCCGTCCTCCCAGGAGACAGCATACCTGACGAGTCCACGGGTCTTCATGACATACTTGGGTTTTGATCCCACACAACAAGGAGTCTCCCACTACTACTACTCTTCTCTTCTTGTTGTTGTAGGCCTTGGTTTTATTGCCTCTGCTTGGCTGACCTTCAGCCTCTTGCTCGCTCTCATGCAGTTTCCCTTGTAATTCTTCCTCTGCAGGCTGTCCTCCAGTCTCATTATATTTAGGACATACATACACAAATATATACACACAGACACTGGCATATTGATATCCTTGGTCTCTTGAATCCCTGGCTGACAGGCCACATGAGAAGTCTCCTCCCACTTCTCCTTGTCCCCTTTTTATTCCTTCCGTTCCCTATCTCCCTTATTTGTCGTTACCTCAAGTCTCTTCACTGCTTCACCCATCTTTCCCTCATATTCTCACTTCCTATTCGATAGCCTAGGCCTTTACTCTATCCCTACCTCTTCAGTCCTCTACCTCCTAAATCCTCTTCCCATTCAGCTTCTCAATAGCACATACTTCCTCCTGTCCATATATCTTGTGTGAAGTTTTTTTTTTTCTCTGCAAACTGTTCTGTCACCACGGCTTCAGTAAGGGAAGTATGTCAACATGCTATGGACTGAATCTTTCTCCTCATTCTGCTCAGAACACTTGTGAACGTCCTATGACACCACAGCAGCTCAGTCAATGAAAGGATGATTGGAGGGGGAAAGGGCTCCTAAGCCATTGTCAGCAGCTGACTTTTAGCTTAAGATATGTACATTATGTATAATTAATGAAGCACACAGTAACATGTTTGGTATGATATACCCCTCCTGACACTTGAATTTGTGACTAATTTTCTATAACCTGTTGCCTCTCACCCCATTCCTCTTACCTTAACCAAATTCTGTGTGTTTTCTGTGCAGAATAAATCCAACCGGCATACACTGGAGAGAGAAAAAACTGATCTAGGTGAGTTGTAGCTGGTAGCCCACTGTTATGTTTCCAGGATGACACTGATGATGACAGGTAGCATCCCATTACCATGGGCAGAAGCAGCCAAGAGTGATGGTCACTCCCAGTGGAAAATTAGTAAGCTTAGAACAGGGAACCAGGTAAAGATCACAAGTTCTCCATAGGTCCATCAGGTACAGCATAGGATCCTGCTAAGACTTCTTCCAGTAGAACCTCCCTCACCCATGTGCTACAGCTTGGCTTTTGTCATTGCCACCATTGTGAGGACAGGAAGCCTTTTGCGGTGTCATCTCCCTTGCAGGCCACCCCAATGATGGCACCTCTCATTGCTTTGCTACCTCAGTCCTTGTCACTGTTGAAAGGAGGGAAGTGAAATGGGGAGACTGAAGCCCCAGCTCAAGCCAAGCTTTCCTCCCTCCCTCCCTTCCTTCAGTTGTGGCAACATCCCTCAGATAGAGCTGCTGCCATTGCTGAAGGAGGAAGGCTGGCAATAGTTTTCCAGAGCCAGCAACAGGGCAGCTGGAGAACCCAGTAACTCTGCCCATATGCATAGCACACCACTGCCCATGACTTGGTCACACCACAGTGTGACCAAGACACAATAAGAGTATCTTTTTCACGGTCTACTTGTTCTTCCCGGTTATTTAGGAAGGCCCACTTATGTGATACATGTAGGAAAAACTAGGAATTGGTTCATCTCATGCCTTGCAACTCTTCTTTGCTCTTCAGGGCTGCCCAAGCTGGAAGTCTGCCAGGAGTATTATGGTCTGCCTCCCCCACCTGTGGCATTTGGTTCACCACTGAGGCTCAATGTGGGGGATATTGTGGAGCTAAACAAAGCTGAGGCAGAGCAGCTGTGGTGGCAGGTAGGTGTGATTATCGGTGCTATCCAATCACAGCCTTTTGGTCTTGGGGTGGTTCCAGGCCATGGCAATGTAATAATTAGGATGATGAATGGGCTGTGTGCATGTCTTCCCTTGAATTTTCAGCTGGAACAAAATATGTGAGTCCGGGCTCCCTAGAGTCTGATAGGTGAAGCATACTCACAGCCCACTAAAATTGGAGCCCTACTTGGTTCTTACATCCAAAAAGGTTTGCCTTTAGAGTATTTCGGGCCCAATCTACACATTATGAAAGCAGAACTGTGTATTTAAATGCAAGTCTGCTACATGTAAAGTGCAGGGCAGGGTGCAACTGGAAGGACCAAAGGGGCACATAGGTGGAGGATGCTGAACGTACCCCCTTACCCCACATTCTGTTCCCTGAGGTGCCTCCTCTCTGCCCAGCTAGGAGAAAAGTGCCTGGGAGTTCAGCACTCCCTGCCTGGACACCATTGTGGGCCTTTGAATGAGCCCTGTCCTACTAGACAACAGCAGAGAGGGAAGCCCCAATGGCAGTCAGCCCTCCAACCTGTGAGGCCCAGAGATCCCCATCAGTCCTCAGAGAGGAATGTCTGTGGCCCATCCAACATGTCCTCTAGACTAGAGTCCCTTGACTATTTCCAGGGATTAATTTAGCCTGTCTGACAAATCATCAGGCTGTTTATTACCCCAGAGGAGCTTCCTCTCTTTTTATGGCTTGGAAGTAGGCTAGTTCAAACAAAGTCGGTCCACCTCTTAAATGTGCTAAATTTGAAATTTCAGGCTGAAACTGGAATGCTCAAGGACAGTATCTCAGTTCCACCCACAGCACACATTATCCAAGGGCTATTTCTTTGGCAGCAGTTATTTGTGAGTTGTTCTATGGTGTGGATGAAACTACAGCAAAATTTTCCAAGGCACTTCACTTTTTCCAACATAAAGTTATTTACTGGAACTTCTTTCTCACTACCTAAAGGGTTTTTGTTTCATTTTTTAAAACTTCTAATGCAAATCAATCTGCCTTCTGTGCATTATACATGCAGAGGCCCCGGTAAACTCATCTCTGAGGATCGAAACAGACAAGATGTTAGTTTTGCAATTACTAACTCTGTGAATGTTTTTTTTGAAAAAAGAAAAGTAAATAGCAGCTGTTAAAAAGCCTGGGAACAAAAACAGTATATGTGACTGTGGCTGGGGTGGGGGTTCTAACCGTTTGCCCCCACCATAGTTCTAGTCCAGATTGTCCTCCCCTGTACAGCTGCCATTTGCATCAGGAGAGAAGCTCCCATTGGCATCAAAGATACATGATCCATGGATTCAGCAGTGCAGTTGAACATTCCTCGGAGAGTACAGTCATATGATATCCCCCTTCCAGAAACAAGCTGCTAAATTACAATGGAAGCAGCCCTGTCCTGTGTCTGACATGGCTTTTGCTTTCTCCCTTGGGTTGCAGGGAAGGAACACATCCAGCAATGAGGTTGGCTGGTTTCCTTGCAAGAAAGTCAAGCCCTATGTCTGTGTGAGTAGCACTGCTCTGGTTGTGGTGGTGGAAGTGGTGGATGGGGGTTGATTTCTTTGTTTTTTGATTGGTCAGAGTATTCCTAAAACGAGCCTGGTGTGCTTTACTGAGATACCAGAAGGCTTAGATGAGAGTTGGTTCATCCCTTATACCGGGGGGGGCAACACGTGGCCTTTGGGCCGCATGCATCTCCTCAGCTTGTTTTGCTGCCCCCCAAAGTGCTGGGTTTTGCATGCCTTGTTTTAATGGCAAATCAATTCTTCTGGGTCCTCCAGGAGTGAGATTTGCCTCACCATGCTCTTTGTTTTAAAGCAGAAATGCAGGTTTTTTTGCTGCTACTGCACCACCAATAATTCAGAGGTGATTTTGGAAATGGGGGAATTGTGTTCCCTAGTGGAGGACCTCCAAAGGACCCTTGCCCTAGGCATTGCCTTGGCAGGTACTGTGCTGTGTAGTAAGTCACCCATCATAGTTTTAAGGATGAAGAAGAAATGAAGCTTTCTCATTCAGGTCCCCCAGAAAGAATCTTGCTGCTTAATGCTATGCTCTGCATTTGCTCACTTAGGAAGGAAAAGTGGATGTGTTTGGATTTAAGCAGTATAATTCTGCACAGGATTGCAGCCACCATCTTCTGGCTGAAGTCCTGGCATAATTTGTCAGTATTTTACTACCAAAATCAGTGAAGCTAGGACTTCTCCTTCTGTAGTTTTTAAAAAAAACTTTCTAGAAGGAAAAAAAAATCCCAAATCAACAGAAAATAAATATTTTGTTTTTTTTCCCAGACTCCCCCTCCAAATCTATCAGTTTACCGCTGGTAAGTAATGCAGAAGCTTTTTATTCTATGCTGTCTTGGATGAAGCTCAGGCCTCTGACTCTCCTAAGCTCATGCCTCTGACTCTCTCATATATATATAGAGAGAGAGAGAGAGAGAAAGAGAGAGAGAGAGAGAGAGACACACACACACACACACACACACACAGTGCATCCAAACCCTGCAGTCCACATAGGCCTAGGGTTTTCACTGGCTGTAGTCCCCCTCTTAATCTACACTGCAGGCAGATACAACGGGGACCACGTACACTTTGTACAATGCTTGCTGTGTGGCTTTCTCATGGTACATCATAGCTGTTATTTAAAGGCATTCCTCTCACATCACAAGTCCAGCGCTACAGCATCAAACTGAGATCATGGCAATAGGGGGAGGATGGTGCACACTCCTATTCTCCCTTGCTCCCCAACTCTATTCCATGTTGCAGTAGAGCAGGAATTTATTTATTAATTAAATTTATTAATGGCCCATCTCGCTGGTCACCCAACCACTCTGGGCGATGTACAAAGTATATAATAAAACAGTTTAAAACAATAAAATTCTACAGTAAAAACATGAATTCATTCAATGGCTTTATGAGAATACCAGTAGTTATACTGAATTAAAATCAGGCACAGAAGGACTCTTATTCAGCTTGCTTCCCAGTTTTGGGCTCCTTCACACTGGGCTTTTATCCTGCGATTGAGATTGCTCCTTCATGGAAGTTTGCGGGCTCTTTACATGACGCTGTGATAATTCAAGGCATCTCCTGCACTAAATGCCCCTTGTTCCGTTTTTAAATAGAAGGAGGGGGAGGGGGGAAAGGAAGCACATGAAAAAGGGAGTCGTTGTAATCCTGCATTTAAAACAGAAGCAGAAAGCCCCATTTTAAATGCAGGATTTTAGGCTGGTGCAGAGATGCCCTTTGTCGCTTCTCTTCTGACAGTGTGGTACTTAACTCTAGTACAGAGACACCCAGTGACTAAACCATGTACTGCAATTAACAAACAGCCCTCATTGCACAGGTATGCAGGACCTATGGAGAGAGCAGAAGCAGAACAAATCCTTGCCAGTCGTTCAGAGGGGACCTACCTGGTGCGGCAGAGAATCAAAGATGCAACTGAATTTGCCATCAGTATAAAGTAATCTTACTTCTTGTCAAAATTGTTCCCCGCGCAGGAGATTTGTGCAAATAGTATCATGCAGGTGTAGGCAACCTGGTGCCTTCCAGGTGTTTTGGACTATGCCTTCCATAATCCCTGACCATTGCCCATGCTGACAGGGGGTTCTGGGAGTTGTAGTCCAAAACATCTGGAGGGCACCAGGTTTCCTGCCACTGGTGTAAAGAATTAAAAATGAGAGAAAGAAGCCCTTGAAGCTGGCAGAGTTGATATGGATAGAAAGGAATAACTTTTTTGCACACAGTGTGGTCCCCACTAGAATAATTGGACTCAGGTTCCTTTGGAAGGTAGTGCATGACATTTCTCTGCAGTATCTCCAGGTACAGAGGAGGGGGGTGTAGCTCTGGTAGCGTGCATGTTCTGCATACAGAAGGCCCCCAGATTCAGTTCCTGCCACCTCAAGTTAAAAGGATCTGAGGCAGCATAGTTGGCAAAGACATTTCTCTCCCTGGAACTCCGGCACTCAGATTATACGGAGCTAAATGGACCAATAGACCACGAGAGTAAACATGATGGTGCCCTAGGCATGCTTCAGGGCTGCTGGTGAAGGGGCCAGCTAGTCACACGTCAGTCCAGTCAGGAGGAGGGGGCAACTAATGCAAGCATTTGCCCAGGTCAGGGACTGGCTGAGAACCAGAAAGGAGTGGAGTCTCCAGCCCCTATATAAGCCTTCAGTCTGTCATGGATTCTTGCTGAAACAACATTTCCCTTGGAATTCTAAGCTCCAGACCAGAGCTTTTCCTGAACTTAGGAGCTGGCAGTTCCAGCCTCTCATTAAGGAGGGTGTTGCAGCCATACAGTTGTAAATGTATGCTTCTACAGCCATCCTTGGTTTCTTCCTTCACAGTTGAAATGTTTCCCTATTTCAAAGGTTAGCATTGTCTCTACTCATTTTCATTCTGAATGAGGTGCATACCTTGCCAGTTCTAGTGCTTCTTAATTCCATCTTTCAGATTAGAACTGCAAGTATTTCAAACGAGGTGGTAGGTCTATGCCAACCATTAATATTCATGTACAAAAATGAGGGACAGGAAACCAACTACTATGTGGATTTCTATCTCCCAGGTTCAACACTGAGGTCAAGCACATCAAAATCCAGACCAAGGACGGTTTGTATCGCATCACAGAAAAGAAAGCCTTCAAAGGACTTGTAGTAAGAATCAGTTTGCTCTCCTGTCTTCACTGCAATGGTTGTTACAACTTAAGGGAAAAATGGGGGTTAGGGGGAAGAAATCAGGAAGAGGGGAATGAAAGAAAGTTGGAAGGAGAGGAGGAAAGCTACAATACCTTTATTTTAGTTCTAGGTTGGAAGGAAGTGAAATCTTTGGCAAACTTAGTCACAGTAGCAAAGGCCAAACCAGACATTGCGCAGGAGATTCATGAACAGTCTCAACAGTTTGGGTTGCTTTCTGTTTGCACTGAAAAGCTGCCACCAAAGATGTGATCAGAAGCAGAAAGTAGTGTGGGGTGGAGCTGCTTAACCCTTTGTCTGCTCAATATCACCTTCCCATCAATCTGTTTTCCAACCAGGGGCAGGGGGAGATATGAGACTCCAGTTTTATTCCCTGTGGGGAGAAAAGAGGCTTTTGGAGGACAGGTTTGAGCAGACAAATAACAAGAAGGGAATGGATTAAGCATCCCTCCTCCTTGCCCTGCTTCCACTCAAACTGGTGTCTGCTTTTCCTTTAAAAAAAATCTAACTCTTGGTCTCGCCCCAAATTGCTGGAGAGGTTGCTAGTTCAGAGGTACTTTGTTCCATATGGGGTGGGCCTCTGAATATGTGCAAGTATTTTGGACTGCCATTTTCAATTACAAATCTCAAATAAAACAAATAGCTCATGGTACCCTGCAACTAACCCTTCTCTCTATTTTAATGATATACAAAAGCATATGTTTCATAAGGACCTAATTTTATTATTATTAGAAGCAGCTAGGATGGTTATAACATGATACTGGAAAATGAAAGGAGGGTATACTATGATAGATGGGTTTGGAAAATCTGGGAAGTAGCCCTTGCTGAAAAAACACAACATAATTGATTGATCCAGAGGGATAGTCAAGCAGGATTCATCCTTAGAAACTTGGTTCCCCTTCATTACATACATTAATGCAGCATCCAGAGAACAGTGTCCGCAGAGTACACAGTCCTACTTCTGCAAGGGTATAATAACTAGAAAGGCTAACTGATCATTTTGTGGCTATAACAGAGATTAAGGGTGCAATCCTATGCATGTTTAGACAGGAAAAAAAGTCCTACAACTCCCAGCTGGCTGGGGAATGCTGGGAGTTGTAGGCCTTTTTTTCCTGTCTAAACATGCATAGGATTGCGCCCTAAGAGTTATACAGTGAGCATATGTCCAGAGACAATGGTTCTAAAATATGCATAGAACCCATAATGAATAATGTAAAAAAAAGACTCTCTGTGTTGTATATGGTTAATATCTTTGTTTTTATATCACTGTTAAAATACTTGATTAAAAAAATCAAACTATTGGGAGATAGTCAAACTATTCATCTTCTATGTAACATATAGCTTAGACCTGGGAGCCAGTTCACGTCATGTCTCTCTTGTTACAAAGAAGCCAGAACAGAAGTTTTAGAAAGGAGAACTAGAGCTGTTAGAGCAGGAGCTAAGAGGGATTGCAGTTGGGTTCCATTTTTCAGAGGGCCAATATGGTTCTAACAGCTGGCTTGCATTTCCCTACTTTCTCTCTCAAATGAATGAGCTGGGTACATCTTATCAACCACACATAGGCTTTCTTCACATGGAGCTTTTATCCTGTGATTGAGATTACTCCTTCACAGAAGTTTGCGGGCTCTTTATATGACACAGTGATCATCCAAGGTGTCTCCTGAACTTTGTTCCGGTTTTAAATAGATCGCAGATAATGAGCTATCAAATTACCCCGTTGTGTTCCGCTTCAGTTTCCTCCATGAAAAGAGGAAAAGTGGCAAGAGGAGTGAGATCAATGAAAGATAATGGAAGACTCAGCTGAGGGGGAAAGGGGTGGGGGGAAAGGAAACACATGAAAAAGGGAGTGGTTGTGATCTTGCATTTAAAACGGAAGCAGAAAGCCCTGCTTAAATGCAGGATTTTAAGCCCAGCCTTAAATGCAGGATTTTAGGCTGGTGTAGAGATGCCCATAGAGCCTTGCCTCCTCTCCAGTGAGCATATTGTGCAAGCTTCATGATGCTGCATGTATGAAGAAGGGCTTCTCCTTTTTCTCTCTAGGAGCTGGTGGAGTTTTACCAAGATAACTCCCTGAAGGATTGCTTCAAGAGCCTCGATACTGTGCTGCAGTTTTCTTTCAAAGAACCTGAGAGTAAAACAGTGTCCAAGCCATCTGGTGTGTGATCTGTACAGTTTCAAAACTTGGGGATAAATGGGGCAATAGGAAGCAACAAACCTAGGAAAGCAAAGGAGGCTAGCTGTGTTGCTCTGTAGCAACATTATTCTGGGGCAGTGGATACATAGGTTAAGTCTCTAATATGACCCAAACTTCATGGCTCAACCAAAATCAGTTATCATATGCTGGGCAACCCATTATGACTATTCCTAAACAGCCTAGTCCATTCCCCACCTTCCTTCAGTTGGTTTTTTCTGTGCCTGAATCCCCCTTTCATTTTATTGCATCTTAAGGAGATGGATAGGTACCAGAACACTGAGCTCTTCTATAGCCAGTGCAAAACATCAGAACCGGCTCATATAACTTGTGCTATTCTGCACAGTAGTGCTGTGTAAATCAGTTCTCCCCTTCTGTCTCAACCCTGTTTGGCTAACGTACATATAGGAGCTTGTCCGTCCCCCACAACCTTACTTGCCCAGAGCATGAATGGGAAATCCCATCTTTTTTCTGGGTGTCTTTCTACTGATTAACATGGCTGCTATAGATAGAATTTATTTATTTACTTCATTTGTACTCTGCCTTTCTGCCAAGAAAATGGCACTCAAGATGGCTTACGATCATAGGTAAATAAAAACTTGATTAAAACAATAATAAAACAAATACATTAAAAACAAAATTAGAAACACAATAACAAAATAAAACAGCACCCAGTGCAACAGACCTGCTTGTATGTGAAAGGCCTGCTTGAATTAAAACGTATTTATGGGTTGAAGAGTAGAGGTGCTTCCAGATGGAGGGATCCTAGCACAACCAATTAGGCCTTGTCCAGCTATTCCATCTTATTTTCTTTAATGGATTTTCCACGGTACGAAAAAAAGACAGAAGAAGCAGTGTGAAAACACATGAGGCTTATTAGTGGAAGACAATGATGTCTGGATCCTCCATAAAATTCTGTGAATGAGGCAGGCAAGGTGATGGTGTGATAAAAGCCTTGTTTTGTTTAGAATCATGCAGCCTGTAGGCCTTTGTTGACCACAGTTACTTTCATGTTATACATTGGGGGACAGTACCTGCAGCCCATGGGGCCTCCCTATCTGGCCTGCAACCTCCACCCTGCCCTTCTTGGCGCAGCAGTTGGGGGGTTTTGAGCCTCCACTGATGCCGGTGGATTCCTCACCTCCCTGGATGCTGTGAACTCCCCCCTCAAAAAAAATCACTATCTGCATGGCAATTGGGCTTTTTAAAAGCCTCTATTTGCACCAGTGGAGGCTTTTTAAAAGTCTAATTGCTGCATGGAGGTGCAGAGGCAAGGAGGGGAAAGTAGTAGGAAGAGAAAAGAGGGGAGGGAAGGAAGAGAGAGAAAAATGGGAATAAAAAAGGGGGGAGGAGAATGAGACAGAGAGTGAATGAGGAAGAGAGACAATAGGAAAGAGAGAAGTGGACACAAAGGGGGCTGGGAGACAGAAGGGGCAGAGAAAGAGGGAGAAAAGGGGGGGATTGAATGTTTCAATGAGGGAAAGCGGCCCTCGGGCTGAAAAAGGTTCCCCACTCCTGTTTTACTTCATGTTTGGCCATTGCCTTACAGGTGTTATGCCTTAAATACCAGCGGCAGCAAGACAGGAGTTTGGTTCTGTGCAGTTTCAGGGATGTGATGAGTACTCTCTGATCCTGTCCATGACTAACACACCCATATTGTTTTCTTGACAGGGAAAAACTTGAAGTACTTTGGTTCAGCCAAGGCTCGCTACAGTTTCTCTGCACGAGACCGGACTGAATTGTCCCTTACAGAGGGAGACATCATAAAGATTCTGAATAAGAAAGGGCAGCCAGGATGGTGGAAAGGAGAGATCTATGGCCGGGTGAGCACTTTTGCACCCATACAAGTCTGAGCTGCTTGGCTTGGAGAATGTGGTGAATTTTGGACAGAAATGAGCCTGATATGCACACAAAGATCGCCCTGCAGAAGTGAAATACTTGGGGCTAGAAGAAGCTTGATGGTGCTGCTATGACTTCATGCATAACTACAACAGTATGACATGATAAATGCAACTGTGCAGAGAGAGCTGCGTGCCTCAAGTTGTTTGAGCATGCCACTCCACAGTTTTAAGCAAGAGAATGTAATCCCTCTTTTTCTCACTACATGTTGAGATGGTCAAAATTGTCCAGATTGTGCAAAGATCCATTCACAAAAATGGTTTGCCATGTGCAGCCATTTCTGTGCAGTTGTGATTCAAGATCTACACAGGCTGCTTGTCAACACAGAGACATAGGCAGCTAAGCACATGTGAGCTGAAGTGTGAGTCCCAGTAGGACTGGGACCAGAATTGGATACAACTCTCTAGGACAAAGCTTACAAAAGGGCCATTCTGAAGGCAGCGTCAGTTGCAAGCAAGGCTTTGGAACAGGATAAGCAGTGCAACAAACCACTAGAAAGAACAAAAGCCAAGCCATAGTTGAAGCCAGGTATATGGTCCAAACACAGCAACCAGTACAAGGCAGAACCAGAACTAGAGTTAAGCAGAATCAAAAATAGAAGCCAGATAGTTCCACCCAAGGAGCCAAGAGTGGGAACTAGGGAGCAGGAGGAAGCACAGCCTAAGATGCACAGATCAGAGACCTCCATTCAAAGTCAGATAAAGATTCAGGCCTGACCCTAGGAGCATTTTCGCTGTTTATTAGGATTCTAGTAATTCTTTGCCTTGGTGTGCTTTCTCTATAGGTTGGCTGGTTCCCTGCAAATTACGTGGAGGAGGATTATTCGGAGTATTGTTGAGGGCACAGCCCAAATGGGTATATTGAAAGATTATTTGGCAGCGCATCTTGGAACAACCAACAGAATCGGTCTGTTTACTTCCATGAGCTAATGCAAAAACCACTATTATTTATGAACTCTCTTTAGTCCCCACCTCCATCTCCCATCAGTTCCTGTCCTTCATTGTGTGTTCTTGTGTCTAATAAACCGGGTGGTTAATAAGAACCTGAATGCATCTTTGTCCATTCCAAAGAGAAAACCTCAGGGAGGTCAGTATAAAACTCTAATGTGAAAGATGCATTTTAACCTCAGAGTTGCTCATAGCAACAAACATGTTGTGGCCTAAGATCCTTTTCATAGTATATTGTAGTTGCATACTGCAGCATGCCATCTCTTTATTTCCTGAATTGTTCCCCTGTCCAACTCTTTGTAGCCTACTGTGGAAGCTACTGATCTGAAACAAGTGATTTCTATAGTTGTCAACACTAAAAATGCAGCCTCCCCAGACCCTTCTCCCCAGACCTTTCTCCACTATTATCCCAAAGTGGTAACGAGTAATGGAGGAGGAAATTTTCATGTGACAAAGAGACCCCTGGAATCTTCCAATACAGACAAGCATGTGATAATAGCCTTCTAGAGACAGTGCCTTGCCTAACCAAACCCTTTGCTAGTGTGCCTCTAGCCTGTCTTGGAGTCTCAAGAAGAAGTCATATTTTGCACACAGAATGTCCCAGATTTGATTTCTAGTGTCTCCAGTTTTAATACAAAAGATAAGCAGTTGGAACAACCTTTGTCTGAAACCCTGAGGAGCCATTGCAAGTAGGGTCCCTGACTTTTGGGGGGAAGTGGGCACATTTGGAATTTTGATAAGAGTATTGTGGGCATTCACACAAAATGAGTGCCATGGGAGGGAGTCTTGCCCATTTATAAAATGGCTGCCATGGTGGGTATGGCCAGTCACAACACCTACTTCCCAGAAAGCAAACTGGTGAGACTAAAGAAAAAGTAACTTGCCCAAGAACCTAAGTACAAAGCAGAGGTAGGGTCTGAGCACCAAAGCACAAAAACATTCTTTTGAACCCAAATAAAGATGGTGCTGGAGGACAGCATTTCCTTTTGCAGCATGCTAGCCTCCCAGTAAAAAAAAACTGTCTTAGGTAATAAAATAAATATCAGGAGAGACAGGGAGCCTGGCTGGCACTGAGAGATGTCTGCAGGCACAATGGTGCCCACGGGCACTATGCTGAAGACTCCAGCAGTGCACAGTACTAGGCTACACGGATGAATGATCTGACTTAGAAGTAGGCAGCTTCATATGTCCTTCTGAGCCTTATCATTCTCTCATCTTGCATCCCCCAGCGTGAGGGGCACCATCCAAGAACCAATTAAGATGTCATTACTAATTTTAAAGACTTTAAGAAGCTAGAAAGGGATGCTACTCAAAACAGCAGCATCCACAACTTCCCCTAACATTAATAGGGATTTCTTATCATGCTGAATAGGTGCTTCTGTCATTCAGCTATCCAATATGCACCTTACCCTGATGTCAGGTCTGTACCCTGCTTTCCTGGTGTTAAATAACAGTACACCTGGGGAACATAAATGATGGATTAAATTTGTTTTCTGTTGCTTCAGAGGATAGGACCAAACCAATGCATTCTAATATCAAGAAAAAGGATTTCAACTAAACATTAGAAAGAACTTCCTGATGGTATGAGCAGTTCGATAGCAGAACAGCCTGCCTTGGAAGTTGGTGGACTTTCCTTCGTTAGTGTTTTTTAACTAGAGGCTGGTTGGCCAACTATCAGGGATAGATGCTGTAGTAGTGGATTTCCTGCTTCAGCAAGAGTTTCAGTTAGGTGACTTTTGAAGTACCTTCCAACTCTATGATTCTATAATTTTAGAGCTAGGCTGCCATTCTCATTCATGCATAACTGGATCAGCTGCATATCTGAGATGGCTAAAAAAAAACCTGTCAGCCCTGTCAGCAACCTGTGGGGGATCTTCACAACAACAGAATGAGAAGTGTGTTGGATATTATCCAGATTTTCATGGAATCAGCTTTGGTCTGTCAGGGGCACATAAAGCAAGAAAAGCCGGGTGTACCGTACTTGTAAAATCTGGTTTTCACGGATCACACAGCACTTGACAGGAACATACTTTCGAGTTGGGTGGGGGGAGTAGAACTGAACACTATCAAACTGGCAGGGGCTGCTCAGCCAATGAGAGAGGCTTGTTTCTCGCCCTTACCCAGGCTCCCTCCTACTACTACATTATTATGAATGGAGAGTAAATAATTCACAGTTCCATTCCAGCAAACTGTCACAGTTAGAGCTCCCCCCATAGTTTCCCCAATGTGCACACTTTTGGCTGAGGAAGCCAAAATCCCCGATTCTCCAGTGGAGCATCTTAAGCCTTCCCCCACATTTCACCCCATTCCAGCAAACTGTAGCAGAATTATAGCTTCCACCCACCCACCCCTCTCTCCTTCTCTGGGCACTTTCTCCCTGCTCACAATGAAAGGCTTCTCTGCTCCCGTGATCCCGATACTGTCAGGGTGGACACTGAGCCCATAGAACCTCAGAGCAGTTCTGATTCTGAGGAGGAACAGCCGTCCGTGGGAGAGGAGCGCGCTCATCCCTCCCAGGCCCTGCAGCTGGCAGAGATTCCTCCTGCCAGCATTCCAGACATAGATAGCGGTCCTGGGAGTGAAAGAGCGCTGGAGGAGGGCTGGCTGGATGCTCGACGCAGACGCAAAGAGCGATGAGCTATGGAGGGCGTGGAAAGGAGGCATAGCGCCCATTTGGCGCGCAAGCAACGGTCGTGTCCAGAGGACCCAAGGGAAAAGGGAAGGGACTCTCCCTAGCCCATAAGTTCAGGGTCTGCAAGTGATTCTCGTTCAAACAGGGACCAACTGTTTCCAACCCGGGGCATAGGTTACTCTGCTGTTCATAGCTTAGTCGCTGGTGACAGAGTTATTAAGTTGTAAAAGGAATAAAGCCTTGAAAAGAATCCTTTGTCTGTGTCTGGAGTTGGCTACTGGAGTACACTGAAAGAGGCCGGCTAGGGCCCCCTGACAGATACCTCGGCAGATCACTACTGCGATAAAGCCCTAATGCACATTTGCTTAATGCCAAACGAAAGAGTATAAGCTCACTGTTCCCTCAATTTTCCAAGAAGCCCAAATCCCAGATTATCCAGTGCAGCATCTACAGGCTCCCCCTGAGAGCACCCCACCACACCAATTTTGCCCCATTCCAGCAAACTTTCACAGAGTTGTAGCTTCCAAGCCATTTTTACTTCAAGCATCAGGGAAGCAAAGCAATGCAAAGAGAGGCAGGGTAGCGAAGCAATGCAAAAATAAGGAGGGAAGTGAAGTAATGTGCAAGGATCAGACAAGCCTCGAAGTAAAGCAAACATCAAAGAAGCAAAGTAATGCAAACATCAGAGAAGCAGCTCAGTAACGCAAGGATCAGACAAGCACCCAGAGAAGCAAAGTAACACATCAGGGAAGCGAATCAACCCAGCATCAGGCAAACATCAGAGAAACGCATAATGACAGCTCTCAACGGGGAAAAGGAGGCTAGTTACTACCACTGGTGAAAAGGAAGTACAGTGCAATTCTGAAGCCTTGACAGAGCATAATAGCGCTTTGATGAGTCAGAAAGGCAGGCTAGTTACTGTAGTTACTCTAATTACCCTCCCTGGGGATAGTGGTGCCAGTGGGGAAAATGAGTGAATGGCGAGGGGTGTGTGGCAACCCCACCCCTTGACCACGTCACTGCCAGGTCAAAGCCATGTCACAAAGGTATGCCCAGGAGTTAATGTGGAGGAATGCTGCACACTGCAGTGGAACCACATGGGAGCTGCTTTAACTGAAAAAAATGGAGTAAAAGGACTTTCAGATAATGCGACTTTTCAAGACAAAAGCTGCTAGTTGGCAGTGCAATGGCCATGACATCATGTGCCACAAACGACCTCAAAATGCTCAAAATCTGCAGGAAATCCCCCATGAAGACAGCCCCCTGAAGTCTTTGAACAGCCTTAGGGCATATTCCTATGCATATTTAGTCAGAAAAAGAACGTCCTACAACTCCCAGAATTCCTCAGCCAATGCTGGGAGTTGTAGGACTTTTTTTCTGTCTAAACACACATAGGATTGCATCCTTAACATAGCTCTCCCTGGTTCTGGATGCCAATGATTTCTACATAGCCTCGTGAGCTTCCCATATCCATAAATAAATAAACAAACAAACAAACAGTGTGTCATAGTTTCTGGCTTGATTTATTTTTCTAGGGCAAAACATTAGAAATTATTTATCTGGCAAAGAGAAAGGACATCAGTTATGGCATTATTCATACCTGGAACAACTTTTCCCAAATCCCTAAGCCCAACATTTTATCCACGAAGCCTGAAATTAACATTTAGTTTGGTATGTAAATACTCTTCCTATTCAATTTAAATTCAATTTAAAGAACTTTATAAAAGAAGAGTCAACACAGAATAACAGCTAGAGCATTGGGCTAGGACTGGGGAGACCCAGTCTCAGATCTCCACCCAGCCATAAAGCTGATGGGATGATGTTGCATCAGTTACTCTCTCAGCCTAACCTACCTCATGGAGCTGTTGTGAATATAAGACAGAAGAAGGAGCCATGCATCCTGAGTTTCTTTGACAAAGGATGGGACATTAATGTAATAAATAAAATTAATATGTAGTAACGTTGTGACTGGGGCTTGCCAAAAGCACATGTTTCAGATATGCAGAATGGCACAACTAAAAATAAAAATCAGCCTCTGAAGCTAGGGGCTGATCTGCCTGTCTTTCACACTACGCAGTACCCGCCTCGAATTGGAACCGGAATTTCCCGCTTCCATGCTCCCACTTTCAATACCCTGATATCCCGGTATTTCCCCTTAATGTGCTCTGATTTTCCACCTTCGCTACTGTATCTGGTCGTAGTCCCCTCCCCTGCCTGTCCATACATGGCGGTGTTTGTGTTTCCCTCCTGTCCAATCACAGCTCTCGATGGCCCCATGTCATCTCCCGGCTACTGATCGCATAGCTTGCTCAGCACTCAGTGTTTCCTCAGCAGTAAGCAAAGGGCTGGATGTGCGTGCACTTGTCTGATCTCGGAAGCTAAGCAAGCTAAGCAGGGTCGGCCCCCATCAGTAGTTGGATGGGCGACCGCCTGGGAATCAGGCTTCCTGCATTGAGCAGGGGGTTGTTCTATCCTTTCAAATGAGACTAAATTTTACCCCCTCCTATCCCCTGCTTCGGATTTTTTTTTTAAATTAAGGCATTATCTTCGAAGAATCGTGGCTTCTCCACAATTTTTTTTCCTAATTCAGGCATGATTTTTGAAGATTTGAAAATTCGAAGATCATGCCTAAATTAGGGGGGGGGGGAATCGTGGAGAAGCCACGATTCTTCGAAGATAACGCCTTAATTAAAAAAAAAATAAATCCAAAGTGAGGGATAGGAGGGGGTAAAACTTAGTCTCATTTGAAGGGATAGAACAACCCCCTGCTCAGTGCAGGAAGCCTGATTCCCAGGCGGTCACCCATCCAACTACTGACCGGGGCTGACCCTGCTCCGCTTCCGAGATCAGACAGGCGCACACACATCCAGCTCTTTGCTTGTTGCTGAGGAACCATTGAGTGCTGAGCAAGCTATGCGATCAGTAGCCGGAAGATGACATGGGGCCGTCGAGAGCTGTGAGTGTAGTGGGTGTGGAATCAGCAGAAACAGGAAGAGTTTCTGATCCTCCAATGAGAGCCTCCGTCTTTAAGAGCTGGAAAACAGCACAGCGTCGAGTGTGAACTGAGCTCGCGCATTCGATGAAGCACCGCAACGGGGAAAATGGGTGAGTGTGGATAATCATGTTTTAATGCGAGAGCGGTTAACCCGATGGGACACCAAATTCATTGTGATGGCGGGCGCAATGTAGATCGGCCCTAGATGTATATAGATGCTTTATCAGGTTTTACAGATTTAGATTTTACAGACAGCGGCTAGACAGCCATAGGATTAGTCAGTTCCCGGGAACTGCCTTCCACCCCCTGCCCCGCCACCTCTTAGGGAGCGTGGATCAGCCCCGCACTCTGCACTTGTAAGAGCAGCATGGAGCGGGGGAAATGGGGTGTTCCTGGGTGCAGGCTGGGGCGGGGAGGGTGGAAGTGCCGATACAACACTTCCTATGTGTCATCCAGCCTCCTCACCCTGCGCTCCGAGGTCCCACGGCTAGACAGCCGACATCAGCTGTCTAGCCATGGCTGGAGCGCAGAGCAGATGGGCTCCTCACCACTCCTCCCGCCCTGCAGTGCATAGGCGGTCACCTCCGAGTTTGGAGGTGGCCGTCTCCCCCATAGGATTGCCCTCTCTGGTTGCTTCAAAGCCTTGATGTCTGGAAGATGAAAAACATATATTGTAGCATAAGTTAGGCAGCCCTTACACACTCAGCAGAATTAAGCAGTAGAGTTATTCCTGAACTGCACCATTTCAGGTGGTAAATTAATGTGAATGCTTCTCCCATGAGAAGAAAAACTCCCTGCACATAGAAGAACAGGATTACAGGAAGAAATCTAGGCTATGTGCAGGGAGTCCGGCTTTTTGTGTGTGCCTTTTTTCAGTAGGGAAGCAATCAAATATGCAACCCCACCTACCTGCAGCCTGAAATGGTATAATTCATTGATTCTGCTGATGGTATAAACTTATGCTGCCACTCCACAGGTTCAGTAGCAGCCCAAGACATTAATTTATGTTTAAATTTTATTTATTGCATTTCTATACTGCCCAATAGCTGAAGTGCTCTGTGGAATTCACAAAACAAAATGTACAACCATAAAACACGGTAACATAGTAAAACATAATATAAAAAACCTAAGTTTTAAACAGAATAAAACGAAATAATTGGTGCCTCTAAAAATATTATAATCCCCAAGCAACGTAACAGATTCTTGTGTTTTTAGGCTCACTTTGCATACATTATTTGGCATTATATGCATGCTTGCCATGCTATATGCAATCAGGGCACTCCATCACATACCTTTGTTTAAGTGCCTTTTCACAAATCACATGGCAGGAAACCTGGGTTTATTTGTTATTTCTCCCTGAGTGTACATTTCATGGAAAACTACAACTAATCCTGGCTCTCTGGCCCAGGTCTCACTGAGGTGGTAACCCTGAGCCTGGTCTGTCCTCTACATACAAAACAATTATCTGCACATTGAAAGTTAGCATATCATGGAGAAGGCTAGTCTAGAAACCTTCCCCTTGACATCTAAGCACTATTCAGATGTTTGTCTTGGCATGTGTACAGGGGGTTGCAGATTGCTCCTGCTTGTAGCTGCTGTCCTTGCCTCCTACATATATTCAGAATAATATTTTTAAAGCTTATGCATATAGATATGGTATATGTATAGTCTCTATTCATATGATCAAGGACCCTTCCTGTTCCAAGGCTCCCTGATTGCATAGATAGATTGCACATGCAGATGGAATGTACAGAAATTCCTTCAGACATTATATCAGTTACGTATGGGGCAGAGCTAGCAGCCATGATCCTACTTCTCCTAGCGTTCCAGTTTCCTATAAAATGGGATTTATTTATTGTATGGAGGAGCAATTAGTCATGTCAGCTCCCACCTGTAGTCTGGTGGCCTGCACATAGATTTACAGCTTCTGAGCCAAAGTAGATGACGTATCTCCTAACTTGTTAAACTTTAATGGTGCTCTGAATTTTATTAGTACACTGGCAGGGCAGAAGGGACTCAGGAGTGCTTGATCCTTCCCATTTGTCTGCTAAAAATTGTCCTCTTTGAGTTGCTTTTCTCCCTGTAGGAGAAAAGATCCTTAGATTGCAGCATGGAAAGGATGGATATGATGGGTGTGTGGGGAATCCATAGGTTTTAAGCACCCCTTCCCCATCCAATGCTGCTCTGATCAAATCGGAGTGCTCTGCAACAACCTTAAAGGGGAAAAACATAAAAATGTGGAGACACATCACATTTCCCATATTTGGCAGTCAGAAAGAATGAGGTCAAATCTGAGTGAATCAGTATTACCAGTGCCGGCACCACGTTTTCAGAGGCCCTTGGGCAAGATGCCTTCAGTGCGGCCCCACCCTGCGTGGATTCTCCTCATCACTCCCTACCACCACCCAGAGGGAGAGCGCAAGGCAAGTGGAATGAGCTGCTCTGTTTCCTCATCCTTGTTACCACTTGCATGCTCAAGAGAGGCCAGGTGAACAGACAGTGCCAGCAAGAGAAACAGCTGGTGGGCCAGGAAGATCTTGCCATTGGCAGTGGGCCTCCTGCAGGTGCCCAACTATGCCTACTTCTGGTGCCAGCCCTGTGTATGACAAGTGCTTCTGAATACACGTGTCTCACGCACATTTTAGGAAGCTGACCTTTTTAAAAGAACCCACACACACACAAACGTACACCTAAAAAGCTCCCTTAATGCGAGAGGCAGCTCTAACGTGTGGTGAGAAATACGGATGCGCCTCCTCTTGTGCATAACGCATGGGCTCTTTAACGGGTTCACAAGGGCTTGACGTGTGAGCTGGGCCAAAGGGATACCCAGAACACGGAGAAGTGCTTTCCTTTAGCAGCCTTCTTTTCTCCCCCTCAGCTCCCCATCACTCATCGCTTGCTTTACAAAGTCCCCTTCCCCCAATAATCCCCTCAGCCGCAGTGGAGCTAACATTGCGCATGCGCAGCGACAGCCGCTGCCGGCTTCTATGTGCGTTGGGGGGATGGGAGGAGAGATGCCGAAGAGCTCCCAGCGCGCGACTCGTTAAGGCAAAGCGCGTCTCCTTGCCTTGCCAGATACTCCCCCCTCCCCTCACAAAGGAGCGCAAACCCTTCTCTTTCCGCTTCTTCATTGGCTGAGCTAAGGAAAGGGGTGGGGCTTTGTGGCCGAAAGAAGGTCCGCCTTTTCAAAGTGTATGCATAGCTGTGAAGCTTCTAAATGAGAGTTCTTGGCCAAGGTTTTTAACAAATCAGATCGTGTCATTTAGAGAGAGCGAAAGGTCCATTGGCTGTGTACGTGGAAGAAGGCGGGGAATAGGAATGCGAGACGGCTAGCTATTGGCCATTATCTGAAAGCGTAATTCTCCAAAGTGGTTTCCCCTCACCCTTTCTTTCCTCTGATTGACTTCCTATGGAAGGAAGCTGGCGTTGCGACTCGAGAGGTCTGTTAGGGAAAGGCTCTTCTATTGGTAGAAAAGATTGGCCGGTTTAGGCGCGCCCGCGCGCGAGCGCCCCCTCGCCGCGTCTAGACGGTTAGGAGCGCGCGCGCACGCGTGACAGAGAAAGAGAGAACCCGTCGAGCCTGCTAGGAGCGCGCGCGCGCGCGCTCTGTAGTGCTGCCTCCCGCGGGGGCGCGCAGCGGGGAGGAGGGGGGAGCGAGAGCATCTCTTTCACACGCGCGGCGGCGGCGGCTCCTCCTTTGTTCCCCCCACCCGCCCTAGAGATCTCGGGCCGCCCGGCTGGCGGGGACCGGCACGGTAAGAAAAGGGGGGGGATGTTGATCGCGCACGCGCGTGGCTGAATGAATGAGTGTGAACGAGCGAGCAGGGATCGGGAGGTGGGGTGCGGGGGGGCGATCGCCGAAGGTGGAACGCCGTGTGCTGGCCGGGGTGGGGGGTGCGCTGCTATTTCCCCCACGGCCGGAGCCTCACCTGCGGGCTCGGCTGCGAGGGTAAGAAAATAAAGGCGTGTGTGTCTCCGCCTCCCTGCGACCCTCCCCCCTCCTTCAGCATCCCTTCCTCTCACCGCCCCCCCAGGCCCGAGAGGCCCCTCCCCGCAGCATACCTCATCACACCCCACCATCCTTTTTAGCATACCTTAAAAAAAAAAAAAGCATCCTTTTTACTGATATCTCAAGCTAGGGGGATCAAGGTACTTTCCAGCGATTCCCCATTTACGGCTTAATTCATTCATTTATTATTTATCATATGCTTCTCCAACTCTCTGAGTTTTCTCAACTTATTTCTTTATCCAGAGCTCTGATGCATAACTATTAATAAGCTCTACAACTAAATGGATTGGGGGGGGTGGGCACGCATGACTAGTTTACCATAAATTGTGTGTTATATTACAATGGGTACATTGAAAATCTGTTTTTCCATTCATGACATTAAATGTCTGAAACTTTCAAAACCATTTCAGAGCAATGTGTTGTTTATATCTCAAAGACTTGGGTTAAAGTAACAAAAGGTAAAAATCAGAATAAAAATTCTATCATGTTAACTTGTATTAAACCCTTTCCCCTTTGTACAGAGCCAAAACCCAACCTAAACAGACTTTCCCCTGACATTGCCCATCCCCTGTCAGGAAGCCCCTTCTTCTGTTACTCTCCTCATCCCTTTCACCTACCAACTCATTGTGGCTTCTTCCCGTCATCTCCTTCTATAGCCAAGTGCCTATCACTTCAGGCCAACATCTCCTGGGACAGTGCTTGCTCCTTTTCTTACCATCTTCACACCCATTGATTTCACTAGTAATGGGGGAAAGGTGGATTGTACTCTTCCAGTATGCCACTAGCCAGTTTCTAATGGACCACCTAGTTAGTGCTTGCTGGATGCTGGGATTGTTCGACTAAGCAGACCTTTATCTGATCCAGCCATATTCTGCTCTTCAACAAGAATGTTAAGCACTCCTGGTGTTAAGCACCGGGAGCGCTTAACACAGCTTTCATTATGCTTTATGTGTTAACAGATCCCAATTATATGCCCTCTTGCTTTGTATATTTAGAACACATTGGTAGACCATGAGAATTCTAGTCTTGCATTGTTTAAACTAGACCATACAGCACTGAAGTCAGATCACCCTGCACTACAGCATGCCTCTTGACCCAGCTCGCATTACCAAAACAAGCCACCATGGCTTCTTGTGAGCCTCAGTGCGTGTCAGGTGAAATTTGTATGGTCACTACCTGGCCGTGGCTTATCCTGTCATCTGAAACTGAGCGGCATGACCTGTTGGAGGGTTAAACAATCATCAAATAACCCATGAGGTATTGTAGGATTATTTGAGGTTTGTTTGTGTTGTTGTTGTTCAGTCGTTCAGTCGTGTCCGACTCTTCGTGACCCCATGGACCATAGCACGCCAGGCCTTCCTGTCCTGCGCTCTCTCCCGGAGCGTGCTCAAGTTCATATTCATTGCATCCGTGATGCTATCTAGCCATCTCATCCTCTGCCGTCCCCTTCTCCTTTTGCCTTCAGTCTTTCCCAGTATCAGGGTCTTTTCCAGGGAGTTTTCTCTTCACATTAGGTGGCCAAAATATTTGAGCTTCAGCTTCATTATCTGTCCTTCCAATGAGCACTCAGGGTTGATTTCCTTTAGGATGGACTGATTTGACCTCCTTGCAGTCCAGGGGACTCGTAAGAGTCTTCTCCAGCACCACAGTTCGAAAGCATCAATTCTTCGGCGCTCAGCCTTCCTTATAGTCCAGCTCTCACAGCCATACATTACTACTGGGAAAACCATAGCTTTGATTAGACGGACCTTTGTCGGCAAGGTGATGTCTCTGCTTCTTACTATGCTGTCTAGGTTTGCCATAGCTTTCCTCCAAAGGAGCAAGCGTCTTTTAATTTCATGGCTACAGTCACCGTCTGCGGTGATCTTGGAGCCCAAGAAAGTAAAATCTGTCACTGCTTCCATTTCTTCCCCTTCTATATGCCAGGAAGTGATGGGGCCAGATGCCATGATCTTCGTTTTTTTAATGTTGAGTTTCAAACCAGCTTTTGCACTCTCCTCTTTCACCCTCAACAAGAGGCTCTTGAGATCCTCTTCGCTTTCTGCCATTAGGGTGGTATCGTCTGCATATCGGAGGTTGTTGATAATTCTCCCAGCAATCTTAATTCCGACCTGTGATTCATCCAACCCGGCATTTCTCATGATGTACTCTGCATATAAGTTAAATAAGCAGGGTGACAATATGCAGCCTTGTCGTACTCCTTTCCCAATTTTGAACCAATCGGTTGTTCCATCTCTGGTTCTTACTGTTGCTTCTTGACGCTCGTACAGGTTTCTCAGGAGACAGGTAAGGTGGTCTGGTACTCCCATCACTTTAAGAATTTGCCACAGTTTGTTGTGATCCACACAATCAAAGGCTTTAGCGTAGTCAATGAAGCAGAAATAGACATTTTTCTGGAATTCTCGTGCTTTCTCCATGATGCAGCGAATGTTGGCGATTTGATCTCTAGTTCCTCTGCCTCTTCTAAACCCAGCTTGTACTTCCGGTAGTTCTCGGTTCGCATACTGCTGAAGCCTAGCTTGTAGGATTTTGAGCATCACCTTGCTGGCATGTGAAATGAGTGCAATTGTGCGGTAGTTTGAACACTCTTTGGCGTTGCCCTTCTTTGGAATTGGAATGTAAACTGACCTTTTCCAGTCTTGTGGCCACTGTTGAGTGTTCCAGATTTGTTGGCATATTGAATGCAGCACTTTAACAGCATCATCTTTTAGGATTTTAAATAGCTCGGCTGGAATACTGTCATCTCCGCTAGCTTTGTTGTTACTAATGCTTCCTAAGGCCTACTTGACTTCACTGTCGAGGATGTCCGGCTCAAGTTCAGTGACCGCACTATCATGGCTATCAGGGACATTCAGATCTTTCCTGTATAGTTCTTCTGTGTATTCTTGCCACCTCTTCTTAATCTCATCTGCTTCTGTTAGGTCCCTGCCTTCTTTGTCCTTTATCATGCCCGTCTTTGCACAAAACGTTCCCTTGAGATCTCCGATTTTCTTGAAGAGATCTCTAGTCTTTCCCATTCTGTTGTTTTCCTCGATTTCTTTGCATTGTTCATTTAAGAAGGCCTTCTTGTCTCTCCTTGCTATTCTCTGGAACTCTGCATTCAGTTGGGTATATCTTCCCCTTTCTCCCTTGCTTAAGCCATGCTGCCCAGGTTCAGATGACATGATCAGCTGGGGCCAGGTGATGATTATGCAAATCATGTTTGGCATGTGCCATGTGAACCGGCCTCTCTCTTATCCCCATATGTCCCTCCAACCTGGTCTTTCCTCCAGTAACCCCTAATGTTGCCCCTCCATCACTTCCCTGCTGTTTCTCGCTGAAGAGCAATTCCCTGTTTCCTCCCTCACTCCCAACACCTTGTTTTGGTAGTTATGGTCACTAGTAGCCTTACTTTTTGCACCACTTGTTGGCTCATGGCCTATCTTCCCAGTATTGTCCAAACCCATCTCCACTCTATTCTTCCTTCACATCTTTTCACATGGAGTGCCTGTGCTTAGCATTCCTGTTGTCCTTTGTTCCCATGGGCCAACTCCAGAATTATGGAGGCTGTTGGACAATATGTGTTTATGTAATACTTTACTGATGTTTTTTGTAAACTGCCTTGGAATCTGTGTTGTTGTTTTTTAATGAAAGGTGATGCATACATTCCTTAAATAAGTGTTAAACCTGTCTCCAGCCCCCCTGTAATGGGCAAGAGATGGAGGCTCTTTCTGTCCCGATTTTCTTCACCCTTCCCCAAAACCCAATCTCTTATTCCTCCCTTCTGCTGCTTTTCATCTCTTTATCTTCTTTCCCACAAGCACTCATCTGGTTCACGTGACAGTTCTCACATTCTCCCAGAAGACTCTGGAAGAATGCAATCCCTCCTTTGTGCAAGATGCCTGGAAAGGCCAGAAGTAGCATTAGTTTCTCTCTTGGCTTTGCTCTTCTGGAAGCCTGACATGAAATAGAAACCCCAACCTCATTTGAGGATGAGTTGTCTGTATAGAGCTTCCAAGTATGTCAGAAACAGTATGAGTTTCTCCTGTGCTGCTTTGATATTCCTTGAAGTGCTGTTCGCTGTAGTAGTGCTCCTCCATTCCAGAGTAGAGGAGTTGGTTTGTTTATACACGCACAAGACCTGTCACTTTATGTTGTGCTTCTAGCTTGACACACTGGTGCTGCTTCCAACTTCTCTGGGAAGCTAGCATGAAGTGAGAATGCCCCACTACTGTCCTCTGAAGTCCTTTTTATGTACAGAGGAATAGGGGGCATGATTTACTTGGCACCAGACAGTTGAGGAGGTAGGAGGCCCCACACATCCAATCCCAAGCTAGCTCACAATCACGTTAAAAACAATATATAACAAATATTAATAAAATGAAACAGAACAAATGAATAGCTTGTGCCATTCTCATGATGACAGTGTGAAAGGCTTTGTAGGTCCCTTACCCGACACTCGGCTGCAGCATTTGCTTGATCTGATTACCCTCTGGTGCCAGCTATGTGCACATCCAGCCTTCTTTCGGGGGACTGTTCTCAGGGCACCTACCTCACTGGTCCTAGGAACTGTATTTCACATCTTTCTTTCTCTGCAGGTGCACTGCCCTTCTGACCCATGAGCATTCTTGTCATAGCTTCTGACTCCCCTCACAGACAAGGTCCTTTTCCTTTCAATCTCTCTTTGCTCACTGCTCTTTTTTCCTTCCCTTGCTTTTCTTGGGGAAATTGTATTTTTCGCTCGACAGCATTTCTCTTGTTATTTGTGCCCCCTCCCTCGCTTCACATGCTTCCATCAGCATCTCTCCCTGCTGTCTTCCCCAAAGGGATTTGCTTCTGTGTCACTGTTGTCCTTCATCTTTTTCCAAGAACACTTTATCTTCTAGATTTTTTCCCGTTGTCTTCTCTCCAGCAACTCGTCACTGGCTCTTTGGGCTGGAATTTTTGGGGAAATTGAAATATTTGCAATATTTACTTCAAGATGAATATCCTCTTAGCTCAGAAATAATACATAGTAATACAGGCTGTGTTCGCACAAACAGGGACAAGCCGCAGCAAGCTCTTGTACTTTTCCCTACCTCCCCGGCAAGGTCACAAGAAGGAGTTCGGAAGCTTTCGCTTCCATTTTACACTAATTGCAAACTGTGGTTAGTTTTATCTGGATAGAAACTAGCCAACTTCAAACCATCATTTATAAAGCTGGCTTTTTTTCACTAACCATAGTTAAGATTAATCACAGCTTAGTGTTCAGACATATCGCTAAACTATGGTTAATATAAAACAGAAGTGGAAGCTTCTGATCTAACAGCCGTGCCGTGCTGGAAGAGGAGAGGGAAGAGGAGCTGTGCAGAAGCCTGAGGCTCCAGCTCATCCTCATAATGTTAAACCATGATTTATCTCTATGTGGAAACTGGGCAATTGTCTCACATAAAGTTGATGTTGCGCTGTGATGCAGTTGCAAAGGATGACACAGTTGGAAGAATGACATCTAGGCATGTATTAATTTTGTTCCATACTTTGTTCAATATGAGACTATATTTCTCTGCAGGGTCTCAAGAGGCCACTGTGGTTTACAATATTTTTTGCCTCTTTTTCAATTTTATTTTCCCAACAAAATTGTCAGATCAGTTAGGCCAAGAGATTCAGTGATGTGTTGCAAAAAAAAATTCCAAAATTGTAATAAAAACTTTTCTATTGCTATATTTTTCTGTGGAAAATATTACAATTCCAAAAATGCATTAAAGTTTCATAAAATTAGTTTAGTAACATAATAGATACAAGTTAAATTAAGGTGTTTCAGTTGTAATTTTGGGGTGATTGTGCTCAAAAGGCAAATACATTAAACCTTTCTCATACACATGGACACATATGGTCTTTGGCTGTTGAGAAAAGAAAATGAGAGATTTACATGGTATGCTACTTCAATGGTATGCCACTTCAGTTTACTAAGGATGCAGTCCTATGTATGTTTAGACGGAAAAGAGTCCTACAACTCCCAGTATTCCCCAGCCAGCACAGCATAACTGCCTGGGTAATGCTGAGAGTTGTAGGAGTTTTTTCTGTCTAAACATGCATAGAATTGTGCCTTAAAGATAAATAAAATAGCCATATTAAATTAAAATCCAATTAATTTTGGGTAACTGAAAATCTTTCAGGGTCATCCAGTAACTTCTGAGCAGGATTTTATTCAAAATATTGTGAGTTTGGCACTGGAGTATGCATAAATTTAGGGATGGTAGATATAGCCTATAGCTTAAACCCAACAGTGCAAGAGTGGACTTCCCCTTCCTCCTCTCCCTGCTGTAGCCCTCGAGACCCACAACCCTCTACAGCAGATTTGGGTGGTGCCCGGGGGGCTGCAGGAGGGAGAGTGAAATGGTTCCACCAACATTCCATTCCATTGGTGAATGGTTATTGTTTGGCGTAATCCTACATAAATAACTCTTCCTGTTACAGTTTCAAAAAGGCAGGCATACAAACTTGTGAGTGTTTTCACTTGTAGACAGTAGAGACCAACATTCAAATATTTATTTATAAAATCATTTGTTTCCTATCTCCCCATACCCGCTAGCTCACAATCACAAGTTTAAAACAATATGGTATATACATATTAATAAAATAAAGTAGAACTAAACCCCAGAGCAAACTAAAATAACTCTGAGACACAGGAGGGACAGTGAAATCAACCTAAAGACTTGGCCAAAAAGATTGTCCTAAGTATACACTAAAAAGATGTGTAATAAGTGTTTAAGGGTGCAATCCTATGGATGCTCAGATGGAAAAAGTCCAACAACTCCCAGGATTCCGCAGCCTTATGGCTGGGGAATGCTGGGAATTGTAGGACTTTTTTCCATCTGAGCATGCATAGGATTGCACTTTAAGTCTGCAATCCTACACACAGTTACATGGAAGTAAGTCCCATTGAACTCAGTGGGACTTAATTTTGAAGAACAACAACAACAATTCTGTAACAGACTGTGTGGGGTAAAGTGTCTTCTACAGAGTTTTCCCTGGAACACCAACAAATACAACAGCCTGTCAGTTTTTGTGAACAATTCTTGTTTCTGTTTATCTCTCTCTCAGACTTTTTGCTTTCCGTCATTACGGTCCTCTGAGTCTATGCAGATAGATTCCTTTTTTCTTGGTTGAGGGAGAAGGCTGCGGGGTTGTGCAAATTCATCAAAACCATAATTAATTGTGGGTTTGCTTTTAAGCTGACCACCTCAAATGCTTGGTGAAAAACTATCCCAGTTTAGTATTAGCCAATGACAGTAACCCTTATCAGTCAGCAGGGGGGATGCTAGGGGAATTTATGCGTGAGGCTAGGGAGAGGAAGCACACAGTACTGCTGCCTGCCCCTGATTCATTAAGGGCACAATCCTATGCATGTTTAGCCTGCACAAGGCCTTTAAAACTCTGTTCTGTCTAAAAACGTATAGGATTGTGCCCTGTGTTTTAGGAAGCATAATCTCTTTTTGTGATGGGGAACATAGGGCCTGCCAGATGTTGGTGGACTGCAACTCCCATCAGCCCTACCCTGCATAGCCAGTGGCAAGGTGTGATGGGAGTTGCAGTCCAAGGACATCTTGGGGGGGGGGTCATGTTCTCTGTCCCTGTGATAAAGGAACCAAGGCTTTTATTATGCAATTGCTCTGCCTCATCCACAGAATTTTACTGGGGATCCAGATGTCTTCAATTTGTAGCCATTCTGTGTTTTCTGACCCTTCTTCTGTCTTCTGTCTTACCAGAAAAAATACATTAAGGAGGAAAAGACAGAATAACTGCGCAATGCCTTCTGAGTGGTGGTGCTAGTAGTCAACCATCTAGAAACACTCCTAGAGTTAGCATTTTCTTGTCTTTATTAGTGCAGCTTTGCAAATGAATCCACAAAAGGCATGCACACTACCTCAGAAAAGGCATATGCACAGTATATCTGTGTGTTTTTTTGAGCAAAAGAAAAATAACTTTAAAGAGAGTTGGCATCAGCTTGGGGGGGCAGGGCTGCTGATAATTGATGGCATCATAGCAGGTGTGAAGGGGGAATTTAACCTTTTCCTCTTCTGTGTTGTGGCCCTGAGCAAAATTACTTCCCCAGCAGATACTAGATTTGGAAAAGGGATTTTCTTCAGGGCCACAGCACAGGAGAGAAAAGAGTTATATTTCCCCTCCATGCCAGCTTAAATTCTATCAATTAAATCCTCCCCTACAGCTGATGAAATTTGCATTAAAAAAGCCCCTGCAGGTTAGATGCAAAGAGGCATTTCTGTTGCCTGTAGCTTGGCTCTTACACACCAAAGGCAAGCAGGCCAGTGGTGTTTATGAGCCTTGCATTGTTGTCCCTGCATTTTAAGTGCTGGTGGTGGGCCTGTCTTTGTCTGAATTGCACCCATTCATACTCGATGCTCTGACAAATGCAGATTACACGCTGTATTCCAGGAATCAGGATGTATTCCTGTTTTCCTTAGTCATTGCTTTAAATTCAAAGTGTTCAAAGTGTTTTATGTGTATTATCTTAATATCTTCCATCTCAAGTGTGTGAATGTATTTTTCGTCACTTTAGTAGATTTGATTAATCTGCTCTGGTCTCCAAAAGCTCATGATACCAATTGGCTTTGAAGGCGCCACAGGATTCTTTGGCTGGTTTGCATTTAGTGGGAAACCCTAGCTTCCTGCCATGTTCACAAGCTATGGTGAGCTTTGGTTTGCTTTTTCCCTACCTCCAGGTGCTTCTCTCTTCTTTTTTTGCATGCTAGAGGAGGAGATCAGAAGCATTCACTTCTGCTTTTAAACTAACCATAATTCTTTGTTACATTTGAACTTAGGGCACTGTGGTTTGTTTAAACTCTTTATTTTGTAACTAAATACTTCAGGCTTGGGTCCCACTTGCTGCTGGCATGTGACACCTCACTCAAGAGAAGGCAGCTCTAGGGCCTTGACAGAAAAAAGTTATTTGCCCCTAATTTAGTTCAAGCAGCTCAGGAGCAAATTGTGGTTTATGATTCTGGCTTGTTAGTTAACTAGAGAGTTTAAACCAGGGTGGGCAACTTGTGGCCCTCCAGATATTTTGGCCTACAGCTTCCATCAGCCCTCACTATTGGCTATGCTGATTAGGGCTGATGGGATTTGCAGGCCACAACATCTGGAGGGCTGCAAGTTGCTTACCCCTGGTTTAAACAAACCACTGTTCCTAAGTTTGTATGTAATGGGAGCTGTGGTTAGTTCGAAACCAGAAGTGGATGCTTCCAGTCTCCTCCTCTAGCATGCTGCAGCTTGTGCATGTAGTCGGAAGTCTTGGTTTCCCATTTTGTCTGAATTGGTCCTTTGTCTTTTTGCTGTTATAGGCTAACATCACTATTGCTTGGTGTTCTTGATTTAGTGTCCCCACTCATTCTACAGGAGATTTCTTTTTTTGGTAACAAGTTTCTGTTTCCATAGTCCTTTCAGTTAGCAATGTAGCCTTTTATTTTAGATTATATTAATAACTGTCACATCGTTATTTTAGAATGTAGTACCACAGTATTCAAATTTAACACACAAAATGTGCATCCGTTTTCTGATGCAGCAGGTTCCATTTTGTAACGCTGCATGATATTGTCAACATCTGAAGTCTTTAGTACATTTATGTAATATGCAGTTTTATACCTAATTGCAGACTTTGGGTGTATTTGCTAAGGCAGCCAAGGTTGATCAGCTGTGAGGAGCACTAGGCTGAAGATATACATGTCCGTGGTTCATTGCATTCTATAGGCAAAACAAAAGAAGTATCTGAAGAGATTCTATGTATAGCTTTTCAGGTATTATGATGCTATTTTTGATCCAGTATTCTGCAGGCTGCTTAATGTGCCAGTACAATTCCCTTGTGAGCAGGCTTCCTCATTCACTCCAATGGAGGGGCAGCTCTGGGCTTGATCCAGCTTTTAAAATCAAGCACTTTTATCTTCTGTTGCTTTCATTGGGGCAGTGTAATCACTCCCAGCATTGAAAACAGTGGTACTTTAGAAATCCTTTACTGGCTGGATTGTGCTTGTCATGAAGTGGAAGGCCCTTGGGCTTGTGGAAGCTCTGTGTGCACATCGGAGTACATAACAAGCCATGGGTTCAGGGTGACCATTTCGATTGCAAAGGGCAGTTTTCATGCACATATGAAGCCCTGTATCAGGAAAAGCCACTGGAAAAATGTTTTGGAGCAGAGAATGGTGGATGGGGTAAGCATTCCCCTTTCCTTGCTTCTTTGCTATCCACTGTACCCACAGAAGCCGTATTTGTAGTTCAAAATGGGCATCAGGCTACTGGTATACACATGTGGACATCCCATTGAGCTTGCACCTTATTTGAAGATTAACTGTCCAGAACTTTGCAAAGTCAGGGCTTATAGCTCCTGGTCAGAGCAGTGTTTCAACTTGTGGCCTTCCAGATATTTTGGCCTACAACTTCCATCAGCCCTCACCATTGGCTATGCTGATTAGGGCTGATGGGATTTGCAGGCCACAACATCTGGAGGGCTGCCAGTTGCCCACTCCTGCCCTAGAGAGATCTAATGTAGTAAGCTTATTATACTTGTACTTAGTAAACAACAAAGCTTTAAAAGGTACCCCATGTTAATTTTTTGTCCCAATACACCACAAGTATTTGACCTGAAATATCTGAGGAAAAAAATTAAAGCACATTTAATCTCATTTAAATGTTATATTATGTAGAATTTTTATTGGGTTACTTGTAATTTTTTTTAAAGAAAATAGCATGTACTTCCCTTCCATTGTTTAAATTTAAGAAAATAACAAAGGTACTGAAAACTGTTGACACACTAATTAATTTTAGTATCCCAAAAAACTGTGCGTGATATGCTGACAGCCACTCATCTATTTCAATGGAGTTTAACTCTTTTCCACTAAGGTTGTTGGTTCACCTTTAGTTTCGCTGTCACTATTTATTAGTACCAGTTCATTTTAAGACATATATGTATTTCAAAAACATATATGTATTTTCTCACAAACTTGCTAAGGATAATCACCCAAAAAACCTTAAGTACAACTTTGGAACTACCAAGGTTGCCTAACAGCGCATTTGCAATTGACACATATTCATTTTTACTACAGATCTTATGAAATGGACATTTTTCCACGGAAAAATAAAGCACTGGAAAATGTTCTGCCCCACATCACTGGTCAGAGGTTATAAAGTCAGAGTATAGGATCACTGAAGTGGGCTCAGCGATAATCCTGGTAAGATACAGGATTGTCTCCTGGATCCTTGTGCCTTTGATGTTGTGCCAGTCCCTCAGTCCAATAAGAAGCTTGCAACAGTAAATACAGAATGATATTTTGTGGCTTATTTGTAGTGCTTTACCCCAAAAGAAAACTATTTTTTGTATGTTGTTCATTCTTTTAAGTAAAACGCTGTCTTTAACTCAGTGGACTGGTTTGCACAATCATTGCACCCCACCATGGTGTGGATTGCGGCGCATGCTGGTGGCCATTTTGAATATTCAACCACTGGCAGGAGATTGCCATGGTTCATTGTGTCAGCCAAACCCAGGCAGTAGGGGTTGTTTGAAGGTTAACCCTCAAATAATCCGTGGTCTGTTGTAGGGTGATCGCTGCTGTGATCGTGTGAACCTGGTCAGAGTCTCTGGTAGTGGGTTGTGGACTCAGTTTAGAAGAATGCAAATATAGACTGCAACATGTTTGCATTATGTTTAGGTTTCATTTTAAACTGGATTTTTTTAAAGTAGCAATTGCTATATTTGAAATGTGGGATGATGATGATGATAATGATGATGAAAAATAAAGGTTTTAGTCTACTTGGCCAATATGCAGTGAGGAGGGCAGGGGAGGTAGCTGAGAGGATAATAGCTTGGTGAAGCCCACCTGGTGGTTTGTTTTATTAAGTACCATCAGTGTACATGGTGATATATAGAGTAATGTATGTAAAACAGGGCAGGTCCCTACCCCAGGAGCTTGCAATCTGAATTTGAACAGTAAGTAGGATGGGGGTGTATGGAAATGGAGAAGCAAAGGTAATGGATGTAGGGAAGGGAAGAATGGTTGGGAGAAGAAAAGGATAACAGGTGAATGTGAGCAAATACAGGACAAGTACTTAGGACAGGGGTCCCCAACCTTTTTGGATCCATAGGCACATTTGGGAGTTTGAGACAATGCTGTGGGCACCACCACAAAATACTTAATCAGTGGATTGCCACTTTGGTCTACTGTCTACCTGTTGTGTCTACGGATCTTAGGCTGCGTCTTATTCAGCATAAACTTTTGTTTCATGTCTATTGGACACTGCAACATCTCTTTAATAAAGGATTGTCTAATGTGGCTAATTAGTAGTAGAATACAGCTAATGCTTCTTTTAAACCTATATTTTGACAATGTCTAGAAGTTGTTTCTTTTTGGGAGGAGTTTATTACACAGATAAATTTTGTACTGGAACAGTCTTTAATATTCACTAATGTACAGACTCTTTTAATTTTTTTTCCTGCTTCATGGAAATTAACAAATGGTCAGCGTAAATGGATTCTCTGCACCCTTTTGACAGCTGAAAGACTGATATTGCAACATTGGAAGGATATACTCTCACCTCCTATAATGCAATGGACTGAGGATTTTACAACACTTTAAATATTTGGACAGATGGCATATAGACACCACCTTCAAATGGATACTTATTTGGATATTTGGTCTGCTTTTGTTGAAACCCTTGTATAATAGAAAGATATATGCATTTCATACAAATCCATGTATGCATATTTAAAAAATGGAGATAAAATTCATTTTGGGTGCTTGTGGGCACCATATTGGGGATGTACTTGGGGTGCCATTGGAGGTGCCTGTCGGCACCAAGGTAGGGACCCCTGACTTAGGAGACTTCAGAGGAAAGGGATTTTGAGGAAGGAGCTGAAGAAAGAGAGGAAGGTGACACCACAGTGGTCTGGGAATTCTAAGCTGACTTCGACCTAATCTATTCCTTCCTGCCCAGGCTGCCTTGTACCACCCTGGAAAGACTGACTTCTTTTTTTAGAAAGCAAAATCAAAGGGAAATGTGGATGCCTTCTTATGCTTTCATTGGCCATGATCCTCCTTATGGGGAATATGTGGACAAACAGTAGTAAGGGTCACTCTAAATAAGTCTTAACTGAAGTGCATAATGTTTTATTCTGTTGTTCATGTGAACTTGACCTTAGTTCTTCAGCATGATTACTAGAAAGTTTAATTAGAGTGCTGATGTTGCAAATATATCACAAACGGTGTACGTCTGTGGTGTGGGTGTTGCTTTTGTTTTTTGCATGTGTTTAAATGTGTGATTCTTCTGGATTGGACTGTAGCAGTCTATTCGTGTTGTTGGCCTTGATCCTAGATAGGTTTGCCTATACTTAATATTTATACACCAGGTTGCTCTGTTAAATTTGTGCTAGGCAGATGACAGCCATTTTACATCTTGAAGTGCTGACAGGATGCAGATATTTTAAACAGAATATTAAGTACAGTTGTTGTTTTTCAACAGTGTTGGAATAGATATTTGTAACCGGGAGAAAACCCTCATCACCACGCAGGACCGGTGCTATGAGCTAACAAAGGCTTTGAAGTTCACAGGTAGGTGAAATGAGAGGATAAAAAAAATCACATTTCAACTCTTTTAACAACGAGGGGCATAAATAGAAGGCATTTAAGGGGCATATTTGAGTAGTTTTTGTGTCATTTATCAGTGATTTGCTAAATGAGATTGGAAAGTGTTTGTTAAAATAATTTTTAAAAAACCTGCACATTGCCAATGGTAAGTCAAAGCTATTTATTTTTCATTATAAACACAAGGTAACCATGTAAATAAATTACTAAAAGTGTGTCTTTAAAGGGCAATATCTTGTTTAGGAGTGTGTTGCAGGGTGGGGATCTTTCGGGGCATAGTCTCAAGTGGAATTTCATACAAAGGAAAATTCCTGATGAGATTTTAAAAAAAAAGTGACAAGAAAGATCAGGTGGAAGAGATGGAAAGGAAAGGAATGTCTCAATCTAAATGTTTCAGTGCAAGGTAATACTTTCAGTTTTGTATCATACATTGCTAAGGATTACTTATTCTTGCAATAATGTGCATAGGTGTAAGAGAAAACCTACATGCATGACAATTATGCACTTCTGTTTTACTATCTGTACACATATAGGGATCCAGCTGCCAATTATGGTTTGCCAGTACACATGGTAAAATACGCTTATATACAAGCATTGTGCCCTTTGAATATTCTTTATAAAGTGCCTTGTATGTAGATGGTGCTAAATAAATAATAAGATGTTGCTTAATTCCGCTGTGGATGGGTTTTAGCTATGAATCTGCAGGTTTGGCTGAGTGATACTGGAACAAGGACCTAATGGAATCTGGTGAGGTTCAGAAGCCTTTGGTAGCGTGGTAGGCCTTGCGTGATATGTGGTCCTTCTACTCTGATGTGATATGATGAGTAACTGGCAGAACCAGGAAGAATCTGGGCCTACCAGCACCATTTCTCTAAACACAAATGGTGGTTCTACTTACCCCTAGCCCTCTTCTGGCTTGTACATAATCTAACAAGAAGGCAGTGCTCAAAACAATGCTAGAAACATAGAGAGAGAGAGAGAGAGAGAGAGAGAGAGAGAGAGAGAGAGAGAATGAATATACATAGAAAGCTGCAGAGGCAAATTTATTAATGGAAAGTCCAAGAACTGAGCCCTGTTCCTTTTCCCATGAGATCATTGTAAATATTGTAGTAAAACCTGTTTTTAAAAATAAAAGTGATGATCAGGCAGATACCTTAAAAGAGCCCACGAAACATCCCCATCTGGTCACCTGGAGGCAATTCTTGCCACAGACAACCAGGTCGGTAGGTAAGTTGTATAAGTGACTCCTGAAGTAGCAGAGGATGTTATCAAGAGGGAGAGCTGCTCTAGCAGATGTGATGCCGTGCCAGACACAGTTGTGTATCATGTCTGTGTATCATGTCTGACATTTTGTGGAGTTGTATGCAATGAAAGAAAGATTGACATCCCAAATTAAGTTAGTTGTGAGCTGTGGGCTGACCTGGGGAGGCGCAGTCCACACCAGCAGTTGGTGGACTGGTGGTAGGAGAGTGGCTGGTATCAGGCTAGAGACCGTGCAACCCCAGGGGGGATGGATTGGCTTCCAGGGAGATGCAGATGACACCGCTTCCTTCTGTGAAGGAAGATGGAAGGACTGTCTGTGAGCTAATTACAGGGGCATAAGAACTTAAGAGCCATGCTGGATCAGACCAAGGGTCCATCTAGCCCAGCATTCTGTTCACACAGTGGCCAACCAGCTGTTGACCATTAACCCACAAGCAGGACACAAGTGAAATAGCACCTTCCCAGCCATGTTCCCCAGCAACTGGTGTACATAGGCATACTGCCTCTGACACTGGAGGTAGCACATCACCACCAGGACTAGTAGCCATCAATAGCCTTCTCTGCCAGGAATTTATTTAACCCCCTTTTAAAGCCATCCAAATTGGTGGCCATCACTACATCTTATGGTAGCAAATTCCATAGCTTAACTATGTGCTGTGTGAAGAACTACTTTTATCTGTCCCAAATCTCCCATCAATCAATTTCATGGGATGACCCCACTGGGTTCTAGTATGATGAGAGAGGGAGAAAAATGTCTCCATATCCACATTCTCCACACCATGCATAATTTTGTACACCTCTATCATGTCTCCCCTTACTTGCGTTCTTTTCAAGCTAAAAAATCCTAGCTTTTGTAACCTTCCCTTGTAGGGGAGATGACCAGAAATGTACACAGTATTCTAAGTGTGGTCGCACCATAGATTTGTGTAGGGGCAGTATGATATTGGCAGTTTTGTTCTCACTTCCTTTTCTGATTATGCCTAAAATGGAGTTTGCCTTTTTTACAACAGCTGGACACTGGGCTGACATTTTCTTGGTTGTTCACCGCTAGCTCAGATCCCATCAGGTTATACTTGAAGTTGGGATTTTTTGCCCCAACATGCATCACTTTACACTTGCTTACATTGAACCGCATTTGCCATTTGGATGTCCATTCTCCCTGTATGGAGTTATCCTTTTGGAGCTCTTCACAATCCCTTTTTGTTCTAACCACCCTAAATAATTTGGTGTCATCAGAAAATTGCCACCTCACTGCTCGCTCCTAATTCCAGATCATTTATGAACAAGTTGAAAAGCATTGGTTCCAATATAGAGACTTCTGAATATGCCTTATGGGGAGAAATAAGGGGGTTGGTTGGAAGCTGATACCTGCAAGTCTGGCAAAAGAAGCCTTTTATCTGTATCATATTTACCTGGCTATGTATTTTCCTGTGAGTTAATGAAGATGGGCATGCAAGCCCTGATCCAGGGTTGAGGATGGGGGCAAGTTTCAGTCATATGCAGTAATCAAAAGACTTCTGGTACTCCAGTTATTCTCAGTGCTTTCTCTTCCCTAAGCGCAGGTGGTGATGCCTTTGGATTAGCAGCACATCCTGTGTTATAATGTTATGTACCACTGATTATGTTTCATTGACAGATGAAGAATAATTGTAGTTTCCCCACCTAATAATGAATTCTCTTGCTCTAGGATATTACTTTGAACAACATTGTTGACAATGTCCACTCCTGATCCTCCAATGGGAGGGACACCACGTCCTGGACCTTCTCCTGGGCCAGGGCCGTCTCCTGGTGCTATGCTGGGCCCCAGTCCTGGACCATCCCCTGGTTCTGCCCATAGCATGATGGGCCCCAGCCCTGGGCCACCATCAGCAGGGCACCCTATACCACCACAGGGGCCTGGAGGTTATTCTCAGGACAACATGCATCAGATGCATAAGGTAATAAAACATAACGTTACTTCATCTGTGTGTAATTAATTTAAATTGCTTTGCTTGTAAATTCAAATAGAAAATGAAAAAACAAATATTCAGTGCTGGATTTATCCCTCTTTCATTATTGCCCCCTCTAATAAAATACAGCTCATCAGAACCTTTTCTTAGTCTTATGTTTCAGCACAGGAGGTAGGAGACTTATTTGTTGAATGGTTTTCCCCTCCATTGGTCCATTACTTTCAGAAATTCAGTTGTTTATCTTTCTGGTTTTACCTACTTCCTATGGTTTCCAATGTCTATTTCTAAGTGGTGCTGAGACTTTCCCTTTTCCAGATTATGTTAACCTGTAATATTCCAGCCAATTCTTCTCTTTTGAAATCTGTTGTGTTGCTATGTGAAATGGCTTTGAACAGCTATCCATAGATTTTTGTAATTAGTCTCCCCCCCCTTTTTTTTTAAGGAAGTTGAAAGTTATCAGTGTTGGTGGGCCACCTAATAATTTAAGTCATGCCCACTAGCAATAAAACATAGTTCCTGATTTGTCATTAATTCCTTTCCATCTACAAAACTTTCTGCAGCCAGTAATGCATTAGGCTTACATTTGTTTGCAATATACACTTTTGGATTGCACCCAGTCCAACAACAAAACCCTGCACAATTAACCCAGAAGAGTGAAAATTCTGGGTACACAAAAAAGGGGGTGGCGGCTATAACAGCTTGGAGGATTGCAGGATCAGAACCAAACTTTATATGCAGCCCCTTCTAGTCGGGAGGAACCCAATGCACCATCAAAACCCTGTGCAATTACCCCGAGGAGGGAAGATCCCAGGTGTACCAAAAAGGGGATGACAGAAATAAACCCTTGGGGGTTTGCAGGATCGGGACAAAACCCTCAGCTGCACATTTCCTCCCATAGCCATTGCTGGCATAGACGCCTTTATTGTCATCAAAATCAACAGCGCTTTAATGCCGTTGCAAAATTGTGCAAAAGCAAAATTGTGCAACCCCGCCCCCAATAGCCATTTTGCTTCTTCATGGAAAAGTGACCAGAGAAGAAAAAAAGGGGTGGGAGCTATAGCTCCCTGACAGTTTGCTGGATTGGGGTGAAATTGCACAGGTAGGGTGCCCCCATGGGGTGTCTTCAGGTGCTGCAGTGGATAATTGTGCAATTTGTATTCTTCTTGGAAAAGTGTGCATAACAGGAAAAAAGGGGTGGGAGCTATAACTCCCTGACAGTTAGCTGGAATGGGGCAAAATTGCACAGGTGGGGTGCCCTCATGGGGAACTTTCAGATGCTGTAGTGGATAACTCTGGAACTGCGGTGTAGTAGATAATTGCAGAACTCACTTCATGGAAAAGTGAGCAGTTCTTCCCCCTTTCCCCCATTTCCCAAGTTACGCAGTTTCAAAGTACCGTATTTTCCGGCGTATAAGACGACTGGGCGTATAAGACGACCCCCAACTTTTCCAGTTAAAATATCACGGCAAGCGATGTACCTTACTGGCGATTGGCTGGTTGTTGTATACAAAGCCTGCTTGGATTGGTCAGCTCTCCCTGCCTGCCCAGCCCTCCCTGTCTCCAAGACTATCACGCCTCTTTTTTCCATACCCCGGGCGTCCCGGACGCCTGCAGCTTGCTCCGCCCTTCACTTACACCTTCCCGGTGAGGCGCCCGCTCACCTCGTCATCGGGACCGCGTTAAGTCACTTCTTTCCATGAATCCTGGTGAGTGGATTTTCTTCTACCATACTTGTACAGCGCCGCCCTTGCTGCTTTCATATGGTCGCCGCATACGGCGGGGATGCAGCCACGGCCGTTTTTGAGCTCCCCCCACCATATGCGGCGACCGCAGATTCTCCAGTCCGACTCGGTAGTTTCAGCACCCGCCCTATAAGACGACCCCTGGCGTATAAGACGACCCCCGACTTCTGAGAAGATTTTCCTGGGTTAAAAAGTCGTCTTATACGCCGGAAAATACAGTAGCAGTCAGGGAAGCCTGTCATTGTGTAAAACTTTTCTGTAGTGGGGTAGCGTGATAGTGTGAGGCTGTCATTGTACATGAGGAAAACTGTCATATTGTAACTGTAGCGTGGCATCAGGGAAGGCTGTGCTTGTTTGGCTGCGATTGTTCCTGGGCTGCTTGGCAGATCTTAGAAAAAGGGCTCTGCAGGATAGAGCAAAGCAGCTGCATCAGTTTTGGCTGCTCTTGCCAGCCAGCTCTGTAGGTGAGCAGAATAAGCCATGGTGAGCACCAGACAACACGATAACCCTCGGTGGCGTAAATAACCCTTACAGCAGACCGTGGGTTATCAGAGTGGGTTACTTCAGCCAAATAAGCCATCGTGGATTAAAAAATTCTCAACAGATGACACGATAACTCACGATGGGTTAAATAAGCCATGGTGGCTTATTTAACCCATCATGGGTTATCGTGTTGTCCAAACCCAGTCAAGCTGTTAGGTAGACAGTAAACCTATAAGGATGTAGAATTACATCAGAATACTACTGAAAAAAAAACACAACATGCTAAAAATGCACTTATAAAAACAAAATTGAACTTTTTCTGGAGTGGGGAGAGGTAGGGGAAAGTGTTTTTCGTACAAATGTGTTTAGAAATGGCGTTTTAATGTTCAGTTAAATGTATATAGAACTTCTGCATCACATGTTACTGAGAATGTAATCCACGGTATCTGAGATATATGGTGTATACATATGACTTTGCTAGATACTGTTTATGATTAGCTTGGCTTTGGTCTAAAATGTATTCTCCATTATATATGGATATTTGTTCTCAGGTAAATGCCTCCACTTCAGATGGTGGCATATGTTTGGGCAAATTGGGTTGATAGTACTCGGTCATACAAATGCAAATAATAAGAACTTAGTGCAATCCTATACATGTCTACTCACAAGTTCCATTGAAAGTGGGTATAGCATTGCAGCCTGACTCCTCTGGATACCTCTAACGTGATTACCTGAATTTGCTCTATTTGCTGTATGTATTTGCTGAATAGGCTGTGCTTTTTATGTAGGGGTAGCTGAGCTCTTTCATATGTTTAAATGAATTCTAGATATTTGGTCTTATGTTTTTGTTGCAGCCAATGGATTCTATGCATGAGAAGGGAATATCTGAGGACCCTCGTTACAGCCAAATGAAGGGCATGGGAATGAGGCCTGGTGGGCACACAGGAATGGGGCCTCCTCCAAGCCCAATGGATCAGCATTCTCAAGGTACTGCTTCTTCAGGATAAATATGGAGCTGACTGCTAGTTTTCTCTGCAGTCTTGATAACTGATTTTGAAATGGAACCACAACAGCGGAAAAGAATGGCCACAATTTATATAGTCATTTTTGATCTCATGACAGCTCAAGAAGGAATGCAGTCAAGCCTTCAGTCAGTGCTGCCACCGACGTGGTGTAGTATCTTGATCAAGTAAAGCTGTGTAGGAGCATAGCTTTTTAGCAAGACCAGAGTTCCAGTTTTTTGGAACCACATACATTTGTAGTTTTTTAACTGGGTGAGAAGGCAGATTTGGCACATGGTAGTAGCATTGCAGCTACTTTCTGCTATTGGGTTTGTTTGGGAACCTCTGACCTGGTTTGCATGTAATGCTAACTATGTTGTAGCGCTACATGGGCAAGCCCCAATGAGCCTAGAGAAAGCATCAGACTCACATACTTCTTCTCTCTTCTCTTCCTCTTGTGTGCCAGGTGGAGGACTTCTGCTAACTTTAGTTTCACTTGTAATGAATTTTAGCTTAACATTATGTTTGAACCAGGGATCATGGTTTTACCATTAATCTTAGTGTAATTCTTTGGTCCTAGAGAGGGTTTCCCAGAGGATTTTTGGGATTTCTCTCTCCAATGACAGAAAGAGAGGCCTGCCCTCGAAGTGGGAGACATGACCGTACCAATCTCCTACCCATGGCTGTAAAAAGCTCTGCAGCCAGTGCTACTGTGACACTGAAGAGGACAAAAAGGAGACGTGCTGGGGGGATGCCAGAAGAGGCTGTGGATCTACAAAATCCAAAGCCCTTCAGTTCATCTGACATGTCCCCAAACAGTGGGAAAATTATGCCAGTCCTGGAGCTGCCATAGTTTATTTCCTTCCCATTGGGAGCAATGCAGTAGAGAAGTGTTATTTTAAAAAACAGAACACCCAGCTGCAAAAGGTCAAATAAGGGGGGGAAAAGCTTCCCCCATCTTCTGCCCAGCGGCAGGGCATAGGAAAAGGTGGTTCCTCTACCTCAGTTTCTTTCTCCCTCCCCCATAGATTGCTGTGTTAGTCTGTGTCAAACCGTGGGTTATGAAGGTGGATTTCTAAACTAAGTGTTACTTGTTTTAAGCCAGGATTCCTGGTTCAGACATAACACTAAGCTGGGATTCTTTAACAGTGAAACTAAATTGTGTAGATGTCCTTGTAGCTATGCAGGAAGAGGAGAGGGGAGAGGATATTGTGTAAACGTGACACTTAGCTCGGGTCTGTTGAGCCTCATCCATGTAATGCTATACCATGAATTAGCATTATGTGCAAACGTGGCCAGTCTCCTCTGCAAACCTTACTTTTCAATTGTATAGTTGGAGAGTTTATGCTTTTACTTCCTAGTAAATATTGATGGCATAATTGCTCTCATTTTAGACAGCTAATTAAAAACACACACAATACATGTAGTGTCTACCAAAATGCAAAAGTGTGTATAAAATAAAACGTTTTATCCTTGATTATGGGTAGTACATCGTAAATGGATCTTTCTCTCTTCACCCCACCTCCTCCAGGTTACCCTTCTCCACTCGGTGGTTCGGAGCATGCATCAAGTCCAGTTCCAGCTAATGGTCCTTCTTCTGGCCCCCAGATGCCCTCTGGTCCTGGTGGAGTCCCATTAGATGGTACTGACCCACAAGCACTAGGGCAGCAGAATCGAGGCCCAACTCCTTTTAACCAGAATCAGCTACATCAATTGAGGGCTCAAATCATGGCCTACAAGATGCTTGCCAGAGGCCAGCCTTTACCCGACCATCTTCACATGGCAGTGCAGGGGAAAAGGCCAATGCCTGGAATGCAGCAGCAAATGCCAACACTACCTCCACCTTCTGTATCTGGAACAGGACCGGTGCAAGGACCAGGGCCTGTACCTGGACCAACACCTCCGAACTACAACAGACCTCATGGTAAGTAGGGCCCAAAGCAGCCGATCTCTCTTCCACTAGAACCACACCTCCTACTTCCTCTCCTTAAGGAGAGAAGTAGGCTGTGTAGGGGGAAAAAGCCTTACTCTGTGTGTATGTGTCTGTTCAATGTATGCATAGGTATGGGAGGGCCTAATATGCCCCCTCCTGGACCCTCAGGAGTTCCTCCAGGAATGCCTGGGCAGCCCCCTGGTGGACCCCCAAAGCCCTGGCCTGAAGGTAAGATCTGTGGTGGGAATTCACCAAAGTCCAGTTTTGTGTCTAATTTGTATATTGAAATATCATTTGCATGAACAACAGAGTATGATGGCATCTGAAAGACTAAAACTGTAAAGACTTTAAAAGACTGTTTGTTGGCTTTTGCTACAACAGATTAACATGGCTACCCCCTGCAAAAACTGCATAAAACTTGGGATTGGATGCCATATCCCATTGTTTCAGCGATACCAATTTGGGCCTTTTTGCCAGAAAATTAAAGTGGCAGTTTTTAAGATGTTTGGGGCAATAATATTAAAGTAAAATTTCAAATGCTGCCTGTCTGAAAACTACCACTGGATTTCAGATGCAATTTCTGTGCATGAATTATGGTTGGGTTTTTTGTTTGTTTCTTTTCACTGTAGTTGTGTTTTCAAGTAGTAAAGTATCTAGTTTATCAAAGTGTACTTTATTTTATTTATTTATGTGGGAGGTTTCTATTCTGCATTTTTATCAAACTATCCTCAGGTTGGCTCACAATAGCTTGCAATTTTATAAATATATACACACATGCACATAATCCACAGTTCCCTAGCAGATGGCAGAGGCCTTCATTCAGCTTTATAGTCCTAAGGCAAGTGGCAGCAGGGAGAGCAAGGTCTTTGTTCAGCTCCCCTAGTTGAAGACCAGTGTTTTAAATAATACTAAATGGGTTTTAAAATCATAAGCTTTGAAAACTTAACTAGGATTTATTTTGAGTTGCTTGCTTCTGCCTTCCTTGCATAAAGTTATATGTTTTCAAGCTAGTCTGCAGAACTGTGATGTCCTTTGGATTTCCTTTGGATAAATGTCCTTTGGATATCTCATGTCCAGAAATACTATAACTTCTACAGAATTCAACTGTGCTCTCTCTCATATGCACATACATGCTTCCTCTCACACATGCGCAGACTGGGGAACCACAATTTAAATGGGGAAGATGGCATGTGGGGAGAGAAATCTGAACATGCCATCTAGCACTGTCAGCTGGGTAGCAAGGGCAGTGGGGATGCATGATGAGATCTCAGTGCGGGGAGAGCTGGTATGTGTGTGTGTGCACAAGCTAGATGACCTTTCAGCTTTATCAGACATTTTACTGTTGGCAAGAATCTTTTACTCTGCATGTACTCTCGACTCTAACTGTAGTTAGAAAGTTATGGACATTCCATGACATCACTGCAGGTTAGTCAGTGTCTTGGAAAAACTTGTGGTCAACAACAGGAATCAAGCTGTTTTTGGCCTATTATATGTGCAAGATAGTTATTCAGATTTACTGCTCTTAGTGCAGCTCGGGTCTCTGTACAGGTTAAGTACAGAGTACCTACTGGATTGCATCTCAGGTCATTTGCCGGTATGGTGTAGTAGTAGTAGATAGAGTGACAGACGTAGGCTAGAGGGGCCAAGCCATGACACAATAATCAGTGGTTGATCAGGGACAGAGTCTCACTTAACTTCATGGTGTGGCTGTAAGGATGAAATGGAGCAGGGCAGGGGGTCAAGGGGGTGGAACACCAGCATATGCTGCCCTGAGCTCTTTGGACGTAGGCTAACTTAAAATGTATTAAACATATAATAAATGTATTCAGGCACCTAAATGTAGAAGCGTCTTTGAAAATCCCAGTATTTTTGATCAGGTTCATATTGGTTTTCTTCCTAACACTGTTCCTAAATAGGACCAATGGCAAATGCTGCAGCCCCCACTAGCACACCTCAGAAACTGATTCCTCCTCAGCCAACAGGCCGTCCTTCACCAGCACCTCCGGCGGTACCTCCAGCAGCATCCCCTGTAATGCCTCCCCAAACCCAGTCTCCTGGACAACCAGCCCAACCTGCCCCAATGGTGCAGCTCCATCAGAAGCAGAATCGTATCACTCCAATCCAGAAACCAAGAGGACTTGACCCAGTTGAAATCCTTCAAGAGAGAGAATACCGGTAAACAAATGGCATTTTCTATTATATCACTTTGCTGGTACTCTCCTGGTAACAAGTTGACTCTTTAATGAAAGCAGAATTCAGTTGAGTGACTTGTTTGGGCCTGTTGGTGGTACTACTAGTCTTGGGGCTCATTGTGCTAAGTGGCCTGTCATGCTACAACCATGAGAGAATCTGTTAGCCTGTGTTTCCCCTAATATTATATTAGCATTATAAAGCATTATAGCTTTGACAGTATGTTAACATTGCCTTATTGCAGAGGGGTGGGTTCAGGTATCCAGAATGTGTGTTGATGCTCATCTGGTTTCCCAATGCCTTGGTACAGCCTATCCCAAGCTGATGCTGTCCAGATGTTTGAGGCTATTAACTACACATAATTCCTGTCCATGGGCCAGGTGGGCTGGGGCTGATGGGAGTTATAGCCCCCAGAGTACCTGGAGGGCACCACATTGGGGAGGTCTGCCTTGGTGGAGCACTGCTGCATCTGATAGCTCTTGTTTAGACAAAATATAAAGACTTAAACCTTTAAAGTAATTGTATGTCTTAATCTACCATCTGCAGACTACAGGCTCGCATTGCCCACAGAATCCAAGAACTTGAAAACCTTCCTGGGTCCCTGGCTGGTGACCTGCGAACCAAAGCAACCATTGAACTTAAAGCACTACGACTGCTTAATTTCCAGAGGCAGGTAGGTTGTGCCATTACTAGAACTCTGTTGCACAGGACTGTTTTGGAAAGTGGAATTAAATCTGGAAATTGGAATTAATACTACATGGTTTTGTAACTTACTGCAATTGTAAGGAATCATGGTTTCTGTTTGACTAGCTTCATTTAAATAACATCAGAATTTTAAAATGTGAAACCCACGTCCAGACCTGCCAGATTTAGTTAACGGGTTGTCTGGAGATGTTTTTGTTTAGACTTGGACTCTCAATATTGTACTAAATGAATTGTTAGGATTGCCAATACTGTTTTGTATTAGTATGAACAGATACCTTGGAAGGAAAGGATGCTAAGACTGCTTTGGTTTGTCAGCAGTGGAGTTAAATAAAAATCACATTAAATAATGAGGGCGCTTTCCTTACATGGGGCTGGGAATGGTGGCTGAATTTCCAGAGATGGCTGGGCTGTGTCATTCTTAACATCAAGGTCAGAATAGGTGGAGAACTTTGATGCTCCCCTCTTCCTTTCAGCATGTGGCCTAAAGGGTTGCTTGACATGTCTGAATTTGTTTGCTCCTCAGACAGAGTTCTAAAATGTGTGTGTTTTTGTTCTGTCACTCTGTGGCCTGGATTGGGTGGATGGATGTGGATGTAGATGGATGTTTGGTCCTGTATTGTGGCAGGTAGGAGCAGAGAGCCTTTTGGACCATTCCAGAACTTTGTTTTTGTGAAGTCTAGAAATGGGGGTGCAGATATCCAGATTTTTAGTACCCTCTGGCACAAAAACAGAGAGAGGAAGAAATGAGGCCTAGTGACTTGCTTGAGGATTGCTGAAGGGAACATAAGCAGGCTTCTCTTTTCATATGAGCTTCTAGGACCTGGCAGTTTCCTCTGCTCATTAGTCTTATGACTCTTAATGTCCTTTTACTTCCTTTTCCAGCTTAGCTCCCTCAGTCCACCATACTTTCAGTACAGCTTGTTTTACAGTGCTTCTATAGCAAATTGGTCTACCACCACTTGCAGCAGCAGAGCTGCAAATCAGCATCTCAGTGGTTTGTCATGTTCCCCCCCAGTCCTTGGAAATAATGTTTTGCAAGGGTGTAGTGTTGTTTCAAAGGCATTGTTGGGGTGCCACCTTTTAACCCACCATGCCTTTGAAATGATGCTGCGTTCTGATGAAGTGTCATTTCAGAGGTGTTAGGAGGGGGTATGCTGGTCTGAAGGTACACCCATTTGGGGCCTGTCACCACTAATGGCGGCGGACCAATTTTTTATGAAAAGAGTGAGCACACAAGCCTTTCTGCTATTTGTTAAGGTAAGCACTCTCTAGGGGGCAACATTTTTAAGAATTCCTTTTAGCCTATGACAAATACTGGTGTGTGTTTTTCAGCTCAATTTCTGAAGTGTTTTTTTCCTTCCACAAAAAACAAAATGAGTTGAAAACATTTGGTTTAGCACTACCTTGAAAGTGCCTGTATAATTTGGTCTGGTTTCTGCTTTAAATTTTACAATGTCATCCTTTATCCCATTTTCTCTCCCACTTAAAAGATACATTTGGATTTGGAGGTTCATTTCTATTATGTCTGCCCTTATATTACCTTTTAAGAGATGATACAAACAGCTGAGGCTTCAATAGTGACTTTACCTTTTGAAGAGAAAATGGCTATATAACCCCCAGTTATGCCTTCATAGATAAGTTCTTCAAAATTCACTCTTCCCTCTGTTCCTCTTATTTTTCTATTATTTAGCCCTTCTTCACCCCACGCATTGTTCAGGGTCCGTTTCTTTCCCATTCAGCACCATATCCAACAACACCAACTCAGAGTAAATAGCTTGCCCTGCTTTGATCTTTCATTCCGTACATCAACTGGTCAGTGGCTTAGTTTGCATGTCACAATAACCCAGGTTTTTCTGGGTTATTGTGAATAAGGCTGGTACACGCTGCCTGATCGCTCCCACTGCATGTGGGAGCAGCTAAACAACCCATGGATCTTACATTTGTGGTTTGCTTAGCATAATATGTGAACCAGGAACTCTGGTTTGTCTCTCCCCCCAACAAGCCAGAGAAGTAATCCAACAACAAACTGGATTATTTCTTTTGTATTCTCCCTCATAAAGGAAGTACAGTTTTTAAGGAAATTTAGCTTAGTTCCATTCTCCTTTCATTCTGTCTGTCCTTCCAGATTACGAACTTGATTGATTCCTCTGCCCTGCCCTGCCCCAATTCCATCATCTCTCTCTGCTTCTAGTCTGCTGAGTGCTTCTGCAGGGAAAATCTCAAGGCTGTCCTGATTTCCTTCAAATATGGAATCGTTTACCTCAGGGGTCCCCAACCTGTTTGGACCCATGAACACATTTGGGCATTTGAGAAACTGCTGTGGGCACCACCATAAAATGCCTAATCAGGGGATCGATGGTTTGGCCTCTATACCTGTCGCATTTGTGGTTCTTAAGCTGTGTCATATTCAGCAAAACCTTTTGCTTCGTGTCTGTTGGACACCACAATGTCTTTTTAATAGGGAATTGTCTAATTTAGTTATTTGCTGGCAGTGCAATACAGCTAATGCTTGTTTTAAACATACATTTTGGAAGTGTCCAGTAGTTGCTTCTTTTTGCGGGGATGTTACTACACAGAAAAAATTGTACTGGAACAGGCTTTCATATTCACTGATGTACCTACGCTTTTAAATTATTTTCCTGCTTCATGGAAATTAATGAATGGTCAGTGTAAATGGATTCTCTGCACCTTTTGACAGCTGAAAGACTGATATTACAACACTGGAAAGATAAGCTTTCACCTCCTATAATGTAATGGATTGAGGACCTTACAACACTTTCAGTATTTGAAAGGGTGACATTTAGACATCACCTTCAAATGAATACTTATTTGGACATTTGGTATGCTTTTGTTGCAGCCCATGTATAGTTACCAGGAAGTTGTAGTCATACAAATCCATGTGTATATATATATATTTTTTAAAGGGGGGAAATAAAAAATAAAATTTGGGTGCCTGTACACGCCGTGTTGGGGACCCGTTCGCAGGTGCCATTGCAGGTTCCCACAGGCACTGTGTTAGAGACCCCTGGCTTACTTCAGCTCTTCTCTCTTCCTTGTTATCAACTCCCCTCCCCTCACTGTCTGCTGCAGATCTTTCTGTCTTTAATGAGATGACTGCTAAGATTTGTTGTGAATTTTCCTTGCTCCTGGTTCCCTCACCTCTCCTTCCTCCCCTATTTTAGGCACAACTGACTTTTCTTGTTTCCTTTTGCAACCCCATAATCTTCTCTTTAACCATTATTTCCCCATCCAGTTCTTTACCTTCCTTGTCTCTCATTTTTTAATCGATCATGGACTTCCGCTTTTAAGTGCACCCAGATCTTCCCTTAACCCTGGCTTTTCTTCCATCGACTGTGCCATTTCCCTCCTATCCTGCCAACTTGTCAATGAGTAATTGCTTATCTTCGTCTCCCTCCAATCTGTTTCGGTTTGGCTGCTCTTAGTAAAATTTCCAGGGACAATTTTCTGGCTGGGACCATCAGTCTTTTCTTTGTTCCTTACTTTCCTGGATTTCTCTGTTGCCCTTAATACTGCTGCTAGCCTCCTCTGTTAGGCCCTGTCCTCCATGGACCTCTGAGACTCTGTCCTTTCCTTTTTTTCCCTCCTGGTCAGTCTTCCACTGTCTTGTTTGGCAACTTCTCCTCTTGTTTTCCTTTCCATAACGGCAGTTTGTGGGTGTTGTGCTTTGCTTTTGCTTCTATCATCTAAGCAGTGTTCAACACCCTTAAAAATAGGAACAGGTGGAGCTACTTGAATAACAAAATAGAAATACCAAGATCTGTTTTTTCAGATGTGCTCCATGTACGTATGCATGCTTTCTGCCCTACTCAGAGTTTGAGTAGGTGGGATTCTGATGAGGTTCAAAGAAATGGCAGCAGCATTAGGTAAATCACAGGGCTTTCAGCAGAGCCATGCTGGCATTTTCTCTGCTTAAAGCGACAGTCTGATGGTTGTGGGTACAGCTACTGCTGGATCCTCCAAATGTACATATTTGGAGGTATGTTGCACTTACCTTGCTGATTATTTTCCCTTGTCCACTGCTGCGTTTATCCCTTTTCTTTCAAAGTATCTTTTATGTATGTTTGAGATCCAAACCATCTGGGGGTTGGGGAGGGGTGTTGGAACTCTTTGGTTGTGCCAAAGACGCTACTGTTACTGGTCCACTCTCTCTCCTCAACTTGCAGCCATGGGTTGAATGTTTCTTTTTATATTTTTGCCCAAAAGCTGCGTCAAGAAGTTGTGGTGTGCATGAGAAGAGATACTGCTCTGGAAACAGCACTGAATGCTAAGGCATATAAACGTAGCAAACGGCAGTCCCTGCGGGAAGCTCGCATTACTGAGAAGCTGGAGAAACAGCAGAAGATTGAACAAGAACGGAAACGTCGGCAAAAACATCAGGTATGCGATTCTTCTGCTTTTACTTGAAATGGCGGTATGAAGAAGACAGTGGCAAAAAAAGGTGCCAGAGGATATTGTAAAGTAATATTTGTATTTTATTTGCTGTCATTAAGTTGTTGACTTTTGTAAAAAGGTAACAAACAGCAGTCTAATATGGCATTTGGATGTCATGGTAAATCCTACTTTAGCCTAACATCAGTGAGCTAAGAGAAGCCTCAGGCTTGCATGCTCCCTCCAGCATGGCCATAAGGAAGAGTTTGGAAGCTTTTGCTTCCATTTTAAACTTGGTTTCCATTTTCTTTGATCCAGCAAACTGTGATGAGTGTTAACATTAGCTTGTTTCAAGCAAACCATAGTTAACATTAACTACAGGCCTTTGCTTGAGATACCTGGGTCCCAAGTTGTTTAAGGACTTTTTAATATCATACAAAACCTCTGGGAGAGGTAATCAAGGAATTTGGTGTCATCAGACTCAGGTGAGGCTGTGCAGGTGCTGGATTGGTGCCTGGAGACAGTAATGGGTTGGATAAAGGTCAATAAACTCAGACTAAATCCCAACAAGATAGAGGTCCTGTAGGTGGGCAGTTCTCAGGTCTGGGAATTGGGCAGACAGCCTGTTCTGGATGGAGATGCACTCTCTCGAAAGAGCAGGTTCATAGTCTGGGGTTACTCCTCAGTCCAGCTTTGGAGTCATTGGAGGCACAGGTGGCTTCAGTGACATAGGGTGCTTTCACCCAGCTACAACCAGTGTGCCAGCTACATCCATCCCTGGGCAGAGATAGCTTAGCCATAGTGATCCATATGCTAGTAACCTGTTTGGATTATCATAATGCGGTTTACACGGGGCTGCCCCTGACGATGATCCTGAAATTACAGTTGGTGCAAAAATGTGGCTGCCAGGATGCTTCCAGGAACAGCTGTCAAGGATCATAGAACACTGATCCTGAAAGAACTGCATTGGTTGCTTGTCTGTTTCCAGGCTGAATTCAAGGTGATTTGAAGCCAAAACGTCCTAGTCCAAGCCAAAGGTTCTTTCTGTTACTTCTCACTGGCTATGCGAAAGGTTCATGTTCCCCTCTTGTTCAAGTTTGGCCACATACTCCACACCAGAGAGGGGATCTTTTTGGTTCTCTGGGTCCATCGCAATTTCAGGGCATAACCTAACCCACTCACAAAAGATTTGAGAGAATAAAACAGGAAGATCCCCATGTGTACCAACATGACCTCTTTGGGGGGTATGACAAATGAATAAACTAAAATATTATCACTAAAGGATTATCAGCAGGGCTTATGCTCTGCACTTAAAAAGAAATGTTAAAATTCTGCACTAAGAAAAGCTGTGATCTGTATAATTTCAGTAATTTGCATAACTTAACCTTCTAGTTGTGGACAGGGGGCAAAGGGCAAGCCAGGACACTGAAACCCCAAGCCACAGAAACTGGTGTTGTGCAAGGTTGCCCCCCTTCTGGTGCCCCCCATCCCCCAGGCATTACCCAGGCACTATTTTTATTATTTTATACCCTGGTTTTAAAAATAAAATGTTTGTGAGCATCTTCTAAGAAGCCTTGCTTTTCTTGTAGGAATAGGGAAGTCTTGGTAACTTTGCATAGTGCTGCAGCAAGGAGGAGGAGGGCTGCAACAATGGAGGCAGGGAAGTAGGTGGCTTATCCATTGGCTGTAAGGATAAGTTGGAACTGAGAGTGCAGAGGAGCAGCTGAAAAAGCTACCAGGAGCTAAACTGAGGGACTTTTGCTGTAGACGGAGAGTTTTCCCATGGGTGCCAGTGTTGGGCCCAAACAACAGATGTCACAGGAGATCTGTAATAGAGCCCAATGTTTTCAGTATTTTATTTTAAAAAAACCCTCCATGTCATTTTTCCCATCTAAAATTGCCCCATTGAAGATGCTTATAGTCCCCGGGTACCTATTTCCCCCCCCTAATAGCATTGATGGGCTTTTTAGATTGGGCTGGGCAGACTTCAGGCTTGTGGACTCTACTTTGTTTTTTACTGGAAACCTAAGATCCACCAACCGGAGCCAGGTGCAAAAGACATACACTTTGAATTAAAGAATTCTGAGCCCAGGAATTTGTTTTGAGTATCAGAACTGAACAGAGCTCAAAGTCCTTCAACATAAAAAGATCCACTCCTGGTTATCCTAAGCTCTCTTCACTTCATCAGCATAATTTATGGCACACAAGAGTTATTTTGTTGTTGCTGTTGGTAAACCACTGGGAGTCAGAAATGTTCTTCCCTTACATAAGGACCAAATATGTGTGAATCAGAAGATTTGTGATCACATTTCCCAGTTTTTATTTTTACTTTAAAGTAGGAATTGGGGTGGAGGGATTAAGCATTTCCTCTTGTCATTTCCTTTATCTAAACCAGAGGGTAGATCTGGGTCAACTGGTAGATCTCTGGGTAATTTGCAATAGATACGGATGGATTTCTGACTGGATAGCAATGATTGTTACCACAGCCAGACCCAGACTTAGTCTTTTACACTTGGCTGCCGGAGGTGCCTCTAACCCTGTCTCTTCCTGATCCCCTTGACTTCTGTCTTTTGTGAGTACTCACATCTTCTCTTCGCTGGGGTTGCTCCCATTGGGAGGTTCTGGGCAGCTAGGTGCACACTGGGCTTCCTGGAGGTCCCTTCAACCTGAGACCTCTGTTGCTCTCCGCATTGTGGAGATAAACCTAGAAGAAATTACAAGTAGAATTAAGATTTAGGTTGGAGGTCCAGAAGGAAGCCTTAATTGTTGAGGTGATAAAACTCTGCAACAGTCTTCCAGAACATTTGCAACAGCTAAGAATGTCATAGGGCCCTAGATAAGTTGAATACTTTTATGAAGGATCTTGTGTGATTGCTGATACCACAGTTGTAAAATTTTTCCATTTGAAGAGTTTTTGCAGTACAAAATAATAAGCTTTGTCGTGTATTTACTTATTTATTCGTTCATTTATCAATTTTCTTTAATTTTTTTCTTTTAGGAATACCTCAATAGCATTCTCCAGCATGCCAAGGATTTCAAAGAATACCACCGATCTGTCACAGGCAAGATTCAAAAACTTACAAAGGCCGTGGCCACCTATCACGCCAATACTGAGCGTGAGCAAAAGAAGGAGAATGAGAGAATTGAGAAGGAGAGAATGCGCAGGTTGATGGTAAGGCTTTCTTTGAGGTTAAAAAGTCATAAAATGTTCCAGACTGAGTTGTGTAGGCTCAGTTTGGTAATGTTTTGCATTAGATCACTCTTGTTCCCAGTTTTTTAGAAATTAAATATTTTGTGTGTGTATGTGTTTCAAGGCTGAAGATGAAGAAGGGTACCGTAAGCTTATTGATCAAAAGAAAGATAAACGCTTAGCCTACCTGCTTCAGCAGACAGATGAATATGTGGCCAACCTCACAGAGCTGGTGAGACAGCATAAGGCTGCACAAGTTGCAAAAGAGAAGAAGAAGAAGAAGAAAAAGAAGGTAACTCGGAGTTAATGTAGCTTGTTATGATTGGTAACACAGATGAAATGCATGCTCTGCAGAAACAGTTGGGTCAGATGCTTCTCATTTCAAGCCTGCTGCATATTGCTGTTGCCCCCCAGTTGTGTGCCTCAGGGCAGGGCCCAACTCTGTAAACCCAACGTTTTGTTAGAATAATGGCTACGAGTGTTTCACTTTTAGCCAAGCCTAAGTACAGGCTCATAGCTGCTAAAATGTTAATAACAGCAAGCGTAAGTGCTAGAATGCAAAAAGTGAGAGGGCTTTACATAACCTCTTGTTAGCAGCACCTCCCAGACACACAGCTTTAAAACTGAATGATGTGGGTCTGAGTAATACAGTCGGGAAGTGATATTCACAGTTTAGAGAGAACTCAAGTGGTGCTTTCATTCCTTGGCATTCCTTAAATCTGGCATTAAAAGGGCAGGGTTGGAATCACACTGTTTTTTTATTCCAGGCTAGGATCCAAAACGTAGTGCAAGACTGGCTGCATCTCCTGAGGGGTTGTTAAGTGTAGAAAGAGCAATGACAGGAGAGCTGTGACTTCACAGCCAGCTGCTGCAGGGGCTCCGGTGGCTTCTGCTGCTATTTCGATTGTATTGCAATGTGGTCACATCCTCAAGAACCTCCAGCGTTGCTAAGCTGGTAGATCATTCTCACCCATGAACTCTAGAGGAGTCAGCTGAGCACAGATGTTATTCTGAGGAAAGACCATACAATGGAAGAAGTTGTGCAGGGCAAGAATTCCTAGGAGAAAGCCCTGTTCAGCATTGGTTGATGCAAGCGGAAAGCAATTTGGCGGTCATTCTAAGCGTCCAGCCTAGCCTGTTGAGGAGACCAGCTTGTGTAGATTGACATAACTACCACAAGGGCACACATGAACTACTGGGTGCATTCAGTTCTCTGTTTTGAGGCGACTGTCAACTAAATGTGCCCTTGTAGTAGTTAGGTCAATCTATACAAGCCCATCCCCCCTCCAAGGTTTGGATGGAAGCTTGGAATGCCAGCCAAGTAGCTCTCAGCTTGCATGAACTGACGCTACATGGGGCTTTGTCCTGCTGGCATTATTGAAGGCATTTAAAGTATGATAGCAGAATGATTAAGACTTCTCTGAATGTAATCTGTTCATCAGGACCTAGATTGCGGGGGGGTAGCATCTTAACACGTACAGGTATTTCCTGAGACAGTGTGTAGACTCAATTTTCTACAGTTGGACTTGTTTGCATCCCCAGATATACTTGAAAATGGTGTGTTAGCCAGACTGCAGAGCATTGGGGCTCAGGGCTTCAAATAATTCTCCATCCAGTGACTGCAGGTCCTATTCCATGTATCTCCCCCGCTCCCTGCTGCTCCTCTCCACACACACACTTTCTAGAGTTGAAGGAATACTTGGTAAAGTGCAGCTAAAGAAGGCTCTGATGATACTTGTGATGGAGAAGGGCCTGGTTCTCTAATCTGGTTGAGCTCTCCATTAAATGATTGTGGCTGAGTCTGCCTCACTCAAGTAGGGATCCATTGAGCATCCAGATGATGCATAGCTGTGCCTTGTGGCCTGGTGTTGGACCCTTTTGAAAAGAAGAATAAGATTACTTTTTCAAGAATTCCCAGAGTAGGATCTTATGAATCGGACTGGAAAGTTTGCATAACTCATGCAAGTGCAAAGGGCTGAAAGCCTCGGAGGCAAATGGCAAGGAGGACTTGACATTTCTGCCAAGTGGGGCTTGAGGGACTTTTGTCCAACATGCTCAAACATCTGTCTATGACTATTATTCTAATTACTTTTGAGAGGAGTACTCTTCTTTGTCCAGGCATTCACCTCGGTCCACACACAACCTCTTCTCTATGGAATAGGAGACAAACGTTGACTCGACTGTGAATCTTCGTTTCACTTCAGTGGGAAGAAAGTGGGCTGTGGGTGGGGCAGACTTTGTGTCTTGTTCCTTCCAACCACATCTTTGCTGTTGACATGATTTATTATTTATTAGCTAAATTTATGTAACTGCACCGTAAAATAAGTTCTCTGGGTGGCTCACAAAACAAATACAAATGAAATACAATACAAAACAATAAAAGCTATTCAAAACGTAATTTAAAAGCAGATAATAAGGGAGAAGCAAGCAGGGAGGATGTTTAACCCTTCCAGTGCCCACCACTATTCCTCTGCAAACCACTCCCCAGCAACTTTCCCCCATCTGAGGTTATATTTCTGGACAAGTGGAAGGGAAAGCAACTGGGGGGAGTGCAGGGGAAAGGGTTAAGCACTACTATCACCCTGCCTGGTGCTTTCCACCTGAAAATACTCTGCCTCCTGCCTTGCATGCTGACAGCAAATGAGTGATTGGGAATCCTCTATGTTTTGTGATCGAATATTTTCGTTCTGCCGTCAGTCTGGCTAATGTGCTGCTACCATGCGGTAGTTCTACATGGAGAGAACAGGTGTTCCTGCAGTCTGGAGTAATAGAATGAAGGCAGATGGATATAGACAGGGGATCCTGTCAAACATTTTTCTTTATTGGATTTTAGCAGTGGTCAGGCATTAGTGTTACTTTTTCTCCTACACTGCTTGCATTTGCTAGAATTGTTCTTTCTCCCCATCCCCCACTGGAAGCAAGCTCTGAAACTGGATGGGAGCACTTCCAGCTGGAAGGAATACATTCAAATAGTCCTCCCTTTGTAGGCAATCGGAGGCAGAAACCTGTCCTGGGACACTTTCTTTCCACTGTTAGAATGAACTTTTGCACAAAGTTCACCATACTTGACTTTTTTTTTGTCAAGCTCTTAACAGTGCAAAAGTACTGAATGCATTTCATCAGCATAGTGTGTTTTAAAATGCTTTTCAATGACAGATGCTATTAATGATCTTCCTTTGTTTCCTTTCCAGAAGGCTGAGACTGCAGAAGGGCAGACACCAGCAATTGGACCAGATGGTGAAGTAAGAACTAAAAATAATTTGCAGGTCCAAATTGTACAGATTGTATTTTAATGTGAATGTCTGGGTGTTTTTTTTTAATAATAAGAGAAACGTAGGTTGTTTCATATTTGGACTAGCAACTGTAATGTATGCCTTACTGGAGTACTGCTGTATGTGCAGCTGGTTTTGAATGTTCTTTTGGAGATGTAGCTAGTGGACCTGTTGTTGGGAGTTATTGTGGGAAGCACCTTCAGCATTCTCTGCAAGGTCTTGTTGACTTCTTATGGCTTTGTGGACACAGTTCTGATCAGTGGCCATGAACCTAGAAAGCCCTAAAGCAGGAGTGAGCAGCTTGTGGCTCTCCAGATGTTTTCGCCTACAACTTGCATCCTGCTTCACCATTGGCTATGCTAGCTAGGGCTTATGGGAGTCATAGGTACCTCATCAAAAATGTGCCACTTTTCCTAACAACAAAATGAGTAGTGTGATCTATTGGATGAAACAGGGAGATTATACAAAATTTAAAATTTCAAAATCTGCGTAAGTTTCTCCAAGACCTTTTTTCCTCTCCTCAAATTCCTAGCTTTAGGAATAGAAAGATAATTCCAGATTTATTCTAAGAGAACAGGAGTCAAAAGGTTTAAAATACATCTGCTAAAACGTATTATTGTCCAAGGCCTAAGGCATTCAAGATGTGAAAAAGGGCTTCCCATTAAGTAGTAACTGAAATGTATATGTTCTTGAGATTTCTCATTAAACGTAGTTGCTGAATGTAGAACTGCAGCTTTAGATATACGGGTGTGAATGATAAAAAGTTCATTAGGATGGCGTAATACAAGTGTATAGTAGCAATTCCAGTTAGTGGTATATAAATAATATGAAGAAAAAATAAAGCAGATGTTTTAAGAAACACCCTCTTGCAGCATTATAGTACAATATGCAAACTTACACATGCAATGTCAGTGTGATAGACCTTCACACTGATCCCAACCCCCACCTCTTCCTTCTGGCAAAGTTGCTAGTGGCGTTTCTCTGTAAAATCTGGACAAGGGATGGATTCTTCATGTTTCCCCACTCTTTTCATTTTGTCTCTGAAATGTAGTGTGGATCTTTCCAAGTCAGATTTTGTGGAACAGAATTTAAGAGTATCCATGTACAATTACCAGCCATTCCTAATTTGATCAGTCATCCAAAGGAATTACATTTTAAAAAAGAAAGACACACAGAGGAATTATTAGTCATCTATATTGCAGAAAAATACATGCATGCACGCATGCACACCTACTTGTAAATGTATGTTAAATTTATTTATATATAACTGTCCTTTATTGTCAAAACTGCCTAGCACCCCTGTTCTCCTACTTTCCTTCTGACATCAGTGTCAGTTCCTCCCTGGAAAGGATTCTTTCCATTTAGCAGGCAGGGTCTTCATGGCCTGCATTCTCATTTTTTTTTCTCATAAGCCAATTGTTTCTGATATTGAATCTTGAGCAGATTGATATCATCTTGCTCGTCCTTCATAAGGACAATTTGGGGGCTTCTGTCAGTTTTTTCTTCAGCTTGGAGCAAGCTAGCTGTTCTCTTTCAGCTTTTGCTGAAGTCATCTGAAGTTCCTCAATATGGGGGCAGTTCTTCTTGGGCTTCTTTAAACTTCTGTTTCAGCTCTTCATTCTCATTGGCCAAATTAGCCACATTACTGATTAGTCTCTTCATTTCTTCCAAATTTCCTGTTGTGGCATCCTTTTGTGCAAATTCCTATTTGTGCGTAGCCATAAGTTCTTTTGATCCTCTTCGTCTTCCCCACAATCTTTGTGGGTGAAAGCCTGCAAGAGGAAAAGAAGAAGGTAGCAATGAATTCTTGTATGCAGACAGAAAGACCAGAGATTCTACAGACTAGGTCTCAGGACCAGCTGGGCTCTCCTGCTGGTCAGAATCCAGTTGCATGGGTGAAGACAGTTCGCTGAGTCTGTTGGGCAACAGCAGAAATCTGGGTGTGTATTCAAAACTGGAAGTCATAGACACAGACCACTGAGTCACTGGGCTTGGTTGAGTAAGTTTGGGGATTTGGAATAGGATTTGGAGAATACTCTATTTCAGTGTTCACAGGGGAGAATTTGAAGTTGGATATATTATAAAATGTAAGAATATCTGGTCTTATACCTTGTAAAGGGCTTTGCCTCCATAATAAAGGAGTAGCCCTACATCTATCATTGTATCAAAAGACTAAAATTACAAAAGGGCTAAACAATAAAACACACTCCGGGAGAGAGCGGAGGACAGGAAGGCCTGGCGTGCTATGGTCCAGGGGGTCACGAAGAGTCGGACACGACTTAACGACTGAACAAACAATAAAATGTATATAAATATTGGTAAAACAAAACCTGTCACCTGTATTGCAGGAAAAAAAAACCCACACAGCCCTACTCCTAAATGTCCACTAAACTGAGTTATATATAACTGCCCTTTAGAACCTGACATCAGTGTCAGCTCCTCCTTGGAAAGGGTTCTTTCCATTAAGCACTTCAAGCAAAGTCTTCACAGCCTGAGTTTTCATTTTTTTCTCATAAGCCCACTGTTTTTCAAATTGCTTCTTGAGCAGATCGATGTCGTCTTGCTCCTCCTTTATTAGGGCAGTTTGTTTTTGAGCTTCCTTTAATTTCTTCTTCAGCTTGCAGCAAGCCAACTGTTCTCTTTCTGCCTTTGCTGAAGTCATCTGGAGATCCTCCCCGATGTAGGCCAGTTCTTCTTGGGCACCTTTCAGTTTCTATTCCAACTTTCACTTGTCCTTGGCCAGATTAGTACATCGCTGGCTAGTCTCCTCTGTGTTTGCTCCAAATCTGCTATTGTGGCATCTTTTTCTGCAAGTTCCTGTTTGTGCCGAGCCATAAGTTCTTGCATCTTTTGGTGCTTTGTCTTCCCCACGATCTTTGCGGGTGAAAGCCTGCCAGAGGAAAAGGAGAAGGCAGCAATGAGTCTTGAATGCAGACAGAAAGACCAGAGATCTTACAGACTGGGTCTTGGGATTTTGGAGAATATTCTGTTTCAGTGTTCACAGGGGAGAATTTGAAGTTGAATATGCTGTACAGTATATCTGGTCTCATACCTCCTAAGGGGCTTTGCCTCCGTAATAAAGTAGCCCTACACCTATCATTTTATACAAGGACTAAAACTACAATAGGCTAAACAATAAAATGCATATAAATATTGGCAAAGCTAACAACTAACTAAACTAACAGCTCTAAATAACTCTAAACTATTAGATTACTGCAAAGATATTTTCAAAAAAGAATAAAGCAGCACACAAAATCTAAGCATCTGCTCTGTCAGTTAGGAATGAGTACATTCATGCAGCTACTGCGATGACCTCATATAACTTACCGGCATTGTTGAGCAAGCATGGTCTCACTGGGGGAAGGCAGAGAGGAAAGGGGATTGGCTGAGGAGATGCTGCTGGTTACAGGGGCTCTGGCACTAGCCTTAGGATCCAATATTTCAGTGTATCTTTCTTGGGAGTGTCCACAGAAAGTTTAGCCTGAAAAAATGTTAGGGCTGCTAGATGACCAGATAAAAACCACCCCGGCCTGCTTTTATGCCTATTAGAAAGGATGGATCTGCAGAAATCGGCCAGTGAAGCTTCTTTGTGGCGTGGATCTAAACATGATCACCTGCTCGTTGCTGGAGATCAAAGTGCTGTTGAAGGCAAAACTACAGCTCAAAAGATGGCTAAGAAGAGCTCTGTGCAACTGGAAATTCATCCCTTTGAATCTTAGCTTGCAATTTAACAAAACAATCCCAAGATGATCAGAAATAGTTGCTAGTTTTTGGAAACGAATGTGGTATTGCCACAGCAGTTGCATAAGGTCTGATGGACCTCTGCACAATTGCTCTGGGATATAAGCAAATATCCTAAACAACAGAAAGGCTCTCCACATACCCTATGAAGAAACATAAGAGTGCAATCCTATGAATGTCTGCCTAAGCTAGTGAGCTTCATGGCTGAGTGGAGATTTCAGTGTGGGGTTCCCCAGTTCTTCACACTGTCCATTACACTGCACTGGTTCTCAGTAGACAATAAATTTTCTTCTACAAAAGTAAGCAATGTGTATTTTTTCATAAAATGATATTTAAATAATGCCTTTAGTGGTTCCTGCCTGTGCTCCCACACTCATTTCTTTCTCCATTTTTATCATAGAATTACATTGTGGAGCTATGTATTAGGATGGTGACACTTCCTTTGTAGAAATATGGAAAATATGCTTCACATATATTTGACAATGCTAAACCAGGCCTTCAGCCTACAATCCAAAGCAGCAGCAGAAAACCAGGCCTGAGGGAGGTTTCTTCCCAGCTGAGGAAGAACTGGTGAAAACTAGATAGCAATTCTTCTTAGGGACAACTAATCAATGCATAGCATCAAGGCCTGCTCAGTTGCTAACAGATGATGGGTAAACTAGAACAATTATAAATGCAAAATCTAGGGGGCAATGTAACAAATAATGTAATGCCCAATTGGGGCAGAACAAGCCATGCTCAAGCTCTGGGTTTCCTCCTGCACGGAGCAAGGCATTGGACTAGGTGGTCCACAAGTTCCTATCCAGCTCTGTGGTTCTGTTCTATGATTCCTTCCCTGTGGTGATTTCCTGAAGCCCTCCTCTTCAGCACTGCCAGGCAGACGCGGGGTTAAGCACCTGTGTCTGCCTCAGAAGAAGTAGTTGTGTCCTGGGACAGCCAGTGTAATAGGCCTGTGTGTCAAGTATGTATGGCAAAGCCACAAATGCTCATGCTTAAAAAATATAGGCAACTGTTCGACCTGTGTTGTTGATGTTTTTAATATCCAGTGGAAACACAACCCCAACAAAAAGCTCTTGAAATACAGTACTTTTCCTGAAATTGAACCTGGACTGTGTCGAAGAGCAGCCCTTTAAATGTTCCCAGGAATTTGGCTTTCCCTCTCTCTGCAATATCTTTGCTTGCACCCTCAGTGGAATTTTATAATGCTGAAAGCCTTCTGAGTATTATGGGGGCTTGTTTTCAGCATTTCTAATCTTGTGCCGTGGTCTCCTCTTGGCAGCATACCAGGAATGTGATCACCTCAGAGGAGCCTCCCTTTTGGTACCCTGCCCCCATGTGAGAGAGAGAAGGGGGAGTGACTTGTTTAAGATGGCACTTGTCAACCACAGTTTTTTATCACTACCATTATTAAAAACTTTTCTTTTTAATGCTGCCTCAGGGTTAGTTTTTATTGTCTGTGAAAGCAAATTCTTCAGTTAATTGTTGCAATCCTACCAGCTAGGCAGGATCTTAAGCATCTTGTTTGACTTAAAAAAAGAAAAGAAAAAAGGTTCTCAATAAAGGTGTTTGTGGCTTTGATCTAAACACAGATCACCTGCTCATTGCTGGAGATCAAACTGCTGTTAATGGCCCCCAATTCAAAAGGTGACAACCGTACAAGAAATTCCTTTCATATGGGAATTAATCCTTTTCAGTGTTAGTGTGGAATGTAACAACCTTATCCGTTGCATATGGTTTGCCAAACTTTTATGTACTACTTTCCAATTTGCTGTTGGTATAAGCTGTCCTACACAATTGAAATGGTGTACCATCTGTCTTATGAATAAACAAGAGTAATCCTATGGATGTCTACTTCAAAGTGAGTCATTGAATTCAATAGGGTTACTCCCCAATCAATGTGGATAGGATTGCAGCTTTAGGCTGTAATCCTGTACCCATTTAGCTGGGAGTAAATCCCATTGAACATAATGGGACTTAATGGTGCAGTCCTATAAATGTCTACTCACAAGTAACACATATTAATGTCATTAAGAGATTTAAGAATAATGTTTCACCAAATTGATATGTCCTCTTAATAGCTTGGACTTCAGTATTTCATTCTGATCTTAACAAATTAGGATTTGACATGGAAGGTAGGATGACATACATAGTTCTTGTCCCCACCCCCACCTCGCCATGTTATCCTTGCAACAATCCTATGAAGTAGGGTAGCAGTGGTGGTTGGCACCTGTTAGTGCTGGTGGGTGGAGGTTTTGCCTCCGGAGGTGGAACCAAGGCGTCACCAGTGGTGGTGCCGTCCTTTGAATTTCCATATCACAGAAATGGGAAACTTGGATACATGACCTTTAAGATCATGAATACTAAATAGTGTGTGTGGGTGGGTAGGTGGGAAATCCACACAGCAACAGAAAAGCATTATGTTCGACCTATATTCTCCTGTTCAAACAAGAACTCCCATTGCACAGAGAATCAAGTGACTTTAAGATCATGAGTGCAAAACGAGGGTGGGGAGAAAATCCACACAGTCATAACAACCACAGTCCATTGCAAATAGGACACAGAGAGCATACTTGCAAAGCTGAGTGTATGATGGTGGGATAAAAATAATATCCTCAGAGCCACACAGAAAGGCAGCCTTTGGAACCCAACAGCAAGTTCTAACAGCACCAAAATCTTTTTTTTTTTTTTTGCATGAACATCCTCACCACTACCCCCTCTCCATACCTTCTGAAAAGTAACATTGAGTCACACCACAGTACGAAAATCCAGCTTATGCTTGTCTACTCACAAGTAAGAAGGACTGGATTACTCAGGAGTAAGAATGACAGCAACAAAGTTCTGAGAGCATCCAAAATCCACCGCTGCTGCTCTCTCTCAGCATGGGAACCATCTGTATGATGGAGAGACATGAAAGAAGCAGGCTGCCAGGACTGGCTACTGGGCACCCTTCACAGTGCCCTATTTTTACCCATTCCAGCGGGTCCTTTGGGTGGGCAGGGGGGTGGAATTTATGCTCATATATTGCAGCAAGGCAGAGTGCTCCCTCCCAATGCTCTACTTCCCTGCCTCCTCCCAGGGCCCTAGGACTGTCAGGAATGCTTGATGCATGCGTGCCCAAAGCACATGCCCAGTACTGACCAGAGCAGGAAAAGGTAGTCACTCGTATCCTAGAGCAGGAAGTTAGAAGTGCAATAGTGCACATGCCTCTCATGAGGCAGTTTTATATGATAAGAAATGTCAGAAAAAATACTGACAAGAGGGGGTTGAGTTTAGATGGGTGCTGCCCCGTGCATCCCAACATTAGGAACTACTTCTGTAGTGTTGGCTGAGAGCAACTGGGCCAAGATTACCTAGTGAGATTTGTGGCTGAGCAGGAATTTGAATGTGGGTCTCTCCAGTCTAATACTGTCCACTATGCCATGCTGGCTCTCAGGAAACAAACAAAAGTTTTTGAAAAGGTAAGTGATGTCTGATTTTTCGTAAATGATATTTTGACAGAGACATTATTGGCTCCCTCTTGTCCTTCCAGGCTCACGTTTTTCCTCTTCAATAGTACCATAAAATCAAATTATTGCGGAGCTGCATTGGATGATACTTTGTGTATGGAAATGTGAAAATGTGGTTAATATCCAGTTGTACTTTTTCAGCCTTTAGATGAAACCAGTCAAATGAGTGACCTGCCTGTGAAAGTGATTCATGTAGAGAGTGGGAAAATTCTAACTGGCGCAGATGCACCAAAAGCAGGACAACTGGATACCTGGTTAGAAATGAATCCTGGGTAAGCTGCCATCACATCTCTCACAGTATTTTACACCAGAAACAAACCTGTAAAAACTTCCTTTTGTTTTGTGTGTTTTATATATCATATTAATGTGGTGGTCTGTTATCCCTCCATTTTGAAACCCTGATGTGGTTCCAGAAAGGCCAAAAAAGCCAGAATCACAGGCAGTGTGTGTCACGGTGTTTTGCAAGCTTGACAGCTTTCTGCATTTGATGCTCTACTCAGTGATTGTCAAGAACAGCTAGCCTCTAGGTTTATCAACGTTAGATGGCTTTAAAAGGGATTAGACAAATTCATGGGGGATAAGTCTAACAACAGCTATTAGTCTCGGTAGCTAAATGGGACTTCCAGATGGGAACACCAGTTGCTAGGATGTGCAGCAGGAAAGCTTCCCCATGGCATCTGGCTGGCCACCGTTGGGAACAGGGTGCTGGGCTAGATAAACCGTTGGTCTGATCCTTCTTTGTATGTACTTATGCTCACTTCCATGAAGCCTTCCTTTGGGAGGAGGGTATTTCATCACATGCTTTAGCATGTTCATGAGGAAGTGTTCTATTTGTTTTCATTTCCCCCTTCTGCAACATGGTACTGCTTTGGAAATCCCTTGCTTTGAGAAAAAGAGAAAATTGGATTTTCTATAAATTTCCATTGTGTTTTATTATAAGAGAGTAATTTATCATCTTGTTCTGGACAAATTGGAGAGGATTTCTTGTAGATGACAGGCTCTAAGGGGAAAAGAACTTTCTGGGAATGTCCCATTTTCTCTGTTTAAGGGTTTCTTTAATGCAATTGATGTAAAATAGACCTTACACCTCTTGTGTTTGCCTAATGTGCATTCTAGAAATGTCCCTTTTCTAGGAGCTAAGACCCTCTTCCCTCACCTCTGTCTCAACTTCCCCTGTGATTTCAGAAGGGAGGAACAACCCTAGTCAGACTGCCTTCCTACGTACGACTCAGTATAAAGAATATGTCACATTTTCCTGTATAATACTTGTTACCAATATTAAGAATTTTAATATCTATTTAAATAGATATGAAGTAGCACCAAGATCTGACAGTGAAGAAAGTGGATCAGAGGAGGAGGAGGAGGTAAGAAGGAATGGTTTGACTCCCAAATAGTTTTCTTGATCCATTTCTTTAGCAAAATTAGAGATATAAATATGCCATGCTTAAAGGATTTTTTAATCTTTGCCTGAAAAATACCTTGATGTTTCTCTTGTACTCTTATTTCTGTTTTCAAGCAGAGCCTTCTTATTTGCACAGACAACAGAACTCATGTGGTGGTTTATTTTCAGCTTCATGTTGCTGCTTTTGGCTTAAGTATCTCATAAAACAGGCTAGTAGAGCTGAGCTGCCTCTGTGCAGCTCCAACATGTAAAGTTTCTGTCTGCGTGGTGAAGGTAGATTGCCAGGTTATACGCCATGACTGCTCAGTCTTGGTAGGTGTGGTATATTAACCATACAGTCTGACCTAACTATGTTGGAGGAAACTACATCCCACCAGAGAGGTGTGTGAGCAATCACATGGGGAATATGTGTAAAGCAGACTTAATAGCATATGCTCAGTGTCTTTATTGAGTTGTGCTGACTTTAAGGCCATGTGCAAATGTAAATTTCTTGATTGCTTGAAGCAAGAAGATCAAAAGCCTGCTGTTGAATCATACACTCCCTCCCCTTTCCCCTCCCTTCTGAATCATGAATTCCTGCTAAACAGCCTCAGTTAATTTTTATGTCAGTAGTGGCATTATCCACAGTTAAGGCTAACCAACATTCCTACTTCCCTAGAACTGAAACCAGCTCGGAACCCTACTCACCTCTCTGAACCCCTTCTCACCAAGAGCACACTGCACTTCCTGACCCTGTGAACCATGTAACATCCTGCAGAATATTCTGTGACATCATGGCATCTCAGCCAGTGTCTGTCTGTTCAGCCTCTCTTCTCCCATTTCCCTCTTCAGTGCCTCCGTTTCCTCAAACCATCTCCCTTAAGCTCTCTTTTGTCATGTCCATGCCATTCAGATTCATTCCCTGTCTTTTCCTGGAGTCCATCCTTCTGGTTTCCCATCCACTGTCTCTAATCTTTAAACTTTTGTGACATAGCAGCTCAAGCAGATAAAAGCAAGCCAGTGTGTACCTCAGGTTTGTCCTTCTTTTGAGTTTCTGCAAGTCTTTCCTCAAATACTACTGTGTTTCAATTAGCCTGCATGTAGCTCATTCATATTTCTGTGACTATAGTCACCCACAAATGGTATCCACATAAACTTTGCATTGAGAATTATGGTATACATAGGCTTAGTTTCTTAAGAACATAAGAAGAGCCATGCTGGATCAGACCAAGGGTCCATCTAGCCCAGCATTCTGTTCACACAGTAGTCAACCAGCTGTTGACCAGGAACCCACAAGCGGGGCATGAGTGCAACAGCACCCTCCCACCCATGTTCCCCAGCAACTGGTGTACATAGGCTCATTGCCTCTGGTACTGGAGGTAGCACATAGCCATCAGGACCAGTAGCCATTGATGGCCTTTGCCTCTGGAAATTTGTCCAACCCCCTTTTAAAGCCATCCACATTGGTGGCCATCACTACATCTTATGGGAGTGAATTCCATAGTTTAACTATGCGCTGTGTGAAGAAGCACTTCCTTTTATCTGTCCTAAATCTCCCACCAATCAGCTCATGGGATGACCCCATTGGGTTCTAGTATGATGAGAGAGGGAGAAAAATGTCCCCCTATCCACATTCTCCACACCAGGCATAATTTGGTACACCTCTATCATGTCTCCCCTTATCCTCCTTTTTTTCCAAGCTAAACAATCCCAGCTGTTGTAACCTTCCCTCATAGGGAAGATGTTCCAGCCCCTTGGTCATCTTAGTTACCCTTTTCTGCAACTTCTCCAGCTCTGCAATATCTTTTTTTAGATGTGGTGATCAGAACTGTACACAGTATTGTGATACCATCTCCTGTTGGTCACAGTATATTCCACTAGTGGAATCTTCCTATAGTCTCTCCTCTTAATTTAGTTTATCATTTATTTATTTAAAGCATCTTTGCCCTGCTTTTCAGCTGAAAAGGCCCCTAGAGGACTTACAGAAAATCAGTAACAAGCAGCATACTCCCTGCCTTTAGGTTTACAATCTAAAAGACATGACACAAAAGCAAAAAAGGATAGCAAGGGAAGAGAGAGAAATTCACAGGCACCAGTTCTTAAAGTTGCAAAGTTCTTATAACAAGCAGCTTGAATAGAAATAGTTGAGGGAGGAGAGTAGCTCGATGGAGCTGGCTGAGTCAGTGGAGGGGCCCTGAGGTCCCATTTCTCTCTGCTACAATTTGATGGAAAGGCTGCTGCTCGGTGACAGTTGAGGGAGGAGCCTGATGGAGCTGGTCCCTCAGCAGAGTCAGTGGAGTGACTTTGTAGTCCCAAGACATTTTAACTTATCATATTCTATCTATTGTGTCTGACGAGGCCTTAATTTTGGGCAGGAGGAGGAAGAGGAACAACCACAGCCTTCTCAGTCTGCTTTGCCTGTGGAGGAGAAGAAAAAGATTCCGGATCCAGACAGTGATGATGTCTCAGAAGTGGATGCAAGGCATATTATTGAGTAAGGCTCCCTTTGTCCTTCAGAGTCCATGTTTTTATTAGCTGCTGTCTTTCAGTTTTCCCTTTAAAGGTAGGTGGATATGCAGGGTGAGTGTATATGGAGTTCTCCCCTCAAATGGGGGAGAGCAGCTAGCACTGAGATAGGCCCATCCTCTGGACCTGGAAAAGCAGGGTCTAGATTTGGAACTGAAGGAGGAGGGGCCTCGTCCCTTGCTCCCCAGATGACATGTTAGCTTCACAACAGGAGGCAGGTCTTAGCAAGACTCTGTATTTGAGAGCCTGCCAAAATGAGTAAATAAATACACACAAGAAAATATCAGTGCCAGGAGCAGAAAGAGACAGGGTGCTAGCTAAAGGGACAGGAGCAGAGGTTGCCCCCTTCTTCTGCTATCTCTTCTTGCCCAACCTCTTCTGTGGCCCACTCTCCAAAGAAACAATAGGAAAGACTCCCCACCCGCTGCAGGGTAGAGTAATGTCAAGGGATAGGAGTGCTCTCCCTGTGGCACAGGGGATAGCTAGGCAAAATTGCAAAGCTACTCCAGGGGTAGGGGTAAGTGTTGGGGAAGGAGTTGTCACAGGCATTACTCCCCATCTTCATAGAGATGCTGATACAGAGGACATGGTGGATTTGGGACTACAGCTGTTCCTGATCACATTTATTTTATGTATGTAAATTATTTATATTCTGCCTTTCTGCCTGACAACAGCCCTCCAAGGGAGCTGACAATAAGTGAAAATTAATACGTAATAACACACAAAAAGAATCTTTTAAAGACAGTGGTGACTTATGAAAGCTATGAGGAAATGATGATTTAAAATACTTCTCCAGGCCTTACATGTTGCTACTGCTTAGGCTATTCCAACTGCTTTTCTTTGAAGGTTTCATGATGAACATATGGGAGAATAGTGCCCCCCCCCATGTGTGCTACCTAGCAACCAGCGTCAGATAGCACCAGATGTTTTTGCATCTGGGAGTGGGGCATCTCTCTGCCCAATCTACAGTTCATGGCTCTTCCTGGTGGCAGGGGGGGCTGATGGAGGCTCTGGTTGGACAGTGATGAGAAATGTCCACTCCTTGGCCTTAGATGCTGCTCAGATGGTACAGGCATGATTGCCCCAGGACAGGCAACATCATCAAAGACCTCAGCCGATCACCCAGGAGGGGGGAGATTCCAGATCCCTTGAATGATCCTGGAGGAAGGAACCAAGTATTTAAAAGCAGATGTGGCTGGAGGATGGGGGTGGCTTGGTACTGAAGTGCTGAGGGAGGTTTCTCGTCCTTGTCCCATACCACTGTCCTGAACTAAAATACTCTCTCCCTCCCCTACATTCATGTTGATCCTACAAAACAAATATAGAGCAAGTGAGGAGATAATTCTTGCTGAATTAATGAAACTTCAAAACTCTGGAAATTGGGGTGGGGGTGTTGGGGGGGAGGCCTTAAAACACATACAGCCTCACCCTAAATGATAAGACAATCTTTATATTGTCTTGCTGGGTTTGTTTTGTGGCACAGTTGTCTTTGTAGTCCTGTCCTACAAAGGCATTTAATTTTTTTTAAATGTACTAACATAATGAGGACTTTGCCAGTGAAGTATATGATCTAACTTTACTCTTGCTGCCTCTCTCTCTCTCTCTCTCTCTCTCTCTCTCTCTCTCTCTCTCTGTCTCTGTTTTCTTTTTCCATCCTGTTTAATTTTTTCCCCTAGGAATGCTAAGCAAGATGTTGATGATGAGTATGGAGTGTCTCAAGCCCTGGCCAGGGGGTTGCAGTCTTACTATGCTGTCGCTCATGCAGTCACTGAAAGAGTGGACAAACAGTCCTCACTCATGGTGAATGGTGTCCTCAAACAGTATCAGGTGAGAAGCAGATCGCAAGGCCCTTGGCTCAGACAATTGTGTGGGGTGTGAATGTTTGAGTCTTGTGCTTTGCACTACTCTGTGGAAAGTGCAGAACAGAAAACAAGCTTGGACAATATTTTCTCTCCATATGCCCAGTAATGTGTGTGCATTTCTTTTTCTCTTCCCATAGATTAAAGGTTTAGAGTGGCTAGTATCTTTGTACAATAATAATTTAAATGGCATCCTGGCAGATGAAATGGGCCTGGGTAAGACAATCCAGACCATTGCTTTAATTACATACCTCATGGAGCACAAACGTATCAATGGACCCTTCCTCATTATAGTACCTCTGTCGTAAGTATCCTCGTTGAATTCATTTGGTGCTTAAGAAAGATGGTCAGGTTCAACAGTTTCTGCATTCAAATCAAATGCCTTTATTATGTTTAAACAGAATGTGCTGGCTAGCTTGCTGTATTTCCAATATGGTTCTCTGTGCTTGATTGATCTGTATAGAAAAACAAACTAATTTAAAAAACAAACAAACCTATAGTCACCACATTGTGACAAACATAATACAATCTTGTAGGGCAACATCAGCAGTGTATAGTGGTATAATAACTGTCACAAGGGGAGCATAAAGATGGGAACAGTTATGTTTAGCAAGATTTGGCTGGTAGAGTGTACTAATATGAAGGCAGTAGGATGGCTTAAGTGAGACATGCCAAACCTTGGTTTGCTCTAGTTTACACACCAAATTGTGATTTGTGTTCCAGACACAAGTGCCAACCACGGTTTGTACTCTGTGTTTTTCTTCACCCATCTCCAGTAGGAGTCCCTTATCACTCTGCCTTACTCTGTTGCTGGCAAAGTGACACTAGATGAGCTGCCTTGCTACTAGAGGTCAGTAATCTGAAGGGGGCAGTGCAACTGAGGCTGTGCTTGCTCAGCAACCCTTTGAGCTGCTGTCCATTATTCTGATCATGCAGCACATTGCTGCTTCCTTTGGCATTTTGCCGAGAAGCGTTCCCTTTTCGTCATCTTTCTCTCCACTCCCTATTATTTTTGCCCTAAAGATGTGTATGAAGCTTCCTCTGTTTGTTAGAAATGTTTCCACCTCCCCTCCCCATTTTCCTGTTTCATTACCTGGAAACTTCTCAGCATCTGGGATGCATAGGAAAGCAGATGCACAAGCAAGAAAGTCTGCAGAGAGATCAGAACTGTGGGTGGACTAAAGCCAGGCTGAAAATATGTTGCATGAACAGCTATAGCAAGAGCAAGTACTTTAGTTTTCCACCTACTCTGTACTCCCATCTCTATGACACAACAGCCTCAGGAGGTGGAGCAACATCCAAAATGGTAGTTTGTCATTTCGGATTTGAGCCAAACCACAATTTGTGGAAACCTTTGCACACCCAGTTCAAGTAATGGTTTCACTTTTTGGTTTGCTAGCTGATTGCGAACCTTGCCTTGTCAATTCAGACACTGAAAGCAATAAGAGTTAAGCTTTGCAAAGTGTGGTTTGGCATGATGCCTGAATAGAGCCTGTGATGACTCATAAAAATTAGGCGGAAAAAGCTGTTAATGGCTACTACCTATGATGGCCAAGAAATACAGAACTGCTGTGTGTCCCCAGAAGTCCTGCATACTTGAGGCTGAGCATAATTAATGTGTTCAGTGGCTTTCTCCTTGAAGCATCTGATCCTGGCTACTGTTTGAGATATGTTACTAGGCCAGTTGAATCCCATTTAATCCTTAGTTCCTATGTAAATGACTTGGTTTAAATCAGGTCATCAAAACAGTTAGGAAAGGAAAGCCCTGTGTGTAAACACTGTACTTGAAATGCCATGAGGAACTTGGACACCAATTCTTCCAAGGCTTTTAATGGTCTGTTCTTATCAGGAACGCAGTCCATGTTTCATATAGTTATTTAATGTAATGTTTGCAAGAGATACTGCAGAAATATTAAATTTGCTTTGCTAATTGAAAAATGACTGCTGGGAAAACAAGTAGGGTGCTGTTGCACTCATGTCCTGCTTGTGGTTTCCTCGTCAACAGCTGGCTGGTCACTGTGTGAACAAAATGCTGGACTAGATGGACCCTTGGTTCTTCCTAAAGAGGGTTGCATGTCAAAATCAGTTTCAGGATTAGTATCTTGATTGACTGTATCTTGATCTGCTCAAATCACCAGCTAATACCTAATAAACTGCCAGTTGTGAAAGCAAGTTTGAACTATGTTTCCGACATGCAATGTTGCAAAAGGCTTACATGCAGTTCTTATTGATTAAGTCACCAATCTGCATATTATAGTTGTGTGATTTAAAGACATTTTGTCTCTTTAAAACTGCTCAGAGGATTTTTTTGCATAATAAGCGACTAATAACACTGTTTCTGTTCTAGAACTCTATCAAATTGGGCATATGAATTTGATAAGTGGGCTCCTTCTGTGGTTAAGGTCTCCTACAAGGCAAGTACTGTGGTTCAGATTCTCATTTCAAATTTTATGAAAACCTTTGTCTAGATGAGATGATGAGTCAGTTAAGAGTCTATGGCAAAAGTGGAAGATCTTCTGATTGGTGTGTGGAAAGCAAGTTGTATTTTCCCACTGGATGTCATTCAGGAACAACTATGATATAAGGGGAGGGATTCGTTTCTTATTGCCTAACCTGCTTTTGCCCATTAATCATAGGCCAGGAGTCTGGCAGGGCTCCTCCCATAAAGCGAGGCTTGTTCTATAATTTTGCTTATTGACTTGAGGGGGGGGGAGAGGGGGAGAGGTCTTCTCCTTAAGAAAATGTCTATTTCTCAACATGGTACAAGCTCCCCAAAGCTCCCTTGCTTGTCCACTTCCTTCTTCCCCTTCCTTCTTCCCAATAATGCACAGTGCCTCCTGTCCTGCCTAGGTGTTGGAGAGGGTACCTCAGTGCTACGTCACTCCTGTTCTTAAGGGTTGTGTGCCTTTATCAGACCTCCCCCATGAGCCCTTTCTTCTCAGTTTCTCTTCCTTTTTTTTTCAAGCTTCTTTCACTTACCTTTCCTGTTTCTTAGTGCAGTCTGCCCCTTCCTTCAGCTCCTTCACCTATGGACTCTGTGACTAGGTTCACACTGGGTTCACATGATTGCAGGGGTAAAAGAAGCCATCATGGCTTCTCTCCCCACCCCTGCGCGTGCTACTCGCGCGCCCATTGTTTACATAATTACCCCCGCTGTTGCGCAGGTTGGCATGTCATCCAAACATGGCATGTGGCATGGCAGGGTTGGTTTTGTACCCACTGAACAACCCACAACGTGCAGTAGGGGCTGTAGAGTGGATACGAAGCCAGCCCCCACTGCGCCATGTGCCGGGTTCAGCTGACACACCAACTCGCACTGCAGTGCGGATAATTATGTAAATAACAGTGGCCAGGGGGAGAAGCCATGATGGCTTCTTTTACCCTCATCATCATGCAAACCTAGCCCTCGTCTTAGTTTCCCTAACCCTTCAACCAGCCCAACAAGCTGTTCCTGTCTCTAGGGCTTCCGTTAACATTTTAATCCCAACTCCACTGACAGTTTTCCCTTCCTTCACTGAAGCTGGACTACAAACAACGTCGTCCCCTATCCATTGGAATGTTTATGAGCCAGCTCAGCCAGTCAATGTCATGGCCATGAGCACAGTGCAATATAGATTAGCAATCCCCAACCTGGTACCCTCCAGTTTCAGACTACAATTCCCAGCTTTCCTGACCATTGGCCATGCTGGTTGGGGCTAATGGGAGTTGAAGTCCAGAACATCTGGATGGAACCAGGTTGGGGAAGGCTGATATAGATTATTTTTCTAAAAGCTTCACTTAGATTTTCTGATTTCTTATTTTTAGGGCTCTCCAGCTGCAAGACGGGCATTTGTACCTCAGCTTCGAAGTGGAAAGTTTAACGTTTTGCTTACAACATATGAATATATCATCAAAGATAAGCACATTCTTGCAAAGGTGAGACTTCCCTGTTCGTAAGCTCCCTTATTTATTATTTTACTTATTTAATAAATTGATATCCCACCTTTTGGGAAAAAAGTTCGTACAAGGCAGCTTACAATATATACATTTCTAACAATATAAAAACCTCATAATTAAAGCTAAAAACACATAATCAGAATAAAATTAAACAGTGACAACCAGCAATGACATTAAAACCGAACTTAGCCCAATAATCAGAGATAACAGAAAACAACAAGCAGCACCACTTCTAACACCTGGGCTTGATTTTATGCTTATTTTTCACAGTTTTAGCAAGAAAGTATTATGGTATCCTATAGGCAATACTGTAGTTAGACAGTTTTCTTGCAAAACTAACACATTAAGTAATATGTATTTATGAATATTAGAAACACAGATAAATAAAGCATTCATTGTATTTATATGACTTCTGAATAATGAAGAGAGTTCTTCTATTTTATCCTTTTAAACACTGGTAGTGAAATTCCACCTCTTATGTAGCCAAGGATGTCTGTCTCCTCTCCCACTTGTTGAACTAAGACAGATTGTGTCAGTTATATCGCCTGCTGTTCTGAACAATTTAAAACTGCAGTCCACTCTGTCTTTGATTAAGGGCAATTAGATACTATTTTCAGGCACTTACCAAGAGTTACTGAGTGTGTGTACGTGTGTATGTCTGTGCAGTGCATGTGTGTGCATATTGATTTATAAAACAAATTAGTTCAGCCAGTGCAAAACGCACACCTAAATAACAGATTTACTCAGCCCACATGCCAGCTGCCTTGTGAATAGTTCATTAATTTCAACTGCAGTTGAGGGGGTGGAAGATGCTCTTTCTGCTCAGCAACTGTAGTCTTTTTTGCATCAGGGTCCCAGGAGATGCTGCAGAAATTGGTTTTTTAATAGGTGCTTATCCACAACTTTATAAACATGATTAAATTCAAGGAGTGACTGCACATACTAAGTATAATACTAGTCTGGAGCGTATAATATGAAATGCTCTAGAAGTAGCATTTATTCGAAGCCTATATGAAGAGTGAGATTTTTTTCCTTCTCATTTCCTATTTCTGACTTAATATGTTATATGGATTCTGCAAATTAGTGACATAGACCTGATTTGCATGTCACACTTGCAATTTCTGGGTTGTTTAACCAGGAATTACAGGGCCGACTGGAGCACTTGAAGCATGTGCTCGTCATTTCCACTTTTGTTTAACAACCCAGGAACGCTCTGTTCCTGGGCTATTTTGTGACATGCGAACCTGGAAACTCTGGGTTGTTTATGGATTAAACAGCCCACAGCTAACCCAACAATTGTCCATGGTTTACTGTTAAGTTAACTCTGGGTTGTTTAACCCATAAATAATCCATAGTTTCCAGGTTTGTACATCCTGGGTTGTTAACTGAAAGTGGAAATGACAAGCATGCAGTTTGCACACTCCACTTGTCCTGCAATTCTTGGGTTAAACAATCCAGGCATAGCTGCCATGACATGCAAACCAGGCTTCTATACACCTTTCACAGGTGCAAATTATGTAAACTGAATTAAATTTATAAAAACCTAGCTACATCTCCTGCTATCGGGAGAAGGTGGCATAGCTCTCAAGAAGAGGAAACCTTCCCCGGGTTGATTGACAATGTGAGCCAGCTGTGCTTGGCTATGGAGGAAGGCCTTTATCTGCTGGGTCAGAAGCAGAAGCACCACTAAAGGGAGTCACCCCTTTCAGGGGGAGCCACTTCAGGGGGACACAAAGGCAAGGACCACCACCTAACATCTTGGCCAATTTGGTTGTTTAGAGACTTTGATGGGGGACTGGTTGCCCTCTTAGGGCCTGATTATGTGTCTGGGAAGGAGGATATGGGGCCAAGTGGGGGGACCTGGGGGAGGGGGCCCAATCAGTATAGTGACAGGTAGAGAGAGAGAAGGTATTGGGAGGAAGACTAACCAGGTAAGGGAAACATGGCCCAGACAGTCAAAAGCTGTGCAATGTTCCAGTCCTCCCCACACCTGCAGGTTTGGTAGTTGCCCCATCAGCCTGTTCTCAGTTTTCCAGATGCTGCATTTAAATGACAGATTCATGCATAATAAGACCTCCCTTATCTATGATTTAATAGCGCATGAGGTGGCCAATCTGGCATGCATAACTGAGACCTGGCTGGGTGAACAGGGAGGAGTTAGTCTCCTTCAGTTGTGCCTACTTGGTTTAGCACCTGGGTAGACTTGAGGGCCCGGGATGGGAAGGTTTCCGTGGTCTGTAAGAATTCTACCTCTCTCTCCAGGCTCCCTGTCCATCCAACTACTAGTCTGGAGTGTTTGTGTCTTGTGTTGGGCCAGCGGGACAGATTGGGGATTCTGCTGGTGTACTGCCCACCCTGCTATCCAGCAGTCTTCCTACCTGAGCTGACAGAGGTGGTCTCCGGTGCGCTGTTGCAATCCTCCAGATGGTTGGTTCTGGGGGATGTCAACATTCACACTGAGGGCACCTTATCTGGGGCAGCTCAGGATTTCATGGCCTCCATGACAACCATGGGACTGTCCCAACGAGTCATTGGCCCAATATATGTATCAGGGCACACTCTAAATTTGCTTTTTTCCACCGTTCATGAGGATGGTGATCTGAAAGTGGAGGACTTTGAATCAATCCCTTTCTCATGGTCAGATCACCTCCTGTTGAGGCTTTTCCCTTCTGCAAGATGGTCTGCCACTGGAGGCTAATGGATCCAGGGGGCTCTGGGGGGTTTTCTGGCTGATATGGCTGGCGTTCCTATTGAAACCCTGGTCAATCTGTGGAATGCAGAGTTGACATAATTGCTCCTGAATACCCTCTCTGCAGTAGAGCTTGTACGGCTCCATGGTATACCCCAGAGCTGAGAGCAATGAAACAAAATAGGAGACAGCTTGAGTGCAGATGGAAAAAAAACTCCTACTGGCTGCAGCTGAACACTGGTGCGTTCTTTTGGTCATGCATATTCAGGGGCAGTGAGGGTGGCAAAGAAACATCTTGCTGCCTCTTTGAATCCTCTATGTGCTGCTCAGTGGAGCTTTTCAGGCTAGTCCAGGGCTATTACATGCTGGCCCTAAAGACTCTGTGGATCCATCTGAAGCTTACTGTTATACACTTGCTAGGCACTTCCAAGATAAAAATCTCTTGCATCTGCCAGACTCCAGTATTACAGCAGGTGAATCAGGTGAGGTATCCAGAACACAGCCTTCTCCACTTTTCTTGGGTGAGTTTCAGCTGGTACAGCTGGAGGACATTGACAAAGTTCATGGAACCACTTCCATACTGGATCCTTGCCCCTCTTATCTTATAAAAATCAGCAGGGAGGGAACAACCAGCTGGATCAGGGAGGTGATTAATGTCTCTTTGTGAGAGGGACTGGTCACGAGCCTCCTGAAAGAAGTGGCAGAGACACCACTCGTGAAGAAATCCTCTTGAGTGGGTGGTGGCCTACCAACCACAGACACTCTTAGATGAGATCAATGATCTGGATCCATTTTATTCAGGGTTCAGGCCAGGGTTTGGCACAGAAACGGCCTTGGTTGCCCTGTATGATGACCTATGTCTTAACCTGGCGCCAACACTCATCTTTTTGGCACCAGCTTAAGACTGTACTCTACTCCCAGGCATTTAGCAGCATATGATGGGGTATTTATGTCAGCTGTCTTTAGCAGGTCCAGTATCTTATTGACATGGTTTTAAGGCACAGTCCTATGCAATTTTAGACAGAAAAAAGGCATAGAACTCCCAGCATGCCCCAGTCCCATGGCTGGCTGAGGCATGCTGGGAGTTGTAGGCCTTTTTTCTGTCTAAACATGCATAGGATTGTGCCCTTAACTTGTTTTAAATGTTGTGTGTTAAAAATATACTATGTTTTTATTATCTTGTATATGTGGTTTGTAAGTTTTTTGAACCGCCCAGAGAGGTTTATCCATCGGGCAGCATAGAAAATAAATAAATAAATAATCAATCAATCAATCAATCTGAACTATGCCTTACTGTGAGACCCTCTGTTGAAGACTTAATAATGGGGGAGGGGGGAAGCTGTGTATTCCCTGGCAAGTGGGATTCATGTAGACTCTAATGCACATGCTGTCTGGCATCATCAGATTCGTTGGAAGTATATGATTGTTGATGAAGGTCACCGGATGAAAAATCACCACTGCAAGCTAACCCAGGTCCTGAACACACACTACGTTGCTCCACGTCGCCTGCTGCTGACAGGGACTCCACTACAGAATAAGCTACCAGAACTCTGGGCTCTGCTCAACTTCCTCCTTCCAACTATCTTCAAGAGCTGTAGCACATTTGAACAGTGGTTCAATGCACCATTTGCCATGACAGGAGAAAAGGTAGGTACAGGAAGAAGCGTCTAAGTCAGTGTATTTCAGCCAGTGTTCCGTAGAACGCTTTGGTTCCACAACCATCCCCCATGAATTCCAGCCAGCCAGCTGATGAGTTCAGTACCTCAGGTGCTTCACTTTCCCCTCTTGCACAGGTCAGTCACCCCCACTTATTACCAGTTTTCACTTTAGGTGGGAGGTTGGGGTCAGGGAGGAAGGGGTTGGAATTCCTCAAGATATAGCATGTTACAGGGGTTCCTCAATCAAAAAAGGGTTGAAAACCACTGACCTAGCCAGTTTGATATAGGAGATTCTTGTGATTCTGTATGGCTCCACATAGTTTTATTGTTCTGAATTGATCAGGTGGCGCAGCATTCCCAATATCTTTCACATTCTTTTAGTTTTGGTTACATTAATGAGTGGTTTGTCTGCCCAGCAAGGTGGTGTTCTGGATAGGGTCACCCTCTCCTGAGGCAGGGGTATAGAACTCCACACCTGGGAACAAAATTAGCCTTCCTGGTGTCCCAATCCGGTCCTCCACGGTTCCCAAGTTGGCTATGTCCTCATTCTCTGGCCTCACACTCTCTCCCCGACCACTGATCATTTGGTGATTTCTGACTTTTGTACAGTTTCCCCCCATCGTAAAAGGTTGAAATGCCTCTCCTAAGGCTTAGTTACTGGGAGGAAGAGCTTCCAGCTAAAATATGATGGCATTTTTGGCCCTACGCCTTTGCCTTTGGCCCTGCCTGCCACTGAAATGTGGCCGAGAGCTTCACTGAAATGGAATTTGGCCCTTGGGCTGAAAGCGGTTCAACACCCCTGCCCTAAAGGATCACCAGTGTTCTTGGATCCAGTATTATTACTGGAGGCATAAATGGCCTCTATAGCTTCAAAGTTCCTCTTATCAGTTTAGGCTGATACACCAACTGTGACCCTTTCTTGGCAGAGACAGCCTTGCTACAGTTATCCATGCTCTGCTAACCTCCCAGTTGGATTACTGCAATGTGTTGTATGTGGGCTTCCTTTGAAAATGGCCTGAAAACTTCACTTAGTCCAAAATAGGGCAGCAAGATTGCTAACTGGAACGAGATGATAAGATTATATTATGCCAGTACTCTGTCATCTGCGCTGGCTGCTGGTTTGTTTCTGGTCCAAATTCAAAGTGCTGGTATTACCTTTGAAACCCTAAACATCTTAGTGCCTCCTCCCATATATATCTACCTGGACATACATCTCATACCCCCACTAGTGGCAAAATATTAAAAGAAAACCTTGCAAGCACCAGCTAAGTTACCCTGTTTCCAACCATATACTTGCATACTATTTTGGGGGGAAAGTAAGTGTGAAATCTTTTAGGGTATGTGTGTTCAAAACTCAGAATATAACATGCTTATGGTTTTCAGATGAATATTGGAGGGTTGATCTAACTTACCCTGTTGTAATCTCAATCAGTGCTTGTGCATTAAAGCTAAGCTTACAAATTGATACATTGGGGCCAAATTAGGCAGACCTGGCTCTAGGAAGCCAGGTTGCTCCCAAACAGCAGTGGAAGTGCATGGTTGGCAGGAGGGAGGGTGCAAAGCTTAACCCTTCCTTTACCTGCTACTTTTCCCTCAAGATAGACACACACACATGTGCACGTATTTCTGAAACAGCGAAAACATGTCTAGAACCCCAGCTGGCAGAAGGGAGTTGCATGGAGAAAACATCAGGCAAAGTAAGGGTTAAACCACATTACTTTTGCCCAACTAACCCATTTCTGCTGCTAAAGTGCTGCTGCCTTCCCCAGCCATTTTGTGGGTTTTTTGCAACCTGGGTCTGCTGCCAAATTCTAGTTTTGCCCTTGAAATTTCTCTTTCTTTCTCTCTCTCTCTCTCTCTCTCTCTCTCTCTGTGAATTTAATTGGTTGAATTGCTACAGTGGGCATGTTTTGGGGCGGGGGGGACTACAGATGAATCTATGAAATAAAACTATCTGTAATGTTATTATTTGGGTATATAGTTAATAATATAATGGCTTGTTTTTGTTTTGTGTGTTTAAAGTGCTCATAGGTTTTCCTAATATTGTTAGGGGAAAATATTTTAGTAACTGTTGTTTCCTTAAATCTCTGTGTGGTTAAAAATAGGTGGATTTGAATGAAGAAGAAACTATTCTAATTATCCGTCGTTTGCACAAAGTGTTGCGTCCCTTCCTGCTAAGAAGGTTAAAGAAGGAAGTAGAAGCACAGCTACCTGAAAAGGTAACACACATGAGGCAGACAGTATACCTGCTCTTACTAGAATCTTTCTTGCTGGAGGAAAATAGTGTCTTGTCTATAAGCTATCCATTTGGAATTTGATAATTACCAGTTCATTTCTTTTGAAGAGGCTACTGGCGACTCTGTTTATCAAGGAAAGCCTGTAGAGGCTCCGGATATGATGTCTGTGGAGGGGCCATGATTCGGGGGTAGAGCGCATGCTTCGCATGCAGAAGATCCCAGACTGAACACCTCATGACTCAAGATGGTTCTTGGGTAGCTGAGCTGGGAAAGACCTAGACCTGGAAACTTGGAGAGCGACTGCCAGTCAGTGTTGGCAGTAATGGGCTAGATGGACCGACGGTCTGACTCCGTATAAGGCAGCACATTTTGTGTATTCACGGAGAGCATAATATCATGGAAGAAGGCTAAGGCACTGCTAATAAAGTCTTCTTTCATTACTTCATGTGATGTACTTTTGACTTCTCTAGCAAGAGTTTGTGACTTCTCTGCTGACTTGTTTCTATAGAGCTGAGGGTTTTGAGACCCCATCTCCAAAACAGATGCTGGGATCTGTTACAAAATTTGACTTCACGGAAATATGTACTCTCTTGTTTTTCTAATTTGTTTCTGGCTTTCGTAGTCACAGAGAAAAAGTCTGGTCCCTCATTGTCAGAACAAACAAACATTGTCTTTCTCTTTCTCTCTCTCTCTCTCTGATGCTTTTCTGTGTGTACCCGCAGGAGGTGGAAATAGAGCCCTTCCCCAACTTTCTTGGATGGCCTCTTCTGATCTGCATCTAGACTAGTGATCAGGGATGTAGAGATCACTCAAGAGTCTGATATTCATACTAAATAACAGCTCCCTGATGTCATAATGACCGTTGATCCACCTAGGGCATGTCTGGAGTCTGCTACCATGAACTACAGTGGTTGCTTCTTCCCTTCCAGAAGTAAATTGGGCATGTCCTGGCAATGCAACGTTTTCCTTATGCTTGTGCTAACAGCTCGGAGTTTCACCCAGGGGGAATCCCCTTAGGTAACCACAACAGGTCCAATTGACCATATACATCAAAGGGACCTGGTTTAAGGCAAATTTGTTCACAGAGGAAGCCCAAAATAGTCTTGTTTGGCAGAAGTTGGACTACTCACCTTCATGTCAACATCACCATATCCTCAGAAGAATAGCCAGCGTCACCACTAATGCCTGTATCCCTTGGAGGATACAGGTCAGATTTGGCTTTCCAATTCTGACAGTTTTGTTGGAGATATATCAACATGGAAGTCAACTCTCAGTGGATCAGAAGAGTTATTAGTCAGGAAGTTCTGTGCTCTTCAGTGACCTCTTTGTAGATCTAGTTAAACAACTGGAAGGTACTTTTTTTTTAAGTTCAAGCTGAAGGGGCTTACACATTAGCAAAATGACTGGCCTGGCTGTTTCTCACCATCTCTGCTCTCTGTCAGAAGTCCTCCTGATATTTGGTTTGCCCACAGAAATTACCAAGCCAACAGGAAAATATTATTCCGACAGCTGATCAGCCACCATAGTCCACCATGTATCTGGCTCGCTACCTAAAAATTGGGTGTGCAACTGTTAATATACAGGAGTTATCCGTCAAAGATTGCAAAGACTATATTGGCAACCTGCAGAGAAAATAATCTGAATATATGACGCTACTGAAAGTGCATCTCAACAGTGGTGGTACTCAAAATTTCCCAAATCCTCCCCACAAGAGTGTGTGTTCTCTCTCTCTCTCTACACACACATACACACGTTAATATCTAAAATATATTTGTTCTAGCTTTTTAAAATATATAAGTATGCAAACAGTTGCCAAATAAATCACTTAAGAAAGCAACCTAGTTAAGTGATTCCAGTGGGGGGTGGGGAGCCAATTTCAAGACTATTTGAAATTGCGGGTCAGGCGCATTTTAATTGTGTAATGCAGGGGTGGAGGACCTGTGGGCCATGGGCCAGATGTGGCCCACAGGGCTTCCTTATCTAATCCGTGGCCACCTAACTTCTCCTCCTCCTCCTCCTCCTCACCCCACCCCCTTGAGCAGCAATTGGACTATTGTTTTTAAGTTTCCACTAATGCCAGTGCAAACTTCCTTTTAAGATTAATTGCTGCATGTGGGGAGGATGGTGCAGCTGGGGAGGGAAGGGCTAATCCTCCCCTTCCTGCACACCGCAATCCCCCCATGCAACAATTGGGCTTGAAAAAAACCTCTCATTGGCTTCAGTAGAAGACACTTTTCAAAGCTAATAGCTGCATGAGGGATGAGAGTTAGCATGCATGTGGATGTGGGTGAGAGTGTCTGTATGGGGTGGCCTCAGCCACTGCTGGCCTGCAGCCCCCAGAAGGTTAACTATGAGGGAATGTAGCCCTCAGAGCGGAGAAGGGTCGCAAAAAATCATTTGAAGAATTTCTCATACAAATAGCAGGCCGTTCTGCTTGTGTTGGAAGCTGAAATAAAATGAAAACTGTGATGATGTAGGAAGCTGCCTTATACTGAGCCAGACCATTGGTCCATCTAGCATCTAGAGCAGCTCTCCCGGGTTTCAAGCAGGGGTCTTTTCCCTCCCCTGTTGGGTGATGATGAAAACGTAACCTGGGACATTCTGCATACAAAGCGTGTGCTCTACTACTAAGCTGCAGCCTCTTGCTAAACATATCTTGAAGATGCTGCTCTAAGATTACTACAGGTCTGAAGACTGTGAAAGCAATGGAATTCCCAAATTCAGGGAGTCTAGGTTATTTGGATGCTGCATGCATTGTGAAAGCACTTCATGAGTTTCATGAGTTAACATATCTTTTCTCTACTTGAAACAGGTAGAATATGTGATTAAGTGTGATATGTCTGCATTACAAAGGGTACTCTATAGACATATGCAAGCCAAGGGTGTGCTGCTTACAGATGGATCAGAGAAGGACAAAAAGGTTTGGAGTTTTTCTCTAATGTGCAAAATGTTTTATAGTTTTTATGTAGATATTGTTGCCATCACTTATGCTTATGGGGAGAGGGGAAATAAACAGTATTACTATAAGATGGTTGCTTTTGCAGGATACTTATGTAGGTGCAGGTGGGTCTCATGAAGAGCCATATCATACAAGTTAGGCCTTTCTCATGGCTCTCACAAAAAGGCTGTGCAGTGAGAAAATGGCCAGGTGGTCCTTGGAAGGGAAACAGCATGAGAACAGAGGAATTATAGGTGTGACAGGAGATTTTAAGCATCTGATTTGTGGTTGTCCTTATAGATAGCCAGAAAGGGGTATAGGCAAAGATGGTCAGTTTGGGGTTTTGAGGACAATGACCTTCAGATTGTTGATGAAGACCCATCAGCATACTTCATGCAAGGCATTAAATCATTAGTCCTGATCATAATTGTATACTAGACTGTAATGTTTAAATTACTTATTATCCCCAAAATGTCACGCTATGTTACTAATTTTTTGAGATACTCCATCAAGACACTTTAAAACTGCTGTTGCTTTATTGATGCTACAATGCAACACAGTTGCGTGAAGAATTTTGTGAAGACATGAAAGTTTCCACACCCTCCCCAAATTCTTTTCCTACTTATGTTTATTTGGTGAAAGCTACTGTACAACAGCAAGAACAAAACAAAACCCTGGGAAATAAAGCTTAAGAAAGTCATTGTGGGCTGTCTGGTTCCCTTTTCAAGGTCTCGGCCATGATCTCTTGACTATCCTGCTTTTTTGCTCTAGGGTTTGATCCCTAGACATAAAATAACTGTCATGTTGGGAAACATGGTGATGTAATATATCTTTAATAGTTTATCCCCTTCAATGTTTTGCACACACTGATATCCTCAGCTGTAGTTTGCTTCTGCAGAAAGTTTTGGTTAGTAAGTCTTATTCTTGCAGGGCAAAGGTGGTACGAAGACACTCATGAACACTATCATGCAGCTGAGGAAGATTTGCAACCATCCGTACATGTTTCAGCACATAGAGGTAAAGAACTGGAAGCGTTTGCGGTGAAAACATTTTCAGCTTCCTTTATGACCAGTGAGGGTAACCAGGAGTAAAGATGAAATGCCAGAAGTATCAGTGCCTGGATTAATTGCTCTGCAAAGCAGTTTGGGCATGTGGGGCTTTGTGGATGTTAGTTAACCCACAATTTCTCAAACTTTTTGAATGTGTCCCCCCGCAACTTACTCCACCTTCTGGGGGCCCCTCAAGCCTATATGTCTGTTGGGCAGCTGCATGGAGATTCTCACAGGCAGCTGTGTGTATCTTGCTGCTGCTGCTCCCCATTGGAAGCTGTGACTTTGGGTAAATGGATATTAAGGATTATTTTGGCAGGAGTGCTATCCTTTCTCCAGTCCCACCTGGCAACTGAACCTTGAAAGTTGCAGCTCCTTCTCCAAGCTGATGCTTGTAGAGTTTTGCTCAGGGGTGGGAAGGATCCCCAGCCACCTCTTGACTTTTAGCAGTTGGATATTTCCTGAGTCCCACAACTTGTGATACACACAGGCACCCTGGAAGCGACCCACAATTTGAGAACCTGAAGGTTACATATTTGGGTGTTTAATGTGGTGGTTGTATGTTGTATGGTACTTAAGATAAGAGTTAGCCTATATGATGATGGAATCTTGCAGTACTAGAATCCATGAGCATTTGAAAATTTGCACCCATTAAATCCATTGGTATTTGCTTGTTTTGTGCTTCTACATATATTCACATCCTTGTCCCATAGAAAAAGATATTAAGCCAACCAAAATGTCTATTTGTTTAGATCACCTTAGCCACATTAATTTAAAAATGGTAAAAAGAGCTATTTCATTAGCTGCCATGTTAATTCTGTGTAGCGCAGTCCCTCCAGGCAAACAACAGTCAAGAGTTCTGGCAATTGCCTTTTAGAGAAAACGGTCTCTGCAATTGTGTTTGGCATGCTTTCGTCATCCTTATACTGGCTTTTGTACATTTTGTTGCAGGAATCATTTTCTGAGCACTTAGGCTTCACTGGAGGCATTGTGCAAGGGTAAGTTGGCCATTCTAAAGTGTTTAGAGAGTGTGGTGTGTTTTCTCATCTGGAGGCTCAATAGACTGAGCCAGTCTGAAGAGTTTTCTTGTGTAACCTCTGAACACCAAATGCTGAGAAGGCGAGAGCTGTTGCTTTCATGACCTGTTTATAAATTTCCAGAAGCATTTGGCTGCCTGCTTTTGGGAATACAATGTTGGATCTTTGATCTAATCCAGCAGAGCAGTTTGAATGTCTGGGACTATTTCTCTATGCTCGAGCAATGGTTTCCAAATGTTGTTCTGTGAGGCCCTGGGCTTCCTTAGAAGTTTATCAGGGATCCTTCAATTAGAAGATCAGTAATGATGGACAAGCTTCCCTGGAAGACAAATTGTCCACCCATGCCAACCTTTCCCTGCAATGTACTGCCTTAGGGGAATGTTGGTTATGTACTAGGGTCACACCCTCCTTAGACCTGATAGACCAGGCTTGTAAATTCTAGAACAAGGGTAGGCAGAAAGTAGATCTCCAGATGTTTTGAATTATTGGCCATGCTGACTGAAAGTCGAAGTACAAAACATGGGAAGATCTAACTTCTGCCCTCTCCTGTCCTAGAACATGCCCCAGAATCCTCTAAGCACACATAAAACTTCCGTGACAGATACACAAGCACTGTTCAGCAGATAAGTTGACGTGGAAAGGGGACCTTGAAGCTGTTTGAAAACTACTGTGCTAGAAGAAAAAAATTCCGTCTGTTTCTTCTCCTCATGTACAATCTAGACTTGACCTGTACCGTGCTTCAGGGAAATTTGAGCTCCTAGATCGGATTCTTCCTAAGTTACGAGCTACTAACCACAAGGTGCTGCTGTTCTGTCAGATGACCTCCCTCATGACCATAATGGAAGACTATTTTGCTTACCGTGGCTTCAAATACCTCAGGCTAGATGGTGAGTTTGGCACTAGGGCTTGTAACATTGTACTAATTTTGCTTTTGGAGGTACCTGTTCAAGGCCTGGTTTTGGTAGACCATTAATCAAGTATCCTGTCTTCAAGTAGTCTCTGAATATCTTCAATTAGGCTGTGTGTGGAACTGTATACAAAAGTGGAACATAATGACTTTGGTTCCTTTGCATTGTACTGCAGCATGGATGCATAGGAAGTACTCTTGGCACATGCAGTTTTGGGGTCCAATCTTGCATCTCCCAAATGCATGTGGAGCCACCACATAGACATTGGTACTTTGCTTTCCCCCAGTGGGCAACCTCCATGCTAGGCAGGCAGCATTCCAACTAGGCCATTCCCTTTTATACCCCGCACTACAAACATTCACAAGTTCCTCCTTCAGACCCCTGGTGTCCAGATCACTCCAATGAAAAGGAGGAGTGGAGCCACATGCTGAAAGGGGGAGATACAGAAAGGCCTGTCTTGAAATGAATGGCCTAGCTGCAATGCCAAATGCTCAGCAAGACAGAGGTAGGGGTGGGCACTGCTGACACCAGTTGAGTGATACCTGAGGCAGTTTTGGTGCATGCAAGGTGTACAGAATTTCCCTCATGGCCGCTTGGCTGGATGTTCATGCTGGAGAATTGGTAGTATAGGTTTTAGATGGTGTTTAGTCACTTTTAGATTTTATGGTTTTGCCCTAGAAGGCTTTGTCTGTCAATATGGCACAAGCAATTTTTCAAAAAGAGGCTTCAGACATTTGTCATGGAGCTGCTACTTCAGAGGCAGACTTGATTCATTCTCTCATCTGTGCGTGGAGAAGAAGATGCCTCCAGTGCTAATGTGAGCCAAATGAGAGAATGCAGTTCTTCAGCTAGACCACCTGAAGACCTTGGAGAAGTGATCTGGAGGAATTTTCCCATATTGTGTGAAGCACTGTGAGGTGTTGAGAGTCCTAGACTAAGAACCCTTCGGACATTATGGCATTCACTTGGGGACACTATGTAAACACCTCTATCTCTTCTGTAGGTGTATATAGATGCATACATTGCCAATTATAATCGTGGCATTACATTTGAAGAATGCATTAATAAAAAACAGTAGCTCTGGCAATATTATACTTTCACTTTCAAATTATAGAGTGGCAGCAAGACTCTGTCAAATGGCCTAAATTTATTGTAATGAAAGCCATTATAATGACTTGCCACGGTTATTCCTCCAGCCTCCAAGGGTTACTTTTTCCCAATGACTTCTCTTGCTGGTGGCTTTGCCTTGAAATGATGGATCTCTTTTGGATAGTTATCCTGAAAAAATGTTGATTTAGCCTGTTGTATCAAATATTCTGGTAGATGCATTGCTCCATGATAAGATTGTTTTAGCACATTCCTACTATATTTCATAGAATCATAGAATAGGATGATTCATAGAATTTGTTCTTGTTAATTCATGCTAACCTTTATTGTTTCTGTTTTCATATGTTTTCTTTTACGCTCTTGACTCAGGAGTTGTTTCTTAATCAGTGACACAGGCCCCGTTCATATGTTATGTTCCCCCAAGAATTGTTTCTGGGGTGAGTTCAAGAGCAGATCTTGAGTTCACTTCCCCTCACCTCCTGACACTTCACACAATGAGAAAAGAGGCATTTACAGAGTGTCCCGAGATGAATGCCACAATGAGCTTTTCTACACAAGGCTGTTAATCCGCTATATCCACTTCCGGTTTTGTCGCAGAATTGAGATGCAAGCACTACACAAAGAGCATTTATTTTCCTGCTTTTCTGCTACAATACCTCTAGGTGGCACTGTAGTATAGCAGAATAGCACAAATACACAAGTGAAAAAAGCATTTCCCCTGCTTCAGTGTCGATATCGCTTTTTTGATGTTGGTACTGAGGTGTTTTTTCCTCTGTTTCAAGGCCATGTTAGGCAATCTCAAGGAACTGAGGGATTAGACAGGAACCCGTTAGGGGCATGTGCAGCAGGACAGTGGGGGAGGGTTCCTGCCAAAAGAATCCTCAGCTATAGAAGGTTCCCGATAGTGCTGTTTAGCCACAGAAGCAAAGCTGGAGGGTCATGATGTCATCTAAAGAACCCATAAACAGCCATGAGTAGGGAATGATGACCACACAATAAATGCCTTGTGTAGAAAAGCTCAGTGTCTGAAGTATCTGCAATCTGATATGGTATAGTCTCTTCATAATTTTCTGAACATATGACTCCACTGTTGGTCAGAAATTAGGGTCAACTTACACTGTGCTTAGTAACAGAGAAGGTTAGGTGTACCCAAAGATGATGGTACACGGTGCAAGACAGAAGCCTGTTTATGCCATCAACATAAGCTTTATTTTATATGTACCACTGTGTGATTGCTACTTCAGGCTGCAATCAGCAGTCATCCAGGTCTGGCAGATCACGTGATAAAACTCCCATGGCACTGCTGCATCTCCCATGTGGCTGGAACAGGAATTTGACAGATGGTCCAGCTGCCTCGTGTGATTGTAGTTGTCAGACATTGCTGGTGATTGTATGGAGCCCCAATAGTATAGAAGTAGCAACCACAATAGCACTATGAACTGCGCTTTCCAGAGACCATAGCCTGTCTCACTGGTTTTACTGATAAATGATAGAGAAAAGTAGACAGTAGCTTTTAACTGCAGCTTCTGCCACTGGTACATAGCTGAGCATTCATTTATCTTATTCCCCTCTTATCCCCAGTTTGGAGTACAGAAGTAGGAAGAGGCAGAATTGGGAGAAAGCCTCAATACCAACTTCCTGTCCTCTCTTTTTTTTTCTCCCCCCCCCCCCAAGACAGTATCTGCTAATTCAAACCACCTGATTGTTCTCTGATTGTAAGTTGCATTTTGTAATATCATTAAGAGCTTAAACACTTAAATTGACATTCAAGCTCTCCAGATGTAATGATTTTGGAATGTAGCTATTTCTCAACTGTGTTGGTGCCTAGTGTAAAATATTTTCCCCCTGTGGACCAATGCTGTGCTCTTCCAGAGTTCTGGAGTTCCTATAGTGATAGCATTTATATTGAAATAATACCTTTATAGCAGGGGATACAAACCCTCTCTTCTCTGGACTTTTAAAGGGACCACTAAAGCAGAAGATCGTGGCATGTTGCTGAAAACCTTCAATGAGCCAGGCTCTGAATATTTCATTTTTCTGCTGAGTACCCGAGCAGGGGGTCTGGGACTGAACCTGCAGTCTGCTGATACTGTGATAATTTTTGACAGTGACTGGAATCCTCACCAGGTAACAAATATATGCATTACTGGACTTCAGAAAGAAGGATTTTGAAGGGCAGAATTGGTAATGTGGAGTTGGCAATGATAATAGTGTAGTAGACCTGTCATATCTGAAGAAAAGATTCTGTGTCTTGCTCTAATTTGGTCAGCAGTAAACACAGAACAATTCCTCACAAAGGAAGCCTGTATTATAAATCTTTTAGGCATGATGGTTAGCATTCCTGTATTTCTTAGAATCTATAGTGAGAATTGAGGATTCCTTGAATCTGATATGTGGTGGACATTCATCTTATACCCAACATCAACTGCTTGCTAGCTGCTTTGTACCTTCCATGATGGATATCTTTCCCTCACCTTTTATTTTATTTTATATTTTATTTTATGTATTTATTTATTGCCTTTTTGCCAAGGCTCCCAAGGGGTAGTTTACAATGTTAAAATACTAAAACGAATGTTACCAAAAAGATGGAATAGAATTCCCTCAGGCCAATTCCCTCAGGGTACAGAGGTCTTAAGTAGCTCCAGGAAAAGCGGGGGAGGGGCTTCACCAACAGTTTTTGCAAGCCAACTGGTGGTCCTTTCAGGAGTTGATGGCATGATTTCCGTAGCCTGAGCTTCTTCATTTCTGCCTTGCATTAGGGCTCAGAGATCTTAACTTCCCCCAGGGAAGGTGGGGGCGGAACTACCTAGAGCTGGGGTCCTCCGTGTGGTGCTGTGTCCCCCAGTGCGGACGTTTTCCTTGGCACCTGCCAGGCTTCCTGCACCTTCTGATTTTTTAACAGATTTTTTTTGGAGGCTGGTGTTCTGCAGACTGAAGCACTGGCCTCAAGTGCCATCTTTATTTCTAAGAATGCCTCTGAGCCTCATGAGGGCCTCAGACACTTCCTTAGAAAATAAAATGGCATGCAGCTGCAGCCCAGTGCTTCATTTTGAAGCATCCCCAACTGCCTGAAAAAAGGTAAGCTGGATGTGGTAGGAGTGTCCTTTGGGTTTGGGGGAGGGGGAGAATAACAGCTGTATGTTTTGCCTTTTCTCTGTGTGTGTGTGTGTGTGTGTGTGTTTTGTCTGTTTTTATTTGTGGGGAGGATTGTATGGTATTTTCTTGTGTTTTGTGGGGGCAAATATATGATTTGGCATTTGGGTCTCTGACCCCACCTCTGCCTTCTACTCAGTATCTTGGCCAAGTTACTTCTCTGAGCCTCATCAGTTTGCTTTCTGTGAAATGGGTGTTGGCGTAGAAAACTGTGGGTTTGCAAGTATGGTTTTGTGTTTTGGAGCTCAGACTTCACTTCTGCTTTGTACTTAGGTTCATGGGTAAGTTCCTCTTCTATCAGATCCATTGGTTTGCCTTCTGGGAAATGGGTGTTTTGTGAATGAGCAAGCCCCCCCCCCCTTTGGTGGTCTACAACCGTAATAAAATTGATTGTATTGATTGATCCCCTCCCCCAGTAACTACTTTATGAGAGCAGCCACAACGCTCTCAAAATTCCAAACGTGCCCAGTGGCCCAAAGGGGTTGGAGACCCCTGACGTAGAACAACCTGGCTTATACTGAACAAGATTGTTACACAGATGTTTCTGGCGAGTCATTCACACAATCAGTACATTATGTTCATTTAATTGCTAACTAAGGCCAAAAGTCTCTCCGTGTACCAAAGCCAAAGGATGGTGTTTGAAACCAGGTAACGCTTGGCGTTTTTTTAGTTAGCAAGCAAGGATAAGAAGGATTGTTTCTCCTGTGATTATTTAGACATCTGCTCAATGGCTTTCTGAGCAGTCCATTTATGGTACATGTGTAACATAGCAGGTGAGCTCAAAAAGTCAGATAGCCCCAGTGAATGGGTTGCAGTATAGAACATCGGCCTTTAACTGGTGGGTTAGGATACACTTCTGGTTCATAGGCTAACCTAAGGAGGGTCGCAGCAGCAGCATTGCCACCATAGAAATGCTCAGTGTTAAATTAAGGGAGTCCCAAAATGTCTGTGGTAAAGGTGGATCTGGGTCTGAAAAGCTTGAAGATTACTGATACAGAAGCATCTTGCCAGTAGACACCATGGCTGCAGTAGCATTTCCTTTTTGAAGCTATCTAACCCCAAGCATGGGGTAGCCTCCAAGACAGACATCCAGCACCGGGGGACCCACACTGAAATATTGTGGGTTGAACCCTCTTAACGTGCTCTGTTTTAAACACAAGACTGAGCTGAGCTACATTTTAATCACTCTGAACAGTGAGAGCATTCTCCCCCCGCCCGCCCTCCCCCAGGACTTGCAGGCACAGGATCGAGCCCATCGCATTGGACAGCAAAATGAAGTGCGTGTGCTGCGCCTCTGTACTGTGAACAGCGTGGAAGAGAAAATCCTTGCTGCTGCCAAGTACAAGCTGAATGTCGACCAGAAGGTTATCCAGGCTGGCATGTTTGACCAGAAGTCCTCCAGCCATGAAAGGCGAGCTTTCCTCCAGGCTATCCTGGAGCACGAGGAGCAAGATGAGGTAAGGGGGCCATGGAGGACTTGCCTCCTCCTCCTCCAGGGGGCTGGAAGCAAATGGCATGAACCCTTGTCATCCTAGGAAGTAAATTTGAGTGTCAGTGGAAGGTGCTGGATTGACAGCCCTGGAGACTGAAGTCCTCTATCTATCCACAGACCAGATACAGCACGGGCAGCGGCAGTGGCAGCGCAAGCTTTCCCCACACTGCCTCAACCCTGTGCCTCAACTCCGACTTGGAGGAGCCACCTTTAAAGGTGAGAGGGGTAATTCAGTCGCCGCGCCCGTCCAGTCCTTAGCCTCACTATTTAAGTCTGTCAACAAAGTTGCCAACTTGGATGGTGAGCTTCTGCCACGTGGATACCTGTCCACTGAGACCACCTGACTCATTTTCACATGAGTAGCCAAATCAAACGTGAGATGGTAGAACCACATTCGATATAGAGCTCCAAGCACGTGAGCCACCAGATCATATCTTTACACACAAGTTAAATGGGGGAATTTTGAAATCTTTCAGGAAGAAGATGAAGTTCCTGATGACGAAACAGTTAACCAGATGATTGCCCGACATGAGGAGGAGTTTGATCTTTTTATGGTGAGAGTGACTGCCTTGCTTCTTGTATTCCAAACAGGTCAGCTTTATTTTCCTGAATTCAGCCTAATGTTAAAGTATCCTTAAGGAGTGTTAAGTAAAAACATGGTTCTGGGTCCGGAGGTCAGAGCAGGTGGTAGACTCCTGCCAGTAGAAAGAAGTGTGTGTGTGTGTGTGTGTGTGTGTAAGAGAGTGCACGTGCGAGCACACTTCAAAGGTTCATGCAGATTCTGCCCTTGCTTTGCCTTTATGAGTAAGGCCTTTGGGTTTTTTCAATTAGATGGTGCTATTGCTTGGAGGGCAAGTCCCAGTGGCAGCTAAGCAGCTCTCAGTACAAGCATCATGGGCACCTTTACAAAAAGCAACAAGTTGAGAAACGTTTGGTGTGGGCCTGTGGCAGTCTAGTGTGTCTTTGGGAGACAAGAGAGGCTGTTGGCCTGGGCCCACTTGTTATGGAAGTGGGAGAGGGGGAGGTTGATGATGACGGGGTGGCAGTGGGACTTGACTCAATTACAACTTCCACACAGAAACCAAAAGTACAACAGGACTAAACAGGCTCCCTAAGCAAGGCTTTTGGTCTCCATTTATGTATTGAAGCTTATTGCCTGGCCTAAGACTCAGGGCAATAAACATGCTGCACCTGTTTGCCTCTTGGCCAGATCTAGTCTCCTCAGGAGTACTGCCTGCCCTGCTAGCAGGCAAACACCTTTCTTTTTCCTGCCAGTAGCCTGAGCCCTAGAGACAGGAGCAGAAATGCCTCATTCACTCCCCCACATTCCTCTGTCTCCCCTCCTCCAGCAATCAACCCCCCTTCTTCAGGGCATTAAAGGCAGAGGATGGGAAGGAGAAGCCCCTGCCCTCCAGCCTATGCACTCCTGTGTTTCCAGTAGCCACAGATTATTAGAGGAGGGGAAATTATGTTAGGTAAGGAGAGGGAGGTTAGCTCCCCCTCCTCCTTCGCCTGCTAAGTTTACACTGGAGGGAAGTGGGTGGGGAGCTGCTGGAGCTGGTAGCTTTCAAATAAACTATACCTTACATGCCTTATTTGTGCAGTATAAGTGCACATACATTGATATTCATATAACTAAGAAGAGCTCTGAAGTGATATAGTTGCCAGAGTGCTTGCAGGTTTGCATCTGCTCTGATTGGTGTCTGTAGGGGGAGGCAGAGCTCAGTTCATATTTTTTCCATACAAACGTACACATTTCTGATATGAACCCCTTTGGAACTGAGTTAAAATGTCTTCCTTTCCTTCCAGCAAGCTTCCTTTCCTTACAGCAAGCAAAGCCTGTTAACGTGGAAATAAATTTCATTACTAGCAGTGAGGCTTATTTCCAAGTGTATTTAGGATTGCAGCCAACCTCATCCCTCTAGTCCACTGTCTCAGAGGCCACCTTTCTCATGAAAAGCCAGTTCTTTGTGCATAGTTTATGGTGATTCTTGGTACCCTTTTATGATCTAAAGCATTAGACTGTGTGTCAACACATTTTGTTTTTAATTGTGTTGCATTTTGGGCCCAGAATACAGTAACAATGGGAACCTGAATGACTCTTAGGGCCCTTCTGAGGAAAAAAACAGCCCCATTACAGGGGTTTGGTTTATTTATTTAGATTTTAGCTTAGATTTATATTTCACTTCATCCTCTGGCACTCAGTGGGGGAACACAACACTTCACCCCCGCCCCCGCCCCCAAATCTGATTCATCTTCACAAGACAGGAGATATTCACTGAGAATCAGCACCCTTTTTCTACTCCTTGTGCTGACCAAGCAGCAGGAGAAAACTGATAGCCGAAAAATCCCAGCAGTGGTTGTAACTTCTTGTTTGTAATTGCCTTGTAGACAGGGTATGCTATTGGACTCTGTCTCCATTCGGTGGCAACTTCTGCCCTTCTCTCGTGATAATGATGCTTGCTGGTGTAGCCCCACTGTCTTTCCGTAGGAACATCACTCGGGTTGCATGCTGTGATTGTACCACTAACTAGGATTTAGACTATTTTTATCCCTCGGTTTCTCCTTTTGCATCTTGCAGTTGTTCCATGCCTGCCACTACTACTTTGTAACTTTTGTAGAGCTTGCTGTTTTCAAAACCTTAAGGCTCTGAGCTTTCTTTTGTTCCCATTGCCATCATGCTACTCTGACCAATATGTTCTTAACACAGCATATGCATTGCTGACCTTCCTGTACTTAGTGAATCCCTCTTAATTTAGACTGAGATAATAGAACTGCAGAAGGCTTCAGTAGCTTTAAATGGGAGAGCTACACCAGTTCTAAGTAAATGCCCTCGAGTGTATAACCAAAATGACCAATGCAATATTGTTTGGCGTCTTCACCATAGACTGTTCTCCTTACAGCGCATGGACTTGGATCGCAGGCGAGAAGAAGCCCGCAATCCAAAGCGTAAGCCACGTCTGATGGAAGAGGATGAGTTGCCCTCTTGGATCATTAAAGATGATGCTGAAGTGGAAAGACTAACGTGTGAGGAAGAGGAAGAGAAGATGTTTGGGCGAGGTTCCCGTCACCGTAAGGAAGTGGACTATAGCGACTCCCTGACTGAGAAGCAGTGGCTCAAGGTATACATGGTACAGCATCGTTCTCCAATGATTTTCTAAAATTTTATTTCTACCTGTGTCTGTGTTGTCTGTCTGTGTGTCTGAATGTTGAGAAAATACCCAATATCAGAAGTTTTGATGGTCAGCTGAGATTGAGCTAGCAATTATTCAATTTGGTAACAATGCTTCCTTTATACAGTCACCAGAGATAGTCTAGGAAGCTATTAAATTGATACTCTAACCTCACCCTTTAAAAAAAATTTAAAATCATTGAACATTCTTAAATAGATCTTCACCATACAAAACTTCTGTTGGGTATTAGCAACTCAACTGTGTGGAACCATGTTGCTAAACTTAAATTCAATTGATCTCCTTGACAGATGTCAAACATTTCAGATGCAGAAAGCCCACTTGCTATGCAGCTGAGTGTACCTTCTTCTTGCCTGTCCCAGCAAACATTTCATCCTACTTGTTGTTGGGCAGTGATCCAGAGATTGGATGCTCTCCTTCTTTGGTCATTAGGAGGGCAGACTTCAGGGGGGAAACAAGCAGCTGGCCCTGTGCTAGACTAGGAGGCACCACCCTTCCTCCTGAGAGCCAGTCACGTCTCTGTCTACTGCAAGAGAAAAGTGCAGGCTTAGTTAGGTGTGATCTGCTGCTGAACAAGCTAGGAACTTTTTCCTTGGTAGAATTACCCATATGCTGAGTTAGAGAGGAGAGAGTGGTGATTCAAGCTGAAGAACTGCACAGCAAGCAAGGAGACATGCGGCTGCTTCGCTGAACCTACCAAAAGCTTTTGCCGAAGATCAAGAATGCAGGCCTGGAGCCAGAGGACCTTGCTATGAAATTCAGTATCAAGAGTTCCTCCATCCTGCTGTTCAAGGGCATCTCTTTGAACCCAGGTTTCAAGACATTTCTTAAAGCTTCTTGGGGTAAGCTAAATAAGGCACCCTCTTCATGATCTCTCTGTTCCACCCAGAGCCTCAGTTGTTCTTGTTACCTACAATACATGAAACTGCTATGTTCCTTATCATAAATTCCTTCTTGCTGCCTGAGGGAGACTGGACCAGGGGCCTTAAGAATATAGTTATAGTAACTATAGTATACCCCCACTTGGGGGGTGGGGGTTTGAATCTCTGTGTCAGAGCATGTACTTTGCATGTGCAGGGTCTCGGATTCAAGCCAATTGAAGAATCACAGATGGACCAGAGGCAGAGAAAGACTTTGCTGCCGTTCACCATAGGTTACTAGACTAGAAGGGCCATTGGTCTGACATGGCATAAAGCAACTTGCAATACTGCATTCTGCTTTTGTTGGGCTGGCCATTTCACTCAGGACATTTACCAACATAGTTGTAGTGTCTGTGGTTACTTCCAAGGATTTGGGGTCTCTGTACACTCCAGGATGATATACTCATAAGGGCCAAGTTTAGGGCAGAAGTAAAACCTCTTAGCCTGTTTATAAACAACTGGAACAGGACCCAGCTGATTCCTTCTTGGAGGATGCAACATCCAAATGGTTCTGGACACCAGTCTATGCTGCATGTGAATTTCCAAGGATGGAAGACTGAAGCTCAGATCCAGGAAATGCCTTTAGTGCTCTCCAGCTTATCTGATGGCGATGAGAATGCATAGAAGATCTGTCAACCATTCCAGGGCTTCATCCTAACAAACTAGATTCCAAGCAGGATGTCAGTTTTGGGGAAGGGAAGAAAATTCACTGAGGTGATGGCTCAGGAAACCCCTGGAAGGTTTCCTGAATCTCAAATCCTCAAGGTGAGGTTGCAGTGATAGATGTGAGACTACAAGGCTGAGGAGCCTGGTTCTGCCCTGACTGGATTACAGCATTTTCAGAATACAATAGGGCATAATGCTTCAGAATTCATACAGACAACATTTGTACATCAACCTAGAGATTATTCCAGTGTTCCAGAGCCTTAGGAGACCAGCTTGAGCCTTTGTCACCAAGTGGAGAGTTGCTTACTGGTCACAGTTTGGGTTTGAAGTGGGTTTGAAACCTTGCTGAGAACATGGTCAACAGTTCAGAGCTTTGGATTTGAGTTTACTCACTTTTTGTACTTTAACTTGGGAGCTCTATCATTTAAAGGTTCGTGGGAATGGCAACAACTTTCCTTTGCATCTGAAGAAGCGGTGAACAATCTTTTATGAAACATACACTGCAGACAATATATTTGAAGTTCTGCAAGCTGTAAAATACCTGCTGATGAAGGCAAAGGTCTAAACTCATCCAGCAGTTGTCATTGCATCAAGTAGACTCCTAACATTAAAATTGGGATTATTGAAATGGCAAAATTCTTGCTTCTGCAGTTCTTATGGGATCAAGTTGATTTCTACAGTCAAATCTGAAACACTCTCATGTGCAAATTACTGCTTTTAAAGAGAGTGGATTATTTTAAACTTGTGTGTATTAGCAGATCTGTCAGGATTGATTCTGAGCATATGGAGATAGCTAGCAGTTCAGATTCAGAAGGGGAACAGCCAGAACAGGGGGAGGTATCTTCCCGAGCAAGTTCAGATATGGATAAGCATGCTTCTCAGGATGCTAACACAGAAATGGCTGGGCCTGAAGCCCCCCCCCCCCCATGAGAACTGAGGAGGAGGAGAGTGCGGGGTGTGACCTGAGGGATGCTAGACTGCGGTGCAGAGCGAAGCGGGAAAAGTTAGAGGCGGAGCTCAGACGGTCAACCCGGTTGGCGATGCATGAGGGTTGATGTAGGGGAGTATCACTGGAAGGGAGGGGCATCCCTCCCTAAGTTATTCTAGCCAGCAAGTGTTTCAAACTGCTGGCACCATCGTAGCTCCCATTTGGATCCCCTGTTGTCATTTGTAAATGAAGCAGCTGTATTCCTTTGTAGCCTGAGAGTCTTGGAAGATTTGCATCTGTAATGAACCTGTTGATAGTGAATTAAAGGTGTGAGACTGAAGCCTCTCTTCTTGTTTGTGTGCATGAGAAAGGAGAAGGCCAAGGGAACATGACAAGATCAATCTTTGGATACTGAAGCTATACACCTGCCTATAACTGAGCTGTTCAGGTGGCATTCTGCTTTATGTGTTGCCTGTTTGCTGAGTAGGTAGACAAGGAGGGATCAAGATGTATATTTCAGAGTGTTGTGTGGTATCTGGATATGACCTACTAGTATGGAGAACATTTATAGACTGCCTTTTTACTAGGAGGACACAAAATTGTTTACAAATGAAATGATTGTTAAAAACAATGCACAAAACTCAGGATGCTGGTGTTCTTGCAGTGGCCTTCTTTCTTATAGGCATGTCAAGTCTGAAGTGCCATTGGCTATTCGGCGGAAGGATATTTTTAATAAATATTCTAGAAGCCTTGCTGTGGTAAACTGACTGTATTTGTGTGTGTAGGTTCGTTTTAGTGCCATGGACCTCCTAACCACCTCAGTGACTGGATCACTGCCCAGCAACAAATAGAACAGAACATTTAGTCTGAGGTGCAAATTTTCCTTCTGCTTGTTCAGTGGGCAGTAATCCAGAACCTGCCTGTTTTGGGATGGTCTGTGAACTCTTTAGTGTGCTTGCTGTGTGAGGTCTTCATTGCTAGGCTAGGAATAACTGGTTGTCCAGAGGAAGAGATGGTGACCTCTTAGTCCATCCTAGAGACATTTTCGTCAACATCTGCCCCCTGTTGGCTGGGCAGGAAACATGCCCCGTGTCTGGACCGCTACCTATCAAACAAGTAGAAACAAAGAAGGTAAGACCATGTTTTCTGTTTTACACCATGTTTGAGGGTGGCAGGGAGAAAGCTAGCCTAGCCTTTTTGCTTCTACACTAAGTATGTCAAAAGTCAGATGTTTTAGGAAGGATCATGAAGATCATGTTAATTCAAAAAAATAAAACCAGAATGACCGGCCAAGCAAGTTAATGTCCTCTGCTCCTTTTACAGCAGATCACCTCTTTTGTTCTTTCCTGATAGATCCAATGAGTTCAGTTTTATATTTTTAAAATTGCAGAAGCCATATTAGTTGTAAGGATCAAATAGACAATTGAGTGCTGCTATAACACTTTTAAAGACTGACTAAGGGTGCTTCCAGACATAGGGGCCCTAGCACTAACAAGCAGAAGGCATCGTGTAACTATTCCCATCTTTTCTTAATAAATTTTCCATGGTAACAGAGAAGAAGCAGTGGAAAAACACAGGAGGATTACAAGTGGATGACATCGTTGTCCGAACCCCTCCCCTCCCCCCCATTCCATGAATGATGCAGGGTGATTACACATTTAAAAGCCTCATCTGGAAGCACTCTAATTGGTTTATAAGCTTTTATAGAAAAGGGTCAACTTCTTCTGATGGATAAAGCTGATGAAGAAGATGGTGAGTCTGTGAACATCTTGGTGAAAATGTAGTTTCTTCCACTAAAATAACGGGGTGGGTGGGAGCTGAAACTAAGAGGAATGCAGAGAAAATTATTCCTGATAGCTCAGGTGAGGAACAGCAGTAATTATGACTGGGGGTGGCAGAGTTGCAGTTCAATGTATCTGGGGGGTGCCAGGTTGGGGAAGGGCTTCAGCTTTTCTATAAAGATGTAATGTGAAAAGTGGCTCAAACAGACACCCAGTGTTCCTGCCAGATGTTCTAATCAGTTGAATGCTGCAGGAAAGGTCCACATGGCTTCCAGCCCTGGGGAAGAAGTGTGAGGGCAAATCCATCAGCCATAGAAGTGTCCGTCAGGGCAGCACCTTGGAAACATGCAGATGGCTTCCTCACCAACTTCTTTTTTCAAAAAACGTGTTGTCCTTAGTTATTCAGGGTAAGCTGTTTTCATGGGATGTTTTTCTCCTATGTCCTTGCCTTGGAGAGGGTAACCTCTTCCTGCCTTTGCTGAGACAGGTAATACGTTTGGGATCTTTATGTAACCCCTCTTTCTGAAGAAAATTATGGTATAGATCTGGGTTATGGAAACTAGCAGAAAGGTCAGGCCAAACCTAGCCTGATTAAACTTCCTTCACCAGATACCACACAGGCCTGTCATGCAACACAGCAAATACTATATTGCGGTGTGGCCACAAAAGGTTGTTTCCACATAGACATTGGAACCTGCACCTTTTTGCTGCACATTATAGGACCATGGGAGACTCTGAACTCATCCTGGCATTTTCCTGGGACCTAAAAGAATTGTGCCAGTATTGGGACAATGTGGTTAACTTGTTTGGTGCAGAACTTTTTGCAGTTGTTTTCCCTATCTCTCCCCCCACCCCACCCCCCTCATCAAGGAGAAGAATGTATTGAGGAATGAATGTAGGAGTTTGGACACTCCACAGCTGGATAGTGGATCCATTGACCAGAGAATCAGGGAAGGAATGAACCAGGCTGTATTCCCCAGGAAAGTTATAAAGGCCTGCTATAACTTAGGCAGTGAGTGTCTAATGAATTGGGCATCCCAATGAGAGGGAAATTGTTTTTATATACCTTGAAAGGTGAGGCGGGCTTTTGTCATTTTACTTCATGGGGCAAGAGATATCATTTCCGTTCTGGAAGGAAAAGGAAAAAAAAAAGATTTTATACTTGTGCCCTTTAAAAATTTAAGGCACTTTCTGCTAGAGCCCAAACAGTATCTTCAGCATTTCTGACAGATGTGTCTGTGCACTGGACATCTTGCAAGGATCTAGCATGGTCTTCAGCCATACATTTCGCAAACCTGAATGATCTGATGCTCTCTCTTGAAGAAGCACAGCAAAGGAGGGAACAGTGGTGTCTCGCAACTAATGTTCTGGACATCTTACATCCTTTGCTGCTAAATGACACAGAGAACCCAGAAAGAAATGGAAGCCATGCATATTCATAGTTCCTTGAGTCATTGCATCCCATCCACCTTTCTCTGGAGGCAGCTTTGGCTGAGCTAGGTAGTGAGATACGCAGACGTTGAGAGGAACTTAACAGAAAGCAGCAGTCTTGCCCATCCTTTTATTTTGGTATCAATTCAGAGGGAAATGTAAGGGCAATGCGTACCTGAACTTTCTGCAGTGCTTCATGTGTTAGGCCTTGCTGAGATACAGTACCTAGAGTGTGATTAAAGAGGACCATTTCAAGAATTATGAATACAGGATGAGAAACCTCCAAATTTTAGGGAAGCGGGGGGGGGGAATCAAAAGCAGATGTTGTGGGTGCCCCAAATCTCTAAAGAAAAGTCAGGGCAGTTTTCTAGGTCCAGTCTTTTGCTTACAGTCAGTCAAGAGCCACCTGTATCTGTTTGGCTTGTTCTCTCCCTGTTCCCCAAATTGACCAGAATCAATGAGAGACATGCAGACACCAAGTCTCAGTTCCTGGGGAGTTGACATTGCCATGCCTACAGCACAGATTCCAGCAGATTATCTGTAAAGTGGCTGTTGAGTGTGCGGAGGACATGTTTGGAACCAAAATAGGAGAGGCAGAGGAACCCCTACTTCTGCACGCTTGTTTGTTTGTTTGTTTGTTTGTTTGTTTGTTTGGAGGTGGGTCAGCATGACACCCGTCACCAGTTCTCAAACCCCAAAACACTGGAGCAGGGGGGCAGTCAGTGGCCATGCATCTGCACTGTCTTCATGCTGCCCAGGTTTGTTGTCAGAGTAGAACAATGCACATGTGCAAATGTTAAGCTGGCTGGTGGTTGGAGGTAGGCTGAAGAGAAGCCTTGAGCCAAAGGGGGCAATTTTCATGGTCAGTTTCTCCCCCCCCCTCCTGCCCCCCACATAGAATTATTTTAAGCTGGAGGGTGAATTAACCCCTCATATGAAGCTGCCTTAGACAGACCATTAGTCCATCTAGCCCAATATTGTACATTCTGGCTACTAGCAGCTCTCTGAAGCCGTCTTTCCTAGTTCTGCTACTGAGAATCCTTTTGAACTAGAGTTGTCATGGATTAAACATGGGGCCTCGTGCATGCAAAGCATGTGCTTGACCACTGAGCTAAGCCCCTCCCCTTTGCAACTTAAAAAGGCAACAGGAGGCTTTGGTCTCAAATGACACATGTCCTCCAAACCTAGTTTTCCCCACTGCCTCATAATAGGATGCACAGACAACCCAAAAGTGCGAAAGATTACACAACTGATATAGTTAAGTCACTCAACTCTAATGTTTAGGCACAAGTCATATATACATTTTATTACAATCATATATAACTTGCATTGAATAAAATCCAAATGCACAGTGCAGACAGTCAACTCCAACAGGAGATCCAACAAATGAAATACCTACACGATATTGGGATAAAGGCGCACAGTTATCAATTCCTAAATGAGTAAGTGTATATATTTAAGGAAATCACACATTGACACAGAAAGTAGAACCAAGTTTTAAGTTCCTAATAGCCAAATATAATAAATAAATAAATGACTCATTAAGAAATGAAACGAAGTATAGGCATCTGGTAAATTCTTGTCCTGAACAGGGATACTATGGGTAGGATTGGAACAAGCCACAGCTTGGAAGTTCATTTAAGATCCTGGCTTGTTCTGATCCAGGTAGCCATAATTCCCAGTTTAGTTGTAACAAGAAACTAAGGTCAATTAACTTAGGAAGTGTTGAATCATTCTGTGCCAAGAAGGGAAGGGGTAGAGCATGGACAGAACACACAGGAACAAGACTTGTGCATATCTTGGCTCAATATATCCAAACCAGGCCATTCAATATGAAGTCTGCAGGCTGATGCCATCGTGAACTTCCTTGTATAGGCTGCTTACTAGCATTGAAAGCTTAAAGGTGCAGCATGGCTAGCTGGGGCAAGCTGGAAGTTGTAGGCCTTTTTTCTGCCTGTACATGCATAGGATTTCACCCTAAATGTGTTGGTGAAGCAGCTGTCAATACAGATATTGGCAGCTGCAGGAAACCTACTCAGATTTTAATTGCTGTTGCATCAAAAGATTAACTCTGTTGCCTCCAATCATACATAGGTTCCTCATGAGGGTCTGTAATTTAGTCCAGAAAGCCTTTAACAAAGTCTCAGGTTGGAGGGCTTCTTTGGCTAATTAGACTTGTAAGCCACCTGTGTAGTGACAGTTGCCTCTGAAGAAGATACAGTGCACCCATGTTAGTATCCATTTAAACCGCAGTTCTGCCCCTTCCATAAAAAGAGTTTACCCATTTTTCATTAAACTGAATGTGCAGCTTCATTGAGGAAGGCAACTCTTCTGTCTGTCCTCCCTTGGCTCCCAGCCATCCTAGAGAAAAATAAATGTGAAGTGATAAATATTTGAAGGTCAGAATGTGGCACATGGAAGCAGGACTGAGGGGAGATGTGAAGTACCCAGTCTCCCAGGCTCCTAGAAATTTGGTGCTGGCCATTAGGAACCTAAAAGTTTCATATAATTGGTATCCCTACAATTCTGAGAATTGCACTTAGGAATGAGAAGTAATGCTTTTCAGTCTTGCATTCTGCTTGATCTCATTCTTTAACACTCATACAGGGCTGCATGAGAGAAACAGGACTGTGGAATGAAACGCAGACTCCTATGGCGTTGGAATCATTACATTCCTACTGCAGTGATATGCCCTAATACCAGGTTCCGAGGGTGAACCTGGGTCTCTTTTTTTTTGTTCCTTCCTCTCTTTGGGGAGACCTTAGACATACAGGCATGATTGACCACATTCATGCCTTACTACCCTTGCATCTCCCCCCCCCCCCATATGTTGACTTTCCCACTGTCAAAATGTAGGCTGTAAACTACTTGAGGACAAGGACTGTCTTTGCTTATGAAACTTTGTAAATCCCAGTTTATATTGATGGCACCGTATAAATAAATGATGAGGACTAGAACCATGTTGGCAGGCCATTCTTCTCTTAAAAGCTCTTCCCCAGTTTGCTGATGTTAACAGATGGTGTCAGAATTGCAATCTTGGGTTAATTTTCTCTGGATGCTGAATACGTGAGAGCCTCTAGCCATGTATGACTAAAGAAAAAGGAAAGATGGGCAGTTTTTACTTGTGAGTTTTCCTACTTCTGTTATACATGGCCTGCAGTTCACCTGCCTCTTTTCCTCTACTGTTGTTCAATCTGAAGCATTAATAGTTATGGTTAACTGGTGGTTAGTAGGCGCAGATCTCTTTGCAGCTTTAGAAGAATTTTGCAACCGAGCTGGCAGGAGGGGGCATCCCCACACCCTGCTCTTCATAGTTTCTACCGACTCCTCTGCAAAGGCCCTGTCTGCTGGCCTTGTTTAACACGAGAAGAAAAGCTCATAGGTAAGAGAACCAGCTTTCCTTTCCCACCCTTGGAGTTGCAGTCGTCCATGATCCTTATGGTTAACCTGGGAAATTGTGTCTTATGGGAAGCAGCCCACATAGAGCTCCCATTACTCACTGTGCTAGATTGCTTGGCTGTGTGTGAACGTTCGTGTTTAACCATTTCACGGTGTGGTATCTTCATGCATCCTGTTCATTGTACCTGGCTGACGGACTGCTGCTCCTGTCTGTAGGCCATCGAAGAGGGCACGCTGGAGGAGATAGAAGAAGAGGTGCGCCAGAAGAAATCCTCTCGCAAGCGCAAGAGGGACGTGGACGTCAGCTCATCCACCCCAACCACCAGCACTCGGAGCCGGGACAAAGATGACGACAGCAAAAAGCAGAAGAAGCGTGGCAGACCTCCTGCTGAGAAGCTGTCGCCAAATCCACCCAACCTCACCAAGAAAATGAAGAAGATAGTTGATGCTGTGATTAAATATAAGGACAGGTAACAGAAGAAGGGGATGTTTTTAGATATTTCTTTTTAAATTGGATTTCTGCTCTCAGGGTGAATGTTCACTTTGCTAAATCTCTCTTGCATAGACTTGCTCCGCTACATCTGCCGCACTGTGCTTCAAGGAGTAGGGAAGTCACACTGATGTCTGTGTCACATATCATGAGTTATAAGGCAAACTGTGAATTAGTTGCATGTAATTAATATAATTTGCGTTTCATTTTCATCATCATGCAGAACCTGGACTTGGGTTTGTGGGTCGGTGTGTTGTTCTGCAGAGATTTTTTAAAATTCAGTATTTGAACATCTCGGAGGTAGAAAAAAAAAGATACATGGGTACATAGAAATGAGGTGTTGTCAAGTGATCTCAGTATGGCCTCCTTATTGTCAGCATTTCCAATGTTCAGGCATGAGTGCCATTGCTTATGTAGCCAAAATGGCACCATCCCCACACGAGAGGGAGGCATCAGCAGGCTTGGGTAAAACTCCAAGGTTTGCAGAAGAACCAAAAAAATCTAAAGAAAAAACATTGGGCCAAACCCAGCAAAACAGCCCAATGTGGACTGAGCATAACCACTGTTGGGAAGGAAAAAACTGGAAAGCTGAGGGGGAATGGAAGCAGGCATGGCTGATAGGCTGGAAAACTGAATGGGAGCGCTGCACACTGCAACATTTTTTTGCAGGCCCCGCTTGCTTAATATAATTGCCATCATAGGACAGAACTCTCTGTGCTACTATGAAGGGTAAATTTCATGGCAGCACAGACAGGAATAAATTCCTTTTAGATATATTTAAACTGAATGGGTCAGTTCTTGAAAGCTACCCAAATGGATTAATTTTTTGCTCAGGTAAAATTGGAGAAGAAAATATTAAGCTTCCAACCTTGGCAGATCTTGATCCGGTTAGCAGGATGCCAATTTCCCTCTGCTCTGTTGTGATCTGGCCTGACGTGTGTCATTCAGGACCTTGAAGATATTTCACGTAACAAACCTTGTTCCTCAAGTCTGATGCACCAGCACTGATTTTCCATATTTGGGAAGGCTAAACAGAGCTGGTACTTATCCACTGCGTGCTGGTGTTGACATCAGCCAGCACAAAGTTTTAGGGCCAGTCGCCCAGACTTTAATTACGTGGTTAGCAACCATATCTCTGTGTGTGTTTTAATGAATAGTAGGTACAGGGGGGCACTATTTTCATTGGGAATGCAGTACGCAGGGAAGGGAAGTTTAGCCTTTCCTCCTAGCCACTATCCTGATGAAAATCCATTCCCCATGTTGCAATTAGTGTTAGGAAAAAAGCTCCCATTGCTGCTTTTTTTCCTAACACTGCTTAAAGGAATATCTTGAGCCAGTGTGGTATAGTGGTTAGAGTATTGGACTGGGACTCGGGAGATCTGGGTTCTTGTCCCCACTCGGCCATAAAGCTCATTGGGTGACTTTGGGCCAGTCACTGACTCTCAACCTAATCTACTTGTGAGGGCAAAATAGAGAGGAGGAGAAACATGTACACCACCTTGGGTTCCATGCAAGAGGGAAAACAGTGGGATAGAAATGTAATAAATAAATACATATCTAGCTTGTCTGTCACTCAACCAATCTGTGGTGGTGTGGTAGACATAGTATGTTAACCGTTGATGTGTTGCCATATTAAATGCAGAACATTTCGCTCTTTGTAAGTAGAGTCATCTTGCTATTTTGCTGTTGGGACTTTACAGCTACTGAGGAATGTGGAGAGAGTGAGTTGGCCCTCTTTGCTAAAAGGGAGACAGGCTGTTTTTTAATCGTCTTCCTTTTTCTTGTCTTGTAGCAGCAGTGGACGCCAACTTAGCGAAGTCTTCATCCAACTTCCTTCTCGTAAGGAGCTTCCAGAGTACTATGAACTCATCCGCAAACCAGTGGATTTCAAGAAAATCAAGGTAACTCTTTCCTTTTGCCCACAGAGAATACAAATACCAACTCAGCAGTCATCTCGCTATTCTCATATTCTAATAATTCAAAGTTGGTCAACAATTTAAGGCAATGTTCCTATTGTCCATCCTAAACAGGGCAGAAAATTCATCATGTTACACCCGCAGTACAGTTTGCTGCTCACTTGAGATAGTTGGCTATAAGTGAGAAGCTATGTGGCAAATGGCACCTGATGCTATCACTGCAGTGCCATCCTAGGCATTTGTTCTGGGCAGTTAAAGCTGGGATAGCACTGTGCTGGAGTTTCCAGCTGGGGAAATGCAGTGCCATTTTTGAGTGATCACAGGTCCAGACGTGCTCATTCTTTCTCCCCTTGCTTTGAAAGGCCAGATTGCCAAGCATTTAAGCTTTGTAGCTTAGTGCCAATTGCCAGCACAAAGGCAAGTGAACAGATGTCAGCCATTGCCATGTCGTTGACAAATGTCGCACTGATATCTGCAGTGGGCAGAACCAAGATTTTCCTGTTTTATTTCCAAGAATGCTTTCTGGTAGCACAAATGGCTTGTAAGAAGAAGACTACACACAGCTGTTGCTATAGATAAATTTCCAGAACAGAGTAGTACAAATCTTTGTAATATTCACAAGATTTACAGTTTTTAATGTCCTGTGGTTTGATAGATGAGGCCAATTCCAGTTTGCTAGTACAACTACCCATTTTTGCTCAGAAGCATCTTACACAGAAGTGGTTGGTTGAACTTGGACTTACGTCGTATACATCCAAACATAGATATTTCAAGGGGCTTCCCACTTTGGCACAAGAAATTTTCATTAGTGTATTGGATCTTGAGTACTGTCATCAGTGAGCTCCTAACAAGCTATAAGGTGCGTGTTTTATGTTCTCCTCCACGTTTCAGCTTTCTGGAATAGTAGTTGCATCCAAGCCTTTCAAATTGGCTTCAGAGTAAAGGATAAAAGGCATAATTTGGATTAGCAAAGATCCACCCGTTACGCAATTGAGTGGAGCAATTAATTATTTCCCTTAATGCCTCCACACATTATTGTCTTCTCCCCTTGAGTGCTAAGATGTCTCAAAGGCTCATCCAGTGCCACTACCAGATGTGCCACTTTTTTCCTATCTTAATAACTTGTTTCGTTATTCAGGGGCTCCAATCTTTTAAAATGTTCCACTGTAGTCACTAAATCCAGTAAAAGCTTTTTAAACTCCCAGTAATAGCATAGTTAAAGCCCTGTAATAGATGTTACAGTTGTCTCTGGGTGTCAGTGCTTACTCCTTCTGTGACCCATCATCACAGATGTCCTACAAGATCAGTAGTGTATTGGTCATTTAGGTCCAGAACTGCCAAAAATCTTCCCTTGTGCTCCTGAGCGCTAAGTGTAGTACAGTGGCTCAAAGGCTAAGCTGTGAACCAGGAGGTCCTGGTTCAAACCTCGTCTTTATCACAAGCTCTTGCTAAGTGGCCTTATCAGACATATAAACCGTCACTCACCTGGGGTACATAAGGACTGCCTCCAGATGACTAGGCAGAGAAAGTGTTATACACTGGAAGGCATCTAGTCCTTTTTCTTTCAGGTGGTCAAGTGTGCCACAAATTACTAGCATGGGTGATTGGGAGTGAGCAAGCTAGTTGAAATGTTTGTGGGGTAGTTATTTTTGTACATTTATTTACGAAGTTGCCCTATATATCTGAAGGACTGCCTTCCCTAGGAAGACAGTTTGAGCCCTAGCCAGGCTGTATTTCGATGGGGCTCAGAGGTAAGAGCAAGACTAAGCAGACTTTGTTTGGATTGGATTGCCTTCCCCACCCTTTTTATTGTGGTGTGCTCTATGATGTGGGGTGGAAAATTTTCCACTGCTTTGTTTTTCCATGGGAAAAAGTCCATTTCATAAGCTCATTAATAAAAATGAACTTATGCCAATTGCAAATACAATATTAGCCAACCCTCACCATTTCAGAGTTGTACTTAAGGTTTTTCAGGTAATTATCCCCAGCATACGTATATGTCATTATGTATGTAGTACATATATGTCTCAGTGTGAAATGGAAGTAATAAATAGTGACAGCAAAACTGAAGGTGCCCCAACAACTTTACTGGAAGAGAGTTGAACTCTGTTGAAATAGATAAGTGGTTGTCAGCATATCATACACAGCTCTTCGGGTTGCTAAAATTAATTAGTGTGTCAACACTTTTCAGTACTGTTGTTTTTTTCTTAAAATTAAACAATGTAAGGGAAGTGCATGCTACTGTCTTTAATTTTTTATGAGTATCCCAATAAAATATTCTACATAATATAACATTTAATTCACATTAAGTGTACTTTAATTTTTTCCCCTCAAATATTTTGGGTCAAATACTTCTGTGTTGAGACAAAAAAATAATATGGGGTACTTTTTTTAGCTTTGTTTACTAAAGACAAGTAAAATAAACATGCTAAATTAGATCTCCCTAGGGCAGGAGTGGGCAATTTTGTGGCCCTCCAAACATTTTGGCCTATGTCTCCCATCAGCTGTAGCCAGCATAGCCAATGGTGAGGGATGATGGGAATTGTAGGGCAACTGGAAGGCCACAAGTTGCCCACTCCTGCTCTAAGCCATCAGAACATTTTCTGATGCAAACTGAAATTTTTCCTATGCAAATGTCTCTAATTTGCATTGGAAAATTTTCCAATTCAAAATTTTCTGGAAAACCCACAGCACTGTGCTATGGATCATTTTATGATACATTAATGTAGCAGGCAGGTTTTTTGTACGCCATCACCTTCAGGTTTTAAGATTGCTATCTTCTCCTTCATTTAACTGCTGAAAGGGTGGAGTTATATTTTCACGCAGGTAGGTGGATAGAACAGGATCCAAGGAGACAAAGTAAAACTTCTTCAAACTTCAGTGAGCAAAGAAGATCAGGATTGTGACCCTTTTCCCCCCACCTCCTTTTCAGGAACGCATTCGGAACCATAAGTACCGCAGCCTGAATGATCTGGAAAAGGATGTCATGCTCCTGTGTCAGAATGCACAGACTTTCAACCTTGAAGGCTCTCTGGTAAGACTCTTCCCAATGATGCTAACTGTGCAGGCTAGGGACAGCATGTCCTTAACCCTAAAAAGGAAGACTTACTGCATTCCTCTCAGTCCCCCAAGGTGTGAGTTGAACTTGATCTCTTTTTCTGGAAGTAAATTAGAACTGTCAAAACTTGACGGTAGACGCGTTATCGTTACAAATCGTTGCTGTGTTGCCTGTCTCTGAGACAATTGGTATGACACTTCTTAAGGAACCTGGTGTGTGAGCAGAGTACATGTGGCAAGTTTTGAGGTTGCACCAAATTATTCTTTCCTATGGGGATTTCTTGGATTTAAGTAGTATGGAAGAATTATCTGGAGAATTGTTCTGTGAAACTCAAAAGTTGGTCTCTATCCTTTATGCGAACAATCTCTACCTACCCTTTAGTTATATCAAAGTTTTAAAAAACTCATCCAGTTAACCTAGATTATATATATGATCGTCAGAACCATTTAAAATAATCAATTGTCAGTTACACATTAATCCATTAAGAGCCAACATAATATCCCATCTCATCTGCAATGTAGGGATAATACTTGCCTGCCTTACATTTTGTTGGAAGGATTAAACAAAATGTGTGTGAAGTGTTTTGAATACTCAGTAGCGCTAAATCAATCCTAAGTATTATTGGTATTAAACCTGAATAGATCTCCCTTTAAACAAAAGCACCATGACAATGTGAAACAAGGGATGACATGGGAACTAGTTTTGTGGAACTAGGGCTTTGCACCATACATGATTTCCATGTACATCTCCTTTTGTGGCTCCCTACAGATTTATGAAGACTCGATTGTGCTGCAATCTGTTTTCACCAGTGTAAGGCAGAAAATTGAAAAAGAGGAAGATAGTGAAGGTGAGGAGAGTGAAGAAGAAGAGGAGGGAGAAGAGGAAGGATCTGAATCAGAGTGTGAGTAGTTTTCTACCTGCTTCCTCTGCCAAGTTTCTTTTGTGAAGTGTGTGTGTTTCATAAGAGGTCTGTCATATGCTGACTAGAGCAAATATTATCTGAAAGGCATAACCAAACCATCAGTAAAGCTGAGATTTCACTGAGCTAAGGTCAGTGTATAGAATGTATAGAATGGAGGCAAGGCCAGGGCGTATGAGGAAAGCCTCATGTTCCCACTGCTTGTAGTGTCCTTGATCTGGATGTGAATAGAAGACTTCTTGATTTTCCTTGATGCAAAAAAGGGGGGTTAGTGTGGAACTACAGATCCTTTTAGTCATTCCTCAAAGCCAGGCAGATTGTGGCTATACTGCTTATTGAACAAAAAGATAGTGAAGGTCAGATGATGTAGTAAAGCAGATTAAGCTGAGGAAGCAATTGACAAACTTCTAGGTACCACTGCGTTAATGTCCCTCAGTTCTATCTTGGTGAAGAGATGAAACCTACACAGGTGTGTGGGGGAGGGGGTGACTGAGCCTGTCCATCCTCCCTATTTTGGCTGTACTGTGCTAAGGGAGAACAGGAAGGCTGTCTCTAGGCTAGGCATTCAGTCTCATCATTTTCTCTTTCTTTTTCCCTCCAGCTCGGTCTGTCAAAGTGAAGATTAAACTGGGCAGAAAGGAGAAAGCACAAGACCGGATGAAGGGTCGCAGGCGTACCAGTCGTGGGTCACGGGCCAAGCCAGTAGTTAGTGATGATGATAGCGAGGAAGAGCAAGAGGAGGTAACGGCAGAATTTCATTTCCCCCAAATAGTTATCAGTGTCCTAGGAGACTCTGGAGGAGAAATTTCTGCAATTATGGTGAAGGGGGAGGGCAAAGGGGAGAAAGAACAGAGAACTTTTATTTTAGGTAGGCAACAAAGCAAACATAAAAGTGGGTCCCACATTGTTATATCCACTTAAGTATGTGGTGTAGTGGATAAAATGTTGGACTAGAACCTGGGATCCCTATTCATTCATGAAGGTTCCTGGGTGACCTTAGATCAGTCACTGTTTGTCAGCCTAACCTACCTCACAGGTGTGTTGTGAGGATAAATTGTGTGGGAGTGGGGCAGGGGACACCGTGTATAAAATGTTAACAGCTAACAAAAATATTTTCCTTTCTTTCTCAGGATCGCTCAGGAAGTGGCACAGAAGACGATTAAGTGACATTCCATGGTGCAGACCTGAAGCATCAGTCTTTCCAAAGCAGAGATGCTGTATTCCCTTAGCTGCAACGGGTAGCGAGAAACATAGTGTCGGATGTGGGTAAACTGTATAAAATTCTTCCATATTTATACTGCAGTGAAGATGTAGGACTTGTTTGTGTCTTGCCTTGTCCTCACATCAGTAGCATTTGTAACAGCATTAACTGTTTTAAAAAGAATTATGAATTGGGGAACACTTGATATATTTTTTTTCTTTTTATGGCAGTACTATTTTCAGTTGCAGTATTGAATCACTGTAGTTTTAACCTGTGGGTGCATGTGTGTAGCAGTCCACTTCCTAGTACTGTATTTTATGAAATAGGTCGAATGGCCAGCTGCCCACCAAGTGAGGAGAGGGTGGCAGTGGCAACTGTGTCAGTGTCACTGGATTTCAAGCAGTAATAAATTAAGCAAAAAATATCTTCATTGTGGTGCATGCGTGAGTTTTTCCCTGCTTGCAGTGGCTTCATCTTGTACTCAAATGACTATAATTCTCCAACCACTGCTTCCATTGCACAGCTCCTTGTCTTGGCTGATTACTCAGAATCAGAGTTGTCTGCTCAAGACCATCATCCCACTATTTTTTTTTTCACTTTACAAACCTTTCTAAAATCCCACCTGTTGCCTTGCCTCTCTTGTGACACCAGTTTTATTAGAGGGAGATGGCCTGCTGGGTTGCAGCAGCTTCTGTGATGATCCAGTGCACCTGGCAGATTTAGGGTTAGGCCTGCTTCATGGGAGCTGGGGGTGAGCATACCAAAGTCCCCCCCCCCCCCCCCGGGTGAAAACTAAGATGGGAGTATCCAAACACATTGCCTTTAAAGGGTTTTAGTCTTTAATGTCACCATTTCAGGTATAATACAGAGGTTTCACTAACCTACACCAAGTTCTTCACACTGCCATACCCCTCTTCCATTCTAGGGCTCACATTCCTCCACTCCATTGGGCTTCTACTTCCTTTACTCACAGTTTTAGGAATCCTTGCATTTTGAAATGGGAGAGAGAAGGCATGGAGAGATCACCCTGGCTTGCAGACATAGGCCTTCTGTGAGGTCGCTCTATCCTTGGGTCAGCAGTGAGTGGGAGAGCCCACAGAGTTCCTCTTCCAACTATGGCCTGAGCCATGTGTATTCCATACTTCCATAGAATTATCACACAAGTGTGGAAACCAGTATCTTATACACAGTGTGATTTTCATCTATAACAGGTTTAGGGCCTTTGAAGCTAAAGAGATCCTTTAAAATCACTGTGGCTACCTTAAAGTCTGAGACAGATTGGGTTTGTGTTGTTGGGGTGGGAGAGTCCTGTCCTTGCCACTTTTTCTCAAATTAGCATGCCATGTATCATAGTCATATAAATCCATGTACTTTGAACACCCAACTAATGGAAACAGATTTATACAAGGTGTACATTTCTGTTGCAGAAAATGGAATTCCTTGAAGCATTTTCTACATGTAGCTCACATAATGCTGGTAGTGCTATTGTGCAACAGGAGAGGATGCTGATGAAGGGAGAAGTCCAAAGCATAAAGCAACACCTGCCCTATTCCCAAGTCTGGAAATCAAGGGATCCTTTCCAGAAAAAAACTAGTTTAGGGGAGCAAAGAAGTAGCAGAGCCAATTATCAAAAGGACCAAGAATTTAATCTTGTTGTATAGGGCCTTAATATACTGTGACTGAAAACTGGGAGGAGTAAATTTGATAGTAGAAAATATTTGGGCAGAGCATATTTGGGCATTACCCTTTAGGATCATCTGTGGCCCTTTCCCAGCCTGATGAACCACACTCCCCTAATACGGCTGAGATTCTTCAGGCAATTGCAGCCCATATACTGGGTGGTACTGTGCATCATCACAGTCAGTATAATTCTGTACCAAGGAGTGGAAGGCCTTCCAAATGGCTGGATCACGACAACAGATGGTGCCACCCCCACGCCATTCCTCTGCACGATTGCGATTCATGTCTCCAACACAGGTCCAGCCAGGATCATTCTCTGTCCCCACACACCACTTGGAATGGTCCTTTCTGGAAAGGAAGGTGGGGGCTGGATCCTGGAAGGCTAGTTCCTGCACATTGTAGACTCTGAAGTGCCCAGAACAGTTGGAAGGGAGGATCCCTCGGGATCTGAGCCAGAACTCGACATAGAGATCACTGCCGAGAGCCTGGGCCAACCAGCCAGAATACAGATCTGGGTAGGGAAATAGTTGTATGAAGAGACTTGAAGTGATGAGGAGGACATACTACCTACCCCCTTTTTAAGCCTGTTGCACTACATCTCCCATCACCTCCCTTTTCAACCATCCCATCTCATCACCTACCGTCACCAAAGGAACGAAACTTTGCAAAGCTGACAAATTCCTTGCCCCCCAAAGATGTCAGGGCCACACTGGAGTTCCATGGCTCCTTATGGATGTGCTGCCCCTCTGAAGCATTCAACAAGGCAGGCAGGTCCTGAGCAAAAGTACCTTCCACACGATAATCATAGACATGGGGCTCAGTGAAGAGCAACTGATTCCCTGGAACAGAGATACATGGTATGGAATATCAGATCTGTTGCCTGGGAAGAGGTCCAGCCTCCTGCTTGAAATCGAGCCCTCCCTACCTAGTAGATTGGTTGCACCCCTTGGAAACCTTCTGAGTGAGGGAGGCTTAATTCCAAAACAGAAATCGTGCATGCACCCAGAAATGGAACTGCGGGCACAAGACACCCATTAGATTTGCAAGTGATGCATCAGCTACCGTGCCTGGCTTCTTGGCTTGAGAGAGGCCTACTCTTTGTGGGTGTGAACTCCACAGTTGCAGAGAGCAGCACATGAGGAGAAGTGTAAGGGATAGCTGGCCCCTTCTCCTCTTGGAAAGGATTGATATGGTACATGCAGACATTCTTTAGATCGGGTGGGTGAAAAGTAGGTCTCCAGAAGTTTTGGACTTCAAGCATTCCTGACCATTGGCCATGCTGGTAGGGGCTTCTGGGAGTTGTCCAAAATATCTGGAGATCTACCTTCTGCCTACCCCTGCTTTAGATGACTGACTGGCACAGCGACAGCCTGTAGCTTCTAATGCCACAGGCCTACAGGGACCAAAGAAGCATCATCTTGTTGAACTTGTCCCAACAGGACACCTATTTTATCTGAAAAGCTTAGCTAAGGAACAGATAACTGCCTTGAATGTCCAGCAGTGGTTATTCTGTTCCTTCCCTTTTTTCTGTTCCCATAAATGACAAAGGATGGACTGTAGCGCGCGCACACACACACACACACACACCCATATAAGAGCCAGAGGTGAAATGTATCATTGGAGTTCTCCCTCTCAACTTCCCATGTCCTATGCCACATTGTCATGGGGACGGAGATAACTTTGGGTTGGATGGTTCTTACAATTCCCCCCTCATGTTACTCTGCAAAATACCGTGTTCCATGATGGTGCTGTATGAATCATCATCAAATCCTATTTTTGCGTAGCACATCAATCTGGAGGAATCCTACTCTGAGGCAGCCTTCTTGCTCTTCCCAACAAAGAGCCTGGAAAGAACCCCCAAATTCTGCTTTCAGTATGGCTGTTCTATCCATATTAAGATCTGAGGCACCTACCAATCTCTTTGAACTGGCTGTATGGATAGGTAACACACAGGAAGGTCTGCCCAAAAGACAGCGCACTCTGGGGCCAGGCATATTTCTTCTCAGCTAGACTGGGGGGGAAATGAGGAGTGCTGTGAAGGAGCCAGAATCCCTGGGTTCTATCCAGAAGGATGACTCCTAAGGAAAAAGCAAAAGGTAATGAACCTTTCCCTCTGTGTGCTTTAGTTTTAGGAATGCAGCAACAGGTGCCAAGATGGCTGGTCTGCCCCCAAGGAGTCCACTAACTCATGCTCCATGCACAGCATGTGACTAAAGGCATGACCATTTGTAATGGAGGAGCCACCTTTAGGGGAAGACACAGTTGGTGTCCTTAGGAGGACCGACCCAAGACATTCTGCTGCCTAAGCATAGCACCTCCCCATTCCATGTACAGAAGCTGACTAGACTGGCAGCTGAATCTTACTTCAACACTGGAGATGTCTTCCACCACATCTGATGGCAGCAATCTACCTTAGGAGATACAGCACACACTTCTGCCCTCCAACATCTTGCCACCACCACCACCTGCCACCTTTCAAAAGCTGCTGCCTGGGACATCTGCCTCACTCTGCCTAATGGTAGGGCCAGCCCTGCTCTTAGGGCACATTTGGAGCAGAAGCACTACCTTTCGTATGGCCCTTAAGGCTGAAGGAAAGCTTATTTGGAGGCTCATCATTGTACAGGACATAGGCCATTTCTTCCTCCTGAAAGGAAAATAAGGCAGGGGGATGGTTAGGCAACTGTTCTATGTCAGTATCATTTCTGCCTCAGCCACACCCGGCGTGGCCCTTATCACAATTTCTCCCCCTTCCCGTGCCTGCTCCTCTACCCAAGTAGCCCATACTTTATGCCCTTCTCCTGAATTGGGTCTTCCTCTCAGAGCCAGCCCAACTGCACAAGTAGCCCTGATAGTTGCATGGGTGGCAAATGTAAAGGCACCAAAGAAGCAGCTGTATGCAATCCAGGAGCAGGGCTCCAGCACCCTCTTGACCCCTGCAAGAGATTCTTGGGCACACATTTGAGATCAGGCAGTGCAGGTTCTTGGAGCCACAAACTATCTTTGGCCTAGCTATGCACCTGCTCCTTATCCACAGGACTCTATTATGTTCCAATGGACCATCATGTATCTGTTACTCATCCCCACTTACTGAAGCATCCCTTTTTAAAATTATACTGTAAGTCACCGTTGGGGTCCTATTTGGACCGAAAGACGATGCATAAATTTAAAAATAAAAATAAAATTAAAAAGACATTTTAAAAACCCAGGCTCTAGATTGCAAAATAAGATGTATCTACCTCTGGTGGACTAGCAGATAGTAGCCTGCCTTGAGTGAAGGCTTGTGTTGAGCAGGAATTAGATCTTCACAATCAGGTCCACCTCTCACACCATTGCCCCTAGCTTGGAATACTGTTAAGGCAGCTTTGCAGCTCTTTTTCTCAGACTTACCAGCCTCCACCTTGTCTCCATGTACAGCTGCTGCAGCGTCCGACCCACAGCTCCCTCAGTACTGTTCATCAGACTCCTACCTTGCACCCAGCCCTGTGTTTGCCCATCTTGATACATGTACCGCATGCCCTCTGCTGGGGGGCTGTCATGGGGTCTGGGCAGCTTGTAGACAATAAACCTGAAACTCAAACAAATCACAAACCTGTCATGAAGGAGGTAGCTGCCTGCCTGTATTATTTTCCACTTAAGACACAGGTGGGCAACATGGCTCTGACGTAGACATTAACAGAAAAAGGTGGAAGATTAGAAAGAGGATTTTAACTATTTCAGGTATAAAATCCTGGAACAAACTGGGAGCAGCTGACATTCTCACAGGGTAGCTAAGACTGATCTGGAAAGCTTTATACAGTGCCATGCATAAGTACTCACCCCCTTTGACTTTTCCACATTTTGTTGTGTTACAATCTAGAGTTAAAATGGATTTGACATTTTTACCGTTTGATCTACACAACATACTTAAGACTGTGAAGGTGCAAACTATTTTTTTTGTGGCACAAAAGTGGATTAACCAAAAACAAACTGGTATTTCTTGGTTGCATAAGTATTCACCCCCCTGAAGCAATACTTGGAAGAAGCACCTTTGGCAGCAATTACAACTGTGAGTCTTTTGGGGTAAGTCTCTACCAGCTTTGTGCATCTGGATCCAGCAGTTCTTGCCCATTCTTCTTGGCAAAATTGCTCAAGCTTTGTCAGGTTGATTGGGGACCATTGGTGAACAGCAATTTTCAAGTCTTGCCACAGATTCTCAATCGGATTGAGGTCTGGCCTTTGACTGGGCCATTCTAAGACATTCAGGTTCTTGTTTTTAAACCACTCCAGTGTAACTCTGGCTGCGTGTTTAGGGTCATTGTCCTGCTGGAAAGTGAACCTCTGCCCTAGTCCCAGGTCCCTTGCAGACTGAAAAAGGTTTTCCTCTAGAATTGCCCTGTATTTGGCTCCATCCATCTTGCCCTCAATCCTGACCAGTTTGCCAGTCCTTGCCAATGAAAAGCATCCCACAACATGATGCTGGCATCACCATGGGGGGGGGGGTTGTTCTCAGGGCAATGAGCACTGTTGGCTTTGTGCTGCACACAGCATTTTGCGGTAAGGCCAAGAAGCTCAATTTTATCTCATCAGACCAGAGAACCATTTTCCAAGTTTGCTGTGTCTTCCACATGCCTTTTGGCAAAATCCAAACGGGATTTGATATGGGTTTTTTTCAGCAATGGCTTTCTTCTCGCCACTCTTCCATAAAGCCCAGCTTTGTGGAGCATCCAGGTGATAGTTGTCCCATGGATAGTTTCTCCCATCTCGGCTGTGGATCTCTCCAGCAACTTCAGAGTTACCATTGGCCTCTTCGTTGCTTCTCTGACTAATGCCTACCCTACCGAGTTACTGAGTTTTAGAGGATGGCCTTCTCTAGCAGAGTCATGGTTGTATCATACTTATGTACCATAAATCCATTTTGTAATAATGGATTTAACAGTGCTGTGCAGGATGTTCATAGTTGGGGGGGGGGGTTATAACCCAACCCTGATTGGTGCCGTCTCCAGAACTTTATCTCAGACTTGTTTTGATAGGTCCTTGGTCTTCACAATGCCACTTGTTTAGATATGCTCTCCAACAAACTGGGGCCTTCCAGAAACAGGGGTATTTAATCTGAGATCATGTGACACGTGAATTGCACACAGGTGGACTCCATTCAACTAATTATGTGACTTCTGAAGACAGTTGGTTGCACCAGAGCTTATTTAGGGGTGTCAAGGCAAAGGGAGTGAATACGTACACAACCCAGACATTTCAGTTTTTTATTTGTAAATCATTTTGTAAAATATGTAGATTTCCCCCCGCCCCCACTTTGACATTATGGACTATTTTGTGTAGATCAGTGACAATAAATACGAATTAAATCCATTTTAATTCCAGGTTGTAACAGAACAAAATGTGTAAAAGTCAAAAGGGGGTGAATACTTATGCATTCATAAGTATCAAGTAATGGTATTGTACTTTTCCCCAGACAAAATTGGTTAGTGACCCAAGGGGGCAAGGACAGAGTGATTTCCACACAGTATGCTTGGCTGTGTTGTATGTGTCACTTGGAATTCACTATTCAGCAGGTACAATCCACACATTTGTATATTTAAAAAGCAGGTATCTAGCCCTTACGGTTGCGGGGAAGAAGTTGAAAATGTGGTGGTAGTTTTGGACAAAGGCTAGACCCAAAGAGCCTACAACTATGTCAGAGAAGTAGGAAAGCTGAAAAAAGAAGGGGAAAAGAAATCTATATATGTTATCTTGGGTTTTGTAAACCACCTTGGAAGCTTTGCTGAAGGGCAGAATATACATATAGGGCGCAATCCTATTCAGATAGGCGGCCGCCTCTGAACTCGGAGGCAACCGCCTATCCAATGCAGGGCAGGAGAAGCATGAAGGGGATCGTTCCCTCCGTGCTTCTCCTGCCCTGCATTTTCGGCTAGATGGCCAATTGCAACTGTCTAGCCATGGCAGGGCTGGGTGGGGGAGGAGGCTGCTGTACGACACATTGGATGTGTCGTACAGGCATTTCTGCCCTCCCCGCCCCAGAACGCCCCCTGGAATGCCCCTTTTTGGCTGCTCCACACTCCCCTTGCAAGTGTAGAGCATGGGGCTGTTCCACACTGCCTTGGAGGCAGCGCAGAAGAACAGGGAGGTCATTTCTCCGGGAACCAACCTCGGAGCACAGGCTCCAAGGGCGGTTCCTGGAAAACCAGATAGCCTATGGCCATCTAGCCACTGTCTAGCGGCCATAGGATTGCTCCCTCCAAAAATAGGATTAAAAATAAATCAGATGTAATGGACACACACCAGTCCACAGGATGGCCAGAGTCGTCATAGCAGGAAATGCTCCCATAGGCGGTGTTGTGGATGAAGGCCGCAGACAACAGCAGGATGGGCAGCATGATGCCTTCGTCAGAGTTCCTGCAAGGAAGACAGAAGCAGCCGTGGCTGAAGACCAGGACAGCAGCCATGACAGTGTATGTGGGGGCCTTGTGCCCTGAGGGTTATTCCAGTCTCCCTCTCTGAATGTTCAGTTTTCATTACAATTAAAATTCTCCAGCTCTTTTACTTACGTGGGCAGTTTTCTACCCAGTTGTTCCTCAAGGGAGCAGGGAGTGGAGGCTGACTCCTGACAGATCAAGCCATTTTCTCTTTCCAATATGCCCTGCTCCACAATATTCTCTCCTAACCTCCTTCACCCCTTTCCTTCTTTCCCATTTATTTCCTCCTCCCCCCTTTGCAGCAGCAGGTAAAAGCCCTCAAATACCAGTTCTTTGTCATTCATTGGTAGAAGAGGTCCCAACGAGTCTGTGTCAATAAATGTTTGCCTCTGATCATGTGAAGAATGCCTTTCCTTCAGCAATTAGCAACTACTATCACCCCAGCCAACATATTTCTGGGATTTGATCAAGAAGAGGGAAGAAGGCAATGCACTTCTTGATTCCAAAAGGGAACTTAAAAGTTCAAATATAGTTTCAGCCTCATAACATATGCACAGGAGGATTTACACCCAGCATCTGTGGGTGCTCCCAGATCAAGGAGCTCCTAGTGAAACCAATCAAAAGGCATTGTGCAGCTATTTCATCTTTCTTTCCTTTCTTTTTTGGTGCTTCCAGACAAGGCGTCTGTCATGCCATCGCCCTGAGGCAGGGCATGACAGAAGACTGAAGCAGCTGTGGGAAAACACAGGAGGATTACAAGTGGCAGATGAGGCGGCCTGGACCCCCTGTGAAGTTCTGGGAACGAGGCAAGGCGATTTGCCTGATGAAAGCCTCGTCCGCAACCACCCCCTCACTGCAGTGAAGCACCCCACGCCCTCACTTCACTCCTTGTGGGAGAGAAGGCTAAATAACGCCTAGCCAGGGATGCTTTCTTCTCAGCGACAAAGCAGCTTGGCAACTGACAAAGGCGCACAGGTGGGGAAGGTGGCGAAGGCGGAGCGGACTCCAAGCGACTCCCCTTCGTGGCTTGCCTTACCAGGCTGTCCGCCGGACCGTCCGCCGCCGTCTCAGCCTCGTGAAAGCGAAGGAAGTGGCGAGCAAGCAGAAAGCTCGGCAATCCCCACTTCCCCAAAGGCAGCTGGAGGAGGGGGTGTCACGTGCCCGTGGCCCCTCCCTGCCCGCCTGCCCGCCTGCCGGCCGGGCTCCCTCCCGCCCCCCCTCGGCGGGCGCCCTCGCCGCGCCTTGCAAGCCGGGGTGCGCCTCGTGCGGGGGAGGGGTGACTCTTCCGGCGCCGCAGTGCGCCAGGGCTCTGCGGCAGAGCGGGCCGGGCGCCCGGCAGGAGCTCGGGCGCACCTGGTGTTGGGAGAGGTTGCCGCATGGAGCCTGGGAGAGCAAACGCGCTCGCCCTCGCGCGGAGCAGGAAACAGCTCTCTCCGCTCGCCGCGCGCGGGCCCCCACACGCGCTTCTTTTCCCAGGCAGTTCCTGAGGGAAAAGGAGGATAGGACCCAGAAAGTTTATTAGGTCAAACCCTGAGGCCACCAGCCAGTCTTGTAGTCTCCATTATGGGTGACCCAAGATACATAAGGGGGTGCTTCCAGGTGGAGGGGTCCCAACGCTAACTACCAGAAGGCATTGTGCAGCTGTGCCACCTTTCTTGCCTCAATGGATTTTTTTTTCTGAAAAGAAAAAAGATGGAAGAAGTGATGGGAAAACATGAGATGGCTACAAATTGAAGACACACTGGCATCTGCACCCCCAGTAAAATTCTGCGAATGAGGCGGGGCAATTGCACATTTAAAGCCATGTCTGGAAACACCCAGATTTCCCACAGTAATAAGTTAGAAGAAGTGGCGGGAAAATACCGGGGGTGGGTGGTGGACAAGTGGATGATGATGTCTCGACCCTCTGTAAAATTCCCTATATTAAGCAGGGCCATTGCATAACAAAAGTACCCATAGACGTGTGTCTGTAGAAACAGAATCACTGTTGCAAAAGTTCTGCTTAGGCTTCTAAAAAAAATCAAAGCCATATAAATGTTATAGAGCTTAACTAGACAAAGAACACCTAATTGCCAGTGTGATCCAATACTGAGCTCTAAAATCCTTAGGCACAAGAGGCTACTTTGCTGCATCTGTGCATGGATGGATGCTCTGGCACTGCCTTCCTCCAGTCAGAAACAACAGCACCACCCCTGCCCCAAACAGTAATTCATGCAGACGAAGTTCCAGCAGCCTTCTCCAGAAACAGGCCCATAGTTGCTTGGGGAATCTGCGTATATTGTTGCCCCAGTTGAAACAGAGATCCTGCTGTTTGAGAGAACCTCTCTCTCTCTGTCACTACCACCTCTCAAAGTTGATTGCTGTACTCAGCTCTGACTCATAAATCCACAGTTGCAGGCTGGGAAGGATGATAAAGGTAAAGGTGTCCCCAACCAGTCGTGTCCGACTAGGATGTGGTGCTCATCTCCATTTCTAAGCCGAAGAGCCAGCGCTGTCCAAAGACGCTTCCATGGTCATGTGGCCAGCTTGACTGAACACCAAGGTGCACGGAACGCTGTTACCTTTCCCGCCAAAGCGGTACCTATTTATCTACTTGCAATTTCTTGCTTTCAAACTGCTAGGTTGGCAGGAGCTGGGACTGAAGACGGGAGCTCACTCCATCACGCAGCACTCGGGTCTCGAACTGCTGCCCTGCCGACCTTCTGGTCTGCAGTTCAGCATCTTAACCACTAAGCCACCACGGCCCCGGAAAGGATGATACAACCCACCTAAACCCTCAGCAGATATAGCATGCTGCGTGGGCCATCATAATTATTTCCATCTTAATATGATGAGCTGAGACCTTCTCTCTTTTCCCCAACTTCTTACCTATATTGATCCCATTCATCATCTGAGCACCACTTTTTCCTTTCTTTTTTAGGAAATCTAAAGTAAACCAATCACCCATGTAATACATCCCATTCACACACACCCCATCAATGCACGCGCACACACACACACACACACACACACACACAATGGCACAAACATCTTTAGAAAGCATGGATCTAGTTTTCAAAGCAAAGCTACTTTTCCTGCTTCCTGGGACGCTTTTGAAAGCTCTGTGTGGCCTCTGCCTCTTGCTGGGAACAGCTCAGTACTGGAGGGGCAGACACACCAGAAACAGAGCAGGCTGCATGAGGTCCATGGGCCACAAATTCTTCTCCTCAGCTCTGTGTGTTCCTCCCTCTTCTAACCTCCACCCCCACACCCTTCAGCTTTTTGTCCTCCCATTCCTACCCTTATCTGAACCTGATCTCTCCAAGGGTCCATTTGGTGACATACATGGAAGGGAGCTGCTCTTTGGAATGGATTTTGCCTGGTTTCAGACATGGAAGTCTTTTCTCACAGAACAGAAAAAGTAAAAGGTGAGGTTCAAGTGATCCACCAAACATGGGGGCTGTGCACCCTCTGTCCATTTCAAAGGATGTAAGGTACATGGTGGATTGAAGGGAACACTATCCTCCCGTTCCTGCCATCTCCGAAGCAGTGCCCACCCCCTACCCCTAACCATATTTTAAGATTAAAAAACAAACACTCTCTGTGCTGGAGAGGGTATGAAGCACAGGGCACCCTCACCCCCTTATAGTGGGAATGTAAGTTTCTTCAAGAGTTCTGGTCAGAAATCTTTGCAGAATAATCTGGGAACACCCAACAAGTGATAACACTGAATCATTCTTTGGCAGAGTTATCTGTATGCAAAGGCTTCTCAGGTCAAATTTGTCATAAGGGCTTGTCTCATTACCATTAACGAGAGCCCATAGAGAAGATGAAAAACACTGGAAGCAGAGTGTAGAATACACAACGAAGGGCAGGCAGGTAACACTGTCAGAAAACTGACCCAGCACAGCAATGGGGTCAGAGCAGGGCAACCAAACTGAAATTTAGTTTCTGTTTTTGCCTTACATAACACCGGAAAGAGGTGTATTTAACCACCAATACCTCACAGCTCCTTGTGTTACTGTACATGGCTTGACATTTAAAAACGAAAAGGAGTGCTAATGTAATACATGCAAACAAAGCTACCAATGTACTTAAAACTGTAAATAATTACTCTCTCCTCTTTGGTGTTCATTTGTTAAATGTGTTTATTTAAAATAGCACCAGCATCCACACACACACCATCTTAATTGCCCCAGAATGGCATTGGGGCCCCGCTTGTGCTGCCTGGTAAGCTTGAGGTTGTGGGTAGATGAGATGGGTGTGTGTGTGCATTTTTTTCCCACTGTTGCTGGATATACGAATGGTCAGGAGGGGCATGTCTGCACACATAAAAAGTTGTAGGGAGCTCCCTTGAGTGCCATCTTTTGGCAGAAAGATAGGATATAAATAAATAAGGAGAGGAAATGATCTGTTTTTGTCTTCTACATTTAATGCAAACAAAAATATATCAAAAAATAAAATTAACAGCATTATCTTAGTAGCAGGGGTATTAACACAGACCAAACAAATCTCCATCACACTTGTATGTTAAAAGCCTGCATAGAAAGAAACATTTTGTAGCCCATCTAAATGGAAATAATCTATTTTGAATCTTGGCTTCCATTTAAGGAAGACTAGTAGCTTTTTTCCCTGGTAAGTCTGCCCCCTGGTGTCCAATATACAGAAAACAGCCAGACGGAAAGTAGATAAGAGAGACTCTGGTGGTTTATGGGCATGTATGATCCTGCTTGCCCTTCTCCAATCTACAGAGGGCCATGATTTTTCAAGGCATTTATTAGTTGTGTTTCACAGATCAGAAGGACAGCGCTCATCATACAGGACTCTAATTTCTTGGCAGTTCTGGGAAAAGGAGGTTTGGGAGGAACGTAAATGGCACAGGGGAAGGATCAGCTTTCAGAAGACAGATGGAATGAACAGGCATGGCCTGAGCAGTTTTGCTGCCTCAAGTGAGGTGGCAGCGCTCTGTCTCAAAACCAGGTCAAAACCCAGACTGAGATGAGTTTGATATAATCAGTATCTTCCAAAAATGTCTGCACTTGCCCAGCAACTACCCTCTCAAGCACCTGACCCAGAAAAGGAGTATTAGTGACTGGGCAGTGATTGGTATAAACCTCCAGATCCAGGGAGAGGTTTCTCAGGAATGGAGGTACCACCAGTTCCTTCAAGGCGGTGGGCACTGCTCCAGAAGGCAAAGAAGCATTCGCCACTCCCTGGATCCACTCAGCCAGCCCCTCCTGGCTGGGTCAAATAAGTCAGGATGGACATGGGTCAAGAGAACAGGTTGTAAGCCAAACAACTACAAGCATCTTGTCTACATCCTCAGGCCACAGCACCTGAAACTGATCCCATACAGGTGAACCACACAGTGCACTGGACACCTCACCAGCCACAAGCGGTGTTCTAAGTGATGTTATTCTCAAAGCGCCTTGACAAATTATCACAGCAGCCTTCCAAGGGTTCCAACATGGGGTTCACTGGGGAAGATGACAACAAACCCCAAAGCACCCAGAGAAGCTCTGCTGGATGACTACTTGAGGATGCAATAAAGGCAGCAAAGTAGGTCTTCTTTGCTGCCCTCACTGCTGCACAGTAGTCACTATGATGCACTGTCATGCATTTCTGGTTGGCCTCACAACAAGTCTTACGCCACTTAAGCTGTAGCCATCACCCAGCCCGTTTCATCGCCTGGAGATTACCAGTGAACCAGGGAGCACCTCGGGCTCCACAGTGCCAGAGGGTTCTCAGGAGTTATTGTGTCAACAGCCCATTGTGTCTCACCGTTCCATAGTGTGATTAGAGCCTTGACAGGATTGCCAGCTCTGGCTACCAGAAATTCCCGCACTGCATTCAGGAATCCATGGTTCTATAAGATACCGGGAGTGAACCTTCTTAATGGGTCTCCCATCCCTGCAGGGGGAGACTGGCACTGTTAGAACAAACTTTACCAGATAGTGGTCTGACCATGACAGTGGGGTAAATTTAAACCCCCAATATCTGGGCTACCACCCTCACATCCAGAGGCAAGGGCTGAGGGGTTCATTACACAGGGGCAGAAATCTGCATCAATACCAGGGTTTTCCCCATCTGGTTTCATCACGGGATTAGATCGGGCTCCTTGCTGTTTCTTTCTCGTTATATTTGTTTCCTTACCTTTTCACAGGGCGGCTAGTTTTCCACAAAAAGCCATTACATGTGCTGGGGGCATCATGAAATTTCCTCCCCGATTCCTGCCCCTCCCCCGCCACAGATTATTGGTGGTTTGGTTGTGATTGACACACAATGCAAGTAGACAACAACCTCCACCGAGCTGCCCGAACCCTTCTCCTGCTGGAATGCTGGCATGCCAGCATGTTGGCCATGCTGTGTCGCGGAGTAACAGCCAAAGCAAAAGTTGGTGCATCGCATTTAGCCACAGCATGGTAACAAGCCGGCAGATCAGTATACCAACATGCTCACCACCTTGATGTCCCTGCTGTTGTCATCATGACCGCGCTCCCAACAAACTGAAACAATCGCCCGCAGTGGCACACAGATGGCAGTTTCTTCGTGCTATGGGAGAAATATATGAGGGGGGGCGCATGGTGCTCCTGTTGTGTGGGCTGAAAAAATACTGCATTTTTTCCGTTTGGGAATAATATGGGATAGATGGGGGAAAATGGTGGGAAAATCACTGGAGGATTATGACATCGTGCAATGGACCAGCATACTTCCGAGAGCGGCCAATCATGAATGTGTGATAAATTGCAGGTGTAAAGATGCCCTCCATTGGGGGGGGGGTGCCCTACCCTATGCATTGGCTGATGACAAATGGAGACAACCCCATGCTTGTCATGGAGGCCATGAAGTTCCAAGCCAGCTCAGTCAAAGCTCTCTGCAGGGATGGATGGATTTTTGGTTTCTCGCATGCTCATTTTTTAAAAAGTCTCAATATATTCCATCCCACATATGAAGAAATGTGAATTCTGATAAATTCTTATAAAAAATGAATTGAAACAAAATTCTCACCCATCTCAGGAGTGCAATTTTGCTCATTTTAAAGGAAAAATTCCACTTTTTTCTGCTGTCATTTGGCGGCAAATTTGGTGGCAGTGCAACGGGGGAGGGGCAGGGGTATAAATTGCATTTGATTTGTAGAAGGTAATGGATGGTGACCAATGCATAATAAAATCATTTGTACTGAACTCTTGAACTCTTAATATCATTATTTAACTTTGCCATTGCAGCATAATCCTGTAATTTTGTAATCCATTTTTTATCATTAGGTATGTTCCATCTCATCCAATATCTTGCATAAAATATTCTAGCTACCATCATATAACGAGTAAATTCATATTGCAGTCTTTATGCTGAGCCATGGTTATATGACAGTAAATAAAGTAGAGGATCTAATTTGGCTGAACATCCTAGAATGTTTCCCATCAGTATTTTTATCTTCCTTTGGCTACTAGACAAACCCACCACCTATGATAATAGTCTCATTTTTGTTTTACATTTCCAACACATGTTAATGTTCATTTATAGCTCACCTTGCTAGTAGCAGACTCTAGACACTTTAGTTTTTGACTTATTTCTGATGCGTACTCATGTTTTTCCATTTCTTCACTGGCTTTCACTTACGTTGATCTTTTTGACCGTATTCTGAGATGATATATCCCCGTTTGCTCTTTTCAATGTGGTTTCGTTTTTTATGTCTCTGAGACCCTGCTTGGCTGATAGAGGAAATGTTTAGGTTTGGTTTCCTTTGGTTCAGAACAGTTTGCAATCATATCTCCAAGAGCAACCTATTTGAAATGCGCTTGGCCACCTTCCCCTTTCACTGCCTTTTTCCTCCCACTTTGGAACATATGAAGTTGATTAATGGTTGCAGCAGTGCAGTTTAAAGAAGCTCTTGTGACCCTGTGATTGAATGCATTGGCCTGGGATCACACTTGAGAAAGAAATCAGTGACAGATGAAATCAGCTGCACAGGCCACAATTAAAGAGTCTAGCCTGTCACACATGAGCTTTCCTCTGGTTGCAAATAACAGGCATGAGTAAATTCCAGTTAGGACCATGACAGAGCAAAGGGTTAAAGCTCCGCTTGTCGCTCATAATATAGTGCCAGTCTAGTTTAGACACCCCTGCACTGGCTATTTGTTAAAGAAAACTCAACCATACTATGGCAAACCATGTGATAAATGTCATGTCTAGTTTGGTCCTGGATTTCAGGTAGAGACAAGTTTGGTTTGCTTACTATTACACTTTATTAAAGGACATTAATGACAGGAGCATAAATGCCTTCATGACGATAAATGGGGCAATAGCCTCTTGGGCTGGATATAGAGCAAGGGAGCTGAATGGGGCTGTGGACATGGATGGCTGGAGAACCAGCCACGAAGGAAGCGGAAGAACAGAGCCAACAGCAGGATCAGGAGCACAGCCTTCGCTAAAGCCCACAGCAGGCTCCAGGCAGCTCGAACAGTAGGACGTGGGAAGGATCTGCAAGAGAGACAAGAGGAAAGAATGGCCTAAAGGCAGAGAAACAGGGTATCGATTAAAGCTGTAGGGGGAAAAATACCTAACACAAAGTCTGTTGCACAGGTTGGTATGGTTCCCAGTGGTTCACACATGCCTTCAGGGAGCTCTTTCCATATCAATCTGTATGCTATTGAGCTCCTGCACATTTCAAAGGCTTATAGAGAGTATTCTAAGGTGCACAGTTTACATGGGATGCTGGGTAAGCCTCCTGAGCCTCACCTTCGCCCCATATGAGCTGTCCTAGAACACACCCAATGCTTCCTTGTGGGAAACAGCATTGTGTGGATAACATGTCTTTCAGGGATGCTTGGCCTTCTTTACTGATCTTCTCATTGAGAAACCCCTGCTGTTTCCAAGAAACATACCATCCCTTAGGAAACAGCCTGCAAACCACCAGCCTACTCCATCAATGCATGCTGCCTATGCCTGCCTCTTCTGTCCCCCATCCCAGACTCTTCTATTTCATGTCTTCCCATTCTACTATATCCAAATTCCATCCCTCTGAAAGTCCATTGTGTGACTCACATGGAAAGGAGCTTCTCTTTGGAATTGATTCTGCCTGGTTCCAGGCATGGAAGTCTTTTCTAGGAGAACAGGAAAAGCAGAGCGTGAGGTTCATGTGATCCATTAAGCATGGGGAATGCGCAGCCTCCATTCATTACAAAGCAAGTAGGGTACATGGTGGATTACAGAAGAAAACACTCTCTCTCTGAAGGCAACAGGGGATTAAATAGGAAGAAATGCAGCAAGAATCAACACTAAAACCCCTGGTTTGGTTTTCTAGTTCTATGCCACCTGAATTTTGAAAAGCGCTTCTGGGATGCTGAGGACAGAGTTTATGTGCTATCCTTTCCCCCCTTCATTCTGTTTAAGCCACAGGAATGACTCTGACTTGCTTCTTTAAGACAATTCACATGAACCATATATGTCCCAGTCCTGCTCCCCCTACTCCTGCACTCTTGTCAAATCCTTCAGGCCCCTCATACCATCTGGTCACATGCTCGTTCCTCCCAAAGAATGCCTCCAGCTGGGTTTTCCGCCTGTCCAGACAGCACTTCTTTCTGGAAGCTAAAACAGAACATAGCATTAAATTTTTCGAGTGGGAAGCCATCTTCTTCCCACTCAGGCCAGAATAAATGCAGAAGGTAGGACAGGAAAGGACACAGCTTCAAGGACACAATGTCATGTGGGCCCCAGACAAAGTTCTCTTGATAGTATTTTCTCCCCTTTGATCCCACTTCATTCCCAGGGACAATGTTACATTGACTCCTGGGTCTCCAAAGCTGTGAGTTTACCCAAGTGACATCTGCAAAAACATGGGCGACCCTCCTCCACTCTTTCTTTCATAGACACAGAATGCTTCTTGTGGATAAGCATTATGTCTCTGGACGGCCAGCTTTAGCAAACTCCAGAACTAACTTCAATAACTATGAGCAGTCTGCAAGTTTTGCATTTTAATTGATAACATATAGTTAACCCCAAAACATGGGGGTATTTGCTTGTGTTTGTTTACAGTTTCCAGCCTATAATCCCAACATTCATGTTGCTATATTCCCTCTGATACATGTAACTACTGCTCCCACTTTACAGACAGGGAACTGAGTGCAAGACTGTCCTGTCCAGGGCCATCCATTCCATAGCCGAGCTGGGATTTGAACCCAGGGCTTTGACCAACATGCTGGCTAAATCATTCATTTAGCAGATCAGTTTGCCTCTCTGCCTCATCACAACCAACCAGGATAATGTATTGGATCACCCTTACAGCGCTACTTCCTGCTGAGCTTCCATCACACTGTCTTCCAGAAGGGTGATGTTTCTGTGGAGCTCCTTCAACATTTTTGAGAAACAGAGGGAAAAAGAACAAGAACCCTGCTTTAGAAATCCACACACTCCATACCCCAGTTCAAGGAATCAGGCTGCAGACTCTACAGTGAACCATTAACTGGAAGGGAAGAGAGAATCTGAGTACGATATGGATGTCTGGTCCTTAGGACTCCAGGTTGGGAAGCATTGTATGTCATTTAGCAACATCAGACTGCAGTCAGAAGGGGAATCAGATTCTTCTAGGAATAGCAGAAGAAATTTAGCAGGCATGGTCCCAGCTGGAATCATCCCCTGCCCATGCCTACTATTCACATCTAAGGGCCAAACTACATGGAAATCATCCTTTCCCTGGCTGCTATTTGCAGTAAATAGCACCTTTGCAGGCAAATAGCAGCAGGGAGAGAGGTGAGCAGTTTTCGGCAGGAGACTGGTATAGGGTCCAACCTAGATCAGGACCATGTCCTGAACTGAGATCCCATGGCTGCTTTTTCATCGAAATAAAAATAGTTTAAGCACGCTTTTTTAAACGTGTGAATAACATAACATATAGTTTGGCACTAAAACTTTTTGATATCTAAGGCAGAAATGTCAAATGGCAGCTCACTGTGTTCTGATGGGACATCTGCCTGTTTCAGCGCAGCCCATGCAGAAGAATCTCTTAACGGATTCACCCCCCAGACGCCAGATCTGATGGTTCCCCACCCAGCTTTGGGTGTATCCAGGCATGCATAATTTTAGCACAGCACCAGCTGTAGAAGGGGACTCACTATATTTTGCTCAGACATACAATCGTCTTCCCAGGATCAAGTTCAGGGAAAACCTGTCATCCTTACTTGCACCAGAAGTTGCAGTACACAGTGCTGACTGGATAGTAACAGGTAAAGCAATTAACACAATCCGGTCCCCCCTTCTCCCCAAAGCAGATTTTCAACATTTAAAACATTGGTTCTGCTTTTAAATGGGCAAGGGAGATAATAAATATACATTCGACTGAATAATTGTACACGTCTCTTTAAAAAGTGTGTGCTTTTTTTAACCAGGCAGCAGGGAGAGGTTCAAGGCCAACTACTAAATCAGTGTTTGATTCACTGGCCAGTAACCAGTACAGTTGTCAAATTGGTTGCAAAGGAAAGTAGAAGCTACGCTCAAGCTGGGGAAGAAAAAATACAACACCCTGATTTGTATGTCTGTTTGTATGCATACTTCAATGGTGCCCCAAGTCTGCCACCTGAGGCGACTGCTTCACTTTGTCTCATGGTAGGGCCATCTCTGTGACTCCATTAGGACCGTGAGTAGGGTAGTGTCAGCCTGACACATGCAGCAACTGTGGCTCTTGGAACAGAGGCTGGCTGGGTAGGTAGGACATACCTGGCTCCTCAGAGACAATCCTTGGATGGTGGTGCTCAGCTTCTCAATCTGGTGCTGTTTCTGAAATCCCCACAACAAAACAGAAGTATTTTGGTCTGATTTCAACCACAACAAAGAAGACCTGTCTACCCCTAATTGCCTTCCTAGCAATCCTTCCTAAGGATTAGCCAATCTCACATTTAGGCACTTGGGACTGCCCAGCTTGGGGTGTATTCAGGCAGCTCCTAATGCTAACGAGTCATTACTCTTCCACTGCAAGCTAGAAGTGGAATTGCAATTGACTTTCCACACAATCTTGTGCATTTTCAGTAGGTACATCCCACTATGATCCATCCACACCAATGCCATTAGTGCTACTCCTCCATTTTTTTAAAAAAGAACATGGTTTTAATATGGATAGTGACTTATCAGGCAGCTAAACCTATCACAGCTCAACGACATATTTACTACAGAATACTATAGGGACTATACCCTTTGCAGTAAGCACCATTTTTATCACAGGTTTTAAAAAAAATTGACTTTGAAATAGTGCTAACACACATTTTTGGCTATTTTTTTAAATTAAGAACACAGTCCTATGTGATCTGCCCTGGGTACTCAGAGGCTTACAAGTGTCCTATGCAGAGCAGGAGGTATGTGGAACCTCCCGCTCTGCATTTAAGGCATCGGGGAGGGAAGGAGGCTGGGGTGGCCACAGGATTTGTCATATGGCTGCCACCCCAGTTTCCTCCCCTCCCTACCCCTGGGAATGCCCCCTTTTCCCGTCTCCACACTCTATTTTCTGAGCACAGAGAGGTAGCCAGTGCAGTTCTCTCCATGCTGGCTAGGGGGGCGGGGGAGGCAGGGAGTGCAGTTTTCTGGCTCCAAGGTCGGAGCCCCGTTTCTGACCTCAGACCCAGGAAACCGAACAATCTTATGTCCCCCAGATGCTGTCTAGGGGGCGTAGGATTGCTCTCCACAGTAGTGAAATACCACTTCAATGAAAGAGTGTTATAGCACCATACCCCTAAAATGCTATTATATTTAAATAAATTATGGGGAAAACTCTTTCTAGTCACTGACGTTTTAGGAAGTTCATTAATGGATGTGACCAGAAAGGATTTTTCAATGGTTTTTTTTTTTTTTTAATAGTATTACAGGGGTATAGCACTATATCCCTATAATACATTTTAAAATCATTTTTAAAAAGTTATTTTTCTGCTATTAACTACCTTGTTAAAATATTAGTGACTAGAACAGTTTCAAAGCTAGCCCCTGCCTTGATTTCCATTTAAGCCAAAGGCAAAAAGTTCCCCCATTTTGCCATCAGGAATGTGGGTACATTGAAGCCACAAGCGTATCTGAGTTTACCTGACTGAACTAAAATGATCAAGGGGCTGGAGCAACTCCACCATGAGGGAAGGTTACAACAGCTGGGATTGTTTAGCTTGGAGAAGAGAATACATGACAGAGGTGTGCAAAATTATGCATGATGTGGGGAATGTGGATAGGGAGACATGTTTCTCCCTCTCTTATAATACTAGAACCTGGAGTCATCCCATGAAGCTGACTGGTGGGAGATTTGGGACAGATAAAAGGAAGTACTTCTTCACACAGCGCATAGTTAAACTATGGAATTCACTACCTCAAAATGTAGTGATGGCCACCAATTTGGATGGTTTATAAAGGGGGTTAGACAAATTCCTGGAGAAAGCTATCAATGTCTACTAGCCCTGATGGCTATGGGCTACCTCCAGTACCAGAGGCAGTATGCCTATGTACACCAGTTGCTGGGGAACATGGGCAGGAGGGCACTGTTGCACTCATGTCCTAATTGTGGGCTTCCCATGAGCAGCTGGCTGGCCACTGTGTGAGCAGAATGCTGGACTAGATGGACCCTTGTTCTGATCCAGCATGGCTCTTCTTATGTTCTTACCTGTCTAATCCTGTCATTCCTTGTCTTCCACTTGGCCTCCCATTCAGACAAGTGCCTCTGTGGAAATGAGGAGAAACAGAACATGCTTGCAACAGCCTTCTTCATTCAAATGAAAATGCCCAGCCAGCCACCTGCCATCTGAGTTGTCCTCTAATCCCAGTAAGCCTTGACCTTACTTCTGTCCCAGAACTGGGATGTGACCCTAGATTCCTATGGGTGTTTCCAGACAAGGCTTTTATCGCACCACCACCTTGCCTCATTAATTGGATTTCACATGGGGTCCAGACGACAGTATCTTCCACTCATAAACCTTCTAGGTTTTTCTACTGCTTCTTCTGCCTTTTTTCTTAAGATGGAAGGAATGGTGGGAAAATGTAGGAGGATTATGAGTGAAAGACAATGTTGTCTGGACACCTCCCCCACCCCCGTACAATTCTGTGAATGACGCAGGGCGATGGTGCAATAAAAGCCTAGCCAGGAAGCACCTCACATGTATGCATGTGCAATAGAGACAAGATGCATCTGCTCCATTTTCCTAGGTTTAACATCTACATATCCAAGAAAAGAGGCTAAAACCGAAAGAATGTCAACTCTAGCAACTCACTGACAAGATTTTTATAAAAAGCACTGTCACGATCCCCTAAAACAGGCATCTGCAAAATCTTCCCAGAAGGCAAAATAGGACCCATGATTTATCACAGACAACTACCAGAAAAATAAGGGTAGTTGGCATGTACAGTAGCAAACTGTATGCACGACTGCTTATTCCACACTTTTTTCCTACCTACAGGAGTACTTTGCTGGTAGATTCTAGCATTGCTGCGAGGTTCTCCTTTGGTTTCCCAGTCTAGCTGGTCCTATACTCAGATGTACAAAGCATCTGGACCTCACCTTCAGTTCATTGCCTTCTGTTCTTAGCTCCTTCAAAATGTCCTTGCTGGACTTCTCCTCCAACTGTTGCTTGAAGACCTGTGTGTAATTATAATAGAAACCAAAGTTTTCAGGAGTGGATGTGTAAAAGGAAGCAGTCCTGGGGAACCCCTTAAAGACCTGAAACCTGGGTCAGCAACCATGTTGTGATCATTTCAGTAAGACCTGCTAAGTATTGTTCCACACTTTTAGACCATTTTCTAGAAGTTGCAGCAACAAATATTAAGTGTGCATGTGTCTTATGTTTCCTACTGGGATTCCAGAAAGCTCTCACCTGACTAGAACCATTTGAATAAGATTCTCAGATACTTGGCTGAAGCACACACTTCTTGGTAGAGAGAAGGAAAGAGGCAAAAACAGGGTTGGTCTCAGGCACTTTGACTCCCTAAGCAAAAAATATTAACATTTGACTCATTTTATTGGCCTGCCCACCCATCTTCACCTGTTCTCCAAAAAGGCTTTAGACACATTCATGCAGAATAACTCTATCAACAGCTATTCTCCATGTTAGCTAAATGAAACCTCCATGTCTGGAGGCAGCATATCTCTCAATATCAAATGCTTCTGGGGATAAGGAATGGGGGAAGGTTGCCTTTACACCCTGCTTGCGGGCTTCACCAAAGCATATGGCAATCACTATAGGAAACACTATACTGGACTGGACGAATCTTTGTTTGATCTAGCATGGTTCTTCTTATGCCCTTTCATTCCAGTGTGCCTGCCTAAAGGACAATACTTGGCATCAGCTGCAGAACTGCTGATGCCCCCACCTTCCCTTTTGCCAGACACGTCTTTCCCCCATAGGGTTCGAGGTATTCTGTCCTTCCATCACTCCTGCAGTTCCAGAAAAATCCCTACAACTTGCTGAGGAAATGGCCTGGGGATGGCGGGTGGCAAATTGTGGCTGCTGTTGTATTCATATAGTGACAGTTCCCCCCCACTTTGTGTTTCAGGACTTTGTCCTGAATGGCTAGTATGACCAGTATCATGAAACGAGATGTGGAGTCCATCAACGTTGCTTTGCTTGACCCGAATTTAAGGGCTCCTGTCCTTGTTCCTATCTTCCAACCTATTCGGAATCGGAAAGCTCCCCTCTCTATGCTTAGAGGGCTCCCGCCCAAACCATTTCCCAAGCTGAAACTAGGACCAGAAAGTTCTAGCAATACTTACACACAACGAACAGTTGCCAGCATTACCGACGCCACCCACCAGCAGGGGTCATTTGGCCACTCTACCCTTCCTCATCTCCCCCTAGATTCCAGTTTTTATATGCATGAGAATCAAGTACTAATGCTTTCTTGCACTACTCCACTTAAGGCTGCCCATGAAGTGCTAAAGAAAATAGAAGATCCACTGAGCACAAATAAAGTGGCCTTGTAGGCCCCTTCCAACCCTACTATTCTATGAAAGCATGTGCCTGGGAGAAAGCTAAGCCCTCCTCTTTGACACACTAGTTTTCAACATGCAATGAGTGTTTGGTGACCTAGCCAAAGAACGAACAAACAAACAAACAAACAATTCCTCCTTTGCATCCTGACATGATACTGTCTAGCAACAGTTTAATCACTTGATTCTGCTGTATGTAGAAACTGGGCCTTACAGTCAGGAACAAGGGATGGGAACAGTACAGGACAGCTACTAGGGATAGGTGAGAAATTTGCTTTATTGAGGATTTTTTATAGATTAACCCAATCCACACCTCTCTAAGCAAACTGAGATAGAGTTGCATACCAAAATCTGCATTTTTGCAAGCTTCATGATGCAGCTCATCTCAGGAAAAGTGCCCCCCCCATGCCCATATTACAGGAAAATGTGCAAAAATGCACGTATTGAGAAAATATATGCACACAAAACTGCATTACAGCACTGTAAAGTAGTTGGAAAAATGAATAAATTTTAAAATGTGCACAAAAAGGTATACATTTCCATGCCAATTTCTTTTTGACATCTCAGGATTATGTGGAAAGGGGACAGAATGAGCGTGATCTTAAAACATCAGACAATCTCGGCAAGACTGAGATTGCCACAGACCTGTCAATCCCTGTTGCCTACAACTCTATCCCCTCAGTAGACTCACCTTTTTTTCCAATTCTTTAACTGTCTCAGCCATTCTCTGATTTTCTTTTTCCTGTAATTTAATGAAGAGCAGGAACAAGTGATTTCCTGATTTGAGGCTCTTAGAGCTCAATCCTATACATGTCTACTCAGAAGTAAGCCCCATTGAATCCCATTGGACTTACTCTCACGTGAATATAGGATTGCAGCCTTAGTCATTAAGCTGCACCAGCTCAGAATAAAGAATTTTAAAATGTGGTTTGCTTATCAAAACAAACCTGCAGTAAGTATACCAACATATAAAATTTTTTGTTTCTCTAAGAATTTATGTAGAGCCTCATGTGGCGCAGGGTGGTAGGCGGCAGTATTGAAACCGAAACGCTCCCCACGACCTGAGTTCGATCCCAGCGGTCTCGGGTAGCCGGCTCAGGTCGACTCAGCCCTCCATTCTTCCGAGGTCGGTAAAATGAGTACCCAGCTTGCTGAGGGAAAAGTAGTCACGACTGGGGAAGGCAATGGCAAACCACCCCGCTATAGTCTGCCATGAAAACAGCAGCATAAGCAGGCATCCCTCTAGGGGTCAGTAATGACCCGGTGCTTGCACAGGAGGAGCCTTTCCTTCCAAGAATTTATGTAAGTATTCAAATAATAAGAAATAAATGTAACAGAATAGATGCATCTAGAATGGCATGATTAGATTTTTAATGTGTTTATGGGAGTGGAATATCATTGACACCAGAAAGAGAAGCTGTGGGCTCAGAAACAGAACATAAAAAGAGCCGTTTATAACAATGATCTCTGCTTAATGTACAGTTTCAAAATATATTTGTTATAAGTACTATTTAAAACATTGTTCTTAAAAAGCTTTAATTGTTCATTCTAAGAAGATATGGTAACATTATCTTTTCTTCACCCTCAGGCACACCACATGGAAACAGATAGAGGTTGGGCTCTATATATCAGATTTCTGCCCAGAGGTAACGGTTGCATGGAGGGGAGGAGGAGGGGGAGGGCTTCAGGTTTGTTCTATCAGGAAAGGGGAAGAGATCAACCACAGATAAGAAGGTAAGAACTGACTAGGGCTAGATTTACACAGTGCTTCTAAACAGTACTGAAGTGCACTGATAACCATTTGGGTATATTACGCATTCCGTATACCACTTTTCTAGCATTATTTCCGGCTTTTTATTCTGTATTATCCAAAATACCACAACAACTGTCACTGTGTGCACTACGAAGTATAAACGTGCAAGAGGGATATAGCGTTATTGTGATGGGATCGTAGTAATATGATATGAGGGGTAGATCTGACCTTGCTGGATCAAATGAAGAGACCCATATAGTCCAGTATTTGGAGGGCTATTGTGCATTAATGGTACTTGTTGTTGTTCAGTCATTAAGTCGTGTCCGACTCTTCGTGACCCCATGGACCATAGCACGCCAGGCCTTCCTGTCCTCCACTCTCTCCCAGAGTGTGCTCAAGTCCATATTCATTGCATCGGTGATGCTATTTAGCCATCTCATCCTCTGCCGTCCCCTTCTCCTTTTGCCTTCAGTCTTTCCCAGCATCAGGGGCTTTTCCAGGGAGTTTTCTCTTCGCATTAGGTGGCCAAAATATTTCAGCATCAGCTTCAGTATCTGCCCTTCCAATGAGCAGTCAGGGTTGATTTCCTTTAGGTTGGACTGATTTCACCTCCTTGCAGTCCAGGGGACTCATAAGAGTCTTCTCCAGCACCACAGTTCGAAAGCATCAATTCTTCGGCGCTCAGCCTTCCTTATAGTCCAGCTCTCACAGCCATACATTACTACTGGGAAAACCATAGCTTTGATTAGACGGACCTTTGTTGGCAAGGTGATGTCTCTGCTTCTTACTATGCTGTCTAGGTTTGCCATAGCTTTCCTCCGAAGGAGCAAGCGTCTTTTAATTTCATGGCTACAGTCACCGTCTGCGGTGATCTTGGAGCCCAAGAAAATAAAATCTGTCACTGCTTCCATTTCTTCCCCTTCCATATGCCAGGAAGTGATGGGGCCAGATGCCATGATCTTCGTTTTTTTAATGTTGAGTTTCAAACCAGCTTTTGAACTCTCCTCTTTCACCCTCAACAAGAGGCTCTTTAGATCCTCTTCGCTTTCTGCCATTAGGGTGGTATCGTCTGCGTATCTGCGGTTGTTCATAATTCTCCCGGCAATCTTAATTCCGACCTGTGATTCGTCCAACCCAGCGTTTCTCATGATGTACTCTGCATATAAGTTAAATAAGCAGGGTGACAATATGCAGCCTTGTCGTACTCCTTTCCCAATTTTGAACCAATCGGTTGTTCCATGTCTGGTTCTTACTGTTGCTACTTGACCCTCGTACAGGTTTCTCAGGAGACAGGTAAGGTGGTCTGGTACTCCCATCTCTTTCAGAATTTGCCAGTTTGTTGTGATCCATACAATCAAAGGCTTTAGCATAGTCAATGAAGCAGAAATAGACGTTTTTCTGGAATTCTCTTGCTCTCTCCATGATCCAGCGAATGTTGGCGATTTGATCTCTAGTTCCTCTGCCTCTTCGAAACCCAGCTTGTACTTCCGGTAGTTCTCGGTTCACATGCTGCTGAAGCCTAGCTTGTAGGATTTTGAGCATCACCTTGCTGGCATGTGAAATGAGCGCAATTGTGCGGTAGTTTGAACACTCTTTGGCGCTGCCCTTCTTTGGAATTGGAATGTAAACTGACCTTTTCCAGTCTTGTGGCCACTGTTGAGTGTTCCAAATTTGTTGGCATATTGAGTGCAGCACTTTAACAGCATCATCTTTTAGGATTTTAAATAGCTCAGCTGGAATATTGTCATCTCCACCAGCTTTGTTGTTAGTAATGCTTCCTAAGGCCCACTTGACTTCACTCTCTAGGATGTCCAGCTCAAGTTCAGTGACTGCACTATCATAGCTATCAGGGACATTCAGATCTTTCCTGTATAGTTCTTCTGTGTATTCTTTCCACCTCTTCTTAATCTCATCTGCTTCTGTTAGGTCCCTGCCTTCTTTGTCCTTTATCATGCCCGTCTTTGCACAAAACATTCCCTTGAGATCTCCAATTTTCTTGAACAGATCTCTAGTCTTTCCCATTCTGTTGTTTTCCTCGATTTCTTTGCATTGTTCATTTAAGAAGGCCTTCTTGTCTCTCCTTGCTATTCTCTGGAACTCTGCATTCAGTTGGATATATCTTCCCCTTTCTCCCTTGCTTTTTGCTTCCCTTCTTTCCTCAGCTACTTGTAATGCCTCATCAGACAGCCACTTGGCTTTCTTGCATTTCTTTTTCTTTGGGATGGATTTAGTTGCTGCCTCCTGAACAATGTTACGGACCTCCGTCCATAGTTCCTCAGACACTTTGTCTATCAGGTCTAATCCCGTAAATCTATTCCTCACCTCCACTGCATATTCATAAGGGATATGATTTAAGTCATACCTGAATGGTTTAGTGGTTTTCCCTACATTCTTCAATTTAAGCCGAAATTTTGCAACAAGAAGTTCATGATCTGAGCCACAAACAGCTCCAGGTCTTGTTTTGACTGACTGTATGGAGCTTCTCCATCTTTGGCTGCAAAGGACATAATCAATCTGATTTCAATATTGACCATCTGGTAATGTCCATGTGTAGAGTCGTCTCTTGTGCTGTTGGAAAAGAGTGTTTGCTATGATCAGCGTGTTCTCTTGGCAAAACTCTATTAGCCTTTGTCCTGCTTAATTTTGAACACCAAGGCCATGCTTGCCTGTTATCCCGGTGATTTCTTGACTTCCTACTTTAGCATTCCAATCACCTATGATGAAGAGGACATCTTTTTTGGTGTTAGTTCTAGAAGATGTTGTAGGTATTCATAGAACCAATCAACCTTCTTAGAACCTTCTTCGGCCTCAGTGGTTGGGGCATAGACGTGAATTACTGTGATGTTGAATAGTTTGCCTTGGATTCGTACTGAGATCATTCTATCGTTTTTAAGATTGTACCCCAGTACTGCTTTTCCCACCCTTTTGTTGACTATGAGTGCTACTCCATTTCTTCTAAGGGATTCTTGCCCACAGTAGTAGATATAATGGTCACCTGCATTAAATTCGCCCATGCTTGTCCATTTTAGTTTGCTGATTCCCAAGATGTCGATGTTCAATCTTGCCATCTCATGTTTGACCACCTCCAGCTTACCTTGATTCATTGATCTTACATTCCAGGTTCCTAAAGAATATTGTTCTTTACAGCATCGGACTTTCTTTTCACCACCAGACACATCCACAGCTGAGTGGCCTTTCGGCTTTGGCCCAGCCGCTTCACGCTTTCTGGCGCGACTTGGAAATACCCTCTGCTCTTCCCCAGTAGTGTATTAGACACTTTCCGACCTGAGGGGCTCATCTTCCGGTGTCATCTCTTTTAGCCTTGTGATACGTTCCATGGGGTTTTCTTGGCAAGAATACTGGAGCAGGTTGTCATTTCCTTCTCCAGTGGACCACGTTTTGTCAGAATTCTCCCCCATGACTTGTCCATCTTGGGTGGCCCTGCATGGCATAGCTCATGGCTTCACTGAGTTACGCAAGCCCCTTCGCCACAACAAGGCAGTGATCCATGAAGGGGCTAATGGAACTTAGGGAATTCCGTTTCCACAGAATTGCCCCACTCCCTCCAGTCCATGCTCCGGATGAATTACTAAGTTTCTAACACTTTGAGGTAATGCTAATAAGTCACAATTCTAATAGGAGATACTACAGAATTGAGGTGTTGTGTGTCTACCCCATAAAAGCAGAAGAAGGGATTCTGTCTTAATAGATTGTAAAGTCACAATGAACTAAGGGGAGTCATCCTTCCTTTCAGTTCATGGGGCCATTCTAGGGCCAGCTATCCTGCTAGACTTTGAGTACAAATTTGCAGGAGTATCTAGAAGACATGATGCCATGCAACTGATCCTCACATCTCTCTCTTGATGGCTGTGTGAAGGGATGGGGAACAGGCCTGTGGAGGAGTTTGTGGGGAGAATAAAGGGCCTTCAAAATGCCCTCTAAGGGGCTCACTTGCTTGTTGAGGTGCAGCTGGCGTTGGCGGCTCCGATTCTGGAACTCCTGCAGGGCTTCTTGGGTTTCCTCCAGCTCCTCTTGCAGTGCCCGGGTCTTCTTCTCCAGAGGTTGAAGACTGCAGAGGGGAAGAGTCCACTGTGTCCCCAGTACCTACTGTGCCAGGGACCTAATAACAAGTTCTTCCCTTACCCAGAAGTGCCCTGGCCTTCCTACCACGGACTTCTGCCCCTTCCACTTCATCTTACCAGGCAGAACTGGCCTGTAATATTCTGCTCCCTGCTGCCCGCCCCCTCCCCCTGCCCCCCAGCTGCAAGGGTCTTCTTTATATAATCTGAGAAATAGGCCCTCAAATCCTGTGCAGTTTTGCAGAATGTGTTTGTTTTTTAGATTAAGCCACTATTGAAAAATTGTGCTAAATATATTAATCAGAGGCATGGCTGCTGCTGCTTCCTGTCAGCCAACTAATATTCAGGCAACAAGCAGTCCAAAGCCTTTACTGAAACCTCCATACACATCCTTCTGCAAATCCTGAACAGCCACTTAATGGTTTTTGTACTGTTTCTCATGTCCTGTTTCCAATTTTAGAGAGCCAGTTTCTCTCCAGCTCCTGCAGGGAGGGGCAGCAACATTGTGGACAGCAAGAGCCTCTCACCTCTTGGCTTGTAGCAAGGAGCAGAGCTGGGCCTGATGCTCCAACAGTGCCTCATATTGCTTCTGCCAGATTTCACCATGGGCAAGTTCTTCATGAATCCACTCCTGCAGCCAAGCATTCTCCTCTTCAAGGTTCCTGGGTTTAGATGGGGAAAGACTGAGTGAGGAGTGAATGGACATTAGAGGCACTCTTGTGAAATCCAAGAACCAGTACAAGTGGGAGACACTCTTGGTTCCTCAACTCTGATTTGTGTCTAAAGACAGACACCTGATAGTTGCCTGTCTTGCCTTTAAATTACATGATTTATGTAGTCTCATGATTCTTTTTGGAGTCCTTTTTTCTTTGACATCAGAGGTGGGAAACAAGGAGCTCTCCAGATGTTGGGAGACTGTAATTTCCATCAGCCCTAGCCAGCATAGCCAATGGTGAGGGATGATGGGATTTGCAGGCTATCACAGCCTTGTTGTGGCGAAGGGGCTTGCGTAACTCAGTGAAGCCATGAGCTATGCCATGCAGGGCCACCCAAGACGGACAGGTCATGGCAGAGTTCTGACAAAATGTGGTCCACTGGAGAAGGAAATGGCAACCCACTCCAGTATTCTTGCCAAGAAAACCCCATGGAACGTATCACAAGGCTAAAAGAGATGACACCGGAAGATGAGCCCCTCAGGTCGGAAGGTGTCCAATATACTACTGGGAAAGAGCAGAGGGTATTTCCAAGTAGCGCCAGAAAGAGTGAAGCGGCTGGGCCAAAGCTGAAAGGACACTCAGCTGTGGATGTGTCTGGTGGTGAAAAGAAAATCCGATGCTGTAAAGAACAATATTGTTTAGGAACCTGGAATGTCAGATCAATGAATCAAGGTAAGTTGGAGGTGGTCAAACATGAGATGGCAAGATTGAACATCGACATCTTGGGAATCAGCGAACTAAAATGGACAGGCATGGGCAAATTTAATTCAGGTGACCATCGTATCTACTATTGTGGGCAAGAATCCCTTAGAAGAAATGGAGTAGCACTCATAGTCAATAAAAGGGTGGGAAAAGCAGTACTGGGGTACAATCTCAAAAACGATAGAATGATCTCAGTACGAATCCAAGGCAAACCATTCAACATCACAGTAATTCAAGTCTATGCCCCAACCACTGATGCCGAAGAAGCTGAGGTTGATCGGTTCTATGATGACCTACAACACCTTCTAGAACTTTGGAATGCTAAAGTAGGAAGTCAAGAAATCACCGGGATAACAGGCAAGCATGGCCTTGGTGTTCAAAATTAAGCAGGACAAAGGTTAATAGAGTTTTGCCAAGATAACACACTGATCATAGCAAACACTCTTTTCCAACAGCACAAGAGACAACTCTACACATGGACATCACCAGATGGTCAATATTGAAATCAGATTGATTATGGCCTTTGCAGCCAAAGATGGAGAAGCTCCATACAGTCAGTCAAAACAAGACCTGGAGCTGACTGTGGCTCAGATCATGAGCTTCTTCTTGCAAAATTTCGGCTTAAATTGAAGAACGTAGGGAAAACCACTAAACCATTCAGGTATGACCTAAATCATATCCCTTATGAATACACAGTGGAGGTGAGGTATAGATTTCAGGGATTAGACCTGATAGACAGAGTGCCTGAGGAACTATGGACGGAGGTCCGTAACATTGTTCAGGAGGCAGCAACGAAATCCATCCCAAAGAAAAAGAAATGCAAGAAAGCCAAGTGGCTGTCTGAGGAGGCTTTACAAGTAGCTGAGGAAAGAAGGGAAGCAAAAAGCAAGGGAGAAAGGGGAAGATATATCCAACTGAATGCAGAGTTCCAGAGAATAGCAAGGAGAGACAAGAAGGCCTTCTTAAATGAACAATGCAAAGAAATCGAGGAAAACAACAGAATGGGAAAGACTAGAGATCTCTTCAAGAAAATCGGAGATCTCAAGGGAACGTTTTGTGCAAAAACGGGCATGATAAAGGACAAAGAAGACAGGGACCTAACAGAAGCAGATGAGATTAAGAAGAGGTGGAAAGAATACACAGAAGAACTATACAGGAAAGATCTGAATGTCCCTGATAGCCATGATAGCGCAGTCACTGAACTTGAGCCGGACATCCTAGAAAGTGAAGTCAAGTAGGACTTGGGAAGCATTACTAACAACAAAACTAGCGTAGATGACAGTATTCCAGCTGAGCTATTAAAAATCCTAAAAGATGATGCTGTTAAAGTGCTGCATTCAATATGCCAACAAATTTGGAACACTCAACAATGGCCACAAGACTGGAAAAGGTCAGTTTACATTCCAATTCCAAAGAAGGGCAACGCCAAAGAGTGTTCAAACTACCGCACAATTGCGCTTATTTCACATGCCAGCAAGGTGATGCTCAAAATCCTACAAGCTAGGCTTCAGCAGTATGCGAACCGAGAACTACCGGAAGTACAAGCTGGGTTTCGAAGAGGCAGAGGAACTAGAGATCAAATCGCCAACATTCGCTGCATCATGGAGAAAGCAAGAGAATTCCAGAAAACGTCTATTTCTGCTTCATTGACTACGCTAAAGCCTTTGATTGTGTGGATCACAACAAACTGTGGCAAATTCTTAAAGTGATGGGAGTACCAGACCACCTTACCTGTCTCCTAAGAAACCTGTACGAGCGTCAAGAAGCAACAGTAAGAACCAGACATGGAACAACCGATTGGTTACGACAAGGCTGCATATTGTCACCCTGCTTATTTAACTTATATGCAGAGTACATCATGAGAAATGCCGGGTTGGATGAATCAGAGGTCAGAATTAAGATTGCTGGGAGAATTATCAACAACCTCCAATATGCAGATGATACCACCCTAATGGCAGAAAGTGGAGAGGATCTCAAGAGCCTCCTGTTGAGGGTGAAAGAGGAGAGTGCAAAAGCTGGTTTGAAACTCAACATTAAAAAAACGAAGATCATGGCATCTGGCCCCATCACTTCCTGGCATATAGAAGGGGAAGTAATGGAAGCAGTGACAGATTTTACTTTCTTGGGCTCCAAGATCACCGCAGACGGTGACTGTAGCCATGAAATTAAAAGACGTTTGCTCCTTGGGAGGAAAGCTATGGCCAACCTAGACAGCATAGTAAGAAGCAGAGACATCACCTTGCCGACAAAGGCCCGTCTAATCAAAGCTATGGTTTTCCCAGTAGTAATGTATGGCTGTGAGAGCTGGACTATAAGGAAGGCTGAGCGCCGAAGAATTGATGCTTTTGAACTGTGGTGCTGGAGAAGACTCTTACGAGTCCCCTGGACTGCAAGGAGGTCAAATCTGTCCATACTAAAGGAAATCAACCCTGACTGCTCATTGGAAGGACAGATACTGAAGCTGAAGCTCAAATATTTTGGCCACCTAATGCGAAGAGAAAACTCTCTGGAAAAGCCCCTGATGCTGGGAAAGACTGAAGGCAAAAGGAGAAGGGGACGGCAGAGGATGAGATGGCTAGATAGCATCACCGATGCAATGAATATGAACTTGAGCACACTCTGGGAGAGAGCGCAGGACAGGAAGGCCTGGCGTGCTATGGTCCATGGGGTCACGAAGAGTCGGACATGACTTAACGACTGAACAACAACAACAAAAGATCTGGTGGGCCACACAGTCTACATCCCTGTTTTATACAATGCAACCTGCTGAGGTTGCAGAAGAGGGGGAAAAGTGGCATGGTGTTGGAGGAGGTGGGAGAAGAGGGATTTCTGATCCTATGCAGAATTCCTTGCATAGGATCAGGCTGTAAATCTACCCCCCTAAAAGCTAACATTGTTTCTTCATTTGCCTGCCCTAAAATAAAAGAAAAAATTGTTCTCCCCGCATACATGTTTGTAGCTATCCTTACCCAGGTGTCATATTTTCTGTTGGCTAAACGTTCTAGGTTCCTTCTGTCTTTACTCAGTTGAGAGTTTTACATCTGTGAACCTGTTAAATGCACTCAGTCCAGTCCTTTAAAGTGAAGAAGTTGACTATAATTAGAACTCTCTCTCTCCTACCCACCCTCTAAAATGTGGGTTTGATCCATTTGTTCTGTTACTCTTGGTAACAGCGCTAATGTGACATTGTTAATGCCTTTATCCCTTGCGTAGCTGTTTTTTTTTTTTTAATTAAACAGTGGAGGGGGGGCAGCTGAATCAGACTGAGACCATGGCACAACAGGAGGAGGGCTTTAACCCTTTGGCCCCACCATGATCCTGATTTGAATTTAGTATATCTCCCCACACCCCCATGCTTACTGTTGGCAGTGGAAGGAAAGCTCTCATGGCCCAATTGGATCTGTGGCAGAGTCAAAGGCTTAAAGCTCCTCTAGCCCCTTGCCACACTCCTGATCTGGTTCACTCTTCTCTGCCCTTATTTACTTATTTTTTTAAACAGCCACACAGGCAATAAAGATGTGAATAACATTGCCTCTTGTTTGGCCCTCACTATTCTGCATTTGGTGAGCTGAGGATGCCTGCATTTCTAGAATGTTCTTCCCATGGTCTTACCAAACCCCTTGCCCACAATTAGCTCTCTCACAGTCAAGCAGCAAAAGAAAAGTTGTCAGAAACATACCCAGGACTTCTTTGCTTTAGTTTGTTGCCTCGACCCAGTGCCACATCCATGATGCTGAGTTCTTCAGTTAGCCAGTCCCTCTTCTAGAGCAAACTCAACACATGTGCTAGCATGGATGTTGGGAGACTCTGAAAAAGAGCTAAGAGAACAAGCTGTTCTAGATGAGGAGGGGAAGTAATGGGAAGAAAGAAGAGAGAACCTACCACATCATGAAAAAGCAAAGGTAGCTGTGTTGACAGTAAGTAAAATTCCCAAACCCATATTAGTGTAATACATTTATTAGGCCAACTAAAAGATCACAAAAAATGTGCAAGCACTTGAGATCTCCAGATCTCTTCATCAGGCAGTATGTTATAAAAATAGGTTGGGGGGGGATAGGGGAGTGGAAAAAATCCAGCTAGTTGGTGATGGAAAACACTACTGAGAAGAGCTGGATTTTATATTTTCAAAAATGGAGGATCTAACATTTCTTGCTCCTAGCAGCCCTCGGGGGAACTGCAGATCCAACTACTTTTGGGACTCTGAACTTAAAGAAATTTTCCCCTCCTCCATTTTCCCCTCACCTGCTTTTTATAACTTCTTGCCTTATGAAGAGTACTGGAGATATTGAAAGCTCCCACATTTTTTGTGATCTTTTGGTCGGCCTAATAACGGTATTACTCTAATATGGGTTTTAGAACAAGCATAGGTATAATTCCAAAACTATGCATCACAAACGTGTGAACAAAAAGTGAATGCAATTTAGGAGAATAGATACTTGGCACATGAAGCACTATACCCATTTTTGTGAGCATTAAAGGAAGGATCATAAGGCATTTACCTGATTTCTGCCAACTGGGGCCAGTCTGAGCCAAACTGGGACATCAGTTTATGACCACCAAGCAGTCCAGCCCAACAGATCTTCTGAGATTCATCACCAAGCCTGGTTGCCATGACACAGCCATAGGTTGCTTAGCAACCACCTTAGCCCAGCTGTGCTGTTTCCATGCCTATGTGCCCTTTTCAGCCAGTTTAACTCAAGCCTCTCTTCAAATCCAACAATTCTTCTTTGAACAGTCTCCTTCAATGGAACAATAAAGAAACAATAATGCACAGTCCACAGGAAATAAGGAGGTTATCACAAATTGTTGGGTTCAGTGAGAAATTATTGGTGGATGCTGGATAAAAAAGATTTAGGCCTGGTAAAAACAACGTATTCTCTCCCAGGTCTTCTGAGCCTCCTGCATCTTTGCTGGCTTACTTTTGCTGGCCAAAAGTAAAAGAAAGACACCCCAAAGGAAAGTCTCTACCAGTTTATCTCAGACTCCTAGGATCCAGCTACAGCAGGCCTGGCTAGCAGATCCTTGATCTCTCCACCCACAGTATAAACATAGACATTTCTTATGTTGTTCAGTCGTTCAGTCGTGTCCGACTCTTCGTGACCCCATGGACCATAGTACGCCAGGCCTTCCTGTCCTGCGCTCTCTCCCGGAGCGTGCTCAAGTTCATATTCATTGCATCCGTGATGCTATCTAGCCATCTCATCCTCTGCCGTCCCCATTTCTTATACTTGAATACAATACAGAGCTGGGGGCAGCACACCAGCCTCGAATGCCTCTCCTAATGTCATGCTACGATAAAGATCAGCCAGAAGTTCCTTCTTTCTTAATCCATCTGCGGACCAAATTTGTACAAGATGAGTATGCAGAGAGGCATTGGTGATTACTCTAGAGTTGTGGAACTCCTTGGAGATTCTGACCTTTGGCATCTTCCAGAAGAACTATGTAACTTTCCCATTTGATAAGCTTTTAGAGCAGGAGTTAAACTGCTACTGTACTTTTGTTAACTGACAGGAGGGATCCTATCACTATGACCTTATGAGGCATTTATTGTGCACTCATCCTTCCCTACTCACAGTTGTTTACTGGTTCTTGAGAAACATTGTGCCACTCCAGTTTCACTTCTGTGTCTAAAGAGCACTTTTGGCAAGTTTTTTTTAGAGCAGGGAAAATGTGTATTATTTGTGACAGTGAAAGAAAAAGATGTTTTTCACTTCTGTTATTGCGTTATTCTGCTATTTTGCAAATTGTGGGGGAAGCAGTAAAAGACTAGAAGGGCCTAGAAGATCAGGGGTTGCCAATTTCTCAACTGGCTCCTGTGCCCTTAAAAGCAGCTTGATGATCTATAGTTTTCAGCAAGTGGTAATGCTTATCTCCATGCCCTGAAAAGCTTCAACTTGCTGATTTCTCCAGATCATGTTAGCGAAAGATTAGATCAGATTAGATTGTCAGCTTGTGGGCAAGGACTATCTTGTTTTACTGATTATATGTAAGCCACTCTGGAAACCTTTTTGGCTGAGGGACAGGATAAAAATGCTTCACACAAGCAAACAAGCCCCTGTGGGCAAACAGTAAGAGACTATCTCCAATAGCTGGAGATGGAAAAAGCACATTCGCAGTTGTGTTGCGTTCATGCAAGGAAGTGCCTTGAAGTACTCAAGTCATTGATAAAAGATACCATTGCGTATGTGCCAAGAGTCATGATGAGATCATCATGCCCACATGAGTAAGGTATAACTGAGCATGTGCAGAACCTTTGTGGTGTTATCTTAATATGATTGGTTGGTTGTAAGTTGCCGCCAAATGTTGCTATTGGCTGTGTGACCCTTGCATGGAGGCTGTCTTGGAGGTGGAACGGCCCGGCCCAGAGGCTGCCTCTTATATATATGTGTGTGTGTGTGTGTGTGTGACCATTTTGGAGGTGTTGTTCTCTCAGGAGAGCAACCTCATGCATGAATACAGTGCTTTACCCAATCCTCTGAACATGTGTGACTTCCAGTCTTTTGGACCACAATTTCCTTGACAAAAGTCACCTAGAGCAGCAGTCCCCAACGTTTTTGGCACCAGGGACCAGTTTCGTGGAAGACCATTTTTCCATGGACCGGGGGGGGGGGGGTGTTCGCTGGCGGACTTCCGGCCGCTGGGACGCCAATGGCGTCCGCATAGCGGACGCCATTTGTGTCCCTGTTCTTTGCAGTAATAGGCTACATAAAGATTTACATAGCCTATTACTTGAAGAACAGGGATGCAAATGGCATCTGCTACGCGGACGCCATTTGCGTCCCAGCAGCCAGAAGTCCGCCAGCGGCCAGAGCTGGCTGGCAGCTCCACAGACTCACCCCTAAGTTCTGCCCCCCCCCCCGTGGACCCCAGGTAAGGGGGTTTCGCACACCCGTACTACAGCCCAGTTCCTAACAGGCCATGGACTGGTACCGGTCCGTGGCCCGGGGGTTGGGGACCCCTGACCTAGAGGGTCTGTAGCAGAAAAGGAAAGGAAATAGTCTTCATGTAGTGCTCAGATCTCAATTCTGCAATAAAACCAAAAGTAAATACAACACATTAACAGCTTGTTTAGGGGGAAAGGTTTCAGCCTAGTGTTTTTCCAGACATGCTACATGCTACTCCCCTATAGAAGAGGTTTTTTTAATGGGCAAACTGAATCATGTGAGCCTCAGCAGCTTACCTGAAGTGCCTGCTTGCCCTTCTCAGAGTTCTTTATCTTTAAACTGGACTTGGACTGGAGAGCCCTTTAAATAGAGCATGCTGCCAAATAGAGGAAGTTCCTCTGGCAACCCTTAAGCTAAACGGCTGTCCTCTAAAAGAGGGCACATGGCCACCCTAGTAGCAATTGACCTCAAAATGGTCCTTCTCTGCTGGCTTTACCCAGAATTGTTTCTGACCAGGCACCTGCCCATGGAACACTTTGGTTCCGACTGCCATTACACAAGATGTTATATGAACTGCAGCCAAAAGGGTAATGTGTTATCCCACCACCTGGAACAATTAAGGATAGCACTTGGCTCATCTCACTGTGGCCTAAACAGAATATAGATGATGCAAGAACTTCTGTTATGATGCATCACTTGTTATGTAGCAGTTAGAGGGCAGCTGGTCTGGCTGTACCATGACACTGGGTAAAGCAGTTGCCTCAGACACTTAATTCTGAGTATCATGAAATGGCAGCAAATTCTTATTTAATTTATTATTGTTCTGTTTTACTGTCTGGGAAGGGCAGAGGTGATTGTAGGATTTTCAGCCTCAGGTGCCAAAATAGCTTGGCTGGCCTAGGGTACTACGTACCTGGCTTTAAAGGGAGCATAATTTGCTGCTCCACCCCGGGCAGAAAATATCTTGGTCTACAGGGATTACAGCATTTAATACACAAGAGCATGGGGCAGGTTGTAGGAAAGGTAGGCGAAGGAAAAGCAGGGTCTTTGGGGAGAAGTTTGATTCCTGCAGGATGGTGGGAAGGCAAAAAGGAGCAATCAAAGTGCTGTAGCTGCCAGTGCTGGCCCCAAATATGTTGCTGCTCTCAAGCTGCTGCTGTGTATCATCTGATAGGTTTGTCCCTTGATGCTGCAGAGGATGCTTAGCAGGAGCATACGTGGCAGGGTCATGGTGGGGGAATCTAACAATTGCGTGGTGTTTTGTCAGTGCTCTAAAAATACGTTGTTGCTCCAAGGAACCCCTTGAGTCACTGAAGCTGACAGGCTGCTCCTGGCAATATTCTGCAAGGGACAAAGATTCCTGAGGTGGTGAGAAAGAGGCAAAGGCTCTTGTCACACCTGGCCTTTTATCCCACTACAAACCAGTCCTTTTGATTCCAGATCCTTTACGGGATTTACACTGGCCCTGTATACAGGCATCTCTCATAGCTGCCCCTCTGCTCTCTACCTTTTCATGGCTGGGCAGAGCTGCACGGAACAATCAGGACATAAGGGGGCTGCGGGCCCCATGCCCCCTCCCCTCATCATTGGTTCCTGTCCCTCCACTCCTCCACAGCAGGAGGGAAGTCAGAAGCCCTTCTAGGGACCTGGATAGTGAGCTATGGGGGCTGGTCCCCTGCCCCCTCCTTCCTCCGACTTTGTGGTGAGGAAGAGAGAGTCTTCTCAGTGGCTTATCCTGAGGCTGCTGGCGCTTCTAGTCCTTCTCTGCTAAATATGTCAGTGGGTGATGGAATTAAATGCGGTATATTGCTTGCACTACTGAGTTGGAAGGGTATACCGATTTCCGGGATCCCAACTACAGAAGTAAGAAATCCACAAACAGACTTATATACAGTCAATGCTCCAGGCCATCCCTAGCAGCCCCCCTCCCCCCGGTAACTGGTTCACGGTGGGCACTTTCTTCATTAGACCCAGCTTGCTTCCCCCCACCCCCACTGTTGTTGCTTTCCCCCCTTATTCTGGCTTCCCAATGACCCTGCCAGGTGGGCTAGAAGAGATGAGATAGTGGCTGGCTAGGTGGGAGGGAGTACTATGGAAAACCACCTCAGCATTACTGCCTTATCTAAAACCACACACAAAAAAGAAACCATTAAAAATGACCAGTCCAAGCTCTGCATGATGAATTTATTCAGGGGAGGAGAAAAGGCACTTTTAGTACCCATTTAAATCCTAACTGCCAAGCCTTTCTCCTGCATGGCTGAGGCAACTCCCCATCCACCCTGTGAGGAAAAAAGCCCATCAAACTGGTGAGCAAAAGGGAAAAGAAGCAGTCAGTGAAGTCAATAGGGGGGGGGGTTCAAAGTAAATGCATTGAAGGGGATGGGAGACCTTAAGACTGCTACTCTAAGTAGACTTACAATGCACTCCTGTGCATGCCTAATCAGAAGCAAGCCACACAGATTTCAATGGCACTTACTCCCAAGAAAGGAAAGCCTTACAGCCAATGCATTTACTCAGAAGTAAGCATTGCTATGTTCAGGGGGATCTCGGAGAAGCATTTGGGATGGTTAACCACTTTATAGTTCAAGCGCCCATAGTGGAATGGGAGAGAGGCAGAAAGGTCACTGGAAGCATGGTCAGTGACCTGCCCCCCCCACCAATTTGTTGTCATGACAATGTTATTCAACACCCCCTAGCACACACCCACACAAAGCAGGACAAAGTGCTAAAGGGGAAATACTTGGGGGGGGGAGTGGCAATTTCAATAGCAAGCACAGAAAATGCTGGGTTTTCCCCATTCTCAGATCACACAGAAAGAGGGAGGGGAAGTTGTGATTAAAGAAGAACAATCTAGCTAAAAAACCAAAGTGTGAAGAGAGCCAAAGAGGCTGTGTGACGGGGCGGGGGAGTGTAACAATGGGGAAATGGAAGGAAAGTGATTAAGATAAATAAGGAGTGGCCCTGGGCAAGGAATAACAATTAAGAGAAGGAAAACGAAAGGAATGAAGGGAAAGAAAGGAAGGAAAGGTAAAAGGAAAGCAAGAAGGAAAGAAGAAAAGGAAAGGAGTTGGTGAGAGAAAAGTGGGGTGAAGAACAATGTAGCCTCATCAGAATAAAGAAAAGGCAAAAGGGAAGAGCTAATTTTCATAAGGATGGGAAAAATGGAAAAGAATATAGAGATGGACAAAGGATAGGTTGGTAGAAAAGACAGGTAAAAACAAGAAGGAACAGCTAAAGCTGAAGGTGTTCAAAGACAGAAAGAGAGGAAAGCAAATAGCAAGAAGCTTAATTTATTCAGGCCTTCACCTGGACCTGTTCTAAACTGCAACAGGAACTGTGTCACGCACCGGTAGGTGGGATGAGTGCGTTCAAGCTATGCTGTATGGAACCTCCTTTAAAATTGTGTTGGTGTAACTGGCTCAGTGGTGGTGGCATGTCCTTTACACTGATGCAAAGGTGAGTATTCCTTAATAACCCAGGTTACTGATGGTTCTACACAATGTCTGGCTAAGGTAGCTGATGTCAAGAGGATAGCAGGTCTGATATTGGCGCAATCAGGGAATATTTACTCTTGCAGGTAACTGAGGATAAAATTGTTTGCAAGCAAAATGACTGTTAGACCATAAGCGCATGAAAACAACACTACAAAAATTAAGTTTAAACAGTCATCAGGTATGAGATTTTGCTACAATAAGTCCACTGAACATGAAACATTTAAAAGCTGCTACTGTATATCATCTAGGTTTGGCAAATACAGAGCAAAGAGGCTATGTGACAAGGGGGAAAGTATAACAGTTTGAAAAGGAGAGGAGATGGAAAAAAGAAAGTACAGAACAAATGGGGACATGGAAAGAACGCGATTAAGATAGATAAGGGGTGACCCTGGGGAAGGAACGAATTAAAATGAAGAAAAGGAAAATGGATGGATGGAAGGAAGGAAGGCGAAGCAAGGAAGGAAATCGAAAGCAAGAATACAAGGAAAGGAAAGGAGGATGAGGGAGAACTGGGATGAAGTAGAAGGGGGGCTAGTCAGAATGCAGAACAAGTAAAAGTGGAGAGTACATTTTCAGAAGGACGGGAGAATTGCAAAGAATAAAGAGACAGACAGGGTAAGTTGATGGAGAAGACAGGTAAAAACAAGAAGGAACAGCTAAAACTGAAGGTGTTCAAAGCTGGAAAGATAAGGCAGCAAATAGAAGGACCCATATTTTATACATGCAATTTTACACTCCCCTTCATGGACCACTGCCTTGTTGTGGCGAAGGGGCTTGCGTAACTCAGTGAAGCCATAAGCTATGCCATGCAGGGCCACCCAAGATGGACAGGTCATGGTGGAGAGTTCTGACAAAATGTGGTCCACTACAGAAGGAAATGGCAACCCACTCCAGTATTCTTGCCAAGAAAACCCCATGGAACGTATCACAAGACTAAAACATATGATGCCAGAAGATGAGCCCCTCACGTCGGAAGGTGTCCAATATACTACTGGGGAAGAGCAGAGGCAATTTCCAAGTAGCGCCAGAAAGAATGAAGCGGCTGGGCCAAAGCTGAAAGGACACTCAGCTGTGGATGTGTCTGGTGGTGAAAAGAAAGTCCGATGCTGTAAAGAACAATATTGTTTAGGAACCTGGAATGTCAGATCAATGAATCAAGGTAAGCTGGAGGTGGTCAAACATGAGATGGCAAGATTGAACATCAACATTCTGGGAATCAGTGAACTAAAATGGACAGGCATGGGCGAATTTAATTCAGGTGACCATTATATCTACTACTGTGGGCAAGAATCCCTTAGAAGAAATGGAGTAGCACTCATAGTCAACAAAAGGGTGGGAAAAGCAGTACTGGGGTACAATCTTAAAAACGATAGAATGATCTCAGTACGAATCCAAGGCAAACCATTCAACATCACAGTAATTCACGTCTATGCCCCAACCACTGAGGCCGAAGAAGCTGAGGTTGATTGGTTCTATGAATACCTACAACATCTTCTAGAACTAACACCAAAAAAGATGTCCTCTTCATCATAGGTGATTGGAATGCTAAAGTAGGAAGTCAAGAAATCATTGGGATAACAGGCAAGCACGGCCTTGGTGTACAAAATGAAGCAGGACAAAGGCTAATAGAGTTTTGCCAAGAGAACACGCTGATCATAGCAAACACTCTTTTCCAACAGCACAAGAGGCGAGTCTACACATGGACATCACCAGATGGTCAATATCGAAATCAGATTGATTATGTCCTTTGCAGCCAAAGATGGAGAAGCTCTATACAGTCAGTAAAAACAAGACCTGGAGCTGACTGTTGCTCAGATCATGAGCTCCTTATTGCAAAATTCCGGCTTAAATTGAAGAACGTAGGGAAAACCACTAAACCATTCCGGTATGACCTAAATCATATCCCTTATGAATATGCAGTGGAGATGAGGAATAGATTTCAGGGATTAGACCTGATAGACAGAGCGCCTGAGGAACTATGGATGGAGGTCCGTAACATTGTTCAGGAGGCAGCAACGAAATCCATCCCAAAGAAAAAGAAATGCAAGAAAGCAAAGTGGCTGTCTGATGAGGCTTTACAAGTAGCTGAGGAAAGAAGGGAAGCGAAAAGCAAGGGAGAAAGGGGAAGATATATCTAACTGAATGCAGAGTTCCAGAGAACAGCAAGGAGAGACAAGAAGGCCTTCTTAAATGAACAATGCAAAGAAACTGAGGAAAACAATAGAACGGGAAAGACTAGAGATCTGTTCAAGAAAATCGGAGATCTCAAGGGAACGTTTTGTGCAAAGACGGGCATGATAAAGGGCAAAGAAGGCAGGGACCTAACAGAAGCAGATGAGATTAAGAAGAGGTGGAAAGAATACACAGAAGAACTATACAGGAAAGATCTGAATGTCCCTGATAGCCATGAGAGTGCAGTCACTGAACTTGAGCCAGACATCCTAGAGAGTGAAGTCAAGTGGGCCTTAGGAAGCATTACTAACAAAAAGCTAGCAGAGATGACAGTATTCCAGCTGAGCTGTTTAAAATCCTTAAAGATGATGTTGTTAAAGTGCTGCACTCAATATGCCAACAAATTTGGAACACTCAACAATGGCCACAAGACTGGAAAAGGTCAGTTTACATTCCAATTCCAAAGAAGGGCAATGCCAAAGAGTGTTCAAACTACCGCACAATTGTGCTAATTTCACATGCCAGCAAGGTGATGCTCAAAATCCTACAAGCTAGGCTTCAGCAGCATGTGAACCAAGAACTACCGGGAAGTACAAGCAGGGTTTCAAAGAGGCAGAGTAACTAGAGATGAAATCGCCAACATTTCCTAGATCCTGAAGAAAGCAAGAGAATTCCAGAAAAACGTCTATTTCTGCTTCATTGACTACACTAAAGCCTTTGATTGTGTGGATCACAACAAACCCTGGCAAATTCTGAAAGAGATGGGAGTACCAGACCACCTTACCTGTCTCCTGAGAAACCTGTACGAGGGTCAAGAAGCAACAGTAAGAACCGGACATGGAACAACCGATTGGTTCAAAATTGGGAAAGGGGTATGACAAGGCTGTATATTGTCGCCCTGCTTATTTAATTTATATGCAGAGTACATCATGAGAAACACCAGGTTGGATGAATCACAGGTCGGAATTAAGATTGCCGGGAGAATTATCAACAACCGCAGATACGCAGACGATACCACCCTAATGGCAGAAAGAGAAGAGGATCTAAAGAGCCTCTTGTTGAGGGTGAAAGAGGAGAGTTCAAAAGCTGGTTTGAAACTCAACATTAAAAAAACTAAGATATGGCATCTGGCCCCATCACTTCCTGGCATACAGAAGGGGAAGAAATGGAAGCAGTGACAGATTTTACTTTCTTGGGCTCCACCGCAGATGGTGACTGTAGCCATGAAATTAAAAGATGCTTGCTCCTTGGGAGGAAAGCTATGGCACACCTAGACAGCATAGTAAGAAGCAAAGACATCACCTTGCTGACAAAGGTTCATATAATCAAAGCTATGGTTTTCCCAGTAGTAACGTATGGCTGTGAGAGCTGGACTATAAGGAAGGCTGAGCACCGAAGAATTGATGCCTTCAAACTGTGGTGCTGGAGAAGACTCTTACGAGTCCCCTGGACTGCAAGGAGGTCAAATCAGTCCATCCTAAAGGAAATCAACCCTGACTGCTCATTGGAAGGGCAGATACTGAAGCTGAAGCTCAAATATTTTGGCCATCTAATGCGAAGAGAAAACTCCCTGGAAAAGACCCTGATGCTGGGAAAGATTGAGGGCAAAAGGAGAAGGGGACAGCAGAGGATGAGATGGCTAGATAGCATCACTGATGCAATGAATATGAACTTGAGCACACTCTGGGAGAGAGTGGAGGACAGGAAGGCCTGGCGTGCTGTGGTCCATGGGGTCACGAAGAGTCGGACACGACTTAACAACTGAACAACAACATTTTACACTGTTGGTTGGCTTTGTGCATCCCAAATGGAAACTTCTTAGATCTGAACATTCCAGCACTCAACTGTCTTTACTGTGAGTTGTTCTCATAACTGCAAGAGGCAAGAAAAAACTTATCTGATCTATAAGGAGATCTCAGAGCAAGGAAATATGCCACTCAAGTCAAGGAAACCTCCTTCTCAGTTACATCAGAGGTCCTCCAGTGAACCTTCTGAACCTTCTATTAAGCCTTCTGGGTCAGGCTTGCTTGCTGATGTTTACAACTCGGAGACCAACTCTTGTTGGAGACAGGTCTCCTTCACCTGCCCCTGTTCTTAACTGCAACAGGAGCTGGGTCTTGCAACAGTAGGTGGGATGAGTACCTCCAAGCTATGCTGCATGGAACTCCCTTAAAAAGTTAACTATTAACACTCTTGCGTGTTCTGTTGCATCAATGTTACTGGGGCATCACCTACATGAGCCATTTGCCCTGGTGCCTTTTCGAAGGGAAGATCTTTGTGAACGCAGCCCAATCGTGGTTTTCACAGAGAAATCTGGGTTTTGTCAGTCCATTTGCTGCAAAGTTTTCACTTGCTTTGGGTTCACTGCGGGGGGTTGAGCTGTCTGTCCTTTCCTCCGATTGAAATCGCAGCGTCCGTTAGTGATGGCCACTACGTGACGCCTTTTCACCCCTCCCCGTTCCTCCTCCTTTGCAGCTCCACAGTTACAGAGGCATGAAGAAGCCGGCTGGTGGAAGCTGTGCTGACTGGTGTAAGGGAAAGTAGCCTGGGGCATGGGGGGAACAAAGGGGCAAACATGTATACTGGGAAGTAACTTGTTGCCTTCAGTTCTAAGCTGCCTCTCTCACTTTAAGTATCGAGCTTGAGCGTGGAGACATTCAGCTACAAAAAAAACACAGCTGAGAAACACTTCATGCCTGTGGATTCAAAGCTGTGCAGTTGGAAAGGTGGGTGCTAGGGTGGATGCTTTTCATAAACATATACTCAGAAGCACTTAATTGAGCCTGTGTTTGTGGGGGGGGGGGCAGCCTGTTGATTGGGCAGTTAATAGACTACATGCTACTCTCTCAATCCTCCTCCCCAGCTCCGCTCAGTCTCCAGAGGCAGCAGCTGCCTGCTTGTCTGCCCACCTCAGAAATGTGTATGAGGGGGTTGTTATGAGTGTCTACTTGCAAGTCCTACGTGCTAGTCATGCACCCCCCTCCTCAGCTCTGTGCTCTCTGCTCTTCCTGGTTTGGGAAGCCTGCTTTAACCTTCCCATCTACAGCTCCAGTTGTTAATTCGCAGTGCTAATACTGTGCAGCTCCTACCGAGCAAATGATTAAGTTAGTGCCATGTAGATGCGGCCTGGCTCAGTGGTGGTGGGATGTCCTTTACACTGGTGCACAGGTAAGTATTCCTTAATAACCCAGGGGCCAACCCCATTCCTCCGATTTCTGTACTGTGCATGATGGTTCTATACAACATCGGGCTAAGGTGGCTGATGTCAAGAGGATAGCAGGTCTGATCTTGGAGCAAATTGGGAATATTTATTCTTGCAGGTAAATGAGGATAATTTCTCTTGCAGCCACAATTACCACTAGTCCATAAATGCATAAAAACACTACAGAAATTAACTTTTACCTGATGACTGTCTGTTTAAAGGTTTGCAAGACTGAGATCTCTGAACATGAAACTTTTAAATGGTGCTGATAGATGGGGTAATGGTGAATGCAGCAGGCATTTGATTTGTTACTTGCATGACCTTCTCTGTAGCAACCATCAGGATTGGAGCCCTTGCTCTAATCCGAGACTGGGAGGACAGAAGAAAAGAAGCAGCAGCTAAAGCTAATTACCTGGTCTCCAGCATAAAATCTTTATGCTAAGGCATTTATCCAGCAGTGATGATTGGAGCAGCAGCTTTGCTCTGTTAGCTACACACACACACACAGCCATCTGCAGGATCGGAACCCTTGCTGCAGTCAGAAGCTGGGAGGACAGAAGAGCATATGCAGGAGCTGGACTCAACTTTATTGTTTCCAAGGCGAAGCCAAACCTTGGCTTCTGCCTCCACAAAAAGTGAGGATACATTCAATTAGCCCTTCTGAAGACAATGGTTGGACACAGGTGAGGCACAACTAATCAGGTCCCCTTCCAATATCACTCTCAGAATCAGGGGTCATGCAAAGTCTGGGAAGAAAGGCCCACCTGCTGGCCCAGCCCCCACTTTCTATGCCCAGGGTGATTCCTGCTTTTGACACACTGAACACAGACACCTGAAGAGGAATCCCTAAGTAATGGAGCTAGGCCTAGTGTGAGGGGAAGCATGGCTTTTATTTCAGTTTTACTGGAGCAAATGATACAGCAAGATGACAAAGAGGAGGGATGAGTAGCCTGGCTCTGACTGATGTGTAATGTCTTTGAAAAATTCACAATGCTACCCTCAAATTCAAACTCTCGCATTCCTCTTCCCTCTTTCTCCTCCAGTCCCCTTCCCTTGTTTGTTTCATCTCCTTAGCCTGGTTCCTTGAAAGTTTAAGGTCAAGTCCTGTGTTTTTAATTTATTTTTGTTGTAGCCCCCAGTCTGGTCTACAAAACCTCAGTGATATTCTTAAGACAATGTGATAGCTGGGGAAGTAAGGTTCAGAACAAAATGGGTAGCCAAGAAAAGTGGGCTGTGCATCTCTTGCTAAGGCAGTATTTCAACCCAGACTTCCAAAGTCTCATCCAGCACATGCACCAGAACAGTGCCAAACTTAGGGTCAAAGGATGCATTATGTTTAAGGCATAAAAACTCTCAGGATAAATGCTCAGGATATAAACAATATTGCAGATGACACACCCACTTTCCTGGTGGGGATGTCACCTTTTCCTTCCCCTCAGGAAAAACCAGGGGACATCATTCAGTGCCACTGTCCTGCTCTAGCACAAGTCTTGGCTGTTTGCAAGCATGTACAGGGAGCAAGACAACAGAATAGACAAGTTGGCAAGCAAAGGGTCAAGCACACTGGGTTCAGTCCAAGGAGGTTTAAGCTAAGACAGGAGTGGTCAAAATCCAGGCAGAGGTGAGAACACAGTCAGTCAACAAGGATCAGGCAGCAGCAGGAGTAGTCAAGATAACAAGCCAGAGGTCAAACACCGTAAATCAGTCAGGTACATTACTCAAGTCGAGAAGCAGGGTCATTGAGCAGTCCAGAAGGCCAGGTAACAGAGCATCAGACAGGGTACAATTCAGGAGGCAAGCTACATGGCAGAGGCTAGGTTTCCAGTTAAGGTTTTTAATCCCAAAGCCAGCCAGACCCCACCTGGCTCTGTATGTAGCAATCAGAGCTCCCTTTTCAGAGCCTACTCCTGAGGAGTCCCTTTCTCCTGAGGAGACCTTTTCTGGAGGCGAGCACTCCTTTGCACAAGACCCCAGCTAGCCTGTTGCCTGAAACAACGACGCTCCCGGGGATCAGGATGGCTCAGCCTCTGCCACAGAGGCAGAGTCCCTCTCTCCTAACAAGGATGGCCCTGCAGCCACTTCCCCCAAGGGTTCAGGCTCCTGTAGGTCTGGTGGCAGTCCATGGTCTGGGGTATCCTGGGCTTCTAGGGCCTCTACCTCCTCCTCTGAGGAGGACTCCTCCAGTCGGGGCTTGACAGCCACTGTCAAAAAGCAGCAAGAATCAAAAGGAATTGTGGGGTATCATTCCAAACCACACATGTAAATGAGACTATAGAGATTAACTTCAAAGGAACTGTCACTGGGTAGGTGATTTGCAGGAAGGAGCTCTGAGAGCATGAAACATTTCAAATCTGCCAATGCATCTAAGACAAAGGAGACAACCATATGGAACTACCACAGGTGGAAGGTAGGGAAAATCATTGCTTTTTCACCATTTTAGTGGTGAAAATACGGCAATAAGATGACCCAATGGGAGGGATGACCAACCTGGCCTCAACTGGATTGAAAGGCCTGTAAAACCTCATGTACGTAAGTATTTTCAAACTCATTTTGCTTCTTACCTCCCCCATGACACGTTCCTTCCCTTGTGTTTCTACTCTCCCTTTATTGTAAGCCTGAGGTTATGTCCTGTGTCTTTGCTTTATTTGCAGTGCCCCGTTTGGTCTACAAATAATAAACAGCACAAGGACATTCCTAAGCTGATATTAAAGATGAGGACAAACACTAAGACAAAATGGCTGGCCAGGGAAACAAAACCTGCATCCATAGCAGAAGCAGGATTTTAAATCAGGCCTCCTAAACATGCATCCAGCACAAGGATCACATCAGTGGCCAAACTATTTTACCGGTGAAGAACAAGGGGAAAGGTAAGTACCTCCTGTCAAGACCAAGGCCTCTTGCAACATCACAGACCAGGAGTAGGCCCTTTCTTTCAAATAAGACCAATGTCGCTTTACAGGGCTAGCTCTAATGAAAGACACAGAAACTATTGTTACCATCTCCTCTTTACAGGCTCCAAAGAGAATTTTCCAATGACATCATTGCAGACCACTAGATCTCTGGAGATGCCTGCACTGACCAAGAAGCTCCTCCAACTCAGAGAAGGCCCTCTGACTCACAGTTCAAGAGAAGCAGTTAAGAGAAGAGAAAAGATGTTTTTCATCTGGCCTAGGCAACATTTCCCAGATGAAGCCAAACCTTAGGTTCTGCATCCAGAAAAATAGCAATGAAGATATGTTAAATAGAGCTCTTCTAAAGAGACAGGTGAGGACACATGAGGCACAGGTTGGACAGGTGAGGCAGAACCAACCACACTCTTAAATTTCAAAGCACCCTTTTGCATGTTACATGTGTGAAGGCATATTGTGCCAAGACTGGGGAGCAGGGCTCTGGTGCAAGACTTGCCACCCAGCATTGCATACCTGGATTAGTCTTGCCCTTGACTAATAAGTTGAGTGCAGATGTTGAAGGAGGAGCTGCATTACATTAGCCTTGTTGCGTGATCACCCTTTGTGCAAGTAGCGCAGAAAGGGTGCTAAAGTATAAAGGCAACTTTCCTGTGCTTAGGTATAAAATCCTTGCGTAGAGGCATTTATGGGGTAGTAACGATAGTAGGAGGAGCATTGCTGTGTTAGCTGCACACCGCCCTCTGTAGCCACTGACAGGATTGGTGCCTTTGCTCCAACAGGAAGCTGGGTGAGTGGAACAGAATGTGGAGCTGCTGAAGGCAATTTCAAGAGCTCCGGTATAAAATCCTTATGCTGAGGCACTTGTGGGGCAATGATGATAGCAGCAGGGGCATTGCTCTATTAGCTGCATGCCCCCCCGCCCACCCCGTAGCCACCTGCAGGATTGGTGCCCTTGCTCCAATTGGAAGCTGAGTGTGCAGAACAGATATGGAGTTCCTGGAGGCAATTTCCTGTGCTCAGGTATAAAATGAGGGATGAGGTTAATGTCAAAGAACACCAATGGGCTGGTAGTTTTTGGTCCTTGCCACATGCTCAGGGTAGCACTGACCACCACCTTTGGGGTCAGGAAGGAATTTTCCTCCAAGGCAGATTGGCTAGAGTTCCTGGAGGTTTTTTGCCTTCCTTTGGGCATCTAGGAAGGATCACACATCAGGTTATTTGATAAATAAATATGACAATATGAAAACTTGCAAAAAACAGAGGCAATATATAGGAGACATAGGAGCTGGGTCACGGCAGGGGATTTGTCTGAGAGGTAGAGAACCATTACAGAACTAATCACAAATTACAACAAGCTGATGGAAAACAACAGGCTCTCTGTCAAGAAAGACAAGAATGAAGCTGAACTGACACCTGGCTGGGAAGGAAGAGCCTGCAGGGATGAAGAAGAGATCTGCCTAGACCTGTTTACCTAGGGATGGTGCAGCCATTGCTGGGAATGATCTCAGTTTTGCCTGACCAGCATGCTGTGCATCCATTTCTAATAGGGGCAGAGGGAAGTGCGTGCTGTCTCCTGGAGGTCAGTTATGGAGTTGGCAGGGTAGAAACGAATGGTGTGACATTAGATCCTCATGGTCATGCAGCAGCGCATTTGCCTGCGCAAGCAGCAGTGAGGCTCTGACCCTTGCTCACGTTCCCAGGGTAGCACTGGCTGCCACTTTGGGGTTGGGGAGGGATTTTCCTCCAGGGCAGATTAGCCAGAGATCCTGGAGGTTTTCCGCCTTCCTTTGGGCATCCAGCAGAGGTCACTTATTTGGCCATTTGATGAATTAAAAAAAAAAAGTATCATAATTAAAGAAAGCTTGCAAGACTGAACTCAGCAAATAAAAATATAATCCAATTGGAAAATTAATAAAGGGCATAAACATAGAAACGGATTTCACCTCATTTTTTCATTATTATACTACATACGTGGTTGATACGCCTGATGGGATGTCAGCAATTTAGCAAGACCATTGTTGTTGTTCAGTCGTTCAGTTGTGTCCGACTCTTCTTGACCCCATGGACCATAGCACGCCAGGCCTTCCTGTCCTCCACTCTCTCCCGGAGTGTGCTCAAGTTCATATTCAGGGTCCCAAATCTGTGCTTGCTGAAAATCATGAATGAATGGATAGTCATTCTCAGAGGAGAAGTAGTGAACTGGAATAGGGCACTTAACACTTCCACCCACATGGTACCTCCCCTTCCAATTCCTCCCCAACCCACTTTAGCTCCATCCTGGCTTTGAGACCAAGAATAAACCAGGCTGATGGAGGAACTGAAGAGAGAGAGTCAGGCAGGGGAAAGATTAACCACCCCTTTGTCCCCGCATTCACAGAGAGGGTGGCAACAATCAAACAGGGAGTTGGGAACCTATATTTCCTCAAGGAACTTGTTGCTCTGTCCTTCAATGCTTTGACTCAGCATGAATAACTTCAGTCAAGAGTTCGTTTTTTGCAGTGAGGGAGCTACATGGTTCTGGGTTGCAGAAACATGCAGGAAGGAAGATTAATTTTTACCCGAAAGATTTATATACCTCTGGAAAGGGCGCTGTGAAACTGGTGGCACATTAAACACTTTATCCTTCATTTTATTAGGCAACCAAGTACAGGGGAGGATCTTCACGACAATAGAATGAGAAGCTCATTGGAGTATTATCCGGATTCCCACGGAATTAGCTTTGGTCTGTCAGGGATGCACAAAGCAAGAAAAGCTGAGTGTACTGTACCTTAAAAATCCGCTTTTCATGGATCACACAGCACTTGAAAGCAACATACTTCTGGGTTGGGTTGGGTTGGGTTGGGTGGGCAGAGTAAGCACAGTAAGTTGTTGCTCCCACCTCCTTTCTCCTTTTCCAGGGAGTAAATACAGGGATCTAGCCGTTTTACCCACTGAGAGTCTGCAGCCTGTGTTGCCTAGTCATAAAACCCCAGTTGTGCACTTCCAGAGAGTAAATACAGTAAACTAGGTGCTTCACCCATTCTCATTCTGCAGCCTCTGTTGCCTGCTTCCTCTCCTGCACCCCAGTTGAGAATCTGTAGCATCTTTTTCCTACTGAGAGAATTGGAGGCATGCTGTTTCAAGTACTAGCTATCTAGCAAGAGAAGGCAGCCAGGAGCACGAGCCTGCAGCCCTGGTATTTCACTGTATCGATAGGGTGATACAATTAAAATGAAAGAATACAGGAGAGGGAGGAGAGAAGGTGGCCCACAGAGGCAGCAGCAGCAGCAGCGTTAGCAGAGGAAGGCAACTCCAGCCAGCCCTTTCCCTCAGTGCAGAGAAGCAGCGAAGTAATACAAGCATCAGAGAAACAAAGTTACACAAGCATCAGAGAGGGCTCTCAAGGGGGACAGGCTGGGAAATGGAGGCTAGTTATTCCCACTGGCGAAAAGGAAGTACAGCACAATTCTGAAGGCACCGAAGAGCACTCTAGTGCTTTGATGAGTTGGAAAGGCAGGTTACTTACCTAAGTTACCGAGGTCATGGCCAGGTGAAAGATACATCTCTAGGAACACCCAATCGTACCAAATTTAAAGTGGAGGGGTTGGCACACAGCAGCTGAACCACAGGGGAGCCGAATTAAAGAAAAACAACGGAGTAAAAGTACTCTGCAAAAATGTGGCTTCCCCACAGGTAAACTCTGGGGTGGCTGCAGACTGGCCATGGCATCATGTGCTGCAGAGGACCTCAAAACGGTCACAATCCACAGCAAATCACCGATGAAGACAAGCCCCAGGTTATAGCCAAAGAAACGACAACAAGCAACCAAACAATACAAAGCGAAATATTTAAAATAAAAAATTATATCATAAAGTTAAACTTCAATATACAATATACAAATATTTAGTACCTTACAAGAATATGTAAGTGCAGAGACTGCATTTCTTAGACAAAACCATTATCCTCTTGGGCTCTTCTGAGCTGAGCTGCTTTTTCTAGCTGTGTTAAACATAACAAACTTGGATGTACTTGACAACAAATACATAATTTTATCCATATCCTTAGATTAGCTACAGCTGCTAAACTTCTCAGTAAATATTTATCTCTTGGAGTTTTATATAGCTTGCAGTGTAACACGTAGTGTATAGTATCCTCAACCACATGACTACCACAAATACAGAAACATTGTTCCCTAGGGATGTTCTCATATCTCCCTTCCCTAAAGTTAATTTTCATTGTCTGAAAGCGCAGGGCTGTAAAGGCCCTGAGAAGGAAGGGTGATGTGATCTCAGACAGATATTTCTCTTCCCCATGATGTTTATAGGGAAGGGAAACTAGAGGAGTATCTAGATACCCTAACTGCTTCAATGTTAAACTTATCATAGTTTCTTAGAATAAGTTCAAAGATGTCCCATCATGTTGATTGCCACTGCTTTGCAGGAAAACTTACAAAGCTTTCCTGGAGATCTCTGTAGCGAAACAAACATAGAATAGTATCATAGAATAGTAGGGTTGGAAGGGGCCTAGAAGACCATCAAGTGCAACCCCATGCACACACAATAGTGATTGTTAATGCATTTCCCCCCAGGTTGATCTTGGTGGCCTGTCTTTTCATGCCATCTAGTGGTTACCTTTTGTACATTGTTGCCATCCAGTTCACTGCTGCGCCAGTGTGCCAATACTCTCTGTCAACCAACTGACCAGTTCTGTTAAAGGTGTGGGTGGCCCAAGTGGTGGCTGGGAGAGAGGCACCCCTTCCCTGGAATGAGATGCAGCCTGAAGAAAAACAGGGCACATTTGAACCATGAGGGCTAAACTACACTCTGCGTTAAATACATAGCCTGCATTGCTTAACCATAGGGTGTTTCTACATTAAGCAAAACCTCTGTAAAAATCCACATCCTTTCTGGAGCTTCCTGCTTTTGGTTTCTTTGAGAGATTAGGAAGGGCTCCTTTACATGGCAGACATGTGGTTTGAACTGAGGGAGTGCCTCCCTCCCTCCCTGGCATGTGTGCAAAGGAGCGGGGTGGGGGTGGGGGTGTGCTTAACACTTCCACCCACATGGTACCTCCCCTTACCCAATCCTCTGAACATGTGTGACTTCCAGTCTTTTGGACCACAATTTCCTTGACAAAAGTAAGCACAATCTTACGTCCACTCAGAAGTAAGTGGTAACAACAAAACTGTTTGCCAATCCTGATAAATAAAATTACTGTGAGATAGTGCGGTTTGGCATTTTAAACTCAGTTAAATCTTAGCACCATCAGGAATAAAATGGAATTTGCTTCTGTTGCCCTGGTCACCTGAAATTCTCTGGGCAGTCATTTCTGGGCCCCTGGGCTATGGGTCCTTGGACATAGCTGCACTATTGGCTAGTAAATTGAGTATAACACTTCCCTTTTTTTAAATGTTAGGAATGTTTAATAAGCAATTTAATCTTGCAAAGGGCCTGGTCCTTCTTATGGAATAGCTGCAACTAAAAACTATTTAGCCATATTTACTATTTGGATAGGCAGTTATTGGGGTAAACTCTTCTGTATGTGCATATATAGGAATATTTTAAATTTTAAAAGACAATGTGAAATCTATATGAGAAAACAGTGATTAACTGGGGCAGTTACCAGAAAATGGGGAGCATATATGTGAGGTGATATGTGTTTGCTCTCTCCTCACATGTTCACTTGCGCCACTTTCAGAACACCTGAAGAGGACTCAACTTTCAAACTGCTCAGGCCACTGTTCCCAACTAGGCCCTAGTGTGCAATGAGACTCATCTATAGAAAATACAGGACAAGCAGGGAACTTGTTGAAGGCAGGATAAGAAACTGTCAGAATTGTCAAGAGTTAGAAAGATATTAGCTCTTCTCCAGAGTTAGAAGGACTGGAGGCCTTGGGTAGGAAGCATTCAAAATGGCTGCTGCCCTGCTACACCTCTTAAGGAAGAACCATGATTATATAATAGGTAAAATGGCTGCTGTATTTGGTATGACTGGGCAGATGAGTATGGAATGTCTGTGAGCAGAAGCACTGAGAGGAAGTCTGTTTCTTTTGTGCTGGCAAACTAGGCCAACATCCTTTTATAATAAACAGTTCTTATGGCAGTTCTCTTGCTAGTAGGAGTAAGATTTTTTTTGTTCCTTTTTAACAGAATTCCACATTTGGGCAAAAGTTGCTGAATTCTATTAGATATTTAAACACACACACACACACACACACACACACCATAAATTGTATGAATAAATCTTTTAATTTCTTTCTCTTTCTCTCCCCCCACCCCTCCATATATAGATGCCCAGATGCACACACAGAGGGGGTTCTTTATCACTTTTGTTGGCAGTGTTGTCTTCAGAGGCCCTAAAATTCTTACAAAAAAGAAATCTGGATGTAGCAGACTAAAGCTGTTTCCTAGGGTGTGGCCAGGTGTCCTACTTTACAGAGGATAGTCCTCTGTTTTGGAGAGCTGCAAGAGGACAGTCCTCTGTTTGAAGGTGTCCTCTATTTGAATAGGTGTACAGTCTAAGTCTGGTTTAAAGTCAAAGAACCTTAAGGAGGGAAAGCAGTCTGGGGCCTTGGAGTTCCCTATCCACTCTTAGCAACTGGACAGCCAACTGAGGTCTCCTTCGCACTAGGCTTTATCGTGGACTTGTGGTAGGTCGCTCATGGAAGTTTGCAGGTCCTTTTCAGAACGTTGTCAGCCTCCAAGGTACATCCAGTGGCTTTTGAACTTTATCCCACTTTTTAAATATCAGAAATAATGCACTATTTAAATGTAAACCTGCTTTAATGGCCATGTGTAATTGCAGTTCGGCTATAACCACAGACTGGATAGAAGAAGCCATTGGGCTGGAGCAGGAAAATCACAACTGCCCGTTCCCCCCCCTACACTTCCTCAAGTGTCTGCCTGTTGACCTGGGCTGGGAAGAGAGTTTTCTTGGCTGGGCTAGGAGAGGCTCAAAGTGAGCACGGAGCTGGCGGGGAGGAAGAAGAAGATGGCGACTCCTCAGGTAAACAACTGACAGCAATGAAACCCCATGCTGCTTCGCAGAGAGCGAGCGAGAGGTACTTGGATCCTTTGGGAGTCCTGCTGATTCACGGCTTGCTCTCACTCCCTGTGGAGAACTTGCAGCACATCTCAGCCTGTGTAAGGAGCTGATCTGTAATCCTGCATAGAAACCAGAAGCAAAAGCACCGGTAAATTGCAGAATAAAAAGTCTTGTGTAGTGAATTTATTTAGCTATTAATTTGTTGTTGTTCAGTCGTTCAGTCGTGTCCGACTCTTCGTGACCCCATGGACCATAGCACGCCAGGCCTTCCTGTCCTCCGCTCTCTCCCGGAGTCTGCTCAAGTTCATATTCATTGCACCAGTGATGCTATCTAGCCATCTCATCCTCTGCTGTCCCCTTCTCCTTTTGCCTTCAATATTCCCAGCATCAGGGGCTTTTCCAGTGACTTTTCTCTTCGTGTTAGGTGGCCAAAATATTTGAGCTTCAGCTTCAGTATCTGTCCTTCCAATGAGCAGTCAGGGTTGATTTCCTTTAGGATGGACTGATTTGACCTCCTTGCAATCCAGGGGACTCGTAAGAGTCTTCTCCAGCACCACAGTTCGAAAGCATCGATTCTTCGGCGTGCAGCCTTCCTTATAGTCCAGCTCTCACAGCCATACGTTGCTACTGGGAAAACCATAGCTTTGATTACACGAATGTTTGTCGGCAAGGTGACGTCTCTGCTTCTTACTATGCTGTCTAGGTTTGTCATAGCTTTCCTCCCAAGGAGCAAGCGTCTTTTAATTTCATGGCTACAGTCACCGTCTGCAGTGATCTTGGAGCCCAAGAAGATAAAATTGGTCACTGCTTCCATTTCTTCCCCTTCTATATGCCAGGAAGTGATGGGGCCAAATGCCATATCTTAGTTTTTTTAATGTTGAGTTTCAAACCAGCTTTTGCACTCTCCTCTTTCACCCTCAACAAGAGGCTCTTTAGATCCTCTTTGCTTTCTGCCATTAGGGTGGTATCATCTGCGTATCTGAGGTTGTTGATAATTCTCCTGGCAATCTTAATTCTGACCTGTGATTCATCCAACCCGGCATTTCTCATGATGTACTCTGCATATAAATTGAATAAGCAGGGCGACAATATACAGCCTTGTCGTACTCCTTTCCCAATTTTGAACCAATCGGTTGTTCCATGTCCGGTTCTTACTGTTGCTTCTTGACCCTCATACAGGTTTCTCAGGAGACAGGTAAGGTGGTCTGGTACTCCCATCACTTTAAGAATTTGCCACAGTTTGTTGTGATACACACAATCAAAGGCTTTAGCGTAGTCAATGAAGCAGAAATAGACGTTTTTCTGGAATTCTCTTGCTTTCTCCAGGATCCAGCGAATGTTGGCGATTTGATACCTGTAGTTCTATGTTCTTCAATTTAAGCTGAAATTTTGCAAGAAGAAGCTCATGATCTAAGCCACAGTCAGCTCCGGGTCTTGTTTTTACTGACTGTATAGAGCTTCTCCATCTTTGGCTGCAAAGGACATAATCAATCTGATTTTGATATTGTCCATCTGGTGATGTCCATGTGTAGAGTCGCCTCTTGTGCTGTTGGAAAAGAGTGTTTGCTCTGATCAGCGTGTTCTTTTGGCAAAACTCTATTAGCCTTTGTCCTGCTTCATTTTGTACACCAAGGCCATGCTCGCCTGTTACCCCAGTGATTTCTTGACTTCATACTTTAGCATTCCAATCCCCTATGATGAAGAGGACATATTTTTTTGGTGTTAGCTCTAGAAGGTGTTGTAGGTCTTCATAGAACTGATCAACCTCAGCTTCTTCGGCCTCAGTGGTTGGGGCATAGACTTGAATTACTGTGATGTTGAATGGTTTGCCTTGGATTCGTACTGAGACCATTCTATCGTTTTTGAGATTGTATCACAGTACTGTTTTTCCCACCCTTTTGTTGACTATGAGTGCTACTCCATTTCTTCTAAGGGATTCTTGCCCACAGTAATAGATATAATGGTCACCTGAATTAAGTTCACCCATGCTTGTCCATTTTAGTTTGCTGATTCCCAAGATGTCGATGTTCAATCTTGCCATTTCATGTTTGACCACCTCCAGCTTACCTTGATTCATTGATCTTACATTCCAGGTTCCTAAACAATATTGTTCTTTACAGCATCGGACTTTCTTTTCACCACTAGACGCATCCACAGCTGAGTGTCCTTTCGGCTTTGGCCCAGCCGCTTCACTCTTTCTGGCGCTACTTGGAAATTCCCTCTGCTGTTCCCCAGTAGTTTATTGGACACCTTCCAACCTGAGGGGCTCATCTGCCAGCGTCATAGCTTTTAGTCTTGTGATACGTTTCATGGGGTTTTCTTGGCAAGAATACTGGAGTGGGTTGCCATTTCCTTCTCCAGTGGACCACATTTTGTCAGAACTTTCCACCATGACCTGTCCGTCTTGGGTGGCCCTGCACGGCATACCTTATGGCTTCACTGTGTTACGCAAGCCCCTTCGCCACAACAAGGCAGTGACCCATGAAGGGGTTAGCTATTAATTATTAATTATTTTATTTATTTAATTTCTATACTGCTCAATAGCCGAAGCTCTCTAGGCGGTTCACAAAAATTAAAACCAAAAAGCACACAATAAAACAATATAAAATACAAAAGCATTAAAACCACAATATAACAATGTTGTTCAGTCGTTCAGTCGTGTCCGACTCTTCGTGACCCCATGGACCATAGCACGCCAGGCCTTCCTGTCCTGCGCTCTCTCCCAGAGTGTGCTCAAGTTCATATTCATTGCATCGGTGATACCTTCTAGCCATCTCATCCTCTGCCGTCCCCTTCTAATACAACCAGAATAAAGCTAGAATAAAACCAAGCAGCAATGCAGATGTTTAAAATACAGATTTAAAAGAGCAAAGCTAAAAGACTAGAACGCTAAAATGCCTGGGAAAATAAAAAGGTCTTCACCTGGCACCAGAAGGAATACAATGTAGGTGCTAGACGAACCTCACTAGGGAGCTCATTCCACAGCTGGGGCGCCCCAGCAGAAAAGGCCCTCCTCTTAGTAGCCACCCTCCTCACTTCCTTTGGCAGGAGCTCACGGAGGAGGACCACTGAGGATGATCTTAAGGTCCGGGCAGGCACATATGGGAGGAGGAGATCCTTCAGATAACCTGGGCTCAAGCCGTTAAGGGCTTTGAATGTTAATACCAGCACTTTGAATCGGGCCTGGAAATGGACTGGCAGAAAGTGCAGCTGGAAAAGTACCAGTGTAATATGAGCTCATTAGCCAGTCCCTGTTAACAACCTTGCCGCCCTATTTTGGATTAGCTGAAGTTTCTGGACCGTTTTCAAAGGCAGCCCCACATATAACACATTGCAGTAATCCAGACAAGAAGTTATCACAGCATGGATAACAGTAGCCTGGCTATCTCTGTCCAGATAAGGGTGTAGTTGGTATACCAACCTAAGCTGATAAAAAGTGCTCCATGCCACTGAGTTCACCTGTGCCTCAGGTGACAGTTCTGGGTTCAAGAGCACCCCCAAACCATGATCCTGATCCATTAGGGGGAGTGCAACCCTCTCCAGAACAGGTTGAATGTCACGTAGTTGGGCAGACGAACCACCCACTAACAGTATCTCCGTCTTGTCTGGATTGAGTTTCAGTTTATTGGCCCTCATCCAGTCCATTACGGTGCCCAGGCCCTGATTCAGAACAGCCACTGCCTCACCTGGGTTTGATGAAAAAGAGGTAGAGCTGGGTGTCATCTGCATATTGATGGCACCTCAACCCACACCTCTGGATAACCTCCCCCAGCAGTTTTGTGTAGATGTTAAACAGCATGGGGGATAAAATAGAGCACTGTGGAACCCCATGGCATAATTGCCATGGTGCAGAGCAATAATCCCCCTGTACCACCTTCTGGAGTCAGCCATCTAAGTAGGAACGGAACCACTGCAGTGCAGTGCCTCCAACTTCCAACCCAGACAACCTATCCAGAAGGATACCATGGTCGATGGTATCAAAAGCCACTGAGAGGTCCAGGAGAATCAACAGGGTCGCACTCCCCCTGTCCCTCTCCCGGCAGAGGTCATCCCACAGGACGACCAAGGCAGGTTCCATTCCAAAACCAGGCCTGAAGCCCGACTGAAATGGATCGAGATAATCTGTTTCATTCAAGAGTGCCTGGAGCTGTCCTGCAACCCACCCATTCAAGCACCTTGCCCAGGAATAGGATGTTGGCCAATGGTCTATAATTGTTAACATCCTCCAGGTCCAGGTTAGGCTTTTTCACGAGTGGTCTGATTACTGCCTCTTTTAAAGAGGCCAGCACCACTCCCTCTCTCAAGGAGGAATTTACAACCTCCTAGACCCAGCCAGACATCCCCTCCTTGTTTGATGCAATAAGCCGAAGGGCAAGGGTCAAGCACACAAGTGTAGGGATGGACGGAACACTTACCTTCCGTTCCGTTCTGTTTCTGTGGTGGGGGGGGAGGCGCTCCATCCCTCCCCCCGGAATCCTCGACGGGGGGGAGGCAATCCGGTCCTCCCCCCTGGAATCCTGCCTGGCCGTCTCCGCTCTGCGGCCAAGCCATGGAGCCGCCAGCCAGCTCCGGCCACCTGCAGCTGGACATCTGGCTGCTGGGCAGCCCTGCAGGGACGCAAATGGCGGCTGTCTTAGCTGCCGCCATTTGCGTCCCTGTATTTAGCCATGATAGGCTACGTAAATATTTATGTAGCCTATCATGGCGGGGGGGGGGGGAACCCAGCGTACGCAAATGGCGGCAGCTACCACCATTTGCGTATGCTGGGGTTTTTTCCCCCTGCCCTGATAGGCTACGTAAATACTTACGTAGCCTATCACGGCCTCCGCAGGGACGCAAATGGCGTCATATCACAGCTATGAAGAGGAGGAAGCAAATGGCGGCTGCAGGACGGCCGCCATTCGCAAAGCAGTGTGGACGGGAGGAGGTAAGTGCTCCGTTTCGCGTGCCTTTTGTGGGTTGGGGGGGCGGGGCCTTTGTTCCGCGACGGATTTCGGGGGGCCGAATGCACTGGCATTCGCCCTCACCGAGATCTGTCGCGGAATTCTCTGACATCCCTACACAAGTGGTGTGTGCTTACAAGGTACTTGGACTTGGCCAAGCACCTTGTCCGCATCCTTAGGTCTCAATAACTGAAACTCATCCAATAAAACTGGACCAGATGGTACTCTGAACACCTCTACCAATGGAACTGCATTAATTGTGGGGTCCAATTCATGATGAATCTGAGCAACTTTATCTTGAAAGTGCCATGCAAACTCATCACACTGTGCAACTGAGGGTTCCAAAGTCTCTCTCCCTGGACCAGAATGTAACAGGCCGTGAATGTATTGGCCCCAGGAGCATAGCCAAGTCATTTATACTGTTAGAGGGGTCTAGAGATCCATAATGTTTGCTTAAGTTCATTATTGATGCAGTTCCCATGCTAGTAAGCCTCTGAGCATGTGCAGATGAGTCAAAAGGCTGATAACAGCCCCAGCACATACCATACTAATGAGGAGAGTGTCTTATTACTCATGTGCCTGAGAAGCAAAGGTTGTTTACCTTAAAGCTACAGGTGGCTGTGCTGAGAACCTAGCGCTGTTAGTGTATGCTGGGAATGAACGCTAGGGGCGCTTGCTGCTGTTACGCTGCTTTATTGCTAACATATATGGTATAAAACCCATTGTACCTGATGGCTCTGGGTTCAGAGAAGCTGTCTGATCCAACCACTGGGTACGCCTGTGTGCTGTAAGTTACCCAATAAAGTCTCCTTGTAAGTAAACCTTGGAATCTGATTTATCACTATGTTGGCACCTCTAACCTAAGAGTTCAACGCCCATGGCTAGGGCAACACAGTGAACCACTCGGAAAAGCTCTGGTGGACGACACTGAGAAGATGCAATGCTGGTGGAAAAGAGCTGTCTGCCACCCTCACTGCCACAGAGTAGGCTCAATAATGAGCTCTAACCTGTGTTCGGTCAGACTCGGCATGAGTTTTCCTCCACCTGCGCTCTAGCCGTCTCCCCTCCTGTTTCATTGCCCTCAGCTCGGGTGTATACCAGGGAGCTGGCTGGGTTCTGCTCAGAGGGAGAGGGCACTTGGGCACGATCGTGTCAGCCGCCCGAGTCATCTCTGCATTCCACAGAGTGACTTGGGCTTCGACAGGAGCACCAGCCACGCCAGCAGGAAAATCCAGCCTAGCCCTCTGGAATCCATCAGACTCCATTAGGCTCTGGGGGTGGACCATTTTAATAGGTCCCCCAGCCTTGCAGAGGGGAAAGGTTGCCAAGCGTCTAAACCTCAGCAGGAAGTGATCTGACCATGACAAAGGGACAGATGTTAATTCCTCCACTTTCAGATCACCATCCTCCTGCCCAGTTGAGAAAACCTGGGTCCTTGTGTCCTTTTAAATGTGTTGGGTCGATGACATGTTGGGACAGCCCCAAGGTTGTCAGGGAGGCCATGAAGTCCTGAGCCACTCCGGATACAGCGGCCTCGGCATGGAAGTTGAGATCCCCCAGGAACATCATCCTCGGGGTCCTCAACACCAAGTCTGAGACCACCTCCATCAGCTCAGGCAGGGAGTCTGATGGGCAGCAGGGTGGGTGGTACACCAGCAGAATCCCTAATCTGTCCTGGATACCCAACACAAGGTACGAACACTCAAGATCTGCACTTGAATGAGCAGGAAGCCTAAAGAGAGGGATTGAGTTCCTATAGACCATGGCAACCCACCCTCCCCGGCCCTCGAGTCAGTGTTGGTGCTGCACTGAGTACCCAGGAGGACACAGCTGGGAGAGAGTAACCCCTCCCAGTTCCCCCACCCACGTCTCAGTAATACATATGAGGTCAGCCCCCTGATCCACAATCAAATCATGGATGAGGGAGATTTTATTTTGGACCGACCTAGCATTCAGCAGCATCACCACCAGAGGGCAAGCTGGTAAGGCTGCCAGGAACCATCAGGTTGGGGAAGAACCAGAAGAGGGGATAGCCATAAGGTGTCTAGCCCCTCTTCTCCTCAGCTGGCCTGTTAATTCCCCAATGCAACACCTCCCCCTACCCGTGACCACAGTTATGGTGGCAGCTCCCTGACCCCCTGAGTTACTCAATGGACTTCCCAGGCACATATTAAAAATGTTAAAATATGACATATAAAACAATATAAAAGAGAGCAACAGCTAAGAAGGAGCAGATAAGATCTGTGTTTGTCCCTTCCTTCCTGGTCTTTAAAGCTGCTGCCCTCTGCTGCTCCTGTTTGCTGCTGGTAGCTGGTTGCTGGTATCTCTGGAGAGACGGCGGTCAGGTCTTCATGTGCTCCTCAGTGCATCTCCAAGTGCAACACTAAGTGCACACTTAGCGTCGCACTTTGCGCAATGCCGAGGCCCTGAGCAGGCATATACAGGTCACCTGGTCATTCTTCTTCACTATGGTGAGATGCACTGTATCTCCATTTAAATCATAGTTAATATTTCTAAATGTGCACTTGTACATATAACTCTCCATATGGAAATGTTATCAAATTGGTGCCTTCTTTTTTTCCTCCCTTCTCGTATGCATTTCCTCTTTTTTGGCAACGCATAAGGGGCCATCTACTGCTCCTGGGTGGAGGGTTCCTAGCGCTGCCAATCATGATATAGTGTGCCACTGTTCCAACTTTTCCTCAACATATCTTTTGTGGAAAGCAAAAAGATGGAAGAAGCAGAGGGAAAACATGGGAAGATTACAAGTGGAAGGCAACATCTGGTCCACCCATAAACGTCCCTGAATGAGGCAGGGCATATGTACAGGAAAAGCCTCAGCTAGAAGCACCCTCAGCTTAAAATATGTATAATGTAAGGCTCTTTTCCCTTCCTTGCTGCAGCCAATGGGGGTGGTGGTGGTCACAATTAGGACTGACACGTAAGGTAAGCAGTGATATCCATAAATATAGGCAAGTCTGCAGCAGGGGTGCCAAACAAGTTAACAGTGGGGGCCAAATAACACCCCCAACAGGCCATACATGGGCCAGATGTCATCAGTGGGCATGGCCACATACACTCACGTCATCAACCTTCACACACACACACACACACCATTTTTCCTTTTGCTGAAAAGGGCACGAGTTATGTACGTCTCCCCAGCATGGGGAAAGAGACTCAGCCGGCGCTGGCACTCAAAGGAGCACAAAGGGAGATTTGGCTGACGTTCTGAAGAGCAGCTCCTCCTCCCAGTGTGGGTTAGCACCCTCTGTGAGAAACATGCCAGAAATGTATGTGAAAGACCCTTAGAGCCAACGGTAAGTGTTTAGATAAGAGGTTATATGCCTTCAAGGCAACATTTCCCCAGATGTTTCTTGCTCCTTGTAGAGCATCAGTTGGGAAGGCATTTACATTTGACATAGCGGGGCGATGTACAAAAGAGGATTGGATTTCTGAACCTCTAATAGTAGCGTACAGGGATGTATGAAAATTTAATTAATGAACACAAATAATCCAAAAATGTTATGTTCGTAATCACAAGTAGATGTTTTTCAAGAAATGTTTGCAAATTCATGAACAATGTCATTGCATTTGAAAAATGTGCATTTTTTATGCCTTAGTCCAGGGGGGAAAGTATGTACTTTTGAAAAATGCCAAGCTACACCAATACAATTATTAAAGGCACAGAGCCACCCTATTTGACAGTGGGATATATTTTGATACAAACAGAACCTATTTAGTAGTGATGGGCCCCAATATAATAATGAGATTTAGCAACTAGCCTGAAGGCACAATCCTATGCCTGTTTAGACAGAAAAAGGCCTACAACTCCCAGCATGCTCCAGATAGCATGGCTGACTGGGGCATGCTGGGAGTTGTAGGTCTTTTTTTCTGTCTAAACAGGCATAGGATTGTGCCTTAAACCTGAAAAAGTAGGAAAACAGCTTTTAAACTTTAATGCTGCAGTATATGGAAGGGGATATTTTGTGGTAAACAATCTGAAGCCTAGTCAGTGAAGCAGACATGAGCAGCAGGGGAGTGTGATCTGAGGAAGAAGAAATAATGGCACCTGTGCTGGATGCTTAAGTGTAAATTTTCTAGGATATCTTTAACCAAAGGATCACCTCTCTGCTTTTAGGCCAGGCTTCCACACAGGAAACTGATGGCTTGCAGGAAGAAGGAAAAGCCTTTGCCAATTGTGTGTGAAGAGGGTGTTACACGCATACAAGTGCATCCCTATGTTCATCTGTGGAACAGTAGCAGGTTTGACACATGGGCTCCTTCTCTTCATAGCACCACTCAATACCTTTATCTGCCAGAATAGCAAGATCAGGAGAGAGGGGACTGGCGAACTCCCCTATTATCTCATGAAAATTCTTTGCCTGATAGAAGGTAAAGCCCTAGGCCCCGCTTCCCAGTATTTGAACCAGCAAACTTCCGAGCAGCCTTCCCCAATCTAATGCCCTCCAAGTATTTTGGACTTCAACTCCAATGGGCCTCAGCCAGCATGGCCAGTGATCAGGAATGCTGGGAGTTGTCTCACCCTCTAGATGTTTTGGACTATGATCCAGGTTGGGGAAGGCTGCTTTAGAACACTGTAGTTTTTTAATCACAAAATACATGAGGCAACACTTGAGATACAATCCAGTTTTAATAGAGGAAGATGTAGCCCCTGGCCCTAGAGGGCACTGTTCCTCCAATTTTCGTTTATACAGAGGACATGTCAAAGAACCTGCTAGACAATTGCCTCAACTCTAGCCCTGCTTTAGACTCCTTCTCCACATCCCATGGGCGCTAACCCAAAACATATTAGCAGGTCACACACACAGGAACATTTTAGGGCACTTCTGAGCAGACAGTGGCCTACTTGGATGATGACAGGGACAGAAAAATAAAACATAGGGAGGTGTCTATTTCCTAGAAGCCAATACCACTGAGATCCAGGAAACAACCAGAAGTGCACATGGAGGGAAAAGACACACAAGCAAGGTGTCCAAGTTTCTTTTGGAAAGAATGATCATATTGGAGATGAGCTCTTGCCCTATGAGTCAGAATTCTGTTAAGCTTTTTTACTGAGGTGGGGGAAGAAGAAAATATGGATATACATTTGAGATTCCAACCGCCTTCAATTAGGGAGCCTCATGTCTTACAACCCTGTGACAAGGAAGGCCTGCCTTATTTCTGGGAAATAAATACAGACACAAGGAGAGAAAGGCTTACAGCCCCACCGATCCCTCACCCCACCACTATTACACTACTCTCCAAGACCTTCTGTTGGCTCAGAATATCCACTGCAGTCCATGGTTCCTGTCCCAAGTTACAAGTGTCTCTTCAAGTGCAATGAGAGGTGGTCTGAGCGGGAAAAAGCACGCTGGCAGAGGTGGCACTTGAATGGTCGTTGCCCAGTATGCTTGCGAAAATGGCGAGTCAGCTCGTCTGAGCGGGCAAATTTCCAACCACAGCCTTCCCATGTGCAGTGATATGGCTTCTCACCTGGAAAAGAACAGCAAGCATCACTGTATCCTTCTGCTACATCTGGGCCAAGAGAGGGATTCTTCTAAAGCCCCACATCCATAGGGTAGGGAGAAGTAAGAACTCAATATATAGGATTTCCCCACCCCAGCCTTGGCAGTGGGCCTGGGTCCTCACACAGTGCATCATGCCATACTTAGATGCTGGAAACAGGAGACCGGAAGGGTAACCTAAAGCAAGAGCAAGAATACTCTTGCAGGTTGATGCTCTTAAGGATAAGAATTCCCTCCCTGGTGACCCCACTATGCCCCCTCTTTGATGAGCTTCTGCTGGGCTTTGAAAACCTTGTTCAGGCGGGCATTTGGGGTGGGTTAGGGTTTTTTTTAGAACAATGTTGTTTTGTTCAGTTGGTTATGTTGTATTTTGTGTTGTTATTTGTATTGTATGCCACCTAGAGTGGCTGGTTAGCCAGCCAGATTGGCGGCTAATAAATCTAATAAATAAACATCTGCAAGAAGCCCGCTCCCTATGGTACAGTGCTCCCAACAGAAACCCGAGGAAGAACATGGCCTCCTTTTATGTAATTCTTTTTTCTTCTTTTTTTACCTGTGTGAGTGCGGAGATGGGCCTTGAGGTGGGAGCTCTTGGTGTAGGTCTTGCCGCAGCTGGGATGAGTGCAGATGTGGCTTGCAGGCTGTTTGCGTGGCCAAGACTTTTGCCCCTTCTTTGACTTAGCTGTGGCTTCCCTGGCAGGCGTAGGAGGTGTCAGGAGCCCCAAAAGGGGCAAAGTAGGCAGAGCTGTATCTGTCTGGTACCTCTGGACTCGGGCTTGGTATTGGCTATGGTAAAATGGATAGTAGCCACTCAGCAAACTGCAGTGTTCCAGCTGGGATTGCACTGGTGGAAGCTGGCTGTAAGAAGCATGCTTGCCCAGCAAAGGTGGACCTGGGTGCATATAAGCTTCATAGGTCATCTGGTAATACTGCCCATGAGCTCTCTGTTTTGGCTCCCCATGATGCGGTCTCATTGTAGGGAGAGCCCCACGGTCCGCCTGGGCAAGGAACCACTGCACCTGATTGCTGGAATGTACCACACCCTTACTTGGATCTATCACATCCTGGGCATAGCTGTGCAGGGCAGAGCCACAGTCCAAAGAATTATCTCCTGGTAGGAAATTGGTGTCGAAGCTTGAGGACCTAGGCACATCTGGGACCCTGTGGCTTTCTAGGAGCCTCTCTCTAGTTCCCTCCTCAGTGGTTACTGTCTGGCAGACAGACACCGATGGCTGTTGCTTTTGGCCTACCCAAGGAGCACCAGTGCTTTGCTCTGCGACAGAGAAGTTTCTCAGGAGGAAGTCAAGGTCCCAGCAGGCTTCATCACTCTCTTGCTTGACTTGCTGAATCCCCTCAGGCTGGGTCACATCCAAGAACCCCGGAGATGAAGGGTCTGGAGAACCCTCTGTTTTCCACCACTAGAACATAAGCAAAGCAGTAGAGTGAATACAACGAGTTGCCTCCCCCCAATGTGCTGCATCACAGATAACAGCTGAAAAGGCAGAACTAGCTCCAGAACAAGATCTACAACCAGATTCCTTCAGCTTCATTAACTGAAACATAGATGCAAGTACAAATGCTTGTAGCAGACCAATGAGCCTCAGAGGCTAGGAGGGCATGCCCTGGAGCCTGCCACTAAGGCAAAGATAAAAGAGCCTGTTATCAGGATCCTACAGAAGCTTCTACTCTGCATCAAGGGCAGGCAGGATCCTAGCTATCTCAACAGGCAACACAACAGTTCACCAGAAGTCTTTTGAGGCTGGAGTAATACCTTGGAGCAAGTGTTTCCTGCATGCTTGACTGCATCTTCCTGGGGCACAACACCCCAGCTATACTGTACCGTTCCTGTACGACTTGAAGTGCAAGGATTTATAGATCAGGACTGTGGAGCAGAAATATGAGCTGCACTCACAAATCAAGTACCAAAGAGCTAGTGCACAGGAGCCTTTGTTGACAGCCATCTCTTTTAAACAAAACCTCCCCCACTTTCTCCTCTCCCTGCCCCATAGAACCTCTAGCCCACATACACGCTTGCATTTATGTGATCCTCTTTGGAGAAACAACTAGTGATCATTCCAAGATGAGCCCATGGTAATTGTAATACTTTTGTTCTTCTTAGCCTTCAAAGGGCTTCATGTACATTGCTTCATCCTTACATTGACCCTGTGAAAGTATTATCCTTGTATAGGGGAGGGGGAGGGAGAGATGAGATGATGAAATAGCAGTTTGTTTCACACTACCCAACAAATTCATGGGTTCAGCGGGAGATCTGAAGCAAGGGTTTTCCCTATATAGCAGGGATGGGCAGAAGGTAGATAGGGGTCTACAGGGAATGGTCACAGGGTGCAAGGTGCTGGATCTCATCAGTGCCTGGATGGCAGACCAACTGAGAAGCCCATCTATGCTGCTTTGAGTTCCAAGATGGAAAAAGGCAGGACATTATATTTGTTTGTTTAGCACATTATAGATAACTTGGGTGACCTGCAGGAAATCAGTGAAGTTTTCTGACTCTGAATTGTTTAACAGCAGCAGCAACAAAATGATTCCTCAATAAATTATACTGCTAAAAATAAGCTGGTGTGTGTGTGTGTGTGTGTGTGGGGGGGGTGATAACCATGAGTGGGATTTTGTGAGGAAGGACTGTGAACTCCATTCAGTTCTGGTACTTAAAATTAATTCCTGGGCTCAGAAACCTTTAATTCTAAATGTATGTCTTTTGCACCAAGCTCCAGTTGGTTATCTCAGGTTTCGAGTAAAAAACAACAACCCTGAAGCAGATCCAATAAGCCTGAAGTCTGCTCACCAGTAGTTCTCCAGCTTCCTTGGCAGAACAGGAGTCTTTGCATTCAGTTGTTGCCCAGGCTGTTGTCATTGTGGTGCAAGCTGATTATGTATATTTGTTATTAGTATTGTACGCTGCCTAGAGTGGCCAGGCAGCTGGCCAGATGGGCGGCTAATAAATCTAATAAATAAATAAGTTAAAGGCCTATTTATTTGTGCAGGCTTTTAGATATACACAGGTGTTCTGTTTATTATGTTGATGGTTTTATTGTATTTTATTATATATTTGTTAGTTTAGAATCATGATTTTAATGTTGTTTATGTGTTATACTGTGTTTTATATAAGTTGTTAGCTACTCCTGGCCCTTTGTGAGGAAGGATGAGATAGATAGAATGATAGAATATATACCTTCTCACTTTCTCTCAAGAATCTTTATCCCACCACAGTTAGAGCCAAGAAACTTGTCATGGTTATAAACAACATAAGCAAGCAGAATACAAGTTTCTCCCTCTGCGTAATTTGTTCCAGCAATAGAATTTAGGAGCATTGATCAGATAACTCAACTGTGTGTTTAACAAGATGCATGTTTTAAAGATAATCTAGGATGTGCATTAGAACTGAGACTAGAACTTACTACGTGGAACTGAAGAGATCCTTTCTTGCCCACTTTGCACAGACAATAGCATAAAAATCTTAACAGAAAGGAAGTCTGCATACATCATACTAACAGCCTTCTGAAAATATCACTTCCTTCATCTTAATTATTCCTTAGGAGCACTTATACTGCTGGACCTATTTGGTTATTACATTGAGTGAACTATTGTTATGAATAAATAGACTGTTAAGAACAATTTAATGGGCTTTTACTTATGAGGCATGCACACACACACACACACACACATCTCCTACTTAGGAAGGAAGCATGCACGCTTGTCTCCTTACCCAAGGAGACAGGTGTGCATGCACACTACATGGAAATATCTATTACTTTTTATGAATGGCCTTGCTATAGTTGTTATGAAGAGGGAGAAAACAAGAACAAAAGTATTCTGCACTGCTTTTTTGTTAAATTTTAGCTCAAATACATCCAAGAATGGGCTCTGAAACCTTGCCAGACACCATCCCCACAAGACCTGAAGAATCACTCCTACACTCTTTTCACTTTATAGCAAGGTGTTTGCTGCTTTCCAAATTGCCACACCCATTAAGAGCAGATAACTTACTGTGCTAATACATATCCGAAGACCAGCTCATAAACACCACTTAGAGGCCAGTTAACCCCCCCTCCATAAGTTTTAATGCCCAACCCTCAGTAGAGCCAAACAGCACCTACCTCCAGCCAGAATGAGACCCCCTCTCCCTCCACTCCTCACCTGGAAGATTTCAGATTGCACATCTTGTAGGTGGTTGAACCCTCCAAGTATTCCAACTGAGGGTAACACAGTCTCCACAAATGCCATGGACTACAAATAGCAAAACCGCTAAAACAAAAGACAAGAAAGCAAAAGGTGGATAGTGACAGGACAGCACCCAAAACTATTTGAGTTTTGGTAATCCCTAGCTTTCATTTCTTTTTGTTCACATACACACCTTTCTTCTCTCTTATCTAAACAACATACTTCCCTCCACCCTTTGTTTAAAAGCAAAACTTTGTACTTTAGGTCTTACCATTAACAATTTCTCCCTTTTAATTCTTTCACTCATTTGCTAGTTTGGAGGGGTGGAGAAGAATAAATGGAGCCAACTGTACCAATCAGAAGGAGGGTGGGTGTGGCTGTCCAAGGAACTAGGTGGAGTTGGATTAGGATTAATTAAATTTAGCTATACTGCAGCAGTTTTTGGTCATTGTAAGTAAGTATCTGAGTAGATGAGATGAAATTCACAATCCAGCCACTCAGAAGTAATTGTCACTGTTTCTGTTTGGGTTTACTTCAAAGTAATTGTGTGCAGGATTGCAGCCTGATCAACTGTAACCCTTTGAAGTGAGCATATTTGGATGTCAAACAACATTAGACAAGTTTAATTCAATGTGGGCCAAATACCTTAAAATCCAAATTATTCAGATCAATGAGACTGTGGATCCAGCTGTAATCGAATGGCAAGTATTCTTGTTACATAGGACTGCAGCTTTAGGACGCACAGGTGAAAAGAGACTAACACAAGGCATCTGAAACAATTAAAAGTCTTCTGGCACTTTAAAATCTAGCAGATTTATTGTCAAGTAAGTTTTCACAGACTAAAGCTCACTTCATCAGATAAATTGGAGATGCACTGGTAGAGGCCTCTCAGCTGCATCTGTCTAGTATCTGAAAGTTGTAATTCAAAACACATCAGGGTCTGACACTGTAATATACATGTCTACTCAGAGGTACGTTCCATTGAATTCAATGAGGCTTACTCCCAGGTAAGTGGATATATGACTGCATCCTAAAGCCCCATGGGGGTCAGTGGCACTTCTGAGTAAACAAGTTTACAGTGCAATATTATGCATATATACTTAGAAACAACTAAAAACAGCTGACTTCCATGAGGTCCATAGTGCATAAGAAAGCGTGCATAGGATTGAACCTTTAGGATGCACAGGTGAAAAATGTCAGCAAATCTAACAATTAAGAAAATATCCTGAGGTACAAAATGGCAACTAACTGCATGCAAATTTACCTTAGGTTAAGGTTCCCAGTGTTTTGAACACTAAGGAGTCCCTCTCCAGGAAGAAAAGCTATTCAGGCTAAGAAAATGGGCTTTTAGAAGGGAAGCAGCAAATTCTTACAATTGTCTTATGCAGGGTCAGCCCTGGTTAGTACTTGGATGGGAGACCGCCTGGGAATCAGGCTTCCTGCATTAAGCAGGGGTTGGACTCAGTGGTCTTGTAGGGTCCTTCCAATCCTATGATTATATGAGATCTATGATGTCAATGGAGTTCAAAATGTAGTTGGAACCTTGAATTAACTGCCACAAGGCAGATGGGTTGGGGGAGGCATCGAGGTTGACAGACCACACTTGTCTATAGGGCACAATCTACTGAGATGTTCTCCTGTGCAAACCCCATTGAAATGAATAGAAGTGGTGCAAGTGCTGCTGTGGATTGTGCCCCATTGTAATTAATGCGGATTTTCTGCCTAAAGCACAAAAATGAGTTGTACCTTGCCAAGTAATTTTTTTCACTGCCTTGTCCTCTTTTCCTCCCTAGCCTGTTTTCTTGCACTTACTTTTGTGGTTGTATTTCATCCCATTACAGCCCCTGTGGTATAGGAGATAAAGTGTTGAATAGACTGGAGATACCAGAGTTCAAACCCCTACTTAACTATGAAACTTGCTGCTTGGCTTTGCGCCAGGCACAATTTCAGATTCAACCTGCCCAACTTCACGTGATTGTTGTGAGGATAAAAGGGGATGATATGTGCTGTCCCTGAGCTCCTTGGAGAAAGGAGCGTGATGCAAACATTATTTTTCTAAAGCATCTTTCATCACAGGAAACAGGCATGCCAATAATTTCTAGAGAAAACAAGAATGTATGCCAATGGATTAATTTGCTCTCTCTCAACATGTCTACTTAGAAACACTTATTCTTTAGAACATCTTCCTCCAACCTTCTAGATGTGTTGGACAACAACTCCCATCATCCCCAGGTTGGGGAAGGCTGCCTTAGAATAAAGCTCTTTACATGCCTGTCTAGCTTTATCACTTGTAACATATGAAGTTCTTTACAAATATTTGCTTAATTTCATTCACACTTGGAGGGCAAATTCCAGGATAGGGTAGATGGTTGTAATCCCTACTTTGCAGATGGGGAATGGAGACTGAGAGATAATGTCCATGACTAAGCATGCATTATGGAAAAGGATCTCAGCTCCACCAGCACAGTAGTTGCTGGGCCACAGTGGCTCAAAAAAGCTCCAAAAGTTGGTGTGCAGTGGAATTGGACTAGAGGAACCTGGGTTCTATAATAGCAGGCTGGGATTTTCTCTTTCACTTGCATTCCTCAAATAGAAGTGCCTCCAGCTGATATTTTGTGGCTGCCCTGAGGTGGAACGCAACTCTGCAAAGACAACAGAAAGAACAGCTGGTTGCTTTCAGGGAAAGGCCTGAATGCAGATTACCAGCTTGCTTTGGGTTTATATCAGACTGTCTCAGACAGGCCTGGCAGTCGGCTCCTGTTGTGATACTAGTGTCAAAGATGAGGGGCATATCTTGCCCATATGGAGATAAACCTTGAAGATGGAGTTGAGCTGTCTTCAGCACTGAGAATATTGAAGATGAGGAACATCTGAAAGCCCTAGCTGATGGGCCTGTGAAAGATAATGGGGTTGCCCTTCCCTGGTCTTGTTTCTATTGGAGCTTCAGACCAGGGATAGGAGACAGGGCCAGAATCAAGGGTAGGCATAGCCGGGCACTTGTCCAAGGCTCCACATCCCAGTGGGGGCCACTGACAACAGCCCCCTTTGGTTGCTCCACCTCTTCACTTTTGCAACCTGCTTGTTCAGATGCCTCTCGCTCTGGCTCAAACAACAGTGGTGAGGAACAGATGTCCCTGCCTGCTTGCTCACTGGCTTTCTGCCTGTCAAGCAAGGAAGTGGTAGCAATGATGAGAAAGAGGGTGAGGAGCAATAGCAGCAGTGGCAGTAGTGGTCAGACAGTAGACTGGAGCTGGCACTGATAGGAGGTATTCCACAGAGGGGCTTCTGTGGAAAGTATCTGTGTCTCAGAGGTCCTGAAGAAGACCATCTTAACAGCAGGAGAGGGCAATATTTCCCTGGAGCCCACAGATATTAATATAACAGGGAAAGTATTATACAGTGCCAGGAATGCTAGAAATTGAGCATGGGGGGATGGAGAAGGGTTGCCATCTTTTCCCTGTCTCTGACGGAAAGTTAAGCAAACACTCACCCTTCCATTTGGTGCTTCCCCATGGGGGGCTCCTAGCACTAACAATCAAAAGGGATTGTGCAGCAATTCTATCTTTTCTTCCTTAATGTTTGTTTTCTTGGTAAGGAAAAAAAATGGAAGAAGAGGTTGGAAAACATGGAAGGGCTACAAATGGAAGACAATGATGTTTGGGCCTCCCGTAAAATTCCATGAACGAGCCACTGCAATTGCGCAATAAAAGCCTCATCTAGAAGCACCCATAACTTCTTGGTAGCTGCACGGCCCTGTCTCCTGCCTGTCCCCTCCCTTCCTGCACTGACCACAGTAGGGGTCAATGCTGGTTCCTTCTCTTTACTGGCAATTGTGAAAGATCAGAAAATCAGTGCAGGGCAAGACATTACCACTTATGGCAGACATTGCAGAACAGGACTACAGGCAGATTGGGAGCCTCTGCTGCAGTGTCATTGGCTGGGAGTTTTCCATTGTAAAGGATGTACACACCCAAACTCCCAACCAATGACACTGCAGCAGATGCTCCCAGTGTGACTGTGGTCCTATTTTGCAGTGTTTGCCATAACCATTAATGCCCTGCCCTAACTCTTCTGCTCTCTGACACAAACTTTAAAAAAGTTAGCTGCAGTTCAAAACATGGCAGTTGTTTCCTTAAGTGCAGATGCGTACCGTAATGAAATAACAGGAAGCCACTGCCTTAAAATTGACCATTTTGGAAATGCAACATCCAAGCATTATACATTAGAAAGGTGAATAAAAATGCTGCAAGTCTGCCTCATGATGGGATCCTATTACAATTTTGTTTAACTTGGATAATTATGTAAATTTGTTATTAGTATTGTACGCTGCCTAGAGTGGCCGTGTTGCTCGCCAGATGGGCGGCTAATAAATCAAATAAATAACTAATTAATAAAATAAATAATTCTCTCCATCTTTCTGAAAGTCTTCTTGGTTTGAATCTCTTAGGGCTGGGGTCTCCAGTGTGGTGCTCGTCGGCACCCATGTGCCTGTAGAAACCTCTCTTGGTGCCCAGCAGGCTCCCTGCCACTTCTGATGTTTGTTTTAAGTTAAAAAATTACTGGGAGGCTGGCATGCTACAAAGCAAAATGCTGCCCTCTAGCACCATTTTCAAAAGAGCGATACTGTCTTTTGGAGCTCAGATTCCACCTCTGTCTTGTACTTAGGTTGTTGGGCAAGTTACTTTTCTCTTAGTCTTCCACGTGTGCCTTCTGGGAAATTAGCGTTGTGTGATTGGCCACTCCCACCATGGTAGCCATTTTATGAAAGGGCAAGCCCCATGGCACCCATTTTATGAGAACACTCATGACAGTATCAAAATTCCAAGTGTGCCCAGTGACTCAGAAAGGCGGGGGGGGGGGGGCTGTGTTATGGCTTACCTGCATATTACATTAATAGCATGGCTTGCAGCCACATAAGGGTATTTTAACATTATTTAAACCTAGGTGTGGGGCTGATTTCCATCAGGACCGGAGAGTGTAATCTCAATGAAAATCCCTTTTACTCAGTGCTACATTCAGCTATAGAAAAAAAGCTTCCAAGGATTAAAAAATTAAAAACAACCCAATTTTATTAGGTCCAGAACATCCCAGGCCCTGAGATTGCAGGGCCCCAAACTGAGACCTAGCGATGGCTCCCGGGGGGCGGGCCCAGTGATGTCACAGGGGGTCACTGGAGGTGGATCCAAAGGCATCTATTTTGCTATACACACGCCTTTTGCTACACAGTTCAACCCACCAACACCCCATCCCAGACACTTCTCCAGAATAACAACATTTTGTGGCAGAGCCCACTTATTGAAAGCGGGGAGGGGGGGGGAAGAAACCCATTTCACCCACAAGCAAACTGAAGCAGTAGACAATTACAATCAATGACGACAAGCGAGAGAGTAAGTTTGGGTTACATAATTGCAGCATACTAAATTCACAGACGTATGGCTGTGAGAGCTGGACAATAAGGAAAGCTGAGCACCAAAGAATCGATGCTTTTGAACTGTGATGCTGGAGAAGACTCTTACGAGTCCCCTGGACTGCAAGGAGGTCAAATCAGTCAACCCTAAAGGAAATCAACCCTGCCTGCTCATTGGAAGGACAGATACTGAAGCTGAAGCTCAAATATTTTGGCCACCTAATGCGAAGAGAAAACTCCCTGGAAAAGACCCTGATGCTGGGAAAGATTGAAGGCAAAAGGAGCAGGGGACGGCAGAGGATGAGATGGCTAGATAGTATCACCGATGCAATGAATATGGACTTGAGCACACTCCCGGAGAGAGCACAGGACAGGAAGGCCTGGCATGCTATGGTCCATGGGGTCACAAAGAGTCGGACACGACTGAACAACAACAAAATTCACAGAGCCAACAGAGAGCAGGCTTTTTTAAAGTGGCTTAAAAAATATTCCATTTTATCCAGATTATGTCACAGTACAGAGAAAGGCATTTTTACACTTCTCCAAGATTTAAATTAAAGGGAGATGGGAGACGAGGAAACCCGTTTCACACACAGGCAAACTGAGGCAGCAGGCACTTAAGAGTCAGTAACTGTAAGTGAGGGAGTTTGGGTTATATAATCACAAGTTTTTTTTTTAAGTATGGCCCAACAAACATTAAACAGGAGGAATTTGGCCAGGAATATGTGTTAACTTGCACCACCAAAAGGAAAGAAAGGATTTTTAAAACCACATGCTCACAATGTGACTCAGATGCATTATATAGCAAAAATGGATTCCAGACCCAAATTTACAAACAGTTCAACCCACCAATCCCCACCACCTGCAAATGTATACAGAGTAACAACACAGATAAAGCAACTTCTTGCAGAGCTGGCTTCTTCAACATTGAAAGCAAAGGGGGGAGGGAAGAGGGGAAAACACATTTCTCACACACATGCTTACACAGGAGTAAGTCCCATTGGATTCAGTCTTCTGAGTAGACCTACCTAGGATTGCTGTATATAACCGATAATTTAAAAGCACTTGGCACACACAAGCAAATAATGACAGTGTATTCAATAATAATAATAATAATAATAATAATAATAATAATAATAAATGTCATCTTAAGTTGCAGCACCATAAATTCAAAAGGATTTATATTAAGGATAGAAACCACCCACAATTTGTATGTGCCAAGGGCCTCAGGGTATTGCAGTTCTCCCCCCCCCCCGTTTTCAGATTCCACCCAGCATCTCTCTCTTTCTCCCTCCTCCCCTAAAAAAACCCTCACAGAAGCAGCAGGGGCTGCAGGGCTGGTTGGAACTGGAGGGCAGTAGCTCAGTAGGAGAGAGAGACCCAGTCTCTAGCTCCTGACGATGCCTCTCTCAGGGAGGAAACCTGGTGATAAGCGGTGGCAGGAGAAACAGCCCTACTTCCCACTCAGTGGCCAGCCTACCACTTCTTGGCGATGGTGGCTGTGCCGCCCACGCTTCTCCATGTGCTCCTTCCTCCCCGCTGCATGGCCACTGCTCCCGCCTTGTGCACCAACTATCGCAAGAGGTCAGCCAGGACCAGCCTCTCAGGATACCTTGTAGGAGGGAGCAGCTGGCTGAGCAGGCAGGTGGCCGTGGCGCCAGCCATGGCTGCCCGTGATAGAAGGCAGTGGCAGGCTCTTGCTCCCTCCATTCTCTTCCCAGGCGCTGCCTCCTCCTGCTTGGGGGGCAGGGGGGAACCCCGCAGCTGGGCGAGAGCTCTCACCCAGAGACTCCCCCCACCATCCCGCCCAGAGACTCAGGATGAGCCCCAGAAACTTCGGGCAAGTCCCAGAGCCCCGGGAACTGTAGCTGCAAGACATGCTATTAACGTAATGTGTAGTTAGGCCCTTAGTAGCAGCAAATATTGTTCTAGCCAGGCATTGGAAAGGTCCAACAGTTCCACCTACCAAACTATGGAAGTTTAAAGTACTAGAAACTGCAGAAATTGACAGACTGACTGATATTGTTCGAAGGAGAAATGTATTCATTTGGTATTATTAGCAGACAACTGGGCATTTTTGTTAATTATTGGAATGTTCATTGAAACGTCATTGTATTAGATGAAAGTTGTTTTTGTAGTAATCTATAATAGATTTTAATGATGATAACAACAACAGCAACAATAAGCTTTAATAGATGGCCCCCAGAGACTAGGGGATAGCCAGAGACTGTAGTGAAGGAGAGAACCATGTTGAAGAAGGGGCATATCTTTCCTCCATCACCTTCCCTCTCCTTTGGCTGGAGTTGTTGTCATCGAGCTGTGTGTGTGAAGAAACTTCAATTTTTGGAGAGATAAAGTAGACTTGGACCTGGAATAAGGATATTATGTGTTTCCCTGTACATCTGTTGTGGAAGTAGCAGTGGCAGCTCCTGGCCAATGAGAGTGGAGGGGCGGAAAGCAGGCCAGCTGAGGCAGAACCAAGAGGCCAATAACATCTAATTTTCCTACATAAAAGCAACAGGGCACCCATTGCTATTCTGCCATTCAATCACAAACCCAATGAAACTGTAAAAGCAACACAGCATCCATTACTTTTCCTCTATGCAATCACAAACCCAAATAAATTGTAAAAAAAGAAGTCCAGAGCTAATTTCCTGCAACCTGAGACCCAACTAAGCATGCATACACTAACACACACTTTTCTTTTTTTTGTTTTTGAGCAAAATGTGGTGGTTGTGGGGCAGTAGCATTTTTTTCTGAGCAAGATACAGCAGTGGGCTTGGGAACAGAAAGCAGAAATGGGTCTGATAAAAAATTCCCAAGCCCACTGCAATATCTTGCTCAGAAAAAATGCTACTACCTCACAACCACCACACCACAATTACCAGATCCTGCTCAGAGAAAATAAGAATTGCCCCACAAACCTCAGATCTTGCGCAGAAAAAAATAAGAAATGACCCACAGCCCCATCTTGCTCAGAAAAAAAGACCCACAGGCCCTAGATCTTAGAAAAAAATGCAAATTCCCTACAGTAATAACAGTCAGCTACCTGGAATGTAAGATCAATGAATCAAGGTAAGCTGGAGGTGGTCAAACATGAGATGGCAAGATTGAACATGGACATCTTGGGAATCATCGAACTAAAATGGACAGGCATGGGTGAATTCAGGTGACCATCATATCTACTACTGTGGGCAAGAATCCCTTAGAAGAAATGGAGTAGCACTCACAGTCAACAAAAGGGTGGGAAAAGCAGTACTGGGGTACAATCTTAAAAACTATAGAATCTCAGTACGAATCCAAGGCAAACCATTCAACATCACAGTAATTCAAGTCTATGCCCCAACCACTGAGGCCAAAGAAGCTGAGGTTGATTGGTTCTATGAAGACCTACAACACCTTCTAGAACTAACACCAAAAAAAGATGTCCTCTTCATCATAGAGGATTGGAATGCTAAAGTAGGAAGTCAAGAAATCACCGGGATAACAGGCAAGCATGGCCTTGGTGTTCAAAATTAAGCAGGACAAAGGCTAATAGAGTTTTGCCAAGAGAACACACTGACATAGCAAACACTCTTTTCCAACAGCACAAGAGGCAACTCTACACATGGACATCACCAGATGGTCAAGATCGAAATCAGATTGATTATGTCCTTTGCAGCCAAAGATGGAGAAGCTCTATACAGTCAGTAAAAACAAGACCTGGAGCTGACTGTGGCTCAGATCATGAGCTTTTTGTTGCAAAATTTCGGCTTAAATTGAAGAACGTAGGGAAAACCACTAAACCATTCCGGTATGACCTAAATCATGTCCCTTATGAATATACAGTGGAGGTGAGGAATAGATTTAAGGGATTAGACCTGATAGACAGAGTGCCTGAGGAACTATGGACGGAGGTCCGTAACATTATTCAGGAGGCAGCAACGAAATCCATCCCAAAGAAAAAGAAATGCAAGAAAGCCAAGTGGCTGTCTGATGAGGCTTTACAAGTAGCTGAGGAAAGAAGGGAAGCGAAAAGCAAGGGAGAAAGGGGAAGATATATCCAACTGAATGCAGAGTTTCAGAGAATAGCAAGGAGAGACAAGAAGGCCTTTTTAAACGAATAATGCAAAGAAATCGAAGAAAACAACAGAATGGGAATGACTAGAGATCTCTTCAAGAAAATCGGAGATCTCAAGGGAACGTTTTGTGCAAAGACGGGCATGATAAAGGACAAAGAAGGCAGGGACCTAACAGAAGCAGATGAGATTAAGAAGAGGTGGAAAGATACACAGAAGAACTATACAGGAAAGATCTTAATGTCCCGGATAGCCATGAGAGTGCGGTCACTGAACTTGAGCTGGACATCCTAGAGAGTGAAGTCAAGTGGGCCTTAGGAAGCATTGCTAACAACAAAGCTAGCGGAGATGACAGTATTCCAGCTGAGCTATTTAAGGTCCTAAAAGAAGATGCTGTTAAAGTGCTGCACTCAATATGCCAGCAAATTCGGAACTCTCAACAGTGGCCACAAGACTGGAAAAGGTCAGTTTACATTCCAATTCCAAAGAAGGGCAATGCCAAAGAGTGTTCAAACTACTGTATAATTGCGCTCATTTCACATGCCAGTAAGGTGATGCTCAAAATCCTACAAGCTAGGCTTCAGCAGTATGCGAACCGAGAACTACCAGAAGTACAAGCTGGGTTTCAAAGAGGCAGAGGAACTAGAGATCAAATCGCCAACTTTCGCTGGATTATGGAGAAAGCAAGAGAATTCCAAAAAAACGTCTATTTCTGCTTCATTTACTACGCTAAAGCCTTTGATTGTGTGGATCACAACAAACTCTGGCAAATTCTGAAAGAGATGGGGGTACCAAACCACCTTACCTGTCTCCTGAGAAACCTGTACGAGGGTCAAGAAGCAACAGTAAGAACCAGACATGGAACAACCGAGTGGTTCAAAATTGGGAAAGGAGTACGACAAGGCTGTATATTGTTGCCCTGCTTATTTAACTTATATGCAGAGTACACCATGAGAAACGCCGGGTTGGATGAATCACAGGTCGGAATTAAGATTGCCGGGAGAATTATCAACAACCTCAGATATGCAGACGATACCACCCTAATGGCAGAAAGCGAAGTGGATCTAAAGAGCCTCTTGTTGAGGGTGAAAGAGGAGAGTGCAAAAGCTGGTTTGAAACTCAACATTAAAAAAACAAAGATCATGGCATCTGGCCCCATCACTTCCTGGCATATAGAAGGGGAAGAAATGGAAGCAGTGACAGATTTTATCTTCTTGGGCTCCAAGATCACCGCAGACGGTGACTGTAGCCATGAAATTAAAAGACGCTTGCTCCTTGGGAGGAAAGCTATGGCAAACGTAGACAGCATAGTAAGAAGCAGAGACATCACCTTGCCAACAAAGGTCCATCTAATCAAAGCTATGGTTTTCCCAGTAGTAATGTATGGCTGTGAGAGCTGGACTATAAGGAAGGCTGAGCGCCGAAGAATTGATGCTTTCGAACTGTGGTGCTGGAGAAAACTCTTACGAGTCCCCTGGACTGCAAGGAGGTCAAATCAGTCAATCCTAAAGGAAATCAACCCTGAGTGCTCATTGGAAGGACAGATACTGAAGCTCAAATATTTTGGCCACCTAATGCGAAGAGAAAACTCTCTGGAAAAGACCCTGATGCTGGGAAAGATTGAAGGCAAAAGGAGCAGGGGATGGGAGAGGATGAGATGGCTAGATAGCATCACCGATGCAATGAATATGGACTTCAGCACGCTCCAGGACAGAAAGGCCTGGCGTGCTATGGTCCCTGGGGTCACGAAGAGTCGGACACGACTTAACAACTGAACAACAACAATACCCCACCCACCCCTGAATAAGAGGGAAGAAACGCCTTCACATAGTTTTGGTTGGCTCTTCTCTGCTGGGCAGAACACAGAACAAAAAGAACTTCACTAACAAGGAGGGCTTGCTCACTCTTGCTCTAACACACACTCTCAAACAGCTTTATTGCTTGGAATGTAGTGAAAAATTAATCCTCTGAGGAGTGGGGAAGAGAAGGATCCAATCCATGGGATTAAGAAAAGGGATAGTACAAAGGGAAAAATTTGTTCCCCGAGCCAGTCTCACAGTCATTTTCATTGGCTGTCTGGCCCATTGGCGCCCCTTCAACTTCTTCTCCTACAACTCTGTTCTGATTGGCTCGGACACTGGTGGTCAATGTGGCTTCCCTTTTTTTCCCTCCAGAACTTCCTGTATAGGAGGAGCGCCAGTAAGGTTGCCCCAGGCAGGCCTCCCCAGTTCCTTCCCCTCCCCATGTATTTTATGGGGACGTTGTTCTGCGCTTGTTTGCCTTGCATGTGCACATGCAAATGAAGATAGTGAAGCTGGGCAGGGGGGAATACTTGGTAGCTGCAGCCAGCAGGACAGTACAGGAGGCTTGAGTTGCTAGGCAACTTGCTACTATTATGTAAGTTTTAAAACGTGGGAGGGGGAACGCAGCCAGGCTCATGCGTTCATTGCCCCTCCTGCCCAAAAGCGCCATCTATCTCTGGGATGTAGTGAACTTTGGGATATCTGTTGGAGCATTTAATGTTGTACCACCACCTCTGTTGAACTTGTATATTTGTAAGTAAACACGAATAATACAAAAAGCAAGTATGCTGCCCGTGGCTTCATTCCAAGCAAGCGCTGCACTGCTGATGAGAGAACGGGGCTAAGCATAACAGTATAACAGCCATTGATAGCCCTGTCCTCCATGAAGGTGTATAGCCACCTTCTGAAGCCATCTAAACTAGTGGTCATCACCACTTCTTGTGGCAGCAGATTCCATACATTTATTATGTATTGCATGAAGAAATACTATTTTTGTTGTGTAGCTAAAGCAACTGCCAGTCAATTTCACTGTGTGACCCTGAGTTCAAATATTAGGAGGGAAATCTTCATCCACTTTCTCTGTGCGCCATTCGTAATTAAAAACCTCAATCACATACATTCCTCCTTGATCATATTGTTTCTAAACTGAATCTTTCAAACTAATGTTTCGTTGTAGGGAAGATGCTCCAAACCCTTGATCGTTTTGGTTATCCTTTCCTACTGATTCTTTGAGACAACCTGAACTGTACACGGTATTCCAAATATGGCAGCACCATCATATTTCATAAAGATATTACAATATGATATAAAGCCAGAAAAAATATGTGTGTATTTGTAATTACTACTTCTCTGCTTTCTTCATTTTAAAAAGAAAACAATTAATGTAACTTTCCAGAGGGGGGCACTCTGCCCAAGGTCAAAGGAATCTTGTCTGAGAGACTTACATGGGCCACAGACACTATGTTAGGTCCTTTTCTGAAAACTGAATCCAGTTCCCTATATAAAAGAATCAATAACATGCTCAGAGGTATGTTCCCCTTGGGTCCTTAACAAAAAGGTTTGTGGGAAGGCACTCAGTTCAAAGAGCCATTTTTAAAAATTAATTAGTTGGCAACTCTACACATAATTTTTATTCCATGGATTTCTATCTGTGTAAGGAGGCATTCCTTGGAGCTGCACATAACCCTAACCAGGGTACAAGATAGCTAATGCTCAGGGAGAAACTGTGCAAACTTACTTTAAAAGAAATGCACATTTGGCTTTTTTTTAAATAGCTTTGTTTTCTTAAATACGAAGACAAGCAAAATAATTTTAAAATATAGACATAAACATAGAAAAGTAATACAAAATTGCATAAAATGCTGCCAACATAATTACAACAGGAAAGTTATAGATAATATTGCAAGGAAAAATAAACATCGATAGGAATCAAAGTTGCATATTCACGGAAAATACTTCCATCTTAGCTGCTGCCTGGGACCAGAACCCCTTGCAGAGCACTAATGCCCAATACAGACACTACTTTAACGGTGTGTTTAGCAGCTATGTCTTTTTTTATTTTCTTTTTTAAAAAAGACGTAGCTGCCAGACACATCTTTAAAGTGACGCCTGTTTTGGCCCCAAGCGCCTTCGAAGTCCAGGGGTTTACGGGCGTTTAACAGTGTTTGGGATTGAAGCCGTAGGATGCAATCCTAGACCCATTTACCTATGGGTAGGACCCGCTGAACTCTATGGGATTTCTTACTTCTGAGTAGACATCCATAGGATTGCACTGTTCTTTATAGTTTAAAGCTGAATCCCACGCATGTTTAGACAGAAAAAATGGCCTACAACTCCCAGCATGCCCCAGCCATTTTTTCTTAGTCTGCCGCGGCATGTCTGCGCCCCGCCCCGCCCCGCCCCGCCCCGCCCCCGCTTGCGAAACCGCCCTCCTCCCGGAGGGCAAGGGCGCCGTGTCGTGAGGTGCACACGCCTCCTTTGTCGGGCCAATGGAGGAGAAGCGCGCCCCCTCCCGCAGGCGGGCATGGGCGGCGGCGGCGGCGGCGGCGGCGGCAGGCGTACTCTGGCCTGAGGAGGGGCTGGCTGCCAACCCCGTGCAGACCAGGCCTGCTTGCCTGGCTTTGCCGCTTTGCGTGCTCAGCGAAGAGGACGGCCGGCCAGGCGGAGGCGAGCAGAGCAGAGCAGAGCAGAGCAGAGCAAAGCGCCAGCCTAGGCGCAGAGCAGCTGCCTTCCTCGGTGTCGTCGCAGGTGGGTGCTCGCGGTAAAGGGTGGTGGGGTCAACATGCTGGCCCAAGTGGTGCCCCGGTAGCCTGCTGCCTCTCCTCTGTGGAGCTCCCTTGCCCTGTTGGGAGGAGGAGGACGCGAGGGGAAATCCAGGAGTCCTGGTCTTCCGCCCTCCCCAAGATGAGAACAGAAGCCTGTCATGGTCGCCCGCAAGATGGAAACAGAAGACATGAATTCTGCCGCTTTCTCCCAAGGGCTTTCTTCTGAGCAAGCCACTAGCCCCAGCTGACGATAGGCTCTTGGAATGGGGCCCCAAACCACCTCTCTTTGCCTTGCCACACCTCTGCTCTCACCTACTGGCCTGGTGTGATGTGGACCTGAAGAGGTACCATTCTCTCTCCCCTTTTACTTAGCTGTTTGCTGCAGTAGTTGTTCCCTGCTAAGGAAATAATGCTGTCCGAGTGAAGGATGTCCGACAAAAACAGCTGCGTGGGAAATGAGTTGGAATTGTATTACAGGCATCATTGCCTGTTTCAGTGTTTTAAAATGACTAAAGAGAGCTTTAGTGATAGGGTGGGATAGAAATGTAATAAATAAATAGGTTATGGTCACAGGAGGGAGCTGCAGTTAGCAGAGGGCTCCAGGTGTCCTCTAGAGTTTATTGTGTTCTTACCATTATCTTTCATTGACCTCTTCCAGGCACCCATCCTGATGGCGCTAAGAATATCTGCCAAGAGGCTCCTGCAGTGCAGCCGCTGTATGACAGGCCCATGCACTATCCGGGCACAAGGCACCAGTGCAGCTGTGCAAAAGGGTCAGTGGGCACTGGGCAGTGTCTGCTAAATTTTGTATATTGTGTTTTTAATGTATTGTACCTTGCCCAGATAACCTGGGTTATTGGGTGGTTTGAAAGTATAATACATAAGTAAAAAGTAAAATAAATAAATGGGGAGGGTGGTAGAGCCAAGAGAGGCTCGCTTGAGTGGTATGATATAGAGGAATGGGGTAGAGAGAATATGTGCTCAGCTCTTTAGGAGCTTCCACCTTCACCTTGCTCTCTCTCTGAAAAAGATAAAGTTGGCACCCAGACCCTGTTTTTAGTCAAAAGATGAGCAGGGTGGATCAAGCAAAGAAGTGTTGGGACGGAGAGAGGGACATAGGCTGGGGATGGTGGTCGTTGCAGGTAATTTCTGGATTGAGGAGAAGTTTTCCCACGTAGCTAACTTGCAACCTCTGGGAGACATAGAAAGCTGCCTTACACCAAATCAGATCAATGTTCCATCTAGCTCAGGATGTCTATACCACCTTTCCCCAACCTGGTTGCTTCAAGATGTGTTGGCCTACATCCATTGTACGTACTGGCTGTAGTCTCAACACATTTGGAAGGCACCAGGTTAGGGAAAGCTGATCTATATTGACAGCGGGTCTTTGGGGTTTCAGGCAGGCTACCTGGGGATGCTAGAGATTGCTACAGGAAGAAGGAAAGAAGAGCAGACTGAGCAGGAAAATTGCATTATTTTCCCCACTTATATTACAGAAAAAGAATCAATGCCCTCTGGGAAAGAAGCCAAAGGTAGGCAGGTTTCTGTTAATGTGGAATGTGATGACCTTTGATTTAGAACTCCATATTTGGGCTCTCAGCCATCATCTCACTTGCAGCAATGTCTTCTCCCTTTTCACAGACTTAATTGTGTTGGCAATTATTTTGAAAGTTCTGCACTTCTCCCTGCCTTTTCAGTGCTGTAGTATAAAAGAATATCACTTTGTTAATTTCACTTTCTCAGTTTTGATTCCTACTCCCCCCCCCCCCTCCAACCCATACCTTGTCCCATTGGGGATATGATGACTCTCAGGAAGGGTAAACTCCTAGTTCCCATGGGAGCTGAAGGAGGTGATTTAGGGAAATGTTAATTGGCTGGTTTATAATCGTGTGTGTGTGTGTGTATGTATGTGTGTGGGGTTGATTTCATGTATTCTGTTCCTGTAATCTTCTGCCGTTCTGGAAGATGCAATTACTTGTAGATACTTCTGTTATTACAACTGTCGTCAACTTTACAGAGCAATCCTATACTTGTGTAGATATAACCACTTAGAGATAGGCTGGTTGATTTGGTGTGATTCACTTGTCTGGATGGGTGGCTGCAAGTAGGCCCAACTGTTAAAAGGTATTCAGGGAAGCGCTTTTCTTGGTGATGCCTCCTCTAGAGGTGAGGGAAGTTCTGTGCCAAACCCTTTGTGCTTTAGGCTGGTTCTACCTTTGTTCTCCCAGCCCCAAGAGCCCAGTTTGACTGGCAAGATGCCTTACAGCTGGAGAGGCTCCTCACTCAGGAGGAAATAATGATCCGGGACTCATTTCGCACCTATTGCCAGGAAAAGCTTATGCCCAGGATCCTCATGGCCAATCGAAATGAAGGTACCGTATTTATTGGGCACTTCTAGCATGATATGCTGTGCTATGTGGGTTGGTGTAGAATACTGTCCTTTCCTTAGAGGTGAGGGATTCCCTGTTTGCTCCTTGATGTTTTCTGAATGTGCCAGTGCATTTAACCACAGAGTTAATCATTTAATGGCCTGATTCTGTGGGACAGTGAAATAATGTGTTTTTTGCTATGTGTGTGAGATTACCACAAAGGGAGCCTGAACATCTCTGAGGAGTTTCCCTGGCTGTCAGCCTGCAGGGCCCCACAAGTTAAATGTTTCTCTGGTCTTGTGTTTTTGAAAAAAATATTTCGTTGAATTTTTGTTGTTTTGTTTGTACACAGTCTTGTATGCCCTTTAAAATGGAGTATCCATTTTAATATAAATAATTGCAGCAGTGGGCTTGTGTGGCTCTAAATCTCCACGTTCTGATGAGAGAAGCTACAGGTGTTTTGAGGGGGCTGGGAAATAAAGGTACCTTCAGCTTTGTGGCTCCTCTCAGTGGCTCCCACACCTCATTGGTCTGATGCTAACCCCACCCATGTGATCACCATCCTTCAGGCGTTACTAGCAATAGTTTGGAAGCAGCCACACTGCATCACTCCCATGCCACTAAAGGTAATATTACATACGAGCTCTCTGTAGAATGGAAGGGAAGCATTAAATGCAGGGATGGGGAACCTCTGGGCTGCAGGTCTAATCTGGCCCATGGAGGCTTGGGCTCCCTCACCAAGCCCTGGGCCACTGGAAACTAGTGGGGAGGGGCATTCCTGTTGTTGTCTCTGATCAGAGTTAACAGCAGGGATTCCCCTGCATATTTCTCCACACACATTAAACCAATTGGGTGGTGAAGTCACAGCAGGTTCTGCCTATGATTTTGTTAGCTACATTCCCCTTCTCCCTTTACTCCTTTCCTTCTCTGTTTGCAGTCTTTCACCGGGAAATTGTTTCAGAAATGGGAGCGCTGGGCATCCTGGGCCCTACCATCAAAGGTAATGCTGCAATGTTATTCATCATAATGGCAGTGAGTGGGTCCACTGCTTCATTAATCAGACATGTGTGGGAAAGAAATGGGAGCAGGTCCCTGGAAAGTTGCAACATGTATTTATTTAAGCAGATTTATATTCCAGTCTCCTATGTTAGTGACAATACTCAGAGAAACTGTAAAAGATCAGGAGGGTGCTGCCAGGGCCTGTTCCAGGTCTCTTAGGATGGAAGGTTCAGAGTACAAAGTGTCTCTGTTTCAAAAATCATTTCTGTTTATGGTGATATAAGAAATCATCACTGTCATCACGTTTTGAGAACTTTTATCACTGTTCTAATAAATTGCTCAGTTGTTTAGATTGTCACTGCTAATTTGCTTCTGTGTTCATTTAGTGACTTTTGGACTTGATCTGGACATGTACTTTAGGTGTTTTTATTTTGTCCAATTTGTAAGCTGCCTTGGGCTTTATAGGAGGGCATCGTTTAAAAATAATTGATGAGCAAATAATAGGCCAGGCACTTAGATCAATGTTGGATATCCTTCTCTGTCCACAGCCATCTGCTGTCAAATGTGTGTTGCATAAGTACATGGGAGAGGGTCTTCTTGGCTGCATTGCCCCAGTGATGCAACATCTTCCTGAGAGAGGCCCGCCTAGCTCCATCTTTGGCCTTTTGCTGTGCTGTGAAAATACAGCTCTTTCATAGAGCATTTGCAAGAGCATCTCTATGATGTGATGCGGTTGTGCTCCTGCTGATGTGGTTTATCCTCTTTACTGAATTATATTTTGGGTTTTTAAAAAGTATATCTATCATGGTTGTGAGCTGCCCGGGGGCGGGTGGGGTGTGTCGTCTTCTTAGATAACAGGCAGGATGTCAAAGGCTAATTGAAGATATAACTACTTTATGTTGTTCACATGATATTTTATAAATATATGGTTATATAGTTCATGTTCAGATATGTTAAAGTAGTAGAAGAAAATGTGCATTCATTAACAATTGGGGGGGGGGACATTAGGCCTCCCCAAACAAATGCCTATCTGCTGTCTCTTCCCTTTCACTTTTCCCCCTAAATCTTTGGAAAGAGTTAGCAGGATCCTGTTGTCCAGGGTGGTAATCCAGGTTGGCTTAGAACTCATGGCTGTTCTGCTGCTTTCTCTACATCCATTTCTCTTAGGTTATGGTTGTGCGGGAATCACCTACGTGGCATACGGACTCCTGGCAAGGGAGATTGAGAGGGTGGACAGTGGCTACCGTTCGGTCATGAGTGTTCAGTCGTCTTTGGTGATGCACCCTATATACGCATATGGGACAGAACAGCAGAAACAGAAATACTTGCCACGCCTTGGTGAGTGAACAGGTTTAGGGCATTGGATGTGAGAGTTCAGCATTTAGTTCACCCTTCCCCCAATCTGATGTCCTCCATATGCTTTGGACTTCAGCTGCCATCAGCCCCAGCCATTATGGTCAGGAATGCTGGGAGTTGTATCCTACAACATCTGGAGGGCATCAAGTTGGGGAAGACTGATTTAGTTGCATCCCTAGGCTGGGGACTGTATCTTTAATGCCATAATTGTTTACTGATCTGGTGACAGTGGCCCTGTTCAGACATCATGTTAAGCCATGGTTAGAAGTTTTGAGCTAACCATCTTGGCTTAGCATGATGTTTGAACAGGGGTCTGTCCCAACCATGGTGGTTTAACAACCATGGACTAACCACGTTCACTAGCCTCTTGCTGCAAGACAGTTAGTGGGCTCTACCACGGTTTAGTGTGATGTCTGAACAGCCTCCATGGTTAATTGACAGCTGCCATATTGCTCCTCAGCAAGAACAGCCAAAGAAAGAGTAGCCGCCAAGCACCAAAATGGCTGACACCACAAAGGCCATTGGGGTGCATGGCTGCCCATCTGGAAGACTGTGGGTTCCTGTGGGAGGGAGGATGATTAGAAAATGGTTAGTCTAACCACTTTGCGGAACATGGTTACTTGAACGTGTGGCAGTAGCACTCGCAGTGGTTAGTGGTAACCACCATGCCAGAATGCTTAACCACCCTTCCCCAATGTGTGTCTGAACAAGGCCCAGACATATGTGAATCAGGAGCAGAAAGATTTTACTACAATTGACACTTAAAAAAAAATTAAAGTTCATTTATATCCTACCTTTTTCCATCATGGAACTCAAGGTAGCTTATGTAGGTTTTCCACTTGGTCTCCCATCCAGGCACTGAGCAGGCCCAGACCTGCTTAGTCAGCAGGTGGCCGTATCATGTGTACTCATACTTTGCAACTAGTTTGGAAATTGCCAGTAGTACGAAACGTGGCACCCAGAATGCTTTCCAGTGCTCCCTATTTGGCTTGTACACCTACTGCACAATATCTCATTGATCTGAAAACCAGAGATAATTCCTTATCAGATGTTCTACCCCTCTGAATTCAATGTTATAGTGACTTATTTCTTACTTCTCCCAATCTTATTTGTGTATCAGGTTGATCTTTAAAATATGCTTTGTTTTAATTCTCATAGATCCTTGACTACTTTTCTCTTTCCTGTTCTTTTAATTCTCCAGTCTCATGCTAAACCTAATTTGTTCCATTTGCAGAACAATCCCATGCTTTTTGAAGGAGCACTCTGATGTTGGCATATTCCATACATCCAGTGCCCTGCCGGCAGATGCCTGGGAGAGCAGAAGGAGCGACGGAGGTGATCTTCGTCTCTCCATCCTCCTTTCTGCTGCTTTTCTCACTAGATATGCTTTTGAGTGTGTCTAGTGGAGTCACGGAGATGGGAGCTGGGAAGCTTCAGGATGTTGCTGATCCTCAGCACCTCCCCTCCCCACCCTCTTCTCCCTCATCTGCATCCTCGTCCGAGGTCAGAGCTCTAACCTCAAGTGAGGAAGCCACCTTAGTTCTTTCTGTAGCACTGCAGGGGGTGGGGGGAAACAATTGCTAGTTGGATCTACCCTTCTGAGGTCATAGTAGTGTCTGTTGCCTCAGATGGGGAACTCCAAAATGTCCAATGGCCTTGGACATTCTCCCGGGACTATAGAATTGCTCCCTTATGCATCTTTCTTATTTCCCAGTTTTTTATCCCTTGTGTTCCAGTCTGACTTCCCAGTTCTTATCTCTTTCTTTCAAGGCAACTCCATTTCCCTTTTCTTTTTCTGTTGCTTTCTGATCATTTTGTTCATTCAGTCATCTTCAACTTTATAACTAAAGAATTACTTTTCACATTTTAAATGGGAAATGAGGCAAGAAAAGATCCAGAAGGGCCGAGTACCGTCCTTGAAATAAAATCTGTGGGGCTTTCAGTCCACTAGAAGCCCAAAGAAAACTACTCCAGTGAAGTGATGAGGCATGACTGTAGGGAGGGAGAAGGGGGTGCTTTGGGAACAGTTGAAGCTCATCATCTCTTGTCTTTCTCCCCACAGCTAAGGGAGAGTTGCTGGGCTGTTTTGGGCTTACAGAGCCCAACCATGGGAGTGACCCTGGTAGCATGGAGACTCGGGCTCAGTACAACCCCTCCAGAAAGACCTACACACTCAACGGCACCAAGACCTGGTGAGATATGTAGTTGTCTTGGTGCCCAGGGGCAGGGGAATAACCCAGAGCAGGCAGCAGATTGCAGGCAGCAGCAAGGGATTAATCCTTGTCACAAGGGCTAAAATAACATGTGTGGGGGAATGTTGCCTTAGATAGCCTGCTCTGGCCAGGAATTTCTTTCTGGAAAGGCAGGCTATCAGCCCCAGGCTCTGTTACCCATCCTGGGATAGTTTCTGTGTCTTAGTTTTCTCCATTCAGTGGTCCCCTTTGGCCTCCTGGGTTGTCGTTTAGTAGACCAGAATATTTGATGTTCTGTAGGGCCCGTTCTGGGTGGCATGCCAAGCATCTGACATCTGCTTGCTGTTCTCTCAGGATCACCAATTCTCCAATGGCTGACCTTTGTGTGGTGTGGGCTGTGTGTGAGGACGGCAAAGTACGGGGTTTCCTCTTGGAACGTGGAATGAAGGGTCTCTCCACTCCAAAGATTGAGGGCAAATTTTCACTTCGAGCCTCTATCACTGGGATGATCGTTATGGAGGATGTGGAGGTCCCTGAAGAGAACCTGCTGCCCAATGTGTCTGGACTTGCTGTAAGACCCCTCCCACCCATGCATAGTTTGATCCAGCCATTTGGTAGATAAGCCAGGTGAACCTGCACATTGAATCTGCACAGTGAGACTACTGTATTTGGATGGCGGACAATGTGCAGTGCTCAGGGATGTGCAAGACTCTGGCTTGCCATCAGGGGGCATTAAGAGGGCAGAGAGGTGTAATTTCAATCTAAACTTTCCTCACCTCTGGATTATTTAACTAGAGTCTGCCACTCGATCTTAGCAGAAGTGTGGAAACTGCATCTCAGTAATAATTACTTGAGTATAAATTAATATAAATGAGCACGGGTGACCAGTTTATGAGGTCCAATCTTTGAAAAAGCTACTGAAATACAATTGACTGAGGTATGGTTTCAAAAATTGTAAAAATATTTCCAGTTGCTCATTTTCAGCCCCTGCATTTGTCAGTAAAGAGCGGCATATTACAGGCATTAAAATGTGCTCTGGGGTGTTACAAAGTGTGTGACATAATTTTTGTTAGAGGTGGTTAGTTCTGTACTAAAGTGATGCATTGTCTCAAGTAGTTCAGTACATTTAGCAAACATTTTAAGTCCAACCTGGATAGTTAGAATAAAAACTTAAAATTGAAAGATATGTCCATTTGATTGCTGTCATAAACATACTGAGAGGCTTAAAACAAAACAGCTTGTGAGGAAATCACCATAATGGGAAATGACAGATTTCTCTCGGCTCATCTAAAAGCACTCTGAAACTAACAAGGTGTACCTGAAACTAAGAAACTGAGTTAAATATTCTTGCAGTCAGCATGGTCAGACATTCTTGGCTTTTAAAACCTAGAATTTGGGGGCGCTTTCTGTATGTTTCTCATGGCTATCAAAAGAGCATATCTTGCCATTTTTAACCCCAGCCGCCCCCAAATGTCCAGGTCAAATGCTAATTTCACTAGACTAAAAAGGAGGAGGAAAATATTTTAAAGGCTTTGAAATGTGTAACAAACTTTATGGAGAGCCCCCAACCAGGACTTGAATACAGAGTATAACCCACAGCTCCTTGCTTATGCCTTGTGAGCTGACCACATTGATTGTGGGCTGCGTGGCATGCAAGAACTGAATGGGAACACCCAAGGTCAATTAAAAAGCAAAACAAAATAGTTCCCATGTGGGCAGTGCCCACATCAGAGGATGGGGAATGTTTGGCTCTCCAGATTTGTTGGACTGCAACTCTCATCTGCCCTAGCCAGCATTGCCAGTGGTGAGGGATGATAGGAGTTGCAGCCCAGCAACATCTGGAGAGCCACAGGTTCCCCAGCCCTGCCCTAACTGAAGCTGTATTTGAAATTATAGTTCCAGAGCTCCCCCACAGCGAGTCTGAGCACGACTCCTTTAAGGCAGAAGAATTTAGGGGATGACAGTCAATGTCTTATCTGAAACTTTAATGCCACCCTCTTTCCTTCAGGGTCCCTTTGGCTGCTTGAACAATGCTCGCTATGGTATCGCATGGGGTGCATTGGGGGCAGCTGAGTTCTGTATGCAGACAGCCAGGCAGTACACCCTGGATAGGTAATGTCTCAAGTGGTGTGTGTGTGTGTTGCATGCAAAATAAGAAATAGCATTCGGCTACAATAATCTTTACATACTACTTTTTCTTATGTTCTGAGTACTTCGTATACATTGCCAGAGTGATCTTGACTGACATCCTGTAATGCACCATGTTACTGGTGGGTGACGGAGTCTGTGAAGATAGTGCTTTGTTTAAGGCCACCCAGAGTGTTCGCAACTGAGCTGAGATTGGAGATAGGGTTTTCCAGCTGATAGGTTTGAACAGCATGCTAGACGTCTTGAGGTTGTATTAGGATGAGGTGGAGGTCGAGATGATAAAATAACGTATATGCTCTTAAGCACTCTGCTAGCAATGTTTACTCACCTTGGTGTAATAGGTATTATGTGGGATACTTAGTCTTCCACATTCTTGTTGGTGTGGACTTTGTCCAGAACATAAAATGTGCACTTTCGTATTTAAGAAAAACGTATATTTTTAGTACTCATGGTTATATTGCAGCAAGAATTTCAAGGTTTAGATACAAATGAGAGCTTTACAGGTTCTGTGTCTACCTTCACCTTCTATGCTGCACCTTTCCTTACTGGCATAATGTTATTTTGCATGCAGTGGACTTACCTGGTATGCCCTGGGATTTGGTGCAGGGGGCTTGTGCCCCAAGGTCTCTCTTTTGCCCAACCAAAAATATTCCACTTCATTTCTGTCAGGGTGGAAACTGAGCCGATAGAACCCCAGAGCAGTTCTGATTCGGAGGAGGAACAGCAATCTGTGGGAGAGGAGCGTGCTCATCTCTCACAGGCACAGCAGCTGGCAGAGATTCCTCCTGCCAGCATTCCTGAGATAGATAGTGACCCTGGCAGCGAGAGAGTGCAGGAGGGGGGCTTGCTGGACGCTCGACACTGATGCTGGGAGCGACAACAGCTGGAGGGCGCGGAAAGGAGGCGTAGCGCTCATTTGGCATGCAAGCAACAGTCACGTCCCAAGGACCCAAGGGAAAGAGGGAGGAACTCTCCCTAGCCCATAAGTTCAGGGTCTTCCCGTGATTCTCCTTCAAACAGGGACCAACTGCCTAACCTGGAGCATAGGCTACTCTGCTGTTCCTTGCTTAGTCGCTAGTGATTAGCATCTGAAAGAGTCATTAAGTTGTAAAAGGATTAAAGCCTTGAAAAGAATCCTTTTGTCTGTGTCTTGAGTTAGCTATTGGAGTAGACTGAAAGAGGCCGCCAGGGCGCTCCTGACAATTTCATAACCATTATAGGTAGATAGCTAGTGGGGTCCAGCTCTCCTCCAAATATACAAGAGGTTGCATACACCTCTCATTTGTATTTTCCCCTAGGCCCTGCCATAACAATGCTAGGAACATTCAGGGCATTGTTCAGAGCCTCCAACTATAATTAAAGACAGAGGTTGTGGTGCACAGGTACACTTCAGAGGGACTTCCCCTCCTCAGTGTCTCTTGTGTACCACTCTATGTGTGTGCGCGCGCGTGTGTGTGTGTATCCAAACTTCATGGCTGAACTTCCCCATCAGTTTGGCTGTACAATGGCTTAAGCTGTTTTATCTCACCAACCAATTGTATCTCCTAGGATCCAATTTAAAGTCCCCCTGGCAAGAAACCAGCTGATCCAGAAGAAGCTGGCTGATATGCTCACAGAGATCACCATTGGCTTACAAGCTTGTCTACAGCTGGGCCGCCTGAAAGATGAAGACAAGTAAGTGTGCATGATATTGAAAGCAGAACATTGCTTTTTGCTGCAGTGAGAGCTGGGGAGACGGCGGCTTCAGTTTCACTCCAGGAGGTGACCTTTCTCCTTCCAAGTACTGGTGTTGATCTCAATTGCAGGGCGGGGGGAAATGGTCTGCATAATTGGGTGAAGGAGGATGGATTATTAGCAATTCAAAAAGAGGGGGGGCTACATTTCAAAATAATGTGCAAAGTGCCTCTGTATTTCTCTGTCTGCGTTAAGATGTAGACACATGCCCCCTTCTAAACCCTGCTCTGTTCTTGCGGCTGCTCCGTCTTCCCAGGGCAACCCCTGAGATGATCTCTATGCTGAAACGGAATTCCTGTGGGAAAGCCCTGGAGATCGCCCGGCAAGCCCGAGACATGCTGGGAGGCAATGGGATCGCTGATGAGTATCATGTTATCAGGCATGTCATGAACCTGGAGGCTGTCAACACATATGAAGGTAAAATGGTTTTCTTGCTGTTCCTGACAAGCCCGCTATTGGGGAAATCTGACCCTGCACTTTGGTAATTTCTGACAGTAGCAATTTCATTGTCTGGATAAATGCCTTGGGGTTAAGTATATAGAAAGAGCCATGTTGGATCAGACGAAAGGTCCATTCACTCCAGCATTCTGTTCACACAGTGGCCAACCAGCTGCCTGTGGGAAACCCACCAGCTGGACATGAGTGCAACAGCACCCTCCTGCCCATGTTCCCCAGCCTGGTGTACATAGGTATACTGCCTCTGACACTGGAGGTAGCATATAGCCATCAGGACTAGTAGCCATTGACAGCCTTATCCTCCATGAATTTGTCCAGTGCCCTTTTAAAGCCATCCAAACTGATGGGCATCCCTACATCCTGTGGTAGCGAATTCCATAGTTTAACCATGCGCTGTGTGAAGAAGTATTTACTTTTTCCTGTTCTGGATTTCCCACCAATAAGCTTCATGGGATAACCCCATGTTCTAATATTATGAGAGGGAGAAAAATGTTTCCCTATCCACGCTCCACACCACAAAATATTTGTGTACATCTCTATCATGTCTCTAAGCTTTTCTCTAAACTAAACAGTCTTCTTTAAGCTAAACCTTCTCTCTAAGTTAAACAGTCCCAGATATTTTAACTTTTCCTTATAGGGGAGTTGCTCCATGCCAATGATCATTTTAGTTGCCCTTTTCCCAACTCTACAATATCCTTTTTTAGATAATGACAGAACTGTACACACTATTCCAAGTGTGGTTCAGTGCATATGAAGCTTTTCAAGCTATATACATCACCATGCTAATTCACCCATCTGCACTGCAGATCTAAAGGAATCATGAGCTGTGGACCCACTCTAACATTACTCAAGTCACATGGGAGCCGCTGCAGAGAAACTCCTTCTGCGCCTCTGGAGTAATGTCATATCCCCAGACCAGATGGGAGGGTCAGTGATAGAGCTCTTCCCTATGCTAGTTTTACCCCTCTTTGGAGAGGGACGTTGCCAGTGTGAGGAGCCATATTGTGGACTTCTCCTTCATGGTCTGGCATTACCCTAGCACCATGGGAGGGAACTGTACTATAACAGCTCCATGTATCAGAATTGGCCTTAAGTTTGGGCGTGAACAGGCAAAAGACTGCAGTTTGCAATTAGAAACATTGCACCACGTTGTGTTTCTACCAGGCCTCAGTGTGTAGGAAATTTTGATATCCCTAGACATGGATCTTCTCGATGCTGCTTTGTGTTAGTTTACCACTGTCCAGTCCTCCTATGGCACTGGTGGCAAAATGCTGTTGAGACTCAATTAGACATTGAGCTGGTTCACACAATCAAGCAGCCCAGCGTGGCTTATTGTGGCACAGGTGGGTGGCAATTTTGAATATTCAAGCCGCAACTGCAGCTTGTTGTGCAAACCTGGTGAGGGTGGGCCAATGGCGTGGCTAACAAACCTCCTTAACCCTGAAACAGTCCATGGATTCTGGGTAGTTTCTTAACCACCCCAGTAAGAAGAGGCTGGACAGCCATCTGTCAGGGATGCTCTGACCTGGATTCCTGCATTGAGCAGGGGGTTGGACTCGATGGCCTTGTAGGCCCCTTCCAATCCTACTATTCTGTGATTCTATGAACCTACCTTCACTGGCTTTGGAAGAGACCACAAGCTTGAATATTTAAAAGGATGCTTGAGTATTCAAAAGTTGCCTGGCATGCACTGGCATACACTGCACCCCACCTGGCTTAAATAAGTAATGGTGGACTGCAGTGATTTTGCAAACTGGGTCACTCTCAGGGTGCAGTCCAGAGCCATTAATATTAAAAGGAGGCCTGCCATTGATTTAATAGCATGAGGATTGCACATCAAATCCTCATAGAGGTAAGTAATTGGTGGCTGGTTATTCTTCAGCTATTCGTCTTTTCTTCCTTAATAGATTTTTTTTTTCTGTTAAGAAAAAAGACTGAAACACAGGAGGGCTGCAAATTGAAGATGACACTGTCTGGACCTCCTCTAAAATTCTGTGAATGAGGCAGTATGAGGGCACAGTAAAAGCCTTGGGCAGTATCCAGCTGTGTCATTCTATTAGTGCAAATGTTGTTGCACTAGTGGAAATTAGGTTCTGAACTATGTGCGAGAGAAGAATCCAACTAAAGTTACATTTGCGCAAGCATGGTTGTGCAAACAGTTTTGCATTATGCTTATTCAACCCATTGCATATTCCACTTGGGTTACGAAACTCCTTTGCACCCATTGTGCAACCAGTTGCGTAACTGCTTTGCACCTGTTGTACAACCCATTGTGCAACCAGTTGCACAGCTGCTTGCACAACCGGTTGTGCAAGAGTAATGGGCAACCGCTTGGGCAGGGGAAAGATTCAGCAGAATCTTTGTTAATGCTATTTGAGTTTGTGGAATGTCACGGTTGGATACTGCCCCTAATCTGGAAACATCATTAGTAGCTTCATTCAGACAGACTGCATTTCTGAATATTTTAGCTCATTCCCCATCATGCAGTGCAATTAAATTAGTCATTTTAGAAACACTTCTGAATTTCTTTGCTTTGCTTTAAATCTAGTTTTCCAGTTACAAATAGACTGTTTCTTGGGGTGTTTGGAATGTTGAAGGATGGATAGGGACAACAGTAAGGAAATGTGGAAAATAGATAAATAAAATTAGATACAGTAAAATTTTTAATGTCGGAAAGCCCCAAAGGTTAATTTGTGCTTCCATGGATAGTTCTTCTAGAATGCGTTTCCTTACGAGGATTTTCACATGCCTCTGTAGCCTGCTGACAAGATGTTCACAAATGAGAATCTAGATTGCATGATCCATTGGCCAGTATGAAGCGTATTATTAACTTTTAAGATCTGACTATAGACAAAACTCCCCATGAGCCATGTTTCTTCCTGTGTCCGTTTAGGCACTTGAAATTCTGGACATATTCTCCACACACATATAGACACACGTGCGTGCGTGCACATTTTTTTTCCCCTTTCAACCACAGAAAGCCCTTGGAATATATTGTGGTACTTTAATTCTTGAAGTACTTGTGACCCTGAGTATTTCTACATAAGACTTTTATTGCATGCTCATGATTGGGCACTCATGAAAGTTTGCAGGTCCTTTACACAATGTTGCCAACTTCCAGGATATCTCCTGTGATTTCCTCCCTTTATCCCACTTTCAAAAAGATTGGAGATAAGCTATAATAAATCTTAATGGCAGCATACTTGGCCGTGTGAAATGCTGCTGTTCTATAATTCAGCCACTAGATGGCACTAGATGTTCATTGAACATATAGAGCGTTACAGAAAGATAAGTTTTCAATTCCAAATCATGTGTTCATTGTTTAAAGGAGCCCCTTAACTGTGTTTAGAAAATATGTCCTCTTTTTTCTTCTGTTATCCAAACCACCTGTTTCTAGAGTCACAGTAACTGAAACTGAGAATTTCTTAATTACCTCTTACATAGATTACTGTAACACACTCAGTGTGGATCTGCTTTTGGAAAGTGTCCAGAAACTACGGCTAATGCAAAACACTGTGGCCAGACTTTTGTCAAGTGTATATTTTACATACCATATTACACCATTCTTGGATCAACTTCACTAGTGTCCAGTTTGTTTCTGAACACAGTCCAAGGTTCTGATTCTTAACTATAACAGTTAAAACAGTTTATGGCCAGGATATCTGAAGGACAGTCTCTTCTCATATGAACCTGCTTGTAACTTGCAATCTTCATCAGAGAGCCTGTTATATGTCCCACTGCTTAGAGAGGCTAGGGTGGTGGAGATCCTTTTTCCGTAGCAGCTCCCTGCTATGTAAGTCTCTCCCTAGGGAATTGTGTTGAAGCTTTTTTTCCCCTATGATTTTATGATGGTTTGAGTGTTGTTATTGTTTTGTTTAATTCATATATCATCCCTGAATGTCTGTTAGGCACTTCATAAATGTATTTTAAAAATGAATAAATGCAAGGCACTTAATTCTAACAAGGGGTTCCTCTTGCTTTTTGCCTTCAGGGACCCATGACATCCACGCGCTCATCCTAGGCAGAGCTATCACCGGACTTCAAGCTTTCACTGTTGGCAAATGAATGCATTCCTCCAGGGTGCAGCTTTGCTCCTCATGGCTCCAGTGTGGGAACATCAGTGGAGTTGGTTTGCGATGCCACAGTGGTTTTAAAAGCTGAGCATGACTACTGCTGCTGACCAGACTCTGATGAAATGTATTTCTTCAGCTCAGCTCAGTTAGTAATTAATTTGGAACAATACCCAAATTAGGCTTTTAAAGAATTCTTTATTCTCCACTGGAAGTCGCAAAGAAAGAAAGCATTACGGTAATGCACTGTGGCAAAGGAGCACACCATTATGGCTGTTGACTGTCCTTTTAGTGGGTAGTAGGTAACAGGCAAAGTGTGGGGAGCAGGGATGGCAAGCAGAGCAGGTTAGGGTACAGGGGAATATAAAGTTCAGAAGCTGCCAAATTTTCTGTGAGGCATGCAGTTCTGGTGTGTAACTGGTTGAATTTGACTTTTTACAGTTGAAATTTTTGAACAGCCCTCTGCTGCTACAGGATCCAACCAGAGCAAAGGCCTTGCCTGTTGTGGGATTCATACCTGTGTGGATAATATTTTTCAAAATAAAATAAAAATCCTGGGCTTGAGTCTTGTGTAAGGCTTAACAGGAGCCATGCAGCACTACTAAGCACTAAGACTGGAAATCAAAATGTATTGCTCACCCTGCAGTCATCCGGCTATGTGGCCTTCAACAAGCTGCTGCCTTTCAGTGCCTTGTTTGTTAAATAACAGCTGAATTTTCTTTGACATTTGAATAGATATTTTGATGGAGTGCTAAGTTTTCTCAGTTAGCGTTCTTTTGCACTTATAATTATGTTCCCTTCTCTTTCTTAAAGAATAAATTGATAGGTTTTCAATATATGTATATTGTAAGGTGGCCAGGTGGATACCTGGCTTACTAATATTATTGGCGGAGGGAGCAATCCTGTGGCCGCTAGTCAGTGGCTAGACGACCACAGGATAGGTCAGTTCAGAGCCCGCGCTCCGAGGCTGGTTCCCTGCGAACCGACCTCCACCTGCACTGCCTCGGAGGCAGCACCCTGCACTCCGTACTCCGAAGTGGAGTGTAGAGTGGCAAAAACAGGGTGTTCCTGGGGACGTGTCGGGGTGGGAAGTCAGAAATGCTGTTATGACACATCCTACGTGTCGTCCGGCTGCCGCTTCCCACACTCCGGCTGTCTAGCCATAAATGCAAGGCGGCTAAAGCATGGAGGGGATGATCCCCTCCACACTTCTCCTGCCCTATATTGGATAGATGGTCGCCTTCGAGTTTGGAGGCGGCCACCTATCCCAATAGGATTGCACCCTAAGAAGATCAGTAATAGTCTAAAGCTGATCTTAAACTGATTTGGGTAGTAGCCCTCTTCATTTCACTAATTCCACATGTATCTGGAGCCTATGTGGCTTCCTCTGAGCAGATGTGTGATTTCCCTTTTAGGATAACAGGTGTTGGGAGCAGCTCATGGATCTACTCTTTGCCCTGCAACTTTTAATACTACCCTAGCTCAGTCTTCCCCAACCTGGTGCCCTCTAGATTTTTGGACTACAACTCCCATCAGCCCCAGCCAACATGGTCAAGAATGTTGGGAATTGTGGTCCAGAACATCTGGAAGGTATCAGGTTGTGGAAGGCTGCCCTAGCTTTGTGGGAGCTGCTTTTCTGTGAACCAATTCAGTTCATCAGTCAGTTTATCAGTAATGCTGCAGCACTAAGCAGGAAGCAATCCCAGAGCAGAAGCCACAAGGAAGAAGCTTCTAATTAAAGGCACAGAGTCCTGAAAACCCTTGACAGTGTTTTGCCAGTCCAGACAAGATAGCCTGCTACTGCAGTTGCTTTGTAACTGAAAAAGACCCAAAAAATAAGGTCTGAAAATACAGGAGTATAACCCAGAAAACAATGGAACACAACAGGTTGGCAATGATGTCAGCTGGATCCTCTCTGAAAAGTCTGTAAGCTGCTAGTGCAGAAGCAATCTTTGTCTACTGCTGCTTTATTGATTTTATTTGTGTTTGTTTATTGTTTTAATTGGATTATTTTTATTGTAAGCCACTTTAATATTTTTAATAGCAAGGCAGTCTGTTTTAAATAAAAGAAATAATTTTGCAAACTAGGTTGCAAGACAGTCACAGCAGACTGATGGTAAGTCTCTTGGTGGAAGCAGCCTGGGCTTACTGTGCCATTCACTACTCTGAATAACTGCTGAATGAGATGTTGCAGCTGCTTACATACAAGTTTTATTTAGTTTAGACATAGGTGTCTAAAAATGGTCTACATCCCAGTTTGTCCACTTCAGTGCAAGTCAAGGACCACCTACACACTACTCATCTTGTTTCCAAGCCAGTGCAAATTATAAAATTGAAGCTGATACCTGCTGCATATATGGCACTCATTATTTCGGATAGGCCCAAGATTACTGATATTAGGAGGTTCACCCTCAACAATGATTTTGGGTAATATCAACCCCACCTTCAAGACCAAAGACATGCTCAGCTAGGGCAGTGTAGTGTTCAGTGGGGTGGCTGGTACACTAATAGAATTCCCATTCCGTCCCAGGCATTCTAGAACTGAAACAAAGTTCTCAGAATTCTGCTGGCAAATGTCCTGGAGATGCTCTGCTACCTTACCACTTGAATATCAGCTGGATATTGGCTGAATATTTGATACATTCTCATGGTATATGAGAGCTGGTATTTGAGTGTTCACAGCTTATGCCATTTCATAACTGCAAATTTACATTTAATATCCAAAATTAGAAATTTCAAATATTTCTGAATACTCATTTCAGCTCTAAATGAACACATGTATGTTGGATGAACTCACACTGGATTTCTTCAGTATTCAAAGTTGTTGTCTTTATCGATAATTGCTGCTTTGCTCCTTGTTCCTGCCTGCTGTAGAACTGGGGTATTCAGTTGAGTACAAGGTCAGGCTCTTTAATCCTGTCAGCTCTCAGTGGTAAGGTAGCATAGCATCCCTGGCTTGACCCCTGGGACCATGTTCTGGCCCCAGAGGCTTGCTACAATGTCTATTAAAGGGATTCCCTAATGATAGCTTAAGGGTGCAGTCCTATGCAAGTTCAGACAGCAAAAAGGGTTACAACTCCCAGCATGCCCCAGCCAGCCATGCTGGAAGTTGCATGCCTTTTTTCTGTCTAAACTTGCATAGGATTGCACCTTACGTGAGTTTGCCTGCATAGTCAGGAAATCAGGTAACCCAACAATGATTTGCCCTGCTGTAATAGTACCTGAGTAAAGCAAGGGAAGAGATCAGGAACCATGTTCTTATTCCCTGTTTATATCTTGTCAGTTTATTTATTCCTTGTGGTGTTGAATGGGCACCAGTGACAGTAGCTTGAACTGGTAAAGAAAGTAAACTACAGCTCATGCTGATATATTTATACTTTTATTGGCATTTTATATTAGAATAACTTGTTTCACACTTAGAAGCAAACAATAAAGAACAAAGTGCTTGAAAATACAGGCACTGTTAGCAGGCTACTTATCAACAGGTCAAACTTGGATGCCTTGCTGAACTGAAAATCCACCCCTGCATTACTTCATGTCTTCTATGTGCTTATGGATTCAGTTTTTTCTATTTTAGTACATTCTTTTTTTCTGTTTTCTCTGCGTAATCACAATTCGGACTGACCACACAGGTCTTTATATAACATCTCCACAGTGTGACAGACCTGCCTGAGCTCAGTTTCAATCTGTCTGATCCTCTCCATGATCTCAGAAAGCTCATGCAGCTTATCCTGAATGAGCTTGTTGTTATGGTCATAAACAGGAAATACCCTTTCCTCCAACTTTTCTGCCAAGCTTGAAACCTTTTGGGGGGACAAAAAGAAAGAAGCATCAGGAGTTAAAGTGGGCAAGAGACTTCTAAGGACTCTTTCGTAATGGACTTCCCATAAGCTGAAAGACCTTGCCTGCTTTTGGTTTCTAACACTGGCAAATATATCCACCTATGAATAGCTTAGGATTAAGTGGCAATTACTTTAAGTGTTCACACATCAGCTGAATGATAGTTGCATTGCTGGTGGGGCAAGGGAATATGGCAAACAGAAATGGCAGTTACTAGGTGAGTGTAGAAGCATTGTACAGTCATTGACATAGTGAGCACCCCGTACTTGCTGCATTTTATGCTCTTAGCACCACTGGGCGGTGTGTTACTGCTGCCTGTGTATAGGATAATTACTAACATGGAGTAGGGGAAGCAAACATGTAGTAGTGGTGAGCTTTGCTGGACCATAGAACTGGGCTGTAACAAGTCAGAACTCTTCCAAATAAGTATGTGGTAAAGTTACAACCCCCAAAAGAAACAATCTTGTGAGTCCTTTGAAGTGGTCACAAGCGGATATTTGTGTGGGCAGTTCATGTGCTGCAGAACTTTCGGTATTACCAGTGCAACATAGAAACAGATTGGACAATGAATGACATGGAAGGTGGAACTTTGATGTAAAGATAACGTTTGAACCAGTCCTTCAGCTGGGAAGAGTCAAATTACTGAGTGCAATCCTATAAATGTCTACTCTGGACACTGGTGTTGGCAATTTGTGGAGCTTAGTTAAAAGCAGGAGGTTGCCTGGTAACGGGGGGTGGGGGGGAGCAAATATTTTTTTACTAATTTGCAAGACTGAGCTCAATAATTCTTCCTGGTTTCTCAGAATTCCTGCATTGCTTTAACTTCAGATATTTTTACCTTCATCAAAAGACTTTCTCTGAAACTATTCATAAGCACATGGTCTTTCTTCCTGTTCTCATTAATCTTATCAATTAGTTGCTGGGTTCTTTCCTGTAGATTTTCAATAGTTGAATCCAGAGCTATAAAATAACTTGAGGATTTGCTGTCTCCGCTTGCATTTGAACTAGGAAGAGGTGTATTCGGAGATTCTTTCCTACATTTTGAGAAATGTAAAAACTATGTTTGAAATGTCTTCATTTTTGTCTTTGAACTCAAAGTATCATAGAAACTAGAGTTCTCAAGGGAGTGGGGCTGCTATTAAAGTTTCAGTATTTTTGACTCAATGTGAAATATGGTCTGTGTAGGGTAACATTGGAGGGTTACAAGTGGAAGACGACATCTGGACCCTCCATAAAATTCTGTGAATGAGGCAGATTGATGGTGCAATAAAAGCCTTGTCTCAAAGCACTCTTCAGCTGCAGATCTAATCACTGCTCAGTCATAAAACTCACTGGGTGGCTTTGCATAGGAACTCTTTATCATTACCAATTCTACCTTTTGGCTGTGCATACAGATGTGGTTTAACTGGTGCTGTCACAGGAAAAAAAAAACACACTGCAGAAAGAATTAGTTTTAAAATAAGTTACACAGTGTGGAACCCAGATCCAACATTATCCCTGACACAATACAACCATATGATTACATACGTAGGTAGTTAATTAATCTGCATCCAACCCCAATTCACATACCCATTTTGAGCTAGGAAGCTTCAACTTACCAGCCATTTCACTACATCCTAAATGTAACGGAGTCACCATTTTCACACTAGGATCCATCCCTTCACACTGTTTCACTTGTTCTTATTGAGCCTAGGCTGCCTGCATGTATTTCCAGACCACTTTGCAGGTATAGTCTGAGTAACCAGTGCTACTATGCTCCCTTTTTCTCTGTCTCCTTGGACTGTACTTGCTTTAGCAGTCTGCTTCAGCAAATACATGAGAGAAGATCAAAGTTATCTACGTTAAAATGTGACCAGCAGTCTTGTTGCATTTAATTGTATTTTTAATTCTGTTTATTGCTCACTATCTTGGTACTAACCAGGACGGCAAAATAGGTTTAGACTTGGTTTAACAAGGTGACTTGGTGAATAGGTGTGTGAAAAACGACACAAATCCACTATGAAAAACATTTTTGTAAAGAAAATGTGATATTGAAGGTGGAAAGGCATAATTTTGGAATTTTAACTAAATTCTGAACAAAGACCAGTTTTTAAAATACAACATAGTAGGAATCAATAAAGAGGATTGATGGGCTGCAGACAATAACCGTGAATAGTATTTCAAACATTGTTTATGTAGCCCTTCAATCCTTTTGGTTTTCTGCTATTAACTGCTATATATTTAAAAACTGGTTTCTGCTTAGAATTAAAAGTTTAAAAATTCTTCCCCTTCATCTTCATGATCAGATTTTTTTAAATAAATATTTTATTAAATCCCATGTATGTTTACTTAGAAGTCCTACTATTTCAGTGGGGTGTACTAGTAAACTGCATAGGATTGCAGTCTTAACAGCAGACACTCACTGCAAGAGAGAGCATTTCATGGAATACAGTCTCTTAATTTGTTTCTAAATATCTTCTCATTACTGTATTAAAAGGGTAAAAAAATGCTGGTTCTCCTACACCTCACCCCCACCCCAAGCAAAAGATTCCAGTTTTTTTTTTCAGACCTACATCTGTTTCTGACAAAATGCCCAATGCTGTTTTTAGTTGAGCCTGATTCTGCTCTTTTTTAAATTCATATCTGTAGCTGTCCTTTCCTCCAAGGAGCTCAGAGTAGCATTCAGAAGTTTGTCCTACATTGCCCTCGTGGCTCATTCACAGAATTTTGGAGGGTCCAAACATCGTCTTCCACTTGTAACTCTCCAGTGTTTTCTACCCCTTCTTCCATCTTTGTTCTTACTGCAGATAATCCATTAAGGAAAAAAAGATGGAATTGCTGCACAGCACCTTCAGAAAGGTAGTGCTGGGAGCCCTCTGGAAGCACCCCAGGTCTAACACTCTGTCTAGTATATCATACCATTAGCTAGAGTTGACGAGACATGGAGTCATCTCTTCACTCTGATCCTATATTCCAATAGGGATCACTGGATTACCACATTGCAATGGGGATCATGAGAATACCATTGGGGAAGGGCTGTAGCTCAGTGGTAGAGAACATGTTTTGGATGCAACAGGTCCCAGATTCAATCCGTGGCTTTTGTAGGGAGGGTTTGGAAACCCTGTCTGTCAGAAACTCTGGAGAGTCGCTGCCAGCCCATGTATGTACACAATACTGAGCTAGATGGGCCAACAATATGACTCAATCTAGAACAGCTTCCCATGATTCAATGGATATGGCCCTAATATGACCAGTGTATGTGTACAACTGGAGGCAAGCCCACAATCTCAGCGAAACCTCATCTTGGTTACTAAGGATGCTTCCAGACAGAGGCTACTATAGCTACCAATCAAAAGACACTGTGCAGCTATGCTGACTTTTCTTCCTTCTGATTTTTTTGGTGAAAAAGAAAGAAATGATGGAAGAAGTTGTTGGAGGGTTATAAACTGAAGTCCATATTTGGATCTCGTAAAATTCTGTGAATGAGGTAGGACAATTGCATGACAAAAGCCTTATCTGGAACCATTTTATGGGGCAAGATTATCCTAGAAATGGTATCTTGAGCCAAGAGCAGCAGCTCTTGCAGCTGGTGCCAAGTGCGCTGTGCTTGCACTAGGAATGAAAGAAGTACTTTTGGTAAAGCTTTATGCTGAAAGTCAATCTCCCTAAAAATTATCTTTATGAAAGTTCATTGATAACCATACCCAACTCCCTCCTAATTGACAAATTAGAATTCTAAAATTCAAAAGTACTTTGATATTTTTATTTAGATTTTTTTTTAAAAATCCTGAATCTTACCTTGATGGATTATCATTTAATCCATTTCTTTCTAAATTAGTGAAGAATGGACTATCTGGTTTATCTTGCTCCTGCTCTGCTTCTTGGAGCTGAAATTCCTGATTAGACATAGCAGCCTTTAAGGATGGGAGAGAAAGAACCTTCAGAACAGAACAGAGTGTTGCAAACTGAACCTTTTAACTTTATGTTACTAATGTATTTGAACTACTGGTTTAATACAGATGCCAGGAATAATCCCTATAATATATGGACAACCCCATCCACAATCCAATGAAGCATACACAGTTTAAAACTGATTATACCTGATTGTAAACATACTGGCTACAATTCAGTAGCTCCAGTGTGCATGGTGAGCTTAAAGAGTACAGGGCTCTGGACAAGGCTGTTACATGAAAGAAGATTTATTTGAAATTAATAAAACAGTTCTACATAATCTGGAGTGGATAGAAGTAGAGGTAGGGTGAAAAAAGGAGTACCATCCTGAACTCGCATTATATATGATTCGGAAAGAATGAATTACTATAAGGAAGGAAAATGAGTTCAGTGCATGAAACTGTTGCATACAAAATTAATCCATAACGGGGGCGGGGGGGACGGGAATGGGACCAACCAAAGTATAATTATTGAATGGTTGTATTGTTAAAAATATATACCAATAACTATATGGAGAAAATTGCAATAAAGACTAAATATATACAGTCACAGAAACTCAAAACAATTCTGTTTAGAACATATATATACACACACACACACACACACACATTATGTCCATAGTTAACCATGTGTGTGAATATACAGTTCAGAACAGCTGTTATGAATCCACTAATCCTATCTACTGTGGGTTATGGAAAATGTTAAAATCCGTGTCTAGTCTCACTCCACTGACCCAATTCGAGTAGTAGGACATAACATCCTAATCTAGTTCCACAGAAAATCTCAATCTAGTATTCAATAACTATATTTGGGTTCCCCACCCCTATTTTTAGGTTGAATTTTGATATGGCAATGAGATTAAAAATGCCATTTACAACACATATGGGATTACATGCAAGGCATGGGCCTGTTTTCTTTCTTTACGTAACAGTGTGCACACCGTTATACTTTCTCCCATATAAATGAATGCCATTCGCTCTTATGAGGGAAAAAGCACTGAAATATTACGAGGGCAAAATCTTTCCTCCATCCCTGACAATGGGTGGCCTGGTAGAGCACACAGCTGCTTTGCAAATACCTCAGCCAAAGGTTTTCTGCCATATTCAGGCCCCCTTCCTCCATTATTTATATTTACCGATATATAAATATCACAAATCACTGATGCAATGAATATGGACTTGAGCACACTCCAGGAGAGAGCGCAGGACAGGAAGGCCTGGCGTGCTATGGTCCATGGGGTCACGAAGAGTCGGACACGACTGGACAACAACAACAACAAATATCACAAATAAATAAATTACCCCTGTCCACCATAATGACAGCAATTTCATTAGTTAAATAATAAACCAATCTGCATTTGGAGAGGATTCCAGTCACACTCCATTTCCTTAAAGAAGAGCTCTATTACTTACCCTGCTTCACCTTTTCTTTTTAAAAGCTTGACTAATGTTATGATTAGGGGCTGGGATTGCAGGGAGGATTAGAAAGAAGCGCAGCCTGCATACTGTAGGGAAGGGGTTGATGAGGTATATTTTTCCTGTATTTATTATAAAGCGATCAAATGTCTTGATTAAATTTTTTTTTTTAATGTGACTAACAATGAGGAGTATGGAACCCATTTGCTAAAAGATGTTATATTGCATAGATAATTTTACCACAGAAATGGGAGAAAAAAAGATTCCACATCCCATCTTCCCTCTACCCCCCATGAGAAAGAATATGCATAAGAGAAGACCCCCAAAGAGGACGTGGTGTTTGAGCTCATAATTGTGCATGTGTGTGAAAGAAGAGTCACGGTTTACCTCCTTCCCCTTCCTGGTCTATCTAAGCGGAATAAACCTGATTCTGACCTCAGGAGAAGCTCCTCCCCTCCAATTCCCTCACAAAAACAAGACTTTTCCTAGCCTTGTGGATAAAAATAGGCCTACCTTACGGCCAATCAGCAGGGTGGAGCCTCTCTGGGAGGTCAATGGGAATGGACAGATAGATCTCTTAGGGCACAATCCTATGCATATTTAGACAGAAAAAAACCCTACAGCTCCCAGCATTCTCCAGCCAGCTATGCTGAGAGTTGTAGGACTTTTTTCTGTCTAAACATGCATAGGATTGTGCCCTTAGAGACCTTCCAATTGTGAGGTGAGGCAGGCACACAACAGGGCCTTGTGTACATCATTGCATTGCCTTGTTTTGTGGTGCACTCGAAAGACAGATGTAAGGTTTCCCTCAGTGCTGCTGTCTCCTTGCAGGGAAGAGGTTTTGACCCCTTCAAAAAGGCCTATATCCAAGCTCTGAGAACAATACCCTTATAGGCTAGCATCAAGTTCCTCTATCTACAGAACTCCTTACTAAAACTTTGGTGTAGGGCCATTAGTTTGTATCCTAACCTACCTGCTGGGGCTGCTGTAAGGGTAGTGTGGGGAACTTCTTTCAGGTTTCAGCCCAAGGGCTGAATTCAATTTTGAAGAAGCTCTTGGTGGCCACATTCCAGGGATGGGTGGGGCCAAAGGCAAAAATGCCAGCATATTTTAGTTTAGCGCTCCTACTGCCATTAGGAGAGGCATTTCAACCTGTTAGAATGGGGAGGCAGTAGCTATGTAGTACTGGTGGGTTGCATCGGGTCTTCCCTCCTGTACTTTTATTGGAGCCGGCCCCCAACCAGGCCCCAGTCTTCTGCTGCTGCTCCTGCTGCAGGGGCAGATGCAGCGGGAGGAAGGAGCAGAGGAAGGGAGTGCGGAGGGCTGGTGGCTGCCTCTCGCCTACCACGCAAAGCTGGCCAGACAAAAGGGGCAAGAGAGGGAGCCTGAGGGAGCTCTGCAGCCCCAAGATCACCTGCTCCCCTCCTCATTAAGGGAGGAGGGAGAAAAGAGGCACATGGAACCAAAGCCACCTAACCTCTCCTCGGAGCCCTCTATTCTCCTCCTCAGCCCTCAACTTCTCCACCACGCCTCGCAATTCGACCATCCCCAGCCAGCCCCTCAGCTTCCTGCCCCTTTTCCCACCCCGCTGCCCACCCCCGCTCTGTGTGTGGGCATCCAGCGGGCTGAGTGAGGTTTGCCACCATTCTCTTTTACTCCACTACCCTCATCATCCTGCAGCACTGTCCTGCAGCACCTGCCACCCGTTCAGGGCTGCTGCTGGCCATGGCAGCAGAAGCAGATGCAGGGATGCTGCCGCCATTGTCTGTCGCTCCTGCTTATGCATGGGGTTTGCTGTGCAGGGGAGAGGGGTTCTAGACGTTCGCAGGGGATCTGTTTTAGCACCACGCAGTGAAAAGTTTTCACCTGCTGTTTGTTGGCACATCAAGTTTGCCCTTCCATGCGTAGGAGGAGGTCTGGGGTTGGATCAAACCCCTCTGGCTGACAGTAGGATCCTAGGCTTGTTTACTCAGAAGTAAGTCACAATGTGTTCAATGGAGTTTACTCTCCTAGTGAGTGTAGTTACGCTTGTAGCCTTGTAGGGCAATTGTTGTTTATTCGTTCAGTCGCTTCCGACTCTTCGTGACTTCATGGACCAGCCCACGCCAGAGCTTTCTGTCGGCCGTCACCACCCCCAGCTCCCCCAAGGTCGATCCTACTTGTCTATTCAGAAGTAAGTACTATTATGTTCAGTGGGATTTACTCCCAAATAAGAGTGTATACGATTGCAGCCTTAAAGGAATTGTGGGTCTCTGCAGACTAAGCTCCATTTTTTTTAATGGGCCATTGCTTTACATCTGGTTGCAATGGCTCTTCAAAATAGTAATTAATAATAAATATACTATGATTATTATTTATTATTACATGTTTCTTGAATTAAAAAGGACTAACCAAATATTTTCAAGCAAGTTGCTGGACATGACATTTGTATGTGTGTGTGTGTTTTCTTTTCAAATGGACCCGTTAATAATTCTGAATTAGGGTGACCAGATACTCCAAACAAAGTGACTGAAAGCTCATTTGTACTGTATAATCTTACAAGGTTGTATAATCTTAGAAGGGGGTGTGGCTGTGACTATCATGAAGGGACCCTGCACTTCTGAATTTGCCACTAAACTATTGGAAGGCAGGGAGAACTGCACAAAATCCAGAAAACTGCTAAACCGTTGTCGGTTGGGGGAAAGAGGGTGAGGCTGGGGGAAAGGGGTTGGCCATTTGGGAAGCCCTGGAGGGCTGGGCTGGGAATTCAGGACAGCCAGAAGCTCCCCAGTCCTTTTGTAAGGATTACAGCAAGGCAATGTACATGGGGCATCTTGAAAACTCTGAAGTACATCATGAAAACCATGATTATTGCTACATACAATAGTGTCCTTAAGACTAGTAATAGTGTCTTTAAGTAATGCCTTTAATTTAAGAAATAAACAGTTCTTCCAAGGCAGTGTACTGAACTGATGGTTGCTTCCTTCCTTGCTGTTTGACTCTGCCAAGCCTGGCCTTTTTTGAACTCTCATCTCCCTTGAATATCCCCCTGCAATGCACGTCGACTCAGAAATAAGACCCATTGAGTTCAATGGGCCTTATCCAGGTAAGTGTGTATAGGATTGCAGTCTCAATCTATCCCTCCGCCTTTTCCTGGCTATTTTTTAAACTCTAGTGTGGTTGCTTGGGCAATGTTATTTTTAGACTGCACGTGGTTTTTTGGGCTGGCAATTCTTGCTCTTTTTTTGTAAAAAAAATCTTACTGGCAATGGTATTGTTTGTTTGTTTGTTTTTAAAACAACTGCATGTGTTTGGGGGAATTTTTTTTAGCCTAGTAAAAAATCTGCTCTAGTTGTTGCCTGATGGCCATGTCAAGGGATTATTTTTTCTATTTGTAAAAAATCTGCTGGTGGTTATATTCTTTGCCATGTCTGGAGCAATGGGCAGTTTAGTAGTGGAGCAATGGGGGTTACTGAGTGGCTTAGTAGTGATCTGTGTGAAGTTCTGATGTCTGTGTGTTTGCTTTGTTTGTGTGTTGTCACTGGGGTGAGTTGATTTCTGCCTAGAATGAGTGGATTGCTGCCTGAAGCATGTGTGGGCTGTATGAATTGCTGCCTGGGGTGCTTTTTTGTGGCTGTGCAGATTATCATCATTATTACTATTACATGCAAAGGGTGGATTTTTTAAGCACTCAGAACTAGCTGCTGGGCTCCAAAGATCTCTGTGTGGGTCTGAGAATATCATTGTTTTGTGTGGCTTTGTGGACTCACTCACACAGTTTTACACTCATGATCTTAATGTCACTTGATCAGCAGTTCATTGGGAGCTGTTGCTAGAACAGGAGAATGCGGGTCGAAAGGAGTGCTTTTGTGTGGATTCTCCCCACCCCCATACCCCACTTTACAGTCATGATCTTAAAGTTCATGTGCTTCAGTTTCCCCCTTCTGTGGTATGGGTTGCTGACTGCTGTAGATTCAAAAGACTGCTCTCCCTCTGGTGATGCCATGGCTCTGCCTCTGGTGAACCTCCTCTCTGTCCCACCAGTCTTGGTACGTACCAGCCACTGCTAGATTTAATCTGATACCTGCAACATCTACCACTGACTAAGAGAGCAATCCTGTGGTCCCGGGTGAGCATTCCAGGGACCATTGGATTCTTCTGAGCCCCGCCTCCAAGGGCATAGAAATGCAAGCTCGGAAGGGGGACTCCAGTATCCCATAGGATTTGCACCCTAATTCATTCAGTCTGTAATCTCCATTTTGAGACTGGGTCTACATAAACTGCAGACCTCATGGTCACCACATCTGGCTAAATTGTTGGACTTTACTGTTTTCTTTCCCACCCTGTTTTTTGTGCCATCTACAAAAAGAGATGGTGAGCTGAAGAGTTCTGGAGAACTAAAAAGCTTGCACATTTTTGTACAATTTTGGTCGGTCCTAATAAAGGACCTCTTGTTGAGGGTGAAAGAGGAGAGTGCAAAAGCTGGTTTGAAACTCCACATTAAAACAACGAAGATCATGGCATCTGGCCCCATCACTTCCTGGCATATAGAAGGGGAAGAAATGGAAGCAGTGACAGATTTTACTTTCTTGGGCTCCAAGATCACCGCAGATGGTGACTGTAGCCATTAAATTAAAAGATGCTTGCTCCTTGGGAGGAAAGCTATGGCAAACCTAGACAGCATAGTAAGAAGCAGAGACATCACCTTGCCGACAAAGGTCCATCTAATCAAAGCTATGGTTTTCCCAGTAGTAATGTATGGCTGTGAGAGCTGGACTATAAGGAAAGCTGAGCGCCAAAGAATCGATGCTTTCGAACTGTGGTGCTGGAGAAGACTCTTATGAGTCCGCTGGACTGCAAGGAGGTCAAATCAGTCAATCCTAAAGGAAATCAACCCTGCCTGCTCATTGGAAGGACAGATGCTGAAGCTCAAATATTTTGGCCACCTAATGCGAAGAGAAAACTCTCTGGAAAAGCCCCTGATGCTGGGAAAGACTGAAGGCAAAAGGAGCAGGGGACGGCAGAGGATGAGATGGCTAGATAGCATCACTGATGCAATGAATATGGACTTGAGCACACTCCCGGAGAGAGCACAGGACAGGAAGGCCTGGTGTGCTATGGTCCATGGGGTCACGAAGAGTCGGACACGACTTAACGACTGAACAACAACAACAACAATAAAGGCATTGCTCAGCTGTGGATTTTTTTTCTCATGGAACAGCATGGCTATCTTTACTTTTTAATGTACTGAAAAATAACAAACAAAACACACTCACATCCACAAGTCCTCAGTGGTGTAGTGGAGCCAGGGCTCACAGGGATTCAGCGCTGGCACTTTTTGATTAGCAGGGACACTGATGTCATTGGCCACCTCCCTCAAAGTTCCTTGTTCCCTCTGAGCTTGGCTGCAGTCCCCACAGTAGCTGGGGTAAAATGAATTTCCCAGCAACAATATATTACTCCCCGTTGTAATGCAAAGTATTTTGGAAATGGCTTGATCTTGAAATACCAACTAAGGGTGCAATCCAATGCATGTTTAGACAAAAAAAATAAGGTGTACAATTCCCAGCATGCCCCAGCCAGCCATGGTGGAGCTGTAGGCCTTTTTTTCTGTCTAAAACATGCATAGGATTGCGCCTTAAGACCATTACCTTTACAGAAAGACCTGCTGCTGGTGGAGATGAAAACTGGTAGACCTGGTTTGTTGATATGGATTGTTGTATAGAGAGTAGGAATGACTGCAAGAATCAGCAGGCCTCAAACACAACCATTCTTTATTCAGCTCACACAGATGTGAAGAACTTAGCAGAAGCTCCACCCACTGTTGTTACTCCCAAGTCTACAGGAGCTGCCAAGTTTCAAAAACAACCCACAGTACCATGCCTAGGATACATAACATTCCTCGCCCATTAGCTATCAAAGTGTTCCATCCAATGAGGAGGTACCCTTTCACAGCATGGTCTCTGCACTCAACTAGTAGATGTAGGTTGCTCAGATGACTTTCTTTAAGTAACTGCCATAGATAAGGAAGGAGTATTGCTCTCATCACTTAGGGGTTCTGGTGCTTCAACTGGCAGTGAGAGAAACACATCAGTTCCAGATAGATCTTCAGCAGCCACATCTGCTGATGACAACCCACTCTGGCCAGAACGCCTTCTCAGCTGGTCAACGTGGCGATGCCACACTGACCCATCTGTACACTGGACCTTGTATGACACAGGTCCAGTGACCTCAGTGATAGAGGATGGAACCCACCTCGGTCCAGCACCATAGTTCCTAGCAAACACCTAATCTTGTGGGGCAAATAAACAGAGAGTAGGAGCTGAGAATGGGTATGATCAAAAACAAAGATGGCAAGGACATAACAGAAGCAGAAGAGATCAAGAAAAGGTGGCAAGAATATACGGAAGATCTGTATAGGAAGGATAATATCGGGGATAGATTTGACAGTGTGGTCAGTGAGCTAGAGCCAGACATCCTGAAGAGTGAGGTTGAATGGGCCTTAAGAAGCATTGCTAATAACAAGGCAGCAGGAGATGACGGTATCCCAGCTGAACTGTTTAAAATCTTGCAAGATGATGCTGTCAAGGTGATGCATGCCATATGCCAGCAAATTTGGAAAACACAAGAATGGCCAACAGATTGGAAAAAATCAACTTATATCCCCATACCAAAAAAGGGAAGCACCAAAGAATGTTCAAACTATCTAACAGTGGCACTTCTTTCACATGCCAGTAAGGTAATGCTCAAGATCTTGCAAGGTAGACTCCAGCAATTCATGGAACGAGAATTGCCAGATGTACAAGCTGGGTTTAGAAAAGGCAGAGGAACTCGAGACTAAATTGCCAAAATCCGCTGGATAATGGAGAAAGCCAGGGAGTTTCAGAAAAACATCTATTTCTGTTTTATTGACTATTCTAAAGGCTTTGACTATGTGGATCATAACAAATTGTGGCAAGTTCTTGGTGGTATGGGGATACCAAGTCATCTTGTCTGCCTCCTGAGGAATCTGTATAATGACCAAGTAGCAACGGTAAGAACAGACCACGGAACAACAGACTGGTTTAAGATTGGGAAAGGAGTACGGCAGGGTTGTATACTCTCACCGTACCTATTCAACCTGTACGCAGAACACATCATGCGACGTGCTGGGCCTGATGAAGCCAAGGCTGGAGTTAAAATCGCTGGAAGAAACATTAACTATCTCAGATATGCAGATGATACCACTTTGATGGCTGAAAGCGAGGTGGAGCTGAGGAACCTCATGACGAAGGTGAAAGAAGAAAGTGCAAAAGCTGGGTTGCAGTTAAACCTCAAAAAAACCAAGATTATGGCGACCAGCTTGATTGATAACTGGCAAATAGAGGGAGAAAACGTGGAGGCAGTGACAGACTTTGTCTTTCTAGGTGCAAAGATTACTGCAGACGCTGACTGCAGCCAGGAAATCAGAAGACGTTTACTTCTTGGGAGAAGAGCAATGACAAATCTTGATAAAATAGTGAAGAGCAGAGACATCACACTGACAACAAAGGTCTGCATAGTTAAATCAATGGTATTCCCCGTAGTAACCTATGGCTGCGAGAGCTGGACCATAAGGAAGGCTGAGCGAAGGAAGATAGATGTTTTTGAACTGTGGTCCTGGAGGACAATTCTGAGAGTGCCTTGGACTGCAAGAAGATCCAACCAGTCCATACTCCAGGAAATAAAGCCAGACTGCTCACTTGAGGGAATATTAAAGGCAAAACTGAAGTACTTTGGCCACATCATGAGAAGACAGGATACCCTGGAGAAGATGCTGATGGTAGGGAAAGTGGAAGGCAAAAGGAAGAGGGGCTGACCGAGGGCAAGATGGATGGATGATATTCTGGAGGTGACGGACTCGACCTTGGGGGAGCTGGGGGTGGCGACGGCCGACAGGAAGCTCTGGCGTGGGCTGGTCTATGAAGTCACGAAGAGTCGGAAGCAACTGACCGAATAAACAACAACAGGAGCTGAGAAGGCAGCATCCAGAGCTTGCTCCCATTTGCTTTGTAAGTCTTCAGCTAAATCTGGGTAGAGATGGGCAAGGCAAGTTTTTAGACGCCTCCCCATAAGTAACTCTGTGGGACTGATTCCTGTTGTTGCACAAGGAATAACATGTTGAGCAGTAAGAAACCTGGCAAAGCATGTTGGCCAAGCTCCAACCGCAATGTGCTTCAGGGCATCTTTTGTTGTCTGCACCATCTGTTTAGCTTGGCCATTTGCCTCGGGATGATGAGGTGCAATGGTGACAGCCCAAATAAGGTTCTTGTCTACAAATATTTTAAATTCAGCAGATGTAAAAGCAGTCCCATTGTCTGAGACTATTGTATCAGGCAACCCATGGGTTGCAAATAAGTGGTGCAGTGCTGTGATGGCTGCAGCGGCTGGTTGTGATGGTACTAAGACTACTTCAAGCCACTTCAAGTAAGAATCTACCACAACCAAGATGTTTTTTCGTTGAAATAGTCCTGCAAAATTGATACGGCTTCTTGACCAAGGCTTCTTAGTCACTTCACATGGAAAGATAGGTGCCCTTGGTGGATTGTGCCTAGTGGCTTGACAAGTACTGCATCCATTCACAGTTTTTTCAATATCTAAGTCAACACCTAGCTACCAGACATAACTTCTGGCCAATGCTTTCATACAAATGATCCCTGGATGAGCTGCATGCAGCGTGGTCAAGAAACAGTTAAGAGCACAGCTCATTTTTGTTCAGGATTAGATATCTTTTTTGCTTCAAGATAAAATGAAAGCTGTTCTGCATAAGAATCCCAGGAAGCAGGTTGACTAACATCAAACTCTTTGATATGTCCAAGAGCAGCCATTTTAATTTTTATTTAATTTTATTTTTTGCACAGGGGTTGCTCAAGTTCTTAAATGGGCCTAGCTGACTACTTATCAGTTAGCTGTATAATTGGATTCACAGTCCTTGCTGCCTGTATAGTTCTCAAATCCCATCCTTATCACCAAACAATGTTGTATAGGACCTCAAATACAACCGTTCTTTATTCATCTCTCACAGAAATGAAGAACTTAGCAGAAGTTCCACCCACTGTTGCTACTCCCAACTCTACAGGAGCTGCCAAGGTTCAAAAACAATAACTAACCCACAGTACCCCCACCACCCCCAGGGTACATAACAGGATTGACTAAGGAGAGGGCCCTTTTAGTGGTGCTACCCTGGTTGTAGAATGCCCTCCCGAGAGAGGCTCACCTGGTGCCTAAGAACATAAGAAGAGCCATGGTGGATCAGACCAAGGGTCCATCTAGTCCAGCATTCTGTTCACAGAGTGGCCAACCAGCTGTCGACCAGGAACCCACAAGCAGGACACAAGCACACAGCACCCTCCCGCCTATGTTCCCCAGCAACTGGTGAACATTGGCTCACTGTCTCTGGTACTGGAGGTAGCACATAACCATCAGGACTAATAGCCATTGATAGCCTTTTCCTCCAGGGATTTGTCCAGCCCCCTTTTAAAGCCATCCAAATTGGTGGCCATCACTACATCCTGTGGTAGCGAATTCCATTGTTTAACCATGTGCTGTGTGAAGAAGCAGTTCCTTTTATCTGCTCTGAATCTCCCACCAATCAGCTTCATGGGATGACACTGGGTTCTATTATTTTGACAGAGAGAAAAAAATGTCTCCCTATCTACATTGTCCATACCATGCATAATTTTGTACACCTGGACTGCAAGGAGGTCAAATCAGTCAATCCTAAAGGAAATCAACCCTGACTGCTCTTTGGAAGGACAGATACTGAAGCTGAAATATTTTGGCCGCCTAATGTGAAGAGAAAACTCACTGGAAAAGACCCTGATGCTGGGAAAGATTGCAGGCAAAAGGAGAAGGGGACGGCAGAGGATGAGATGGCTAGATAGCATCACCGATGCAATGAATATGGACTTGAGCACACCCCAGGAGAGAGCGGAGGACAGGAAGGCCTGGCGTGCTGTGGTCCATGAGGTCACGAAGAATCGGACACAACTTAACGACTGAACAACAACAATCATGTCTCTCTTTACCCTCCTTTTTTCCAAGCTAAGCAATCTCAGCTGTTGTAACCTTCCCTCACAGGGGAGATGCTCCAGCCCCTTGATCATTTTAGTTGCCCTTTTCTGCACTTTTTGCAGCTCTCTGTTTTTTATGTACTGTGACCAGGGCCCCATCTACACAAGCCATTTACTCCAGGGCTGCTGCAGTTCGAGGTCCTTCAGGACATACGATGTAGTTGCCACTTTGCAGTCAAACTATGGTTTTCACCTGGAAAATGCGGATTTCTAGAGGCATTTTGCTTTGATGTTTTTGGTTTGCTGTGAGTTTCCCATAGTTGCAACTGTCTGTCCCTTCCCCAAACTGACTTCGTATTTTGTGGTGTGTGTGTGGGAGGAGTGCCTAGTGCTTGTGTCACTCTGTGACTCCCCTTCACTCCTCCCCAGTCCTTTGCGGCTGCGCAGTTACAGAGGCACGGAGAAGCGTCCTCATTTCTTCAACCACACCTGGAGGGGTGTCAGGGGAGCAGAAGGTCCAGGATCAACTTCACTCCAGCCACCATTTTGGAATGATGGGTAGGCGCATACCTCTCATGGGCACATGCCTTGGCATGTGCGAACCATCGCGAGAGTCTCGGGCTCGAGAACTGCCAAACAGTTGGCATGATAATGGAAGAGTAGACCACCCACATTTTATCTAATGGGGAATGGACAGACACAGAAGAACTCCTAAAATACAAAACAGCCACTAACACCCAAAGTGTCGCACCCCCACCCTCACATGCCTGAGCAGCTGCGCATTTAAATATAATGGTAAAAAAAAGCAGCGTGACTGCTGCAGTTTACTTCGTTTCACCAGCCCTGTGTCGGCACAGCAGATTTTTCCGTTGGAGAAGTCCGCAGTAAATCACGCATGTACCACAGCAGAAGCTAATTCGCAGCTGCAATCCTGCGAAGTTAACTACAGAGTGAAGGCTGAAAGGTGTGTTGTGTTGATGGCCCCCAGAACTGTACATAGTATTCTGGTCGCACCATGGATTTGTATAAGGGCGATATTATATTGGCCATTTTATTCTCAATTCCTGTTCTAATTGTGCCTAACATGGAGTTTGCCTATTTTTAAAGTAGCTGCACACTGGGATGACATTTTCATTGAGCTGTCCACCACAACCCCAAGATCTCTTTCCTAGTTGGTCACCGGTAGCTCAGATCCCATCAGGTTATTCTTGAAGTTGGGATTTTTTGCCCCAGTGTGCATCACTTTACACCGGCTTACATTGAACTGCATTTGCCATTTGGATGCCCATTCTCCCAGTTTGGAGAGATCCTTTTGTGGTCTTTTCTGTGCCAGGTGAAAATCTTTTTATTTTCCCAGGGTTTTTAGCCCTTCAGCTTTAAGTATTGTGTTAGAGTGGTCTTAGATCTTTGCACTGCTGCTGGCTTTTATCTTGTTACTACTTTGGTTTTATTCTGTTTTAAACAGAATAATTTTATACGATATTTTACTATATTGTTGTGTTTTATGGTTTTAAGTTGTGTCTTGTAAATTAGCTTTGGCTAATGGGCGGTATAGAATTATAATAAATAATTGACACAGCTGACTGCAATTTGGGACTGTGCCTGATCTCATCTGATCTTGGAAGCTAAGCAGGGTCAGCCCTGGTTAGTACTTGGATGGGAGACCGCATGGGAATCAGGCTTCCTGCATTGAGCAGGGGTTGGACTTGATGGTCTTGTAGGCCCCTTCCAACCTTATGGTTCTATGATTCTCCTTGGGGGTGGGGCTATGGGGATTGTCATGATGAGCGCCTGCACTTCAACTTTTACCACTGCACCACTGGAAGTCCTTCTCAAGAATGAGCACTTGAGTTACATTCCCAAACTATGAATGGAGTTTGGAATTGAAGGAACTTCAGAGATAAATATTTCCTGAGTTCCCACAATCAGGAAGGATTTGTAATTTGTCCTGAATTTGGGTGATGCCACATATGAGAACTGCCAACCAGTGTATTTTTACTGCCATAATCCATGCATAGACAGCACCAAAATAGAACCTTCCACCTTAAGAAAATGGGGCACAGCTCCTCACTGCCTTGGCTAATGGGATTAGTAAGCTAAAATTGTTCCAATACAGTGTAGGAAATGGAAAAGCCACTCCAGTTTACTGTGAGCCAGGAGCAATATTTTGAAAGTAAACTGATCTGAAAAGCAATGCAGCAGCTTGCTGAAAGCAAGCTTGATTAGAGAAGGAGGTGGCAGTGGCAGCATGGAGGAGGAGACTGAAATGCTTCCATTGAATTAAGAAACACTGTTGCAATGAGGCGATAAATATTGTGGAGTGTTCGAATTAAGCACATTTCCTTAAGTGCCTAAATATGCAAATATCCTAGGCAATTCATTTTATTATGTTATGGACTAGCTAAAAGAAATGCTATGTTACATGGCTTTAACTTAAAATAAAAATGGATGTCTTCATTTTTAAATGAAACAATAGCAGAGCAAACATCAGAAATGATGTGGTTGTGTTCTCACTGTGAGGGCCTTCTCAGTGGCTGCCCCAGGACTTTGGAACTCCCTTCCCAGGTCGGTGAGAGTGGCACCCTCCTTGCTATGTTTCCGCAGGCAGACAAAAACTTTTTTGTTCCAGCAGGCCTTTGGGGATAGATAGTCTGGACCTGTGAGAATATGATGGAGTGGTACTATTGTTTATGTTGTTGATATCTTTTAAAATTTTGATATTTTATACAATTTTAATATTATTGATGATTTAATTATATTTTTAACATTTGTATATTTCCATTTATTATGTTTTGACTGTACAAGTTTATAATGCTGAAAGCTGCTTTGAGTCCCAGCATTGGGAAAAAGGCGGGATATACCACTACTACTACTACTATATAGGAGTCACTGCAGTAGACCAACCGTAGAAAACAGTGGTCTGGTTTCTTGGCATCTGGCCTACAAGGTTGCCAACTGTTTCCTGGCTTCTGTCCAGTGACTTTCCAAAACAAAGTTGAAATTTTCCATTATATTTAACAATTATAATGAAGTAATGAACATTTTAAAAATTTAAGTAAGAAAAGTAAGTATTGCAGACGACAATGCTTATTTCCACACCATGATTAAATGCTCTTCCACTCCAAAAACATCTTACACATGGATGACTAGATTGTCAGGTAGGTTACAGACAAGTTGATGTGGAAAGGGTTCTTGGTAAAACGTAAAAAGTACAGGCCAAGGGTGGCCAGATACTGAGGAGGATGGCACTTCAAGGCCCTTCACCTTCTGCAGCCAATGGCTATGCTGGCTGGAAATTATGGGAATTGCAGTCCAACACATCTGGAGGACACCAGGTTGGGGAAGCATTTGTATAGAAGAGAGAGTTTCAAGGGTGAGAGGAGAAGAAAAGCTGTACCTGCTGAAATTCCTTTTTCTACATAAACATTTATTTATTAATTAAAGCATTTAATCCTTTTTATTTAGCCAAAAAACCTCCCAGAGCAGTGTACTTGTTCTTCTCCTTTGCTCACCTCATACTTTTGAGGCAGGTGTATTTTTTTTATTGTTTGTTTCTTCCACACCTTATGTAGTGAACACCGTACTGTTTAAAGTGAAGTATAGGGCTGGCCCTACCATTAGAAAGAGTGAGGAGACTCCCCAAAGCAGCTGATTTGGGGTGTTATGAAACGGCAGTGTTAGTTAATATATTATTATTGTAGTCTTACTGCCAAGGAGCAAGGAGAAGGTGCTTGTAGGATGTTCTGCCTCAGATACCAAAATAACCTCCGCTTGCCTTGGGTACTATGTGGGGGGTGCCATTTCCTATTTGACTTCAAGCAGGAAAATATTTTGGACTGGCCCCAGTGTATGCGAACATGCAGTCAAAATGCTGCTGCTGTCACACATGATGCATCCCCTTAACACTTCCACATTCCCTCACCTCCTGCAGTGGCTAGGAGGCCCTTCTCCAAACACCATTGGTAGGAGACACACACTATGCATTTAGAAAGAGCAGCAGCGCCTTCTCTGTGGTGGGGCCCAGGCTTTGGAATGCAGTGCTCTCCCAAACGAGATAGGATTGGTGCAGACTTTGTTTTCCTTTTGGCATCAAATTAAAATGTTTCTTTTCACCCTTACATTTTGACATTTTAGAATTTTACCATTTTTAAAGTTTATTTTTAAACTGAATTGATGGTTGTGTTTTTGTTTGGCTTGCTGGTTTAAAAGTTGATGTTTTAATTGGCCTTTTAATGAGTAATCGTATGGTTTCTATATTGGATTTGTTCGTTCGTTTTTAACGTTGTGTACAACACCATGGGATCCCTTGTGGATGAAGGGCGATTTATACATTTTAGAAATAAAACCTCCCCAGAAAACTACGTAAACCAGTTAAACGTCTCCTCCTCTCCGCTTAAATAGACACGTGTACTGTCGTTATTCTGAGTCTGATACCAGGAGCATCAAGGGCCAGAAGACAGCCGAGCGAGCGAGCGGGAACTGGTTCCGTAACATCTTGCGCGTGGGCGGAGCCTTCCCTCTGGGTCTCCCCTGCACGTGTTCTCTGGTGTTGTCCAACCAGCAGACGCGGGTAGCGGCTGGAGCCGCTAATCTGTTGTCGCGCAGCTTTAGCGGAGCCGTAAGAGTCGCTCAGAGTTGCCTGCCGACTCTCCCCAGTCTTCTGCCGGACTAGAGCGAGCGAGCTGCTCCTTCTGGCTGTCGCCTGTCCCTGCAGATCTTCCAAGAAGCAGCAGATGCGCCATCTGGGTGGGGAGCGAGAGCACAGAGCCCCAGTCGCCCAGGTGAGAGGTGGGGAGGGATGATCTGTTCCAAGAGGGAGACCTGCGCGGCTGTGGGGAAACGAACCTTTCATAACTGTGCAGACGAATGCCGTCTCCCTCTCCACCACCCCTTGCACGTCAAGCTGCATTGGGCAAAATTCTCTGCACAACTATTAAAGAGGCAGGAGCTTCCCCGAGTCCTCTTTTACATCTGGTCACTGGGACTGGCATCGCAGGGGGCGCTTGTCCTCCCTCCTTAGGACATGTGAACACGTGGTTGCTTAGAGATGCTCCTGGTTTGTGAACTCTTGTCTCAGAAGGGACTCTGACGTTCCCTTCTGAGTCTCCTAGGACAGCATTCGAGTAGGTCAGGATGCCTGGGTTCTATTCTGCCTTGGAAGGGAGGACAAAGATTCGCATAACAGGGACTGATGCCAAAGAGGTATCTCCTCTGGGCTTTGACCTTCTTTTCATGTGGTCTCTCTTTGGGTGCTTCCTGACAGAGGGCTGTTAGCACTACTGACTGAAAGGCTATTCTGTCTTTTCCTCCTTAACAGTTTTTTTTTCCTAGTAAGAAAGAAGTTGGAAGAAGCAGTGGGAAAACACAAGAGGGTTACAAATGGAAGATGATAACATTGGGACCCGTGGTACAATTCTGTGAATGAGGGAGGGCAATTACATGATAAGAGCCTCCTCAGGAAGCACCCTACCACTAACTGTTGACAAGCAAAATTATTCATAATTGTTTATTTGGGAAGGTCCATTCTCGGAGCTTCTGACAACAGACAAATTCAAGTGTGCGTGCGTGTGTTTAAACCAGCCTTCTCCAACATAAAGTTCTCTGGATATGTTGGAATACAACTCCCATCAGTCCCAGCCAGTATGTCTAATAACCATGCTGGCTGGGGGTGATGGGAGTTGTACCCCAACTCCTACGGAGGGCCCCAGGTTGGAGAAGCCTGCTTTAAACCATAACTGCAGAGGTGGACAAGGGGAAAAACACCCCAACAAAAGGGCAGTTATTTTAAGCCTTGTAAACCTTAATATGTTCTTGTATTTGGAAGGCTTACAGGCAAGTAACAGGATTCCACAAAGCCTTTGCTCTTTGCTCAGCAGCGCTTGCTGGAATTAGCTGAGAAGACCGGGAGGCAGCTTTTCCACAAATGACTTTGTTGCTTTTAATTTGTGCATTCTCTTCTCGGTGGGGTCTTTTTACCTTAATGTGGAGACAGGTTATGAGAAACAGGAGCCACTAGAAGTAAAAACATTTGAAAGAGCTATCATATGCTGGGAAAAAGTCATTGGAATAGTATTGTATTGTGCAGAATTTGGAATGTGTTTAATGTAAAAAAAAAAAAAGTATGACTTCTCTCCAACCATCACCAGCACATACCACAGGCACTAAAATTATACACATTAAAATCTCTGTAGGATTGGGCCCAGGGCCTGCCCTACCATTAGGCACAGTGAGGAAACTGCCTCAGGTGGCAGATTCTGGGGTGGGGGTAGGAGTGGCAGCCCACTGGCTGTTCCTCCCGAGCCCCCTGGCCTTTCCTCAACAGCTTGTTGTGCACCCCTAAACTAGCCTGCTGCCCTCAAATGTGGTGGTAGATGTTATCCCACTGACAGTGCTGAAGTAAAATTCAGCAGCCAGTCCAGTCAGTTTCTGTACATGCAGTGGAGGGGGTGCCATCTTGTCCCTTACCTCAGGCCACACAATGTCTTGGGCGAGCCCTGATTGGGCCTCTTGTATTGTGCTGCTCCTTGACCTGCACAATACTCCCAATCATAGGTGAAATGTATGTGAATGTTCCTTTTTGACAAAGAGGACAATAATTATCAGAGACGGGAATGATACCTTACCCCGGTGCTAGGGCTTAATTTTGTGGCAAGGATCACCAGGGGTTAGCCCTAACATCTGTTCTTGCTGTCAGGGCTCAATCGTAAAATGAAAGAATTGAAGGAAGTCCTCCTGAGCAGGTGCAAGATGCATTTACCTCACCATCACAGAGAATTCACACACACTAGGGATTAGGGGGAAGGGCTTCCAGCTCAAAGGGTGGTTTCCAGATGTGCCCGAGCCATTACTTTTCTTTTTCTTGGAATTAAGTGCTGCTTGTTACTGACAAAAAAAAAAGACTACATTATACCACATTTGAAGCAGGTGGAGAGATCCTTTTGGTTAATTCCAGAAGGGTAGCCATGCTAATCTGTAGTAGGAAAAAACAACAGGACTTGTGGCAAGATGTAGCTAACGAAGTGGGCGCTTGTCCATGGAAGCTTATGTGACAATATCTTTGTTGGTATTTAACCAACAGGACTTGGTGTTGGTGATTAACTGCACCAGGTTAAAAGGTCAGGGGTGAAATTCTACTTAATTCTACTTAAGAATTGTGCAGACCACTTTTCTTTCACATTCTCCATTTTCCAGTCTTCAGAATAGAGAGAATCTTCCTTTATTTGGGGCTGTGTGCCCTTGTAACACCTCCTAATTCCAGCAAGGAGGTGGACGATGCCATAAACTTTATGTGCAGAGATCGTCTTTATGACCTTTATTGATATAGTGCAGCTGTCCAGTTCTGGTTCATCAGGCTAGTGTGGAGGTGGACAACGGTTCAACACTACGGTTCTGGTACTCTTCTTAGTTATCTAGAAGATGCTACAGGGCTTTGAAAAGTTGCATCTTCTTGGAGCATGGCTGCTAGCAGCAGCCTTGGTTGGGTGTATAGTCCTAAGGAAGGCTGCTCAATTGTCACTGATGCATCCATTTATTGTGCTATCTTCCATCTCTTCAGGCACACCTCTAGTGGCATAGGAGCTACTTCCCTGGGACAAGGCCCAACACCTCTGCAGTATGTCTGAGATCACTGTGATCCTGTGGTTCTGATGGTGGTTAGTTCTGACATTGGTACAAATCTTCTCTATTACCCTGCCATTAGCGCTGTGTGACCATTTCACCAGCTCAGTCTAAAATTGCTGTTTTCTGCCAAATGGGGCCAGAAGTGCTTCTGCTAGAGTTCCAGCTGTGTGGCCACAACAGCCTTCCTCAACCTGGTGCCCTCCAGAAGTTTTGGGTGGCAGTTTCCATCATCCCCAACCCCTGGCCCTGGTGGTTGGGGCTGATGGCAGTTGTAGCCCAAAACCTCTGGATGGCACCAGGTTGGGGAAGGCTGGATTACAACAAAGCCTCAAGGAGTATTTACAACCGTCCTTGCCTGTGCTGATCAAACATGCAGCATCAGCTTCAATAATGTCAAGGAAGCCAGAGCAAGTTGTGACAGCTGACCACCTTAGTCTGGTGTTTCCAGCTAGTCATTGGCCATCCAGCCTACCTGCCTGCCGGCAACTAACTTGTCTCAGGACTCCTGCTACAGAAACTCTGCTCCTGGACTGTAGCGGGATTGCAAAGAAGCAAGGCTTTAAACGAGGGGCAGGCAGAAGATAGAACACTTTGTCTTACGCTTTGTTGTGAGTCACCTTGGAAGGATTTGCATCCTGAAAAGTTGGATTTAAATGTAAGATGTCCTGAAACAGGAGCATCCAGGAGCAGCCTATGGCAGCGTGGTACCCTGCAGACGTGTCTGATTGCACCTCCCATCATTCCAATCCAGTATGGCCATGATGGCTCGGAATGATGAGAGTTGCAGTCCAACACGCAGGGCACCGCACTGGGAAAGGCTACTCCACAGAGACAAATTTTTCTGGAAGAGGTTTTTCTTTTAAATGGTGCCATCTGGTCACTTGTCATCATAGGGTAAGAATATAATTCTTATTTTGTGTTCTCTCAGCACCTCATCTGTTGGCCTCTCTAGCTGCCCGTGGTCTCCTCTTACTAAACACAGCCTGCACATGGCAAAGTATCAAAATTGCCACTGCAGGAGTAGGTGGCGGTACCAGTCTGTGGTGAAGCAATAATTGTCTGGCTTGTTCATCATCTGATCTTCTTTCTGCAGAGAGGGCATTTCACCAGGCAGTTAGCAAATGTACGTAGCAGGAGCAGCCCTGTAGTGATGCCATTTCAAGCTCTTGTGGGCTTCAGGGCACTGGGATGGGTATTTATCCTGAAAGGGGAGTTTGAAAACACTCCACCTGAAAATGCCAGCAACTTCCTCCTAGCCAAAAAGTATAGCTGAAGTGTTTCAGATCAGCAGCCAAAGCTTCTAATGTTTTTGCCATGGTATAATGCAGTGGCTAAAGCATGATCCGTGAAATCCCCAGTTCCAGTCTCTTCTCGGCCACAAACTCAGGTGATCGTTCATCTCTATTCTCATTTGCCATCCCCACCAGCAACGTAGAAGTAATAGTGACCTGCCTTACAAGTTGTTTTAAAGATCATTTTAATAATGTTAAAATTTAATTAAATTTAAATTTAAATTTAGTTAAATTTTAATAAAGACTTGCAGTGTACTATATAAATGCTTAGTATTATTTTCAGCAGGAGTGGGACAACCTCTGGCTCTCCAGCTGTTGTTGGACCACTGGACATACTAGCTAGAGCTGATGGGAGTTTGACTCTAACAATATCTGGAGGAGCCACCCCTGGTTTATACCTTACTTAAACGGTTGTTACCCCGGCAGGAGTGTCATATGAAAAGGCACTAGGGGAACTTGCTCAGTCTTAACTTGGGGTCTGTGAAAGTATTTAGGACAAACACAGAATTGTCCACAGGTTTCCCAAAGTGATGTGCCTCCCGCATTTGAGGTGTGTTTCCTCAACTTTTCTGCTCAGTATCCTCTGTCTCACTTTCCTCCCTAGAAGTGGGAACTGAGCAGAACAACTAAGACTGGGGGTGCTTCCAGACAGAGGGATCCTAGTGCTAATCATCAAAAGGCATTGTGCCTTTTCTTCCTTAATGGATTTTGCCTCTGCCCCCATAACTAAAAAGAGGAAAGAAGAGGTGGGAAAACACAGGGGGGCTACAAATTAAAGACAATGTCATTTGGACACCCAAATGAGTTACATCAACAGAAGTCACATCACTATTTGCCAGCTTCCAACACAAGAGCTCCTGATTTTATTTTATAGATAAGGGGGAAATTTTAGGAAGCAATGCATGTCATGTCACAGAATTGCACCAGTAAGTAAAACCCTGCCAAACTTCCCCCTACCATACAGAACAATTAAGATGGGACCCTTAGCCACCCCCAGTTTACATCACCCCTAGTTCACCAGAAAGGAGTACCAACAAATGGGAACACTTTCAAACAGCTGGGAAGCCACTGCAGATTCAGAAATGGTCACAAGGTCCTCTGCAACAGCATGGCCATGATGTGAAGATGTACTTGTGGCTGTCATTTTGTGATGAGCCAAGGCCCACTAGAGAAGGCTGAAAGAACTCTGAAGCCAGTGAACTTGACCAGACTCTGAAAGACTGATTTAAATTCCTAGAAATGCTTAAGGCAGGGGTGGGCGGGGATGTTGGAGAAATCTGTAACAGATTCAAATGAGTTCGGATTTCTGTGAATCTGACCTGCAGATTCTATAGCAGACTGTCCCCCCCCCCCCCCATCACAATGATTCTGTGGACTTGCAGACCAATTTTTTACTTGGGGGTGGGGGTGGGGGGAGACTTGTGCAATTTCATTTGTTTGCTAACGCACATTTGCAAATGAACAAAATTCTTGTTCAAAAAATCTAATTCTATGAATGAAGACAATAGAATGAAAGATGCCTGACACTGCAAAACTCTGATGGAACGGATTTAACCAAATCCATATATCCCTAGGGGTGGGCACCTTGTGGTCCTCCAGATGTTTTGCTCTACAGCTCCCATCAACCCTTGCCACCATGGTGTGGAACCATGGGAGATGTAAGGCAAAACATTTGTAGGGCCACAAATTGCTTAAGGATTTTGAATAAGACACTTGTCCATCCTACTTAATTATGAGCTGCACATCTCATCAGCTGTGAAGCCTTGGTCTGGGACCATAACCAGGGATGTGCCAGGCAGGTCTCAGGTCTGTTCTAAGAAGCCGGTTCTCCGACCACTTTCATTCTATTCCATGCAGAGGGATCTCAAGATAATTCTCCCTTTCTTTTGCGACATTTCCCCTACACGGCTTCAGGCATCTCCCATCCTCTGCTACCCACTGTACCCTTGCTAGCAAAGATCTTAAGTCACTCAGATCCTGCCTACCTTAAGCACCACTGCCTCTGGTAACAATGAATTTTGAAGCTGATGGCAGGAAAGTTAGGCAGGTGGAATAGCTTCCTACCAGATTTGTTGCTTCCCTCTCTCCCCCGCAATAGAATTTGTGTTTATTTATGAAGAAGGGATTAAAATTGCCACAATTTGGCAGAGTGGTTGGACACAGAAGGTGCTGGGAGACTAGCATTCATTTTTATGCAAACCTCGCCAGTCCTGGCCTAGTCATCTCTGAGGTGGTCAGCCTGTGTCTGAGCAGCACCATTTCACCTTGCAGGTTCACAAGACAAAACACATGACAGGACGTCTAAGTTTTGATCATGTGAGCATCCTGCTCCAGTCTGAAATGGCCCAGTTCAGATACAGGTTTCCACCATGGACCCAAATTGCATAATGGTGCAGTAGGGTGTGAGGGACCCTGAAGCCTAGTGTCCTTAGGTCTGGTTTAACAGTGAGCCAAACAAACTGAGGCAAGGAGGGAGGAGTTGGTGCAGTTCAGTGGCCATCTCCTCTGCCCAAATACCCCCTGGGAAGGCAATCTCTTTTATTCTTGACTAATACTGCAGAATTGGCTGTAAGGGTGTGGGGCAGCCTTCCCCAACCTGGTGCTGTCTGAGTGTTTAGGACTATAATCAGTCCTAGCCAGCATGGTCAATACCTAGAGATGATGGAAGTTGTAGTCCAAAACATCAGGGCACCTGGTTGGGGAAATGATTTTTGTTTTCACAAAGCACACCAGGCTATGGGTCACGACAAAATGCCTCCCACATTGCTTTTGTTTCAGGCTGTCCTCACCCCTGCGGACACTTACCCATCAAGCAACCAGGCTCCACACTGCTGGGACATGGAGCTCGTCTTTCAAACATGGCCACTGAACATGAGCGCCCCAAACCGCACAGAGACCTTAGCGCTACGTTCTCAGGACCCCTCCTCTTCCTCCGAGAGCCCTCTTTACAGCGACTACCAGCCACCTGCCCTTGACCTCCTTCCTGTGCCCAAGGCTGTGCTCTACATGCTCATGGCTGCCATGGTGGTGGCGAGTGTGGCCTATGCCATTGTCGGTCACTTGATCAAGGACCTGGCACATGACCTGGCAGGTAAGTCTGGCAGGTGGCAGCAGCAGTGATGCACAATAAGCTATGCGCTGTCTAGCAGTCTTAAACAAGCACAGATTATGTGCCAAGAAAAGCTTAATTCTGTTAGCTGTATATCTATACAAGCTTCCACAATTATTTTACCTAATTTTAGCTGGGCTTTGCTCATCAGGAAGGGGTGAGATGCTATGTAAGGCACAGAAACCCTATCCCAGAATCAGTATAACTGTTATTCAGTCACATTTTGGGGTCTTTCAGCAAGCATTGTCCATACCCTTTTAAACATATCTTCACAACCATGAGGGCTAGAAACCTGCTTTTAAAAGAGTGGAAATTGTGAGGAAGTGGAACTTTGTAGCCACTATGATAATTCCCCCCCCCCCCCCGTGGTCCTAGAGAATCACAATATACATAGAACCCAACCTTGTATGATTGATTCACACATGACCTTTTTCATTGTGGCCCAGCTGCTGTGCTTGAGACTTGGATGTGAGAATATTTTGCATAGGGGACTATGCAACACACCTGTGAACTGTTGCATTCCAGTAACTAACTGCAGATCTGGGGGTTGGAGGTGGGTGGGTAGCAAGTTGCTGACCCAATCAATTCACGCACAAAAAATTCGTGTGTGTAACAGCCTGGCAGAAAGCGTTCTTAACACATCGCCTTCTCTGTCTGTAAGAGGATCCTCAGCTGCAACAGGGACAAATGAAGGGGGACAGGACTGCACTGAGAGATGTTTGACACTAAGAATGTATGGATGCTTCCACCACCTCCCTGCACAACCCTCCTGTTGCAGGAAATGCTTTTTGGTCTCTTTTGTCCCATTTCCACATTCATCTGCAGGTTAAAAAAATCTGCACAAAAAATCAGACTTTTTATATGCATTTTATAGTAAAATAGGCATTTTTACATAAATTTTTGGTATGTTAAAACTGGGAGAACTGTGGAATTGGAAGGATAACTGCATTCTGTTCTGTACATTCGTTTGGGAGGTGCAAATCAGGTCAAACCAAACTTCCAAAGACAGACCAAACAAAATCCTCAGGCATGCCTAGCTCCTGGGCAAGCCATAGTATGGTCCCAATACTACTGTGCCATAAAAATACGACTTCCTTCTCCCCTCAAAGAAGCTCGGGCATGGGAACACCATTATCCCCAAGAAAGGCAAGCTAAGAGTATATCTAGAGCATCAGTGTGTAATAGGCAATGATTTGCACTTGGAATAGGGAGACCTGGCTTCAAATTCCAGGTCAGCCATGAGGCTCAGACAGTGGTTTGGGGTATGTCCAGATTCTCATCTGGATCGATCTCAAAGGGCTGTTGTGAAGATTAACAAAAGATAATGGCACACTGAATGCTGTCGAGTAATCCAAGACTCCCTTGGAAGCATCTGTGAGTCAAACTCTTGGGATTCAGCCAGCTCTGGCATAAGTGCAGAAGAGGGTTAGAACTCCTCCAAGTACTCCAACAGCCAATGTCCCTTCCATCGGACTCTCTGGGAGTGAGTCTTGCTACCCCGCCTGCTTCTCCAGAACTTGGACCTGAATGCAGCTATCCTGACCTATTTGCTTGCCCTCCTTTTCCATTAAACCAAGTGCCGCCGTCATGTATCTTACACTCTGTTAAAAGTGTTCCACTGCAGAACATGGCAATCATGTGCTGTCAAGATCCAAAGTCAATACAAAAGGGGACCATCTGCCCACACCAGTACCCTCTTAACTGCTCTCACTAGACAGTATTATTTACAGAGCATCAGTCAGGTGGTGTGGCAATGTGCCATCCCTCACATGAGGATGAATGGGCTGACAAGATTCTTTCCTGAATTGCTTCTCGGGAAGCAGGAAAGCCGCTCTGTATGCCTCCCTGCTACCCTGGAGAGCATGCAGCTGGATGGGGAGGGCACTAGCTAGCCCATGGTACCTACTTGGCTAAAACTCAGCAGTTCCATTCACTTACACCAAGCCAGAGGGCAAGATTGTCATTCAGGATCACTATCCTCACACTTTTCCTTACTGTGCCGAGAGAGTCTTCCCCTGCAATGCTAAAGTGCTTTTCCTACAGAACAGGTCAAACCGGAAGACAGCTTTAGAACATGGGTGGGTAACTTATCGCCCTCTGATGTTTTGGCCTACAACTCCCATCCGCCGTAGGCAGCATAGCCAGTGGTGAGGGTTGATGGGAGCTAGAGGCCATAACAGCTGGAGGGCACAAGTTGCCCCCCTCCCTGCTTTAAGGAATGGAGTACAGCTCAACAGGACAGCATGTACTTTGCATGTGGAGGCCCCCAACATCTACCTTTTAAAAGGATCTTGGGTAGTAGATTTAGGACACCACTTGGCTGGAGCCCTGGAAGAAGTTGTGCTGCCACTTTGTATAGGTAATACTGGGCTAAAGTAAACCAACAGACAAGGCAGCTTTCACGTGCTGTTTCTCATTTCTCCCTCTAGACTGCCTATTGGGTCCACCCCCCCCAGAGCCTGACAAAGAGCCAGAGCTGCCACCTCTTCCAGGTTACCAGCCCTCCCTCCTGGCCAAGACTCATACCTGCACCTGCTCAATGCACCACACTGAGGAAGTGCACATAACCCTGCAGGAGGCTCCATGGACGACATAAGGACTATGGAGGCACAGGCAGCACGGCTGAGCAGGAAAGGACAGGCACAGCAGGAGCAAAGGAGCCAGCTGAGCATGCAAAGGAGCAATGGACTGTGGTGAGGCAGTTGTCCCATTTTCACCCAACAAGTACTGTGCAGTTGCTTGCCCGCTGGGACTTGTCGACTTCTCCAGTGGCATGAACTCAGCTTCCACTCATTTTAGTTCACAGCCAGTGGCCACTGAGCCTTGGCACAAGCAGCCTCAGCTTTCTTTTCTTGCTACAAAGACAGAAGACGAATCCTTGGACGTCCACCTTGCCCCATGAACCAGCTTCCTGCCCTGGGGTTGAGTGGCTGCTCTCCACTGTGGTTGCTTCTGGGCTGGGCCATGAGAAGGGTGATTTCTAACACTGGACAAAGAGGCAAAGCCTTCGGAGCAAGAAACTGCAGCCACTTTGTTGTCAGAACATAAACTTCAGGGGTGGGGGAGACTTTACTACAGAAGTTTGGGGGAGTGCAAGGGCTACTCCTACAGCCCTGCTATCTAAAGAAGGTATTTTTGTACAATTAAAATCAAATTCAATCTGTTGTGCTGCTGTTCCTCATTGCTAAATGTTACAGCCAATAGCAACAGTCAGACAGTAGCTATCCTTCCTCCTTTGGCACTGGTCTGACCACAATCCTTGCTCCTTTTGGAGAGTCTGAGCATTACTCATGCTCCAGCAGAACTCCGCAAAGCTGTGTGACATAGACATTCCATCTCTGCTTAGCTCCAGACCCATCCCATACCAATGCTGGCCTTTAGCCCTGAGCCTGCTTGATAGAAGCTCCGAAACCTGGTTGCTAAGGCAGCACAGTAATCGCAAGGGTGGTGCTCAAATATATAGTGAGCTCTCTGCCCAACATCAGCTGCCACTGCTTCTCCAAAAAGGCATCTTTTGGTGGGAAAAGGGATCATATACCCATCCACCGCCCCCTCTCATCATGGCCTGGATACTCCTCTATGATATTTTGAAATCAAGAAAGGTCCTGGCTGCAGGCTTCCAAGAGAACGTGCAGCAGAAGGACTAGGAGCGGGAAGGGGAAGTCAATATGGAATACAAATATGGATATAAGAAGACAGTATAGTGGAGAAGTTTAGAAGAAGCTAGGCAAGGGTCAGGGGAGGGCATTCTAGATATGGCAAAGCAAGAAGAGAAGAGGAAATGGCACACAGAGCAGAGGTGTAGGACGGTAGTCTTTCCTGCCTCCAAGCAAGTTTCGACAGTGCAGGAAATTCTTCCTGCCTCAGGATTTCATGGAAGGGTGATGGAAGGTGCAGATGTTCTTCCTCTGAATGTGCTACTCTCCCACAGGCCATGATGGCAAAGCTGCCTAGCTACACTGCAAGAGAGCCAGATGACTAAACCTGCGGCTACTCCTGCTTGAGTGTTTGCATACTCACAGTCAGGCTCCAGGCTGAGATGCTTTTAATGAATATGATTGGGGCTACAAGAGAGGAAAGCCCATTTCCCTTGATCCCTCAAAAGATGCAGCTAAAGGGTCCACACAGAAGACCACAACAGCTTTACACCCATGTTCCCCCAAAGGAACTAGAACTGGGGAGGATTGTGAGCAGCCCCTGTGAATGGCTCCAGTGTTCCAGCAAGGAGCAGTGCTAATAAATAGGGAGGCTTGATGAGAGAGGAAGGCCCCTGAGGCCTAGGCATCCAAGCGGCAGAGTGGGCTGTCGTATACCATCTGGAGATTGACTTTGTGACCAACCAGCTCCCGTATATTATTGATTCCGTACTTTATCATGGTGGGCCTGGAAGAGAAGAGGGAGGAATTTCTTGAAGATGATTTATAACACTTCTAGATGAACTTTCCAAAAGGAGAACAAACGCTGGAGACAATATGAAACAGTCATTAAAATCAAAAGAAGTAGTAGGAGTGTGCCCGACCAGGGTTAGCAACCTAGTAGGAATATACCAGAGCAGGGGTAAGAGTTTTGGCTAATGGATAGTATAGAAATTCGATAAATAAAACACAGTGCCTCCCAAATATTTTGGACTACAACTCCCAAAATCCCTCACTGGAGCTTATGGGAGTTATATTCCCAAACATCTGGAGAGCACCAGGTTGTCTACCCTGACCATACTGGAAACTCAGGGAAAAGAACAAGTCCCTACAGGTAGAGCTGGTTGGGTTCTCTGACAAATCCAATAGTGCATCCCCCACCCACTGGCATTCTGGACACACGATGCCCCTGCCAAGGACACTCCCCCTTTTGACTCCAGCCCTGCAGCCCAACACACACGCAGAGCATTGCCAGTGTTTGCAAGCCTGATCCAGGAGAACATGTGGCCTGCTGTGGAAGGAGGTGGATGAAGTTTAATCTTCTAGAGGTGAGGAGGGCACATTGCTTGGGTCATCCAGTTGCAAGGCAGAGGATACAGCGGTTTGGAGATAGAAGGTGCCAATTGCAGACAGAGGCTTTGCTGAGATTAACTTCAGCCCCTGCTTGCTTGATTCTTATATTGGTGCAATGTGGGTTAGGGAGGCTTTTGGTCCCTGACAGATACAAGCGGCCCTCAGCCTAGGTGGCCCCTGGCAGATCACAACCGCAACTGGTGACTTCAGTTAGGATGAAAGGGTCAATAAGACACTCACCGTTCCAGAGACAGTCCCCAGGCAGTGACGGACACCCCGTCCGGCAGGCCCATAGGCAGCAGCATCTCTGGGCGGAAGACCCCTGAGTTGCCCACCTCCATCCACTTCTTCAGTCCTGCAATAAAAAGCATGTTTGTTGTATTGTTAAGCTGGGGAAGTGGGCCAGGGCAGACAGAAGAGCCAAGGGCCTTACGCACTAGCAGGACCAGGCTCCAAGCCTGGGTGGCTGGAATCCAATTTGCACTCCATCCTCCAGGATACAGCAGAGCAAGACACCTGTGGACACACCTCTCGCCCAAGAAGAAAGGCATGCAGGCATTTTTATGTCAGGCAGGCTGCCGAGAAGGCACAGACAGAGAGAGGAACGGGGTGGATCATGTTATGTACTTATTTGAAAAATCCAGAGGAGGGAAGGCAGCCACAAGCTCATGCATTGTCTTTTCCAGGTTAAATCAAGGAACAGCGTGTTACAACTCGACCAGCTCCATGGCTGTCTTGGAAAGCAGGGCAGAGATAAAGGGACAAATGTCTGTGGCACAGGGCAACTTCTGAGGTTGTGGCAGCAACTGTCTCAACCTCATGGGGCAAGAGCAGCACATTAACTCTGTATGGACTTATGAGAGAAGTCAAGTGGTGACTTCTGAAGTCCTAAATGGCTTGGGTCCTAACCAAAGGAGACTCCCCAGGCATCTGTTTACTACCATATTATATATCAAACAAAAGAGTACAGAGGCTTTCTTGTGGCTATGCTCCAGTTCTGGGGCTCCTGTGGCCTCGAAGCCTTTAAAACATTTTGCGTTTAATGGATTTGGAAAGGAAACATGGAGGCCTTTTTAGTACATGTTTGCATACTCCTTCCCTGCCTTTTGGGAGGCTCTTCCCCTCTTGCAAAGGTTTCCCCCCTTGAAATAGGGATAAAAAGCATGGCATTTGCTTTCCTCTTCTTTTGAAATATTTATGGAAGCTTTATGTTTTATACGGGCAAAAATAATGAGGACTTAAATCTGATAAAGACAAAAAGATCTTAATTGCTGGCAGATTCATGAGACTTGTATTTAATGTGAAGGGCTTCTGTGTTCTGGAAAAGCATGGGGTACATCCCTTAAATATCAGGACACCTGGGACGTCCAGAAATAGGAACTCCTGCAAACAGGTGGTGCTGTTAGGCTGGGTTGACACAATGGAAAAGTGTCCTAATTTTTTGTGACTGCATGAGTCATAAGGGGATTATCAAAGGCTAAATTGGGGACAGCTGGAATTCCTTCTTAAGGCAGCGCGTGCGCAATTCCTCATAGGCAAAAATGCAAGTAGAGATCAGAGTGCCCAGATTGCTTGCTTTGTTCCCTCAAAAGCTGCCCACATTGCAACCTCTGCTTAGCGTGACTGACCTCTACTGAGAAATAATTTTTTTCTGATCAGCTCAGCTACTAGGGAACTTATTTTAATTCCCACTGGGAGGAGATATTGCCAGGGACATGTAGGTCTCCTCTGACCCAATATACCAGTTCCCCAGACTGCACCTACCCATTTCCTTGCACTCACCCTGGTGGTAGCTGAACACCTCCATGCTGGGCTCTGTGTAAGGATTGTAGGCGGGCTTGAAACGCAGCTGGGTAATTCCTGCCAGAAGAAATGGGAAGCTGGTGCCTGGAAACAGAGAAGGCAGCACCGAAGGAGCCTCTCTGCTAGTCCGCTGCCCCTCCCCAGACCCACTCTCTTGAGGTCTGCTCAGCTTCCTCCCACTCTTTCAGCAGCTCTCACCCAATTTGTTGAAGAACTCTTTCAGGACACCCATCAGGTCCCCCAAGGTCAGGCCATAATCAGCCACCACCCCTTCAATCTGATGGAACTCCGCCAGGTGGGTGGCATCCAGTGTCTCGTTCCGGAAGACGCGGTCAATGGAGAAGTATTTGACAGGGGTGAACTTCTCCTGTAAGAAAAGCAGTTGTTGTAAGCTGCACATTTTGCCTTGGTTTGAGTGTTTTAGTCTCAGCAGACACGACTGGCCCAGCCTCAGGCAGGTCTTGCCCTACCAGCTTTAGACGAGGCCTGCCATCACCAGGCACCAGCCTGCCCCAGCTAGTGCCTTCCAGATGTGTTAGATTGCAACTCCCATCATTCCCGGCCAGCATGCAATCCAACACATCTGGAGGGTGCCAGGTTGGGGAAGACTGCTTTACACTTAAGTCCTTTCATGCTCCTGCACTTTTTTTTCCAGCCCCCCACGTAGCCAAGACACCTCACATCAGGAAGAGCATTACTGGGCAGTTACCTGCTGTGCCAGCTGATAGAGCATGCGGGCACTGACAGCAGTGGTGTGTGTCCGAAGGAGATTCTTCCGAGCCTCCTCCAGCTTCCAGTCATATTTGTACCTGGGGGGAGGGAGAGCCAACAAATTGGAAGAGAAATGTGGGATGTGACTCCAGCAGTTAATATCCCAGGTATAGACCCTGTGAAAAGGCCCAGCATAAGTGGTACTGCAATGAAGAGTAAGAGAGGGGGAGTAGTTTATCCACTGGACCCAGTTCTTTTTAAGGCTCTCATTTCCAACTGGTAAGAATTTGGGATTTCCCTTCCTTACACATCAAATGCCCACCTCAACTCCCCTGCCCATTGCAACCCAGTATGGCCCCAGCTACTGTGTCCGAGAGCACAATGACCCAAGGAATCACAGGAGGCTAAACTTCACCCACATGACAGCATCAAGTCCTCTCTTCACTCATCCTTGTGGCACAAGCGTCAGAGACAGGGGTGCTCCTGTCCCTTTTCAGACTGAGGAATGAGAGAAAGAGCCCTGTGCTGCAAGCTGCAGCAATGAGCCATCCAGTCTCCTGAACAAGGCATCACACACCTCTGAGTCAACTCGCATGCAAATGGGTTTCACCACGATCACCTGCTTTTGGTACTTCAGGGCTCAACACTAGAGCACAAAATTATGATCGTACCCCTGAGAGCCGTAGCCTCCCTGTGAATGAACCCTCTTTACCCTCTTCAGATAATCCATGGGAAAGTCGGTGGCTTCGGCAGGATCTGGAAGGAATGAGACAGGTGCAAGTGACTGGGCATGCAGGGACTCTGTGCAAGGCACATGCAGTGCAAGCAGGGGAGGACGAAGAGCCGGGAGTCAGTGCCCCTGTTACTCTCCAGACCCAAGGGAAGACAGGCTCTCTGAAGAGGAGCTCATGTCTGTGGTCAGCCTGACCACTGTTAGTTGGCTTTCTGTAGCAAAATGGATGCACATCCCACTAAACCCCAGAAAATTTCAAAGAACCAGCCCAAAGAGAAGAGTGTACAATTTTTCCAGCCTGTAGACACATTTGGAATTGTAAGAAAGTGACCAGGACATCACCACAAAATGGCTGCAGAGCACGTGTGAGAATGTGTCTAGTCACAAAATGGCAAGAAAGTAAAGGTCAGTTCCAGTAAATACAAATTGGATCCTCTTGAATTTACATGATTTTTACATAGGAAACTCCCTGAAATGGCAATCACATTAAAGTTTACAGTGGTGGCTATAAATTGCACAGATTTGGCTATAGATCTAGTGCTCACCAGCACTACCATGGCACAAAACCCCAGATCATCATCCATCTTCATGATTTTTACATGGGATGGCAACAAAACTACCATAAAATCACAGAATGCATCTGTAGGCACAGAGGTGACCTATGATTTGATGGTGGTTTGAGAGGACCCCCTTGTAAAAATAATGAGGATCCCTGAGGATCCCTAAGGATCCATGCCTCGGATCTAGGTTTTTGTGCTTTGGTAGCACTGGCAAACATCAAATCTGTTATTCTTACTGCGTAGTCTGTAGACACCAATGTCAGCTTTAATGTCATGGATGTTTTGAGGGGAGTCCATGTAAAAATCATGCAAATTGAAGAGGATCCATTTTAATTTCTACTGGATCTGATTCTGATCTCATAAAAAAGCAGTGTGTGTGTGTGTGTGTGTGTGTGTGTGTGTGTTTTCATTCTCCTGCTTGCCCCCCTGCTTGCTTTGTTCTCCTTCTCCCCCTGCAACTATAAGCTTGCCCTTTTCTTTGTTCTTTCTCCTTTCTTGGGCCAGCAGTGACACTTTTGTGTAGGAGCCGCTTGACTCCCACGCAAAAGCACTGCCTGGTTGGATGAGTGGGTGGTGCAGCAGCAGCTCTCAGCAGGTGCAGCAGCAGCAGCTCTCAGCGGGTGCCGCTTGGGGACTTGCATGCTGATGAGTGAGGCCTGACCTGTGATGGGCCCCAAATCAGAGATGTCCCAAGGCCCCAATCGATTGCTTTTACCCCATGTGTGAGCCAAGCAACATGACTGACCCTTGAGAAAGAAGGTGTCATGCTGGTCCCGAGCCGGATGCTGCTGTGGTTGGAAGAGAGCGTCAAAGTTCCAGAAGGAGCTTTCAATGAAGTTATTGGTGGGCATTTCTGTAAAACTGAAGAGAGGAACACACAGCCACCAAGCCAGCTATTAAGAGGGCAGATCAAAGGACTGGCTTCTGACAGAACAGAGGAATGGTCTCCACTCAGCGCAGGGGAAGCCATCAAAATGTACTCAAATCTAGAACAGCAAGGGGGGCAAGGGAAGGACATTTGCTCCTGCCACAGTGCTTTGCCAGCACCATGTTCCTCACAGGAAATCATCTACATGGGCAGGTTAATGAGAACAGGTTACCTGGATCTCCCCAGCAGACTGAGCCATGTCTTCAAGCTTGGTGCAATCCACTGTTCCCCCCCATTGAAAGGAAGCAAAGATGCGCGGAATCTCAAAGACAAATGGGTGCGTATGTGTGATGCGTCTCCCTCAAAGCTGAACAGCCAGCTTGGCTTGCCTCTGAAGTGCACGTGGTATGGAAGAACACTTCTTGTCTCCCACAGGCGCCATTTTGTTGATATTTCACAGAAAATGAAGTACGTACCCCATTTCAAGGAAGATCTGCCGAAACTGGCTACGGACCTTCAGCAGTGGGTGGAGATGGCCGCTTTCAGGCATAATGCCCAGTGCCTCAAAGTTATAAGCCTTGAACTTCAGGTCTCTCCAAGAACCACTGCAAGTTTGAAGAGGGTGGGGAGAGCAGAGAGAAGAGATTTAACTTTGTAATAGGCTATGGTTCCTTCCATATCACCTTCCACTCAGAAATCCATCCTTGATGAAAAAGGTAACCCCTTCTCTGCCAGAGAAGCCAGCTACCACCTCCCTGTAATGGGAAGCAGAGAGGTCAAGAATTCTGCCAAAATGGGTTGCAAGACTGAATCCAGTTCAGCATCCTATGACAGCTGAGGGGTATTGATGAATCTCGATTCTTGACTGCAAAGCCAACAATTTTGCAGCCAAAGGTAAGGCCCAGAATACAAGAACAAGTTCTGAAGAGAAATGGCAATTTGGAAGCACAGACCCAAGCTTGACCAAGAGCTCAACCCCTCCTGCTGGTCCCACCATGGTTCCTCACCTGGCAATCATCTCTGGGGTGAGGTCTGTTTCCTGCTTGGCAACCGTGGTACTAAAAGCATTCCCTTTTTTGATCCAGTATGTCTTAACGGTCCTGAAGGCAAACACAAAGCTTTGCTGCTACTTCTGTTGAGGAGAGACTCCTCTAAAGTTCTCTTGCAAGGAGAATCCCACAAAAGGCAGGGTTTAGCAGTCTGTGGCTTAAGTTACAAGGTGGAATCTTCTGTAAACTAAAGCTATATCTTCAAATTACTGTCATCAAATGCATGACTCTTGGAATACATCCTGTCCCATGATCTCCCACATACTTGATTCCATTGTTAATGCGGAGAACTGCCCTAAAGACCAGACCCAACAAAAAAGATATGCGTAACAAGAAAAGCGCAGTGCTTGCAACTGGTTGTAAAAGGCAAAAACAAGCTTGAAGACGCAAGAGAAACAAGCCTTCATTTTATGCCTGAATGGTGAACTTTAAAAAATGTTGGCCCTCTACTGCAGAACTCTAGATAATGTTTCCTATTCTAAAACATGACAGAGAATACAGGAACCAATAAGGTCTTGTGGAGAGAACTCAAGAGTTGAACTAGGGCTCAGCTAAGAGGGGCCACAACTCAGTGCTTTGCATGCTGAAGGTCCCGGGTTCAATCCTTGGTATCTCCAGGTAGGGCTAAGAAAGAATCCTGCCTGAAACCCTAGAGAGCCGCTGTCAGTCACTGCCAAGAATACTGGGCTAAATGGAGTCAATATAAGGCAGCTTCCTATGTTCCTAAATCCCATCACAGCCATAGGTTCCTGGTTGGCAATGCAAGCAGGAGTAAATGAGGTAATTGCAAAGCATTTTCCAGCAAACATCTCTCCACTTGAATGTTTTGCATCATTATCCAGACACTGGGAAAAAAAACCCTTGGTCTGGAAAATACATTTAGAGGGAGCATAGCATATGATCGGAGGAGCTTACACTCAAATGGTACATCTCTGCGCACCAGCTGAGGAGACCCCAACCTGCTCCACTGTCAGGACTGGAGTCGAAGGTAGGCATGGTTGGGCTCCTGCCAAGGGCCCCACATTCCAGCAGGGACCAACTGACAAGAGCTCCACGGACTTGCTCCTTCCCTTCACCATTGCAAAAAGTAATGGTGGGAAGGATGAGCAGTAGATGCCACGGCCTATTTGCTTGCTGGATCTCCGTTTGCCAAAAAAGCAGGTAGTAGCAATGATAAGGAGGAGCATCAGGTACTGGTGACAATGGCAGTGAGAAGGCACTCACTGAGGGAGGGGGCACTCACTGAGGGAGTCTTGCCCACAGGCCCTCAAAAACTTGGGAGGTGGCACCACCCACTGTTTATTATTTCCAGAACTCAAGACACAAACTCAAAATACCCTGAAGATGCACAGTGGACCAACCTGTCCAGGAAGGCTGCAGAAAATGTCTACTGTGAAAGTCTTCCAAGGAAAAGATGGCCAAGTGACAGTCAGGCATGCTTTAGTAGTGGGGCAAGGCAGGAGGTTGAAGCAGATGACCGCTGCAATGATTAAATGGCTTCAGGACAGCTTACCTGAAGGACTGTCTCCCCCCATATCTATCTCCCCAGACCTTAACATTGTCTTTTGAAGTCCTTCTTCAGGCACCCCTGCCAAATGAGGTGAAGTGAGGTGGGTGGCTATGGGAGGGCTGGCACCCCAGTGCCATGCCCTCCCTAGACAGGCTCACCTGATGCCTACACTGTGGTTCTTTTGGCACCAGGTGAAAACCTTTCTATTTTCCCAGGATTTTCAATCTTAAAATACTTGACTGCTTTATAGAACTTGCACAAATGCTACCTGCTGTTGTTTTTACTCTGTTTTATGCTGTTTGTTTAATCTTGTTTTAAAATGTTGACGTTTTACTTCTTTTTATAGTCTTAATTTGTAAACTGCCTAGACAACATTATTGGGCGGTCTATAAATACTGTAAATAAGTTTTTAAAAAGAACAAGCTGGCAATGCTGCATGTAACTGCACTAGACACAGCAGGAATTTCTACCATTCTAGGTTTGATCATGAACAGAATACTACCTGCAGAACACGTAGAGAGACAGAAAAAAGCACACTGGTGGCAAAACGGAAAAGTCGTCATCTCAATGCCATTAATGTAAGGGGCAACCAACGATGCTAACAAGCCCTATCTTTGCAAGGACAAGTCCTGGAAACACAGATCATTCCATATGGGGTGGGTGGAGGCTAAACTCACACTTCTGCCAAGAGTTTCCGCTTCTTCAGTTCATTCCTGTCCTTCTCCTCTAGGCTGTCAGCCTCTCCCTGCTGCACCTGGAGCAGCTTCTCCCTCACAGAGTCCTGTACAGCCTCCACCTAGAAGAAGAGAAGGAAAGCTCTTTGAGGACAGAGCCCTGATGCTCCCTGGGATTCAAAGAGTCTGAAGGCAAACCCATATTTACACTTTCCAACACTTTTTCTGACATGCGGCATACTGTACAACTAGTTTTGGCACAAGGCAATATAACATCCTACTGTACAAGAACCCAAGACAGAGAACTGGGACTACCCACCGCCTGGAAGATCCGGGGCCCGTCCTCGGAGCTCTTGTCTAGCCGGATCCATTTGTTGGACATTGCTTTGCTGAATCCTACCTTTCCACTCGACAGCTTCTACAGCGAAACAAATCACCCCATTAGGTGTAGAGTCAGAGGAAAAGCCACACAACTGAATACTCCCAACAGGCAGGATAGCCTCAGAAGCAAAAGGGGAGGACCTTGAACTGAGACCCAGAGCAAATGTAGCAGCTGGGATGGACAGATAATCCAGAACTACTACTTCCCCAACAACACCCTACTTAATCAGTGTATGGGGCTGGGGGAAGGAATTTCATTTTACCATCAGCTCACTCTGGACCAGACCCTCAGAGGGGATGCTGTTAAACACCCGGACTTCATGGCTCCCTTCCTGGACAATTTCGTTGCCTTCAGGCGTCAGCTCCCACTTTTTGGATGTGCACTGCTCTGCCTCAATCACCTAGAGAGAACATTGAGAACATCTTCAAGGGGAGAAAGCACCTAAAAGGAGATTGGGGGTGGAGCTTGACAAAGAAAAAGGGGAGAAAAAAGAGAGTTATGAGATACTGTTTGAAAGACAATGCCTGTGGTCCTACCTAGGAAGGCCCCAAGTACCTTACAGCTAGATTTTTACTGTCCATCTGGAATACTTATCTGTGTTAATGCCTCTCCCCTCCCACACAGGCATAATTCACTCTGAGGTGACAAGCTGGTGCCTGGGCTAAACCACCTCAGACTGCGGCTAGGGAACTCACACGACCAAATGAGGCTCCATTCAAAATGAAAGAAAATCAATCCTTGTACATAGACAGCAAGCAAGTTGGGCAGAAAGTTTCTAGGAAGACGCGCCATGATGGATCAGACCAAAGGCTAGTCCAGCATTCTGTTCACACAGTGGCCAGCCAGCTAGTTTTCTGTGTGTAGGAATCCGTTTTCACATCCCAACACATAAAGCCTCACCTGCTTTCTGAAGCAGTGCAGCCCAGGCACCAGCTTCCTGACTCACTGAGAACTAGGCCACAGTTATGTGTGGGGAGAGATGCTTTGAATGCCCCCATATCAATGCCAAGATAGATTACTAATATTTCTTACCAGGAACCCTTCAGAAGTCACCTTTACTGGGATTTTCTTTTCTGAGGTAACTACTCTCCAATCAGAATGGGACTGACCTTGCCCTAACACAACTGGGAAGCAGGAAATAAGTGTCTCTGGTGGGACAGAAGCACACTTCTACCACACTATATTGAATCTTTCCACCTCAAAGCCCACACAGGAGATGATACAGAAAGAAGTGGGCAAGATGTGGCTCTCAGATTAATTGTTTGCTGATCTGGTGTTAAAATCTGTTTGATACGGTATACACTGCTTGCTGCCTGGTTTGCATGTAATGACAAAGCCGGATTTCTTGTGAATTCTGGCTTACTAGGAATGAGGAAAGGTGCTCCCATATGCTGCTCAATTGCTCCTGCTTGGCTCCTCCTGCCAGCTGAAGTGGCTAAACAAACCAAACCAGGAATCCTCTGTCTTTGGTTTGTGGATCCTAGTTCAGACATAATGCTAGACAAACCACAGATGGAGGCTTCCTGGTTTGGCTTGTTTAGCCAAGTGGAAGTGATCAAGCGGCGTGAACCAACAGGCATGCTCACCCCCAATAAGCCAAAATTCTTGCTTATTGTTCTGGGTAGACAGGCCTATTATCTAAATGTTATTTGTTGTTTCACTTTTTCCTTTTGTGAGCCATCTTGAAAATTATTTTTTTTAAGGTGGGAAAAAAAGGCTAGATAAATATTGATAGATGAGTGGCTGCTACCACCAAACAGTGACAAGGAACCATGAGTATATAAGAACCCACTTACACTCTCCATAGTGCATGATTATACTAGTGAACAAATGGGAACTTTGGTGAAAAGACACTCAGCAAAAACAGAGCATTTCGCACAAGCACCCAACAGCAAAGGAGAATAAAAAGAAGTACACACGGGTAACACTTCTCTCAAATCCTTTCTTTAAAACAAAAATCACTTTATTTCATTGCATTTGCAGCCCACCCTTCCTCCAGGAATTCAGGGAACATTATACGGACTGCCACCATTTTATGCTCAAAACAATCCTGTGAAGTAGGTTAAATAGTGATTGGCCCAGAATCACCCTCTAGGCTTTGTGGCTCCATGAGGGTTTTTAACTGGATCTTCCCCAGTTGAAATTGGACACTTCATCCACTATTCCACACTGGCTCAGTGAGATCTCCCACTGGGTTTACAGGATCCCTGCTGGAGGACACTGGACAGAAGAACTTATCAGGCACTGCAGGTGTTGCTGCTAAATCTGCCACAGCTTATACCCAGCTTTGTCTGTGGCTTGGTCAGTACAAGGTCTGAGGGAGCCCCACAGAGTTAGGAAATGAATGGAGAGAACCACCTCATTGTCTAACGGCACAATCCTATGCATGTTTAGACAGAGAAAAGGCCTACAAATCCCAGCATTCCCCAGCCAGCTGGGAGCTGTAGGCCTTTCCTCTGTCTAAACATGCATAGGGTTGCAACCTAAATATACCATTTCCCAAATGCCATGGAGAGGCCATTTTTAAATATCCCTGTCGATAAAAATCGAGCTGTCGATAAAAATCAATGAAAAAAATCCAGATTTTTAAATAGCTGCGACTGGGCAGCTATGTGTCCAGCCTGAACAAATACTAACAGCAAAGAGAGAAGTTTGTTCCAGTCTTAGAGCGTATGAAAAATCTGACTGATTTTTTCTTAGTTTTTCAATATTAAACAATAGCCTTGCCGGGACCAATTCCAATGCACCCAATAGCTCCTTTCCCTATGAGGAAAGGTTACAGCATTTGGGGCTTTTTAGTTTAAAAAAAAAAAAAAGAAGAGGAAGGGAGAGGTTTACAGAATTGTTCATGATGGGGAGAAAGTGGACAGAGAGATTTTCTCCTGCTCTCGAACACCAGAACTCGACATCATCCAACGAACTGGTGAGTGACGCAGATTAGACAGTAGGCTGTTGCACATAATGCATAGTTAACCTATGGAACTGGTGCCACTCGCTGTAATGACCAGTAATTTAAATAGCTTTAAAAAGCAATTAGACAAACTCATGGAAGATAAGGCAATCAATGGTTACTTGTCATGATGAGCAAATATTAACTCCAGGTTCAGAGGCAGAATGCCTTTCAATATGTTACTGGGCTATCGTCCTGATTGTGTGCTTACCAGAGGCATCTGGTTGGCCGTTGTATAAAACAAGATGCTGGGCTAGACAGACCCTTGCTCTGATCCAGCACGATGCTTATATTCCCATATGTAGATAGGAGGAATGTGTGGCTGGGAGAGAGTGGCTTTCAACAGCCCTACAGTGCTGTTCACTTTGAACACTGCAAGCTGGGGGTCAGGATGGGGGAATAGCCTACAACTTTGCAATGTCGTCCTGTACTGTTACTCCCACACTGGGCTGAGAGTAGCACAGAACAGACTTCTCCACTCTGGTGTCCTCCAGCTGTTTTGGATGACAACTGCCAACATTCCTAGCCATTGGCCATGCTGGCTGGGGCTGGTGAGAGTCCAAAACATCCGGAAGGCACCATGCAAGTTGATCATGCTGCTGGAAAAAAACGTAGGAGGATTGGAGCAGCGAGTGTCGACCCTCCGGGGAATAAGAGAACACAAAGAGTTCTTGGATAGAACGGTGGAACTACAGCAGCAAAGCAAAGAACAGAAGCTAGAAGAGCAACAGCAAGCTGAGGCAGAAGAAGCTGCTGAGGTGAGGAAAAATGAAGTAGAGGATACTCCTTGGAAAAGGGTGACAGTTAGGAGGAGAAAACAAGAAGACACTCGGCACCAGTGGAGGCAGTGGAATTAGGGAACCGTTTCCAGGTACTTGAAGATGAGACCGGAGGACAGCCTGCGGAAGAATTACAGGGGAACCTGCATAACAGCGAGCAAGAGGCTGAAGGTCAGACAAGCAGAGGCGATGAAACCAAGGCCTACAGCTACAAGAAGAGAACAGTAGTAGCAGTGGGAGACTCCTTGCTGCGTGGGATCGAAACCCAAGTATGTCGTGAAGACCTCTGGACTCGCCAGGTATGCTGTCTCCCAGGAGGATGGATTAGAGATGTGACTGAAGGGTTGCCTGCACTCATAAAGCTCACTGACAGGTTTCCCTTTCTTCTCATCCATGTGGGAACAAATGATACCACCAAGCGGACCTACGAAGAAATCATGTCAGACTTTGAAGCTTTGGGAAGGAAGCTCAAGAACTTTGGGACCCAGATAGTTTTCTTATCCATCCTTCCAGTAGTTAGAAGAGGGACAGAAAGGGAAAGAAAAATATTCCAGGCTACGAAGGTGGTGCCAGCGTGAGAGATTTGGATTCTGGGACCACGAGCTATACTTCCTGGAAGATGGACTGTTGGCAAGGGACGGGTTGCACCTCACAAAGGCTGGGAAGAATGTGTTTGGCCACAGCATGAAGAAATTTATTAGGAGGGCTTTAAACTGAATGCTACAGGGAAGGGAGACGTAAAGTTGGGGTAACAATGGACGTAGGCTCATGCACTGCAATGGAGAGAACAGCTCTAATAACGCCCAATAATAATCTTCACAAACATGTGGAAAGAAAGCCAGACCATGAAGCACATGGTCTTCGATGTCTATATACTAATGCCCAGAGTATGGGAAACAAACAGAACAAACTTGAACTCTTAATACAGGAGGGAAATTACGACTTGATAGGTATAACTGAGACTTGGTGGGATGACTCTCATGACTGGAATACAGCAACTGAAGGATATAACTTGTTCAAAAAGAACAGGAGGAACAGAAAGGGAGGTGGGGTTGCACTGTATGTGAAAAATACATATCCCTGCCAGAAATACAGGTGGATGAGCTTGGTAGCCCCATCGAGGGCATCTGGGTTAAAATAAATGCAGCAAAGAATAAAAGGAATCTGGTAGTTGGAGTCTACTACTGGCCACCCAATCAAGGAGAAGACAAGGATGAAACTTTTGAAAAGCAAATAGCCAATGTTTCAAGGAAGCATGATGTAGTAGTAATGGGGGACTTCAATTTCCCGGGTATTTGTTGGGAGACAAATCCTGCAAAACATGGCCCCTCCAGGAAATTCCTGACTTGTGTGGCGGATAACTTCCTCCTACAGAAAGTAGAGGTAGGAACTAGAGGATCAGCTATCCTTGACTTGATCTTAACCAACAGAGATGACTTAGTGGGTAAAGTAGCAGTTACAGGAACTCTGGGGGAAAGCGACCATGTTATACTTGGAGTTCATGGTTCTAAAGGAAGCAAAAGCCGTGTGTAGCCAAACCCGTACCCCGGATTTTAGGAAAGCTGATTTTGATAAACTCAGAACAATGATCAGTAAGGTCCCATGGCAGGCGACTCTAATGACAAAAGGAGTCCAAGATGGGTGGGAGTTTTTAAAAAAGGAAATTCTCAAGGCACAATTACAAACAATTCCAACAAGAAGAAAAGGTGGAAGACAACAGAAGAAGCCAATATGGCTTCACAAAAAGCTAAGGGGTAACCTGAAAACAAAAAAGGACACATATAAGAAGTGAAAAGAAAGCCAAGCAACAAAGGATGAGTGCAGGCAGGTAGCACAGAATTGCAGGGATGGCGTCAGGAAGGCTAAAGCGGAGAACGAGCTGAGGTTAGGGAGGCTAAAAGCAACAAAAAGGCTTTCTTCAGCTATGTGCATAATAAAAGGCAGAGGAAAGAAATGGTGGTTCAGCTATTAAATATGGAAGGCAAAATGATAACAGATAACAAAGAAAAGGCAGAACTGCTCAATTCCTACTTTGGCTCAGTCTTCTCCCAAAAGAGGGTCTATGACCCCACTGGCAAAGGCGAAGTACAGACTGAAGGGGCAGGATTGCAGCTTGAGATTGATAGGCATATGGTCAAGGAACACCTACTTACTTTGAATGAGTTCAAATCTCCAGGGCCAGATGAACTGCACCCTAGAGTAATAAAAGAACTGGCAGAAGAACTCTCAGAACCGCTGTCTATTCTCTTTGAGAAATCATGGAGGATGGGTGAAGTGCCAGATGACTGGAGGAGGGCTAATGTTGTCCCTATCTTCAAAAAGGGGGAAAAGGAGGAACCTGAGAACTACAGACCAGTCAGTCTGACATCAATCCCTGGGAAAATTCTGGAGCAGATGATAAAGCAATCCATCTGTAAGCACCTTGAAAACAATGCAATGATTACTCGAAGCCAGCATGGATTTGTCAAGAACAAATCCTGCCAGACGAATCTGATCTCATTTTTTGATCAGGTAACCTCCCTTGTGGACCATGGGAATGCTGTAGACATCATATACCTTGACTTCAGCAAAGCTTTTGACAAAGTGCCCCATGATATCCTGATGAGCAAACTGGCTCAAAGTGGGCTAGATGAAACAACTATCAGGTGGATCCACAGTTAGCTACAGAATCGGACTCAAAGAGTGCTTATCAATGGGACCTTCTCAAACTGGGGAAAAGTAACAAGCGGGGTACCACAGGGCTCAGTGCTCTTCAACATTTTTATGAATGACTTGGAGGAGGTGGTGCAGGGAATGCTGATCAGATTTGCAGATGACACAAAATTGGGCAGGATAGCTAATACTTTGGAAGACAGAAACAAAATTCAAAGTGATCTTGATAGGCTGGAGCGCTGGGCAGAAAACAACAGAATGACATTTAATAGGGATAAATGCCAAGCTCTGCACCTAGGAAAAAGAAACCAAATGCACAGTTACAAGATGGGGGATACATGGCTCAACCACAGTACAAATGAGAAGGAGCTTGGAATTGTTGTCGATCACAAGCTGAATATGAGCCAACAATGTGATGTGGCCGCAAAAAAAGCAAATGCTCTTTTGGGCTGCATTAATAGAAGCATAGCTTCCAAATCCTGGGAAGTACTAGTTCCCCTCTACTCAGCACTGGTTAGGCCTCATCTGGAGTACTGTGTCCAGTTCTGGGAACCGCACTTTAAGGATGCAGACAAGCTGGAGAGGGTTCAGAGGAGAGCAACAAAGATGATCAGGGGACTGGAAACAAAGCCCTATGAGGAGAGACTGAAAGAACTGGGCATGTTTAGCTTTGAGAAGAGAAGACTGCGGGGAGATATGATGGTGCTCTTCAAATACTTGAAAGGTTGTCACAGAGAGGAAGGCCAGGATCTCTTCTCGATCATCCCGGAGTGCAGGACATGGAATAATGGGTTCAAGTAACAGGAAGCCAGATTCTGGCTGAACATCAGGAGAAGCTTCCTAACTGTTAGAGCAATACAACAATGGAACCAATGATGTAGGGAGGTGGTGGGCTCTCCCGCACTGGAGGCATTCAAGACGAGGCTGGACAGCCATCTGTCGGGGATGCTCTGACTTGGATTCCTGCATTGAGCAGGGGGTTGGACTCGATGGCCTTGTAGGCCCCTTCCAGCCCTACTATTCTATGATTCTGTGAAACCTTCCTCTGCTCCGTCAGAGGATCCGTTTTGCTTCCAAACCTTCCAGCCACCTGGAGATGACGCTCATGGGAAGCCATCAAAGAACGGAGGAAGCCCCACCTCTCCCACGGTCGGGGGCGTGGCCAGCGCTCGAGTGGGCGGGGCATCGCTCGTGTGACCGGCTCCTTCAGAGGAGTGGACGGGCGCAGGCCCCATCCCCTAGCCCGCTTACCTCCCCCAACGCCTGTAAGCTCTTCACGGCTCCAACCAGCACTTGGTGATCCAGGCCAAGCGCCGCGGCCGTCTCCAGGCTACAGATCCCAGACTCCCCATGAGCTCCCGCTAGCTCAAGCCTTTGTAAAAGCAGCTCTGCCGCCGACCCGGGCCCCGTCGCCGCCGTGGTAGACGACATCTTCCCGGCAAGCTCTTGAACAAGAACTTCCGTTGGTCGACCGGAATCGGAAACGAGGCAAAGCCGCTCTGGCGCCTAGAGGTTTTTTGGTTTTACTCTGTGCTCTCCGTGCCTCCATTTTGAGAATGCCTTCACGCGGCCTCCGCTCGCGGCGGCAAGCTGCGTGGATGACGCAATCAACAGGAAATGACCTCATCAGTCAACGGTTAGTGCCGGTCCGGGGAGGGGGTCGGCAGCCTTCCCTAACCCGGTGCCTAGCTGCGGTGTTGGACTACAACTCCCAGCATGCCCCCGCCAGAATGGGAGTTGTCCTCCAACGCCGCTGGAAGGCACCAGGTTGGGGAAGGCTTCCACTCCCTGCTGCAGTTGGCAGAATCCGCCATGTGCGGGGCAAAATAAGGAAAACTAGATCGGGATTGGCTGGAAACACTTCAGCCAAAGCCAGCGGCATTAGCGTTTTCACATCACTGCAGCCTTTCGTTGAACTATTACTTTAAAACGGGCTTACCCTTTCCCCTCGTTCAAAAGCAGCTAAGCAAAAGCGATTCCCGCCCGCACCCCTCGCAGTGTTCACGCATCTGAAAGACTCAGCGGTAAGAGGCCTTGCTGGTTGAATTCCTACCTGTCAGCCGTTTTTTTAAAGGCCTAGAAGCCAGTTAAAGGCTTTTGTTGTATTGCCTCACAAGCATCATCCCCCCGCCCAAAAAACCCCCCGTAGGTACACAGCATTAAAAGTGTTGCGAAGGAGCAGGAGCCCCATTCCTCTAAAGCATCCTTCCCCGACCTAGTGCCCTCTAGATGTTTCGGCTGGGGAAGGGTGCTTTTAAAGACTCAGTGACAGGTAGAAATTCAGCGGATGCACTCCTTCCCCTCAGGGATGGCGGGCCCCTTAAACTTTTGAAGCCTTTTAAAGGCACAGGAGGTTTCCTCAGCGGAAGCCGAATGCTGCATCTCATTGGTAATCCCAAAGCACATTCCAGGGAACTCTTGGTGGGCCTTTTCACCTTCGTATAAAACAGCTTTACCTTCTTTATTCTCACACTGCTCAATAAATCAACTACTTTTTTTTCTTTTTAAAAAAACCTCCAGAACGTTGATCTGACACGCATGAGGGAATAGACTCATCCAGTGTGCAAAAGAACTCTTTTGTGTAGCGCTCATGATTAACCCAAAGTACTGCAACGAAATGGAGCCTCTACCCCTGCTCTGCTTTATTTAATGTTTTACACTGAAGAGTCCGGGTTGAACTGAGTATGTGCATGACTGACACCTGCTGAAATTCCCTCTTCAACACAACTATTAAAGGTGCAGAAGCCTTGTCCTCTTTTACATCTTAAATCTCTTCATGGCTCAGTCTAGCATTTTCTGTGTGGCAAAACAGGGAGAGGTGTGTGTGTCTGGAATAGATTGGGTGACTGCGCCGCCTACTGATCAAATGAGATGCTGAGAAAGAATTAAGGGACTATAAGACTGCCTTCCCCAACCTGGTGCCCTCCAGATGGGGGATGATGGGAGATACAGTCCAACGCATGTGGAGGGCACCAGGTTGGGGAAGGCAGCCATAATGGCTCCTTGCTTAAACCTATTTCTGTATATGCATATACTTTCAGTTTGCTGGTACAATATCAAATGTCTCCCTCCCCCCCTTTTAGTTTTTTATTGTTGAATTTACATTTTTAAGTCAAATGCCAATTCCTTAACATAGCTTAAAATAACGTTGGATCAGCTTGACTTGATATGGGGGGTGGGTATGTGCAATGTGGGAAGGGCTCACAAAACCAGCCAGATGATTGTTCCATACTGCTAATAAGGACCTTCTTTAATATAGCTAATCAGTTAGGGCTGCTGACGAACCGGAACTTTACATTCTTGGCAAGTTGTCAGGATTGGAGAATTCAAAATCATAACAATTCTAGCTGAGCATTTCTTGGTGCTAGTGTACATGCATGTGCTGTGATAATATATCACATGGGGGGCAGGGTAACCACTGTGCTCTGTAAATGTGAAGACATGCATGTTGCTTTGCCACATGGAGAACTTCCCTTTGATGATAAGAAAAGTATGAAGACAACTAGCAGCATTTGATGGGTGCATTTGGTGAAATGCATGTGTGGTCATTTCTCAGCTGTTGCCATGCAGATGAGTGAGCCAGTGCAGAACAGAACCACATCTTGGCCCCTCGGTCAAGGGGTTGCCCGTTTCCCTGTCCCAGGACAGCTTCATTCTAGGTAAGCAATATTAGGAAACTAGTTTCAATTACACATGCAATCTAGTCATACTTACCTGTGAGTAAATCCCATTGGGGTTTACTTCCAAGCAATTGCGCATAGCATTCAACTGTGATTGGACATAAATTGCCTGGTTTTAAAACATGCTTTAGATGATGCTCTGTTAAGCACTCCTTACCAACATACAGTTAGGCAACAGCGAAAATCCTTGATGAACACAGGATGTCTAGCAGCAAGGTATGGGTACTAGGAACTAAGCTCTTTTCCTCTATTCTTGATTGATGGCATAGTTTAATATGCAAATAGGAGGAAACAAATGACTGAAATGATTAGGGAATCACTGCCCTTCTGGACCTCCGTATAGATTAACCACTTTCAAAACACTCTAGCATATCTAAGGCTGCAATCATATGTGCATTTATTTGGGAGTAAGTCCTAGTGAAGTCAGTGGTACCAACTGGGGTCATGAAGTCTTGGGTTGCCGTTGACTCCCATTGTATGCTCCTTGAGTGTTTGATTTATATCCAGTCCATCCTTAATGCTCTGGGGGAAGATGGGATTTACCTAAAAAAATCTGACCACTAAATGGCTTTAAGTAAAATGTAGATTGCTCTATTGTCTGTTTAGTGATAAATATACTGTTGTAATAATTTTTTTTAAATTAAACTTTAAAAATCATGAATGCCACCCAAACAACTATTGCCTTATGGCCATGATTCTGAGAGAAGCTGGCAGGCAGTGAATTGCCATGTATGTTGTTGCTGAGTGGAAAGATTTGCCAACTCCCTTGGTCCTTGGCCCATGACTGAATGGGGCCAGATTTCCTTCTCCCCAACAGTCACAACAGAATTTCCATTGGGAGGGAAAAATCAGCAGGCTAGCTGTCCTCTCTTGGGTTAATAGCTGGGGCCAGGCTGATCTTCTTGCCCCCGTTCTAGTCCAATTAATTGAGTGTGCTGCAATTGACAACACTGTTGGGAGAAGGGAATAAATAAATAAGGGAAAGCCCTACTTCTGCATTTCCCCCAAATGATTCCCCCTCTCTGTTATTTTATAGCAAAATAGTGCTATTTTACAATAAAAGGTGTGGGGGGACATGATGGAAAGAAATCAGTAATTTTACACACACACACACACAGCTCAGAAGAGAAGCCGACAGGGCAATCTTAGACATGTTTACTCAGAGAGAAGTTCCACTTTCTTCAATGGGGCTTACTTACTCCATAGTAAATACGTTTAGCACTGCAGCTTGACCCAGGAAGCAGCTAACTACTCTTCCCCCCAGCTGCACTGAACGGGAAGAAATAAAATGGGCTACACTACAAAGAGGAAACTTTCAGTTAAAGCCATAACAGGCCTTAAAAGCCACAGCAGCACTTTCCACTGGGCAGGCTGGCTGGTTCTGCAACTGTGTTCTGTTCCCTCCCCTCTCCTGTCTCCCCAAAATTGGCACAGATCTTGTCTGTAATAACACAGGAGGACAGCACAGAAAATGCCAGAATGTAATGATTTGGCAACCATATCACCCTGAGTAAAGAGTGAGTAAACAAAAGGAATAGCAATTCCAGAAAAAGGAAGCAAGCTGTGTAAATTGCTAGGAGGGTGAAAGCTTATTTACTTTTGGCAGTGAAGATGGCGAAGAAGTATAGTTTGCTTCCATGAGAAAATAGTAGTAATAATCAAACACTGCATTAGTATTCACCCCTGATGATGAGCGGACTGACAAGGATTCTGCAAGAACACATGTGTGTCTGTGCATGCATATGTGTGTCTTATGTGCACAGCGGATTGTGCTCACCTGGCTCTCTGAAATCTAAGCCCTTCATCTGCTGGCCATGACAAAGGGCATTTTGCTCGGACACATTAAGTGCAATTTATCTGTGGTTTGGGTGGATTTCCAGAAAGTCTTTGGGCTGACACAGAGGAACAGTCTGTCAGTCAAGGTTATTTCACTGAAGAGCAAAGGCCAAGTGAACAACAAATATAGGAAGGCAGTCTTATTTGTCTGTATTAGAAAACAAATATTAAGAGAGTCCATTTGAACATTTGACTTGAAGGCTGCAATCTTATACACACTTACCTGGGAATAAACCTGAATGAACGTAATGATACTTCCTTCTCAATTAACATGCACAGGATTGCCCTGTAAAAGCAACTGACAGTGTAAGCTTATACAAAGCTTATACTTGTCTACTCAGAAGTAAGCCCCATTTACTTATTCCCAGGTAAGTGAACCTGGGGTTGTAGTCTAAGGGTGCAATCCTATGCATGTTTAGACAGAAAAAGTCCTACAACTCCCAGCATTCCCCGGCATGCACAAAGTCCCAGGTTCAGTCCTCGGCGTCTCCAGGTAGGGCTGGAAATATTCCTGCTAGAAATTCTAGAGAGCTGCTGCCAGCCAGTGTCAACAATACTGGGCTAGCTGGAACAAGAGTCTAACTTGTATAAGGCAGCTTCCTATGTTCCTAGTAGAAACTTTCATAGGTGATTAATTTCTTCATCAGATGCTAAAGCAGCCTTCCCTAGCCTGGTGGCTTCTAAATGTGTTGGACTACACCTCCCATCACCCCTAGCCAGCATCATGCTGACTCAGATAATGAGAGTTGTAGTCCAGCACATTTAGACGGCACCAGGCTGGGGAGGGCTATGCTAAAGTGAGCAGTGAAAGAATCCAGTAACTGAATTAGCACTAATTTTACACGATAAATGTTCATTGTAAAAGCACATGACATTTTTAAAAAGTGAGCACACCCAAAACAAACAGTCCTCCCCCACAAAAGTACATCCCAATTCATTGGGTGTTTCCAGGGCTTTTAGCACCAAAATGCTTATCTCTGAAGTAACAGCAAAAGCAACCACCTTACATTTTGCATATTAAGATGTGGTTTTTTTTGTCTTTAGTATGTCTGAGAGTTGTGCACATCTATCCAATAGGAGCCCTAAAATTTTTACGTTAAAATCACACTTCCACCTGACTGGGAAAATAATCTGGACTACTACTATCGCTTAACAGCAGCTGGATCTGCAGAAATCAACAGGTAAACCATTTCATGCCATGGGGATAACGATTAGCACCAGCAGATGTCTGCAGATTGGGGTAAGTCCTCTGTTCCTCCCTTTCCATCAAAACTGTCCGCCATGTGTTGGGCTGGCTCGCTTTGCTTGCAGTGCATGTGGTTGGTTCTTCAGGGCAGGACAAAGCTACCATGAATATACACAGGCAAGATCCAATTTCTGTCTAGCCAAACTTCTGCTTGTGAAAATTGCCCATGGCTCTTATCTTTATACCTGTTTTCAAATCAACAGATTTTTGCATAGTTATTTCCCAAAATGGAGGTTCTCAAGATTCATCTAGAAAAGCTGTGTGGTTATATAACTGCTTTGTAAAAAACAGAACCCTCATTTTTAAACTGAGGAAGTGGTGGAGAAGGAAGGTTGCAACACTGCAACTGTGTGTGCATGCCTGTCTAAAGTGGGAGCTGATCACAGGGTAAATAGTTAAGGCAGAGAAGTGTGCAGAGTGGCCTGTTCAGTGCTGACTTAAGGCAGCTCACTTATCCCTCTTCAGTTGGTTAATAAGCTGCATATGCAAATCAAGTTGAGCTGAGACAGCACAAAACTGGTGTTTCTCTTCATACTTGTTGGTTTCGCCGACATGTCTGTAGTCTACCTTCCCTTGGATGGAGCCTTGGATGACTTCTTATGAGACTGTTTTTTCTGGACAACAAACAGAATCACTAGATACCCAGAAAATAGGGATTATGTAGTGAGGAAACATTTAAGGTCTTTGGAAGCTATTCCTGCAGGGACTACTGTATTTCTTGCTCATAACAAACTAATCTGGTATGTTCCCCAGAGTCAGATGGCAAACTGCTGGGCACACAAGCTACCCAGGGCTCCCATAACATGGAAGACATTCGAATTCCATGGACTTGTCTGCAGGGACTTCTCTGGAGATTGGGGGTGCTTCCAAATGAGGCTTTTAATGTGCAATTGCCTTACTTCATTCATGGAATTTTATAGGAGGTTCAGACAATATCCTCTTCCATTTGTAACCCTCCCATGTTTCTCAGTGCTTCCTCCACCTTGTTTCTTATCACAGAAAATCCATTAAGGAGGGAAAGACAGAATAGCTGCACAAAGTCCTTTAACAGGGAGCACTAGGAGCTGTCTGTCTGGAAGCACCCTGGGTGTGCTTATGCGGCACACCTAATCCCTGCGCTCCACGTGCCAACATGAAAAATTCTGTGAATAAGGCAGGGCAATTGCCCAATAAAAGACTTGTCTAGGGGCCATCTACACAGCACCGCTTTCAATGTTCACTCCGTTGTAACTGTGCGGCATTGCAGCTGCGAATTAGCTTCTGCTGTGGCACACACATGATTTACTGTGGACTTCTCCAGCGGAAAAATCCACTGTACCCTGACACATGGCCATTAAAGCGAAGTAAGCTGCAGCAGTTGTGCTGCTTTTTTTTTTTTTACCATTATATTTAAACGCGCAGCCACGTGAGGGTGGGGGTGCGACACTTTGGGTTTTAGTGGCTGTTTCATATTTTAGGGGTTGTTTTGTGTCTGTCCATTCCTCTTTGGTAAGATGTGGGTAGTCTGCTCCTTCATTACCATGCCAACTGTTTGACATGGTAACTCTCATGATTATTTGCACATGTGAGAGCGCGTGCCCATGTGAGAGGTACGTGCCTACCCATTGTTCCAAAATGGATACCTCTCTGCTACTGCGTGGCTGCAAAGGAACAGGGAGGAATGGGGAGGAGTGAAAAGGCATCACAGAGTGATGCGATCACTAAGCATGCCTACTCCACGCCCACCACAAACTGTGAAGTCAGCTTGAGGAAGGGACAGACAGTTCAGCAACCACAGTAAACCTGCAGCAAGCTAAAAAATCACAGCAAAATGCCTCTGCAGAAATCCACATTTTCCCTGTGAAAACCTCGGTTAGGCTGCAAAGTGGCGACTGCATTGTATGTCCCGAAGGTCCTCGGATCGCAGCAGCCCTGGAGTAAATGGCTCATGTAGATGGGGCCCTGGAAGCAGTCCAGGCCCCAGGCACACCCCGGTCTCCTATCTGCCTGCCTGCAAACAGGGACAACTGCAAGACCAGCACTCTCCAGGCAAGGGGGGCCTGACTGCACATGCAACCCAAGTGGTCAGTTTGGGGCAGCAAAATATAGATCTGGGGGGCTCTGGATCCCCTGCAGTGTTTCAGAGGAATTGGCACAAGGAGGATGCTCTGTACATTGCAAGGGATTCAAGGGCACACCTATCAAACTTTGCACTGCAGCCATTTGAGGTGCTAAAATGTCCTTCTACACAACCATTAGTTCTAGCCTTATTTGCTATCACAACCTACCCTGCATTAGAGTGTCCTACAGCAGCTCTTGATCACTTTCCCTCCATGTGGTTTATGTGTTTTTTGCCTTTGACAGGCTCGGCAGAAGCTCTTTGCTATGGAAGCCATACTTGACCATTTTGAAGACTGTTTCATTTTGAACCTCAGCATCTCTAGATCAGCTCCTTCCGTGCTTTTAGGTCTCCAGCCTCTATACCCAATGGGCCTACAAAGACTACTGCTTTGATGTATCTGTCCAGGGCAGAGTGTTCATGGACCCTAATGCCCCCCACTTCATAACTATAAAAGTAATGGAGTTCAGTCCTACATTTTCTTTATTTATAACATTTATACACCACCCTTCACCATACTAGGTTTCAGGGCAGTGTACAAAACATAAGCAAGCAATACTTTATACCTGGTCAACTTTGCACTGCTGCATTCCATGCTGCTTTTGCCTTCCATTCATAGGGTGGCCAGGGGACTTTCAGGGGTTGTGTAGGAGAGGATGTGTGCTGCAGCTTGTCATGCAGAATGCTGAGACAAGCTGTACCAGACCACACTCCCACTTCTATGTAACTATGATAGGCTCAGGAATCCTGTCCCTTTGGCATCTGGTTACTTTGGAGGGCAGGAGTCCAGGGCTGCTTCCAGACAAGCCTTTTATCATGCACTTGTCCTGCTTCATTCATGGAGTTTTATTGGGGGTGGGGTCTAGACAACACTATCGTCTTCTACTTGTAATGCTCCTGTCTTTACCCACCACTTCCTCTTCTTAGGGCGCTTCCAGACAGATGGTTCCCAATGCTAATAAATCATTGCTCTTCCACTGTAAACTACAAGTGAAATTACAATTGACTTTCCACACGATCCAGAGATATTGTGTTTTTTCTTGGTAGAAATCCTGCTTCGTTCACTACATCAGTGTCGTTAGAGAAAAATGAAGGAAATATTCTCCTTTAATGTCACTGCCATTTTAGCAAGGTGCTTAATGGCAGTAACTGGAAGAGGTTTTTAGAATTATTTCTTAAAATTAGCATTAGAGGGGTATAGTGCTATATTTCTATAATGCTAAGTTTTTAAAAATCATTTGAAAAAAATATTTCTTGTCACCTTGCCAAAATGGCAGTGTCTAGGATTTGATTTCATTTTTTAAAAAATCTATATATTGCATTATAGCCTTATGGGGTGTAGTGTTTTAACACTTTCATTTATATTTAAAGCCAGAAAAGTGCTTTAGCGCTACTCAAAGGATTGATTAAAGAAAAGAAAGGAGTAATCAAAATGGTGCCCACTGCAAAGGTTATGCTAAATGTGCGCTGAGCAGGGATAGGGTTACCTGCTCAATAGGTTACTGTCCACATCAAAAACACAACTCTTAAAAAAAGACAGATAGCACTGAAGGCATCTATACCTACTGCGATTGTATTACTTTTCCATTCTTCTAAAAAAAAGTAGGACTTTCTGGATGCTTCCAGATGAGACTTTTATGATGCCATCACTCTGCTTCATTCACTGGGGGCGGGGGTGGTGGGGTGGTCCAGAAGATGTTGTCTTCAACCCGTAACCCTCCTGTGTTTTCCCACGGCTTCTTCTGCTTTTTCTCTTACTGCAGATAATCTGTTAGGAAAACAAGACAGAATAACTGCACAATGCCTTCTGATGGTTAGCCCCAGGACCCCTCTGTCTAGAAACACTGTCTCTGGTAAGAAAAAAGCCAGAAGCAGTCCTGGGAAAACACAAGAGAATTACAAATGGATGACAGTGTCATATGGATCTCTTGTATAATATGAGTGAATGAGCTGTGGTGATTCCACAGTAAATCCACATCTGGAAGCAGCCTAGTATTCTGTAGTTCCAGCAGGTCAGTTCTTTTCTCTTTTTGAGAAAAGAGCCCTGTTTCTTCAGGATTTGTACATAGGATTGTCTCTCCCGCTTGGAGGCTAGGAAGGTCTTTTAGTTTGTCTCTAATATTCTAAACTAGTGAAGATGGCACTGTAATTTTCAAACACATTAAAATTAATGCGTTTTTAAAACGAAATAAACCTGAGGTGCACACCACTAGGTCCTCTTAGTATGCATGCCAAGTTTCAGATGCCTTGGAGCTATGGTGCTGACAGACAGAAGCACATCTTTTGTTAGACAGGTGTGGATTTCTTGCTGGTTAGCATTGTTTGGTTATTTCTGCAAACCTTGGATGCTTCCAGGATTTTAAGGGAGCAATCCTATGGCCCCTAGACATTGTCTGAGGGGCCACAGGATACTGGGGATTTCCCCCTCCAAGGTCAGAGACAGTGCTCCAACCTCAGAAGGGGGAGTCAGAGATCTGCCCCCCCTTCCCCACCCCCATGCAGCTGGCACCAAAAGAACCATACCAGCTGGCCTCTGAGGTCAGAAAAGCGACCTTGGAGAGGGCAAAAAGGGGGTGTTTCAGTGGGCAGATGGGAGGAGACTGGGGAGGCTGGGAAACAAGTTATTCTCAGCCTCTTCCAGCCTTCTTCCCTCCCCCTCCAAAGCACTGTTGCTAGACAAGCAAAAAGCCCATCTAATGAAAAATGTAGGGTGGGAGGATAGAGAGGCAAAGACCTCCTCTGCCACTCCTGCTGCCCTGCATTGGATGACTGGAAGCCTCCAACCCTCACGGATTTTTTTGTGGCAAGAAAAGAAGACGGAAGCAGTGGTAGAAAAACACAGGAGGGTTTAAAGTGGAAAACATTGTCTGGCACCCTCATAAAATTCTGTGAATGAGGCAGGGCAATTATGCAATAAAAGCATCATCTGGAAGCGTGCCTTGGGGTTCCTCCTCTAATCATTCAAATATCTCCCTCTGTCGAAAATGTTCTGGCTGCATATTGATCACTCGGAGAAAGAGTTAACTACTAGTATATAGGAAAAAAGGGCAGGAGCGCTATCTGATCTAGCATCTGTTTCCCAAAGTGGCCTTCCAGATTCCTCTGGAAGGACCACAAGCTGGATATGAGGGCAAAAGCCTTCCGGTGTAGTTCCCCAGCAACTCTCATTCCACATACAGCCATTATGACTCGTAGCCATTGATAGCTTTATTCTCCATGAACCTGCCTAATCCCCTTGTTAGAAATGCTCTCTGGTTACAGTGTACCTCACTTCTAAGTAGGCATACATAGGCTATGATTTTGTATATGCACCTAGGAGTAAGTGTATTTGAATTAACTAAGGCGTACCACTAAGTAAACATGCAAAGGATCACATCCCTGGTTTATTAATCTCTCATCAAGCAAGGAGCATGGGGCATGTAGTGCAAGAGCCTGCCTTGCTGAGGAAGCCCCATCTCCCTTCCATATTTAGTGATGCTCAGTAGTGGACGCTGGTAGCTGCCAACAAGCTGCTGCATGTTCAGTAGAAAGCATATTGTGGCTCTGTCAAGTTCTAGTTAGCAGGCCAGATAAAAACTTATTCCAGTGACAGGAATAAAGTGGGCCATGCAATAGATAATAGGCTACGTCTTCTGTTATGTGTGTGTCACAAATGCATACTTTGTTCATATCTGCTTTCCAGGACCATAGTAGGCATGGATTGGAACTGAGTGCTGTAACTGCTTTCTGAAATTTCCATCCCGTGTCCCAGTTTCGAGGGGGAAATACAACCAATTTCAATTGGGGTCAAATTACCATTTATTATTTTTTCTTTATAATTGCATTTACATCCCCTTATTTTTCCTCTTGCAAGGAACCCAAGGCGGCCTACATGGTCCTCCCCCTCTCTATTTTATCCTTACAACAACCCTGTGAGGTAGGCTAGGCTGAGAGTGAGTGACTGACCCAAAGTCACCCAGTGAGCTTCATGGCCAAATGGGAGCTAGAACCTGGATCACCAGAGCCCCAGTCCAACACTCTTAACTACTACCCCTATTTTTGGCCTATAAACCATCCATGAGAGAACATTTGCCTCAAATGTTTTTATTGCTGGATTTACTAGATTTCCTTCCCTCTCCCGTGTTCCATGGGTCTTTGTCACCTTTGTTTAACATAAAAAGTTTATGTAAAATCTGCATAAAGCCACTGAGAAATCTCTGGAGTTCATAATTCATTGTCAGTATGCTGATGACACCCAGCTTCAACTGATCCAGGAGTTCTAGTGTCAGTTAAGCCACGCTAGATCAGACCAAAGGTCTATCTAATTCAGCATTCTGTTTGCCCAGTGGCCAACCAGATGCTTTTGCGAAGCCCACAAAGCAGGACATAAGCACAACAGCACTTCTCACTCATGTTCCCCAGCAACATAGGCGTACTACCTTTGATACTGGAGATAATATATAGCCATCATGACTAGCCTTAGGCTGCAATCCTATACCCATTTGCCTGGGTTTCTGCGCAGATGCATAGGATTGTGCTGTTATTCCCCATAAATTATCTCATCTCCTTTTAAAGCTGTCCAAGTTGGTGGCCATCACTACATCCTCTGGTAGCAACTTCCATAGATTAACTATATGCTGTGTGAAGAAGTACTCATTTTATCTGTCCTGGATCTCCCATCATTTACCTTCATAGGTTGACTCCGAGTTCTAATATTATGAGAGAGGGAGAAAAATGTTTCCCTATCTATATTCTCCATGCCATGCAAAATTTTATTCACCTTTATCATGTCTTCTGCTTTTTTCTAAGCTCCAAATATTGTAACCTTTCCTCACAGGGGAGTTGATCCAGCCCGCTGATCATTTTGGTTGCCCTTCTCTGCACCTTTTCCAGATCTAATAATATATTTATTACTATATACTGCCTTATTTATTTAAAAAGGTGGCAAACAACAATTTCAAGTAATAGAGCCTTATGAATAACAGTGGTGCAGTGACCAGAACAGGACACAGTATTCGAAGTGTGGTTGCATCACAGATTTGTTTAAAGGCAGTATGCTATTGCCCCTTCATGGGTCACTGCCTTGCTGTGGCGAAGGGGCTTGCGTAACTCAGTGAAGCCATGAGCTATGCCGCGCAGGGCCACCCAAGACGGACAGGTCATGGCAGAGAGTTCTGACAAAATGTGGTCCACTGGAGAAGGAAATGGCAACCCACTCCAGTATTCTTGCCAAGAAAACCCCATGGAACGTATCACAAGGCTAAAAGATATGACGCCGGAAGATGAGCCCCTCAGGTCGGAAGGTGTCCATTATACTACTGGGGAAGAGCAGAGGGTATTTCCAAGTAGCGCCAGAAAGAGTGAAGCAGCTGGGCCAAAGCCGAAAGGACACTCAGCTGTGGATGTGTCTGGTGGTGAAAAGAAAATCCGATGTTGTAAAGAACAATATAGTTTACGAACCTGGAATGTCAGATCAATGAATCAAGGTAAGCTGGAGGTAGTCAAACATGAGATGGCAGGATTGAACATCGACATCTTGGGAATCGGCAAACTAAAATGGACAAGCATGGGTGAATTTAATTCAGGTGACCATTATATCTACTACCATGGGCAAGAATCCCTTAGAAGAAATGGAGTAGCACTCATAGTCAACAAAAGGGTGGGAAAAGCAGTACTGGGGTACAATCTCAAAAACAATAGAATGATCTCAGTACGAATCCAAGGCAAACCATTCAACATCACAGTAATTCAAGTCTATGCCCCAACCACTGAGGCCGAAGAAGCTGAGGTTGATCAGTTCATTGAAGACCTGCAACACCTTCTAGAACTAACACCAAAAAAGATGTCCTTTTCATCATAGGCCCCATCACTTCCTGACATATAGAAGGGGAAGCAATGAAAGCAGTGACAGATTTTATTTTCTTGGGCTCCAAGATCACTGCAGACGGTGACTGTAGCCATGAAATTAAAAGACGCTTGCTCCTTGGGAGGAAAGCTATGGCAAACCTACACAGCATAGTAAGAAGCAGAGACATCACCTTGCCAACAAAGGTTCGTATAATCAAAACTATGGTTTTCCCATTAGTAATGTATGGCTGTGAGAGCTGGACTATAAGGAAGGCTGAGTGCCGAAGAATCAATGCTTTCGAACTGGTACTGGAGAAGACTCTTACGAGTCCCCTGGACTGCAAGGAGGTTAAATCAGTCAATCCTAAAGGAAATCAACCCTGACTGCTCATTGGAAGGACAGATACTGAAGCTGAAGCTCAAATATTTTGGCCACCTAATGTGAACAGAAAACTCCCTGGAAAAGACCCTGATGCTGGGAAAGACTGAAGGCAAAAGGAGAAGGGGATGGCAGAGGATGAGATGGCTAAATAGCATCACCAATGCAATGCATATGAACTTGAGCACACTCTGGGAGAGAGCGGAGGACAGGAAGGCCTGGCGTGCTATGGTCCATGGGGTCACGAAGAGTTGGACACGACTTAACGACTGAACAACAACGAAGTATGATATTGACAGTTGTATTGTTAATTCCTAATTGTCCCCACCATGGAATTTGCCTTACTGGGTTGACATTTTCATCAAGCTATTCACCACAAAGCCAACACTACTTCCTTGGTCAGTCACTGCCAACTCAGACCCCATCAATATATACACAAAGTTATGATTCTAACCCCCACCCCCATGTGTATCACTTTACACTTGTTTACACTGAACTGCATTTGCCATTTTAATCCCCATTATCTCAGTTTGGAGAGATCCTTTTGGAGCTCTTTGTAATCTCCTTTTGTTTTAACCATCCTAAATAATTTGGTTTCGTTGGCAAATTTGGCCACCTCGTTGCTTACCTCTAACTCCAGAATATTTATGAAGAAATTACCAGTTTGTTTATGAACAAATTAACAAAAAGCACCAGTCCCAATACAGATCCTTGGGACACCCCACTGTTTACAGCCCTCCATTGCAAGAACTGTCCATTTACTCCCATTCTCTGCTTTCTGTTCATGAATCAGTTTCCTATTCATAAGAGGTCTTTTCCTCTTATTCCATGACTCCACATCCCAATAGTGGTGCTTCTAGTCAGACAGCTCCTAGTGCTACCAAACAAAAGGCATTGTGCAACGATTCTGTCTTTCCCTCCTTAATAGATTCTCTGTCAGCTGAAAAGAAGATGGAAAAAGTGGTGGAAAAACATGGGAAGGTTCCAAGTGGAAGACAATGGCGTCTGGATCCCCTGTAAAATTCTGTGAACAAGGCAGGACGATTGCACAATAAATCCCTTGTCCGAAAGCACAGTTAGTATTGGAAATGAAAGATACACATAAAATTAAACTGTGGTGGTGGCATAACTCCATACAGTCCTGAAAGACCAGATCAGCAGCCTCAAGGTATTCCTCGTTCTACCACCATTCCTGGAATCCCAGGTAGTCAGCCAGAAATGCATTTTATCAGTTTTATCTGATATGCTGGGTGGGCCTCTTTTGGAAAATGGAGGGGCTGGTTGCCATTGCACACATGTTGGTTATCTCAAGATTAACAACAGCAATGTGATCTGTGTAAGGCTGCCCTTGAAGACTATTCAGAAGCTTAAAGTGGGGCAAAATATTACAGCCTGGCTCCTTTTAGGGGTGGGTAGATAAGAACATATTCAACTGGTGCCGTAGCAATTACATTGGATGGCTGTTCATGGTGTTCTGACCTTGATCACTTTAAAATATGGGACCTATCAGTATACCCGCATATTTTAAGAATGCAATCCCTACATTTTAGGATACTCATACATCACCCCCAAAAGAGGAAATGCATAACCACAAAAGAGAGATTTCCGTAAAACTTTGTGCATATATATATATATATACACATACATACATATATCAGAAATAATTACTATAATTTACAGAAATACATCTCACCCTAGTGGGGAAAACTGATCAGGTGACCTGTGTGTCTGCTCAGTCTGCTGATGGGCAACTTCAACGGCCCTGCTGCTTTCTCTTTAAAATGGTTCTTTCTCTTTAAAATTAACTTGAACTGAGCAGTCCTTCAAATAGAGGACACCCTCAAATAGAGTACTGTCCTCTGCAAAGTAGAACACATGGCCACCCTACCTTACACACTTACTTGGCATAAACCCATGGACTCAGTAGGATTAGGCTGTTAGAGACAGGGCCAGCCTTAGTGGTGGGCAAGCTGGGCAGGCACCCAGGGCGCCAAGTGGAGGCAGGCGCCAAGCTGAGCTGAGGGGGCCCCAAGCTGAGCTCAGTGGCTGTGTTTTTTTATGTACGGCCTGCAGTGAGCTAGGGTGGCCAAAAAGCAAGTGTCTGTAACCTTTCTTTCAAGGATTTACAGGTTGTTTGGGTACTAACTACAAAAATGATCTTCCTTCAATTATCTTTAAAGTATGTTTTTCATTTCCACTTCGATGTCATCTGTGCTAGGTAAAAATCAGGGGAACACAGCTTTACTTTGAGGTAATGTTACCGAGCACTTAGCACTTCAAATACTGTAAACACTATAAGCACTACATAAATAATAATTAAATAAAGCTGTAGGCTTTATTTTTTTATACAGGTCAGCTGGATACCTTTTTTTATTTATAACTTTTCTTTATTTTTAAAGATAAAAATAATGGATATTCTAAAATAAAGAATGCTTACCAGAAGATAGGAACTGTTACAAAACAAAAGATATTATAAGTAAAACTTGTGATAGTTCTGCTATGTTGCATAGTGCACTACCGCTACTCAGAATGTGGCTTTTCAAACTTTGGCTTGTGCAAACTATAGCACAGTGGCTGAGAGATCAAGGTGTCATTCTCAATGGACATCACATCTGCACCAGCCCCATAAATCCTCTGGGTGGCCCTGAAAAAACTGAGGGGGGGGACACCAAATTTATCCTAGGGCTGGCCCAGGTTAGACAGCACCTCTTCCCTCTCAATATCTGCTGCAGAGAAGGCCCTATTTAGAGTCTGCTCTATCTGAAAATGGCTTGCAGACAGAGCAGGGTCTTTACTCAGGGTGGCCCCAGCATTATGGAACACTGCTTCCTGATAATTACCAAAGACCATATGCTTGGAAACATTCTTACAGAATATTCTTATTTGTACAGGCTTTAAGAGAGATTCTGATGGCACTAATTCTTAACAATATTTTGATCTGAAGGATGGAAGGCCAACAATACTGGCTATTTGACTCCAGTGTGAATCAAAGCACACACAATAAGCTCTATAACAATAAGCTTTTCCAACTGGGTACCCTCCAGATGTATTGTACTCCCATCACCCCCAACAAGCATTCAGATTTCCAAGTTTGATTTGCTTAACAACAGCAACAAAATGACTCCTCCCCACCACCAAACTATACTGCTGAAATGAAGGAAGCTTGAAATAAACAGGAGTGGAATTTTGTGTAGAAGGACTGGGAGTTCTGCTCAGCTCTGGTACTCAAAACAAATATGGTAGTGACATGGGCTGATGGGAATTGAAGTCTAAAACATCTGGAGAGCACCAAGTACGGGAAGGTTGGTGTGTTTCTTTTGCACAAGGCTCTGGTTGTTGGATCTTGATGTTCTAATAAAAACAAAGTAGATTCCTCAAGCCTAAAGTCTGTCCACCCCTGCCCCATACAAAGAGCCAGAGGGGTTGCTGCTGTCAGTGTGTCTGTGGTGGCTGTTTTTGCGGGTTTTGGCCTTTCCCCATGTCTGCTTGTCAAAAGAGTCTTTTCCTCCCTGGGTGGATCTTAAACCCTTCCCCTGGACAACTGTGTGCATTCTTTTCAGGCATCCTGCCCAGGGATCCATGTGAGTGCTATGTTTGCGTTCTCCTTTCTCGCATTTATGTGTGTTCTGCTCATAAAATGGTGGTTATGAGAAGCATAAAGGGATCTGAACCCATGTCTGGGAAGTAGCAGTAGTGGGGTTATCGCTGTCTATGAGACTGGGGCTGATGGAATGGGGGCGCTGTGGTGATGCAGGGGGTGTATGTCCACCTCACTGTTAGTTAATTGGCTGCCTCTGTTTGTAGGCAGTGTTGCCGACACACTCCCTGATTGGTGGGCTGTGTGGTGTTTCCAGGGGCAAGGGTCTATGTTTATGCCATTTTTTAATTTTCTGGTTGTATGGTTTCCCCCTCTCCACTCCAGCTGAGTATGCACTGGATACAGCGGTCATTGCACCAGCATAGTGGTGGTGTATCTCTGGCCCCTGTGTAATGTGACTGTAGGATTGCTCTGCCCAATGCTTCATCCTGTTCGTCCTCAAAACACCTCAGCAAGATAGGCTGCTCTGATCGCTACGCCTTAGATGGAGAGGTGAAAATGGAGAGGGAAGCTTGCGATCACCAAGTGGGACTTAATAGCATGTGTTCAACACATTTGCAGTTACAGAATGCATAACTTTGCTTTGAAAGCATACAAGTGTAATTATTTTGTCTTTGACTCACGATTTTGCTAAAATTTACAGTTAATAGCCAGTTGAGGTTCTGGTAGGGCTGTCAACACTTCTGCTTCTTCCCTCTCCCCCGTAAGGACTCCTGTGCTTTTAACAATTGAGCAAATGGGCTTTCAATGAGTGATGCAAGGATGTGGAAACTTCACCTGCTGAATTTCTGCCTGTCAAGCCACCAATCCAGAGTGTTGGTTTTAACCTTTAAAACCCTAAACAGCTTGGGGACAGGTTGGCTGAAGAAGTGTCTCTTCCCATATTTACCTACCTAGATCCTGAAGTCATTGTCCAAGGCCCTCCTCTAGGTGCCCCTGCTAAATGGGGCAAGGTGAGCAGTTGAGACAGAGAGAAAGAGGGCCTGTTCAGTGATGACACCCCATCTGTGGAATGTCCTCAGAGATGCTCAGGTGGTGCCTATAATATGGTATTTCCAGCAACAGAAGGTAAGGACCTTTTTTATTCTCTGGGGCAATTTAAGTACTGTTTTAGTGCTCTTACAATTTAGATCTTTGCATTGCTTTTACTTTGGTTCTATTATGTGCTGCATTGTTTTTACCCTTTCCTGCTGGTTTTATTCTGTGCTGTTTTATCATTGTTTTATTTTGTATTTTATGTTTTTAATTTACCTGCACACAGCCTAAAAAACTTCAGTTGTTGGGCAGCCTAAAGGTGAAATAAATAAAAGCATATGCTAGATTTAGAATTCCTCTCTTGACGTTATTCAGCAGTTATTAATGTTATTGTTTATATATTGTCACTAGCGTAATAACAGAACTTAAGTTAAAAAAGATAAAGAGGGGAGGGAAGGGAGAGGCAAGTGTAACAAGATATGAATGAACAGAGTAAAACGTTTAAAAATTAGGGTTAAGTTCCAGTTCAGGTTCATTGGTATTTTTAATTCTCTAGACTGGTTGCGGTTCAGACATTAGCCTTTTAAAAATTAGTTTGATTACTAGTTCAGCAATTCTGAACTGGTTCAGATACATTTCTAAAAGAAGAGTCCCTGATGGTATGTTCACTTAAGCAGTGGAAAGACCTTGGTGTGAAGCCTTAGAAAACTTGGACTGACAAAACAGTCTGCAGTGGGCTAGACGGACCAATCGTCTGACTTTTTATAAGGCAGCTTCATATGTTCATAGGTCCTTCATCTAGGGTGGCACCAGAGTGGCATAGCTCATGCTTTGCATGTACAAAGTCCAAGGTTTAATAATCCTGCTATCTTAGCTTCACGCTTCTCAGATAGCCAAGCTGGGCAATATATCTCTGCCTGAAATCTTTGAGAGCCACTGCCAGTGAGAGTAGGTAGCAGTAGCTGAAAAGGATCGATGGGATGACATGGTATGAGACAGCATGCCATGCTGACTTGCTTTGGGACTGAGAAAAAGCCAGATCCATGAAATCAAAAACAGATCCTCATAATTTTATATGATTTTGAAAGGGGACGCCCCCTAAACCACACTCAAATCTCAGGCCACATCTGCCTCCACGGCCTGAACCATGAACATCATGCATCTGGCACTCATGGATGCCGGTATGGCACAAAAATCTCGATCCAAGGCATAGATTCCATGGATCCTCATATGTTTTACAGGGTAAACCTCCAATCCTCCATCCAATCTCAGAGCACATCTGCCTCCATGGACTGAATCATGAAAATCATGGTAATCATGGTTCTGGCACTCAGTGCCACCACAGCACAAAAACATGGATCTGAGGCACGGATCCTCATTATTTTTGCAGGAAAAATCCTCCAAACCACAATCATATCACACAGGACATCTGCCTCCATGGACTAACCACAAAAATCACAGATCTGGTGCTTTTTCACGCTGCTGTGGACAAAAATATGGATCCAAGGCATAGATTCCCATGAGTTTTAGATGGGATCCACATGAAACCATGATCAAATCATAAATCACATGGATGTCCATGTAATGAGCCAGATTACAGATCCTGTACTTCACCATTCCACAGCAGTACAAAAGCATGGATTTGAGGCATATATCCTCAAAACTAACCTTAAAAATTATAGATCCTGAAGTCACTTTTTTTTTGAACCCTGAGTTTTTAAGGAATGAGTGAGCATGGTAGCACATTTATTTATTTATTTATTATGAATTTATTTCATTTCTATACCGCCCAATAGCCGAAGCACATACCACCTGTTCTCTCCTGCTGTGAGTAAGAACAGCTAAACAATCCCAGAATGTTTTGTCCTTGGGTTGTTGGGTCATGATGTGCAAACAAGGAGCTCTGTCTTGTCTCTTCCTGAACAAGCAAGAGAAATAACCCCAGACCAAACCATGGCTTATTCCTCTGAATTGTTGGGGAAGAGAACAAACCAGAGTTCCTTGTTTGCATGTCATGACAAACTAGCAAGGGGATTTATGACCCTGTGATAATCATGTGAGTCCATGTTTTTGTGCTATGGAGGAGCCGTGAAACAAAAGATCCAAGATTTTTGACGCATCCCATGTAAAAATCATGAGGATCCATGATGATCTGTAAAACACATGCATGATTTTGCACCATGAATGTTTTTGTGGTGTGATGGTGCTGTGAAGTAGTGGATCCATGAATTTTATTTACTATATAACCATACCACCCAATAGCTAAAACTCTCTGGGTGGTTCTATTGTGAAATCCATGGACAAGGATGTGTTCTGTGATTTGATGGTGGTTAGGACAGATCCTGTGTAAAAACCAAGAGGAACCATGTGGATCCAGGCCTCAGATCCATGTCATTGTGCTGCAGTGGTGCTGAGTGGTAGATCCATGATTTTCATGGTTCAGTACCTTGAAGCACGCATGCTTGGTGATGTGATGATGGTTTGAGGTATGTTTCTTGTAAGCAAGGAGGATCCATGCCTTGGATCCATGTTTTTGACCTATGGTGGCACCAAGGAGTGCCAGATCCATAATCTTTCTGGTTCAGTCCTTGGAGGCAGATGTGCCCTGTGGTTTGGGGGATTTTCTCTGTAAAAATCATGAGGATCTGTGCCGAGGATCCATCTTTTTGTGCTGCAGTGGCACAAATGAGTGGCGGATCCGTGATTTTAGTGATTCAGTCCAGAGCACACGTGTTCTGTGATGTCATGGTGGTTTGGGGGATTTGAAATTACACGGTATTTTCTGTGTAAAAACCATGAAGATCCAGACAGATCAGTGCCTCGGATCCACGTTTTTGTGCCATGGCTGTGCCAGCAAGTGCCAGATCCATGATTTTGATGGTTCAGTCCACGGAGGCAGATGTGCCCTGTGACATGATGGTGGTTTGGGGGATTTGCCGGGTAAAAATCGTGGGGATTCATAAGGATCCGGGCCTCAAATCCACGTTTTAACACTGCAGTGGTGCCAGTGAGTGGCGGATCTGTGATTTTTCTGGTTCATTCCCCCGAGGCAGATATGCTCTGTGATTTGATTGTGGCTTAGGGGGTGTTCTGTTTAAAAATCATATGAAATCTTGACGATCTGTGCCTCAAATCAATGTTCTCGGGCCATGGCAGCACCCATGAGTGGCGGATCCATTATTTTTATTGTTCAGTCTGTGGAGGCTGTTACATTCTGTGATCTGGTGGTGGTTTGGGGGTGTCCCCTTTAAAAATGGTATGAAATCATGAGGATCCGTTTCTGATTTCATGGATCCAGCTTTTACTTTCTTCCACTTGCTTTGTGGTTGCACAAGGATTTGAACCTCTGTATGCCAGCTGCTGGGAACATGAGGAGGCTCGTGCCCTCCTTGAGGGCTTCTCATAGGCATCTGGTTGGCCACTGTGGGAACAAAATGGCTAGGCCTTTGGTCTGATCCAGCATGGCTCTTATTAACCTGGGTTTCCCACCTTCCAAGCTCCGCACCTCTCTCTCATTTGCCAGCTTCCTGTAGCTTAAATTCGAATTGCACTAGTCTTTAAAACACTTTTGCAAATCACTTTTGCATAGTTATATTTCAGTCTTGCCTTTTAATCCTCCTCTGAAATCACCCCCTTTCCCCCTTCCTAGTAAGGCAATTTGAATATCAGCTGGAGCACACTGCTCCGGAATAAACGTTAAGCTAGGAAATTTGTTGAATTTTCAGAAAGTTTAAAAATATGTTTTTAAATAACGAAAACGTATCTTCTTGCAGCTATTGAATACTTCAAAACCCACCTTGAAAAATCAGCCCCTTGAAATGGGCCAATCATGATCTGACTCCGTACGTCTAAGGCAGAGTCATCTATCCATCTGCCTGCTTAGGTTGCTCAATTGCAGATAGTAGATGTTACCTGAACCCCCATGTGCCAACCACCTCTTCCTGCTTCCTCCTCCTCTTGGATTCTCCCCCACCCCACCTCCCGGGCTCTTCAGGGCAGCTCTGCTAGTACGCATGGGCAGCAGGGCAAAACTCGTTGGCCTAGCTATTCCAGTAACGCACTGATTTGCGGAGGATGGGGTGGGTGTGCGGAAGGTTGAACTGGCCCTTTAAAGCCCGCTGGGCTCACGTGGGATTGTGCAGAAAGAAACGATGACGCACACATGGCGGAGGGGAGGGGGCGTCTCCCCCCGAACGCGTGGTCGTGCCTCATTGGCTAGACCCATCATCCAATAGGAAGCAGACATCTGGGACGCCAACGTTCGGGGGCGCAGCCCAACCCGCCGTGCTGCCGACGGGCCAATGGCATTACCCGCCCGGATCGGTGCGAGCAATCAGAGCGCGGCAAGGGCAGGCGTTCGACCGAGCCACTATAAAATAAGGCGAAAGCTCCTCGCCGCCTGCAGTTGTTCGGTCGCTCCTGTCAGATTGAGGCGCGAAGATCGTGTTTCTTAAAGGGCCAGGCGCCTCTTGCCACCGGGGGAAAAAATGGGTCCCGTCTTAGTCTTCTTCTCCCTGCTGGCTTTGGCGTTCGCTGGGCCTGCCCAGTATTTCAGGGAGGAATTCGGGGATGGAGGTGAGGAGCCTTCTGGGGGTGCCAAAGGGGAGGGATGGTTGCTGTTGGTGGTAGTAGTGGGACTGGAGGCCGTGGGGTTGGGTGGTTCAAACGTGTGAGACAGGGGGGAGGCTTCCGGCGGGGGGGGGACGGTGTATACCTGGATTGCCACATTGGGGTAGGGTGGGGTGGGGTGGTTGACTGGCTTAGAGTCGTGTCTAGGGATTTTGAATAAAAAAACAAAAACTATAGGCCCTGGATAGGTTCGCGAACTGACCAAAAGATTAGAGATAAGGAAGGGGAGCGGATGGAGACGGTGGAGGGGTGAGTCGATTTAGGGAGTGCCAGAGTGAATGGGGGTTGATGACACGCGGGCTGTTGGTTTCTTTTTCTCCCCCACCCCCCCGCCATCTTTGATTATGTTGGAGGGGCGCTTGGGGGAAGGCTGGGGGATTCTTGCAGGTTCTTAAAAACAGGGTATCGGGTGTGGTGACGTAGGGGTAGGCAACCTGATGCCCTCCAGTTGTTCTGGACTACAACTGTTAAAAGCCCCAGCCAACATGGCCAATGGTCAAGGATACAGGGGGTTATAGTCCAAAACGTCCAGAGGGGCACCAGTTTGCCTACCATTTAATATTTGGTGTTTCTTACAATGCGTTCCATACCTTATCTTAACAGTTCTTACAACAGTCTTGTAAGGTAGGGTAGGATTCCTGTATTGAAGGTGTTCATGAGGAGGCTGAAGGAATGGTTTGCATATGGCAAGCCAGTGAATTTGTGACAAGACTCGAATTAGGGGATTTCTGACAGGGTTTAACTACCCAACCTGGTGTTCTCCAGAGGGTTTAAACTACAATTCCCATGAGTCCCAACCACTGTGGTCAATGGTGGTGGGAGTTGTAGTGCAAAATACCTGGAGTGAGCCAGTTTGGAGAAGGTGTAGTGCGAATGGGTAAGAAACCTGAGCATCTGGCCAGGAAATGGTATGCAGTGAGTAGGGAAAGGGATATAAATGACTAGTGTAAAAGACATTCCTAAGAAGAGTTGTACCTTAGAGGTGGAATTCTGGGAAAGGTACAGTGATCCTGTCATGCTCACATTTAAAAAAAACACAGTAATTTAAGATGGATTCTATCTTTGAGTTGTGGTTATTAAAAGTCCTTTTAAACAGGAGTTATCAAGTTTGATGGAGGCTTAAGAAAATATATTGGGGAGGACACCTTGGCTCTGTGTGACAGGAGATCCTGTTGTGTCTAGTCTAGACCAGGGATGCATTGGGGACTTGATAATTAAGCCATAATCAGTGGGGACCGTGGGGACATAGAGCATGGACTAAATAGATCGCTGTGGGATACTTCTAGAACACACAGACCGCCCATTGCTGGAGTATCGAGAGTGACAGGTGTAGGCTCCTGCAGTGTGAATAATTTAATAAGTGCATAAACTGCTTGCTGTGTTTTCTCTTAAAAATCTACAGAATACTCTTGTTACTTCATACAATAATAGCTGGCATTTCTCTAACCAGCACAGTCTGTGTAGCTAAAAGAATAGAAGTGGGCTTTGGTGCAATGTGAAATAAGCTGCAGCAGTACTGTTCCTTTGGCAGCTATTAAGATTAGTTGGTAGTGGTGTACCTCTGTTAAGAGGCCAAGTGTTGTCAGAGTCTCTTGATAGCTGTGTTTAGCTGCGTTGGGAATACTGATCTAAAGCTGTCTGTGGGTGCTTGTGCTCTTGACATGCATCTTGCTATATTTTAAAATGTTCTGAACTGGCTTTCATTCAAATGGATTCTAGGCCAAGGTAAACACAACATGTTCCTGACTGTAGAGATGACTTAGGCTGAAATCTCACCACCACTTGCCTGGGAGTATGCCCCATTGAACGTAGTGGGAATTACATTAGAGTGGGGGAGCTGGGGTGGTGACGGCAGACAGGAAGCTCTGGCATGGGCTGGTCCATGAAGTCACAAAGAGTTGGAAGCAACTGACTGAATAAACAACAAAACATATGCAAAGGATTGTGCTGTTAAGCTCTTTTATATACACGAACACTTTTCATTGCACAGATGTTTCATACTGGCCATGCAATTGCAGTGCTTGCCAGATGACAGGGATGACCTCCTTTCTGTAGTAAAATAAAGTTTGGCTACCTTCTTCCAGCATACTAGATGCAGGCATGTAGTGCCAGCCCTCTGTGAGGGTGGTCCATTGTTAGAAGGTGATGAATATGCTTATGATATGGTCAAACCGCTTACATTGTCATTGAAGCCCTTCATAGCTGAAATGGTGGGCTACTAAAAGACTAGATATTTACTTAACAAATTCAAGTTGATGTCCAGGCTGTTTCTGCTTATGCTCAGTTTGCTTGTTGTTCTCATTTGAATTTTACTCCTTCTAAAGGGCTCTGGGCTCAGTGTGCATGGTGGCTACATACTTTATATTCAACAACCCTGTGAAGTAGGTCAGACTGAGAGAGCCACCTTAAAAGGGAAGCCACAAATAAGAGATAACCACTCAGTATAACAGTAGGACAAATGATGTAATAACAAGTAAAGCAACAACAACAACCAAGTATACTTTTGATGTGAATCACATTACTAAAAACTGGACACAAACTAAGAGAAGAAGATTAAGTCCTTGAAATGCTCCATTTGAGTCTCTGAAATGGAACCATTCTTCTGTGTTTACAGAATCCGTTACCTAATTCAAGTCATCTTAATTTCATTGACTGTAACAGAAGGTACTATGATCCATAGACTGTGCCTTGAGGTTAGCCTGAGAGGCCATGATTTCTCCTAGGTTTGCCACCGATCATCATGCTGAGTGAGGGTTTTGGACTCATACCATGCCAAGTAGTTCAATGCTCTGTATGCTGCCTCAGCCTTCTCCAAGCTGGAGATAGGGGAAAGCTGCACTACATCACACAGGCTCTTAGTTTAGCTTGCCTCAGCATGAGTGTTTACCATTTTTAAACTAATCAGGATTGGCCAAACAAACTGATGGTTTGATGGAAACAAAGGTGTTTCCATAGTTCAACGTCACAAAAACATACAGGATAACTGCAAAGTTGCAAAAAAGTTACTGTAACCTAGTTTTATTTATTATTACATTTATATCCAGCTTTTTTCCTCTTGCAAGGAACCCAAGGCGGTGTACATAATCCTCCTCCTCTCGATTTTATCCTCACAACAACAGCCCTGTGAGGTAGGCTGGGCTGAGATTTTGTGACTGGCCCAAAGTCACCCAGTGCGCTTCCATGGCTGAGTGGGGACTAGAACCCGGATCTCCCAGCTCCCAGTCCAACACTCACCACACTGGCTCCCAGTGTGCCAAAAACAATTGTTTTGTAAATAAAGAGAGCAAAAATTGCTGGGTCATACGTTGTACTAGGAAGAACTGGTTTGCCCTGTAACCTCTTAATAAACAGAATTGGTCTGGAGAGTGTTCCTAGCCTAGTGTTAAACAATAGTGCACAGTAGATCATTGCAGCTCTTCATCTTTTTTTTTTCTTTAGATGCCTGGACAAGCCGTTGGGTAGAATCAAAGCACAAATCGGACTATGGGAAATTCATACTGACGGCTGGCAAATTCTATGGAGATGCAGAGAAGGACAAAGGTAAGGATATGATATGGTGGAGGGCCGTGTCCTTTTAATGTAGTCACAGGTGGAATCCCAAAGCTGAAGACACTGACTTCAATGCTGCACAGCATTGGACTGTCCAAAACACACTGACTTTAATGGATTTAAGAAGCCTAACTATTCATGGTACCTTTGCTTCTGAATAGCTGGCTTATTTTGGTAGAATGTATTGCTGTGGATCAGGTCTGCCTTATTAAGTTGTAGTGTATTTGGGATATCCCTTGGCCAGGTAGTTTAGAATGGTTCTCTGATGCATTTCTGCTTCTAATGTGGGAGGTTGCTGTAGCTTTGGAATTCAGAACACCTGAGCTTTAATGAATCATTTTTCTTGTCCAAGGGTGTTGAGCCTCAGGTCCATGGGCCACATCTGGCCTGCAAGGGATTTCAGTCTGGCCCTCCAGGTTCTCCAGATAGCCATGTTTCCTTTCTCATGACTACTGATTGTTCGGTGGTTTCCTGACTTTTGCACAGTGTTTTCCCATTCTGAGAGGTTGGAATGCCTCCCCTAAGGTTTAGTTGCTGCCACTAAAAACTTTAAGATAAAATATGTTGATATTTTTGGCTCCAGCCCTTTTGTCTTTGGCCCTGGTCATCACTGGAATGCATGTCCCAAGAGCTTCTTCAAAACTGAATTTGGCCCCTGGGCTAAAAGAGGTTCTGCAACCCTTTTCTTGTCCTTATTACCTAATGACTGGGAGAGTTTGTGTGAGAGGCTGGTGCAATCAGATTTGAACACTCATTTCTAGATGTCCGTAATGGTATCGCTGTCCCCCATGAAGGGCTTAACTGTCTGTCTAATCTTCCCAGGACTTCAGACAAGCCAGGATGCTCGTTTCTATGCTATCTCTGCTAGCTTTGATTCCTTCAGCAACAAGGACAAGACCCTGGTGGTGCAGTTCACAGTGAAACATGAGCAAAACATTGACTGTGGAGGAGGTTATGTGAAGCTCTTCCCTTCAAGCTTGAACCAAGAGGATATGCATGGCGACTCTGAATACAACATCATGTTTGGTGAGTACTTGCTTGGAGGAGATACTTGTCTGAGCATTTGATGTTAACCTGTAGGATGTTGATTTGGGAAGCATAGGTCAATGAGCTGCCTATGCAATATATAAAAAAAATGTTGCTGCTACTTCCTCTGAATGCCTTCGTGGGTCCACAGATGAACATATCTGACTACGTGGGCGAGAGGGGAGGTCAGGCTTGCATGGTGGTATAGTATCTGCCACCACTCTTCATAAGTCACTTCGGCCCAGCTTTGGAATGGCTCCTGGTTGTGCAGTAGTGAACCTCTCAGCCAAGGATTGCATTCCCTCAGGTGTAATCACATGCTCACACATGCTTAATTTTCTGTTCTTTCTCGCCCCACATCACATTCTTCCATTCACAAGCACACACACAATTCATCAATCATCAATTCATCCCACACACTTTCTTTCTGTCACTCATGCACTCCATTCATTTCTCTCTTTTCTCCCCTCCCCCCTTGTGGTGTGGCAATTAGGCTTAGCCTAATTTCTTAAGCCTAATTGCTGTGCCACAGGAGAAAAGGGGTGGGGGTTGCAGCATACAGGAGGGGTTAACTGTTCCTTCTCAAATCGTGATTGCTATCTCCTGAAAATTGGCCCCATGTGTGACAATTGGGTTGAGAGAGGAAAAGGCCCCATTCACACAAGTGGAGGCTTTTATTTTGAAGCCTAGTTGCTGCACAATGGGAGTAATGAGGGGAGGCTGTGAGTTAGAGGTTCTCTACCCCTGCTTTAAGCATGTTCTGTATTCTGTTAGTGGAGCATTGTGGTGGTGGTAGCCTAAGGTTTAATGAATGTTGCTACCCTCCTTGATGCATTCTCAAGAGAATGCAGGAGTCCTAGCTCTGCTGGTTCCTCAGTGGGCTTTCCTGAAATGCTTTTGTCTCTAATATAGGTCCTGATATCTGTGGCCCTGGTACCAAGAAAGTTCATGTGATATTCAACTACAAAGGCAAAAATGTATTGATCAATAAAGACATCCGTTGTAAAGTAAGTATCTAGAGATGGAGAGATGCAAAAGTCGTTGTAATAGCACTTGGGAGGAGCTTGGAGATGAAGTTATATGATGAAAGTAGGGATGTACGAAAGTCACTTAACCTTTTCGAAGGCTGATATTTGCGGTGGGGGGGAAGTGCTCCATCCCTCCCCCCAAAATTCTCTCCGGCCGGCTCCGCTCCGCCCACAGCTGGACATCCGGCCACTGGGTAGCCTGCAGGGACGCAAACGGCGGCTGCTGTAACCACCGCCATTGCGTCCCTGTATTTTGCCGTGATAGGCTACGTAAATATCTACGTAGCCTATCACAGCAAAAAAAAAAACAGTGGACGCAAATGGCGGCAGCTATGGCGGCCGCCATTGGCGTTTCCTTTTTTTGCTGTTTTAGCCTATGCAAGTATTTACGTAGGCTATTATGGTGAAAAAAAGGGAATGCAAATGGCGGCCGCCGTAGCCGCTGCCATTTGCGTCTGCTGTTGTTGTTGTTTTTTTTGCCATGATAGGCTACGTAAATATTTACGTAGCCTATCACCCTATAATGAGCAAGTCAGCGCAGACGGTAGCAGGTAAGTGCTCCGTTTCGCGCGCCTTTCATGGGGTGGGGGGGCGGGGGGCTTCGTTCCACCACGGATTTTGGGGGGAAATTTTCTCCCAAGTGCTATTACAAGGACTCACCAAGATCCGTGGCGGAATTCTCTGACATCCCTAGATGAAAGCTTGCAAGAGTTGGGATAAAGAGGCAATATGTTAGCCATCTTTGAATATTTGGAGGGCTGTCACGTACGTGATAAAAGCTCTGGCAAAAGGAACCCTTGGAAGGAAGAAAGATCTGGCTTGGCAGGAGAAAAGAGAATGGGTTTCTTCCAATTTAAGCTGTTTCCTTTGACAGGATGATGAGTTCACCCATCTCTATACCCTCATTGTCCGCCCTGATAACACGTACGAGGTAAAGATTGACAACAACAAAGTGGAGTCTGGCAACTTGGAAGATGATTGGGATTTCCTGCCTCCCAAGAAGATTAAGGATCCAGATGCAAAGAAACCAGAGGACTGGGATGAAAGGGCAAAGATAGATGATCCTGAAGACACAAAACCAGAGGTTAGTAGGTGCTAGTGGTGTTGAACACTATCAATATAGATGGCATTTGGGAGCAATGTGAGTAAAAAGACATACTTTAATAGCAGGGGAGATTGTCGAGAGGTGAGGAAACATACTATAGTCTTTGCAAATGGTGAGAAAAGATGGTGACACTATAGCTGCAACTGATGGCTGTGTTGATGACCAGTGGAGGGCAATAGTAATTTAGCATGAGGAAACTTTAATGTTTCTAGCATTGGGAAATCTTACCTAATAAGGAAACCTTATCTAATTTTCTCAATCTGTTTAACAGGACTGGGATAAACCAGAACATATTCCTGATCCTGATGCTAAGAAGCCTGAGGACTGGGATGAAGAAATGGATGGGGAGTGGGAACCACCAGTAATTCAGAATCCAGAATACAAGGTAATAGAGGCTGGGGTTGCAATGTTTGGTTGGTTTTCAAAACATCATTTAAAGGTGTCCCCAATTAATTGGGCAGCAGAGAGAACAATCTAAAAGAGAACAATCTTGGAGAAGTTTGCTCTACTCTTACACAAAGGAATGCCTTCTTTAAGATCGTGCCTACTGTGGGTATATCCTCTAACAGTTTCTTTTTCTTAGATATTTTTAGTTGTATGCAAATATATGCAAATCTAGACTAAATTTCTTCATTTGGCTGATGGTCCTGAAGGTGGCCTCTGCAATACCTCTAATGCAAATAAGGCTTTTGTGTTCTGATGGATTTTACTCTTTATTGTACACATATAGACACTTAGTTCACGAACTATCAAGCTTGTGATCTATCTATCATTCTGGAATTGGGTTTCTTTTTTTCCTTTTAAAAAAACTTTTATTCAATTATTGTGCATACTACAATGAGCTTATAGTCAACAAATACAATAACTGTCAGCTATTCAAACAAAACATTTTAAAACTGTATTTCAATTATTTCAGTTAAATTAACTGTAGAATGTTTTTAGAGCACCCCTCATTTAATTAGGTCCCTCCAAAATGAAATTTGGTGTATCGGAGGCTTATAGGCCACTGTCCCTTGTTGACAAACGCAATGAAGGGAAGCCAGATTTCCATCAAGTGGCTATGTTTGGCCACCCCTCTCAGAACTCTGTTATGGTGAGTTTCTCTGACAGTGCAATTTTCTCAGATATTGGTGAACTGGCCCTGCATTGTGCAGCCGGCACCTGTTTTCCAATATTGTGTTATTTCTAGGCACACTACTAGCAACAAAACAGGACTACCTCACTGTTGCAAACTGCCTTACGTTATCCATTAGAGATAGCAGTGCTCGGAGGGGTTATGGCACAATGATGCAACCAGCAATATCTGAAGTCACCCCAAATACTCCAGACCAGAAGTGTTGAACCTGGAGACAGTCCCACCACATATGGATCAGTGTCCCAGTGCTCCCACATTCCCTCCAGCAAAGTGGAGACAGGAAAGGGTTCATCTGATGAAGTCTGGTTGGAGTGAAGTGCCATCTGTATATTGTTTTAATTGTCAACTCTTTGGTAGCTTGGTCCAGCTGTTATTGTTTACATGGCACTGTGCATCAGTTTCCCAGACTGTCTTTAAACTTTGTGTGTCACCCGTCGATGCTTCCAAAAGTACGTTACAATTCTTAAATAAGAGTCCAAGCTCTTGATAGAGTAGGGCCAACTGCTGGATGTGATTGAGGTGGAAAAATCATATTGGTTCTTGGGTGTATTGGGCAAGATGAGGATATGCAAGTATGGGTGCTCTTTTTCAAGGCACTACTGAAGCCACATGTGGAATAGTTGGATCTGCATCTAAGAAAGATGAGTTCAAACTGGGGCACACAAGGAGAAGCAACTGCAACAATCTCAGGAACAGAGCAGAATCTAATACGTCATTCTACAAATTCACTGGAGGGAGTGGGGTGCAACGCAGAAGCAGGAGAGGTTCAGGTTAAATAGAGCTGGTGGGTAAAAATCCATACATTGGCCACTTCCAGTGTGGAAATAGCAGGTTTAGAATTGGATAGCCAGATAGTGGGATGGATTATCTTGATCCCTTCCAAATGTTTGGCTTGATGAAATAATAATTGATCTGCTTTTTAAAAACGGCAAGGGATTCATAGTCTTGTTTGCCCAAGCTATTTTCATGAAAAAATTTTAATCGGGGTGAGGGCACATATTGGAGAAACACAGTTTCTAGCCTGACCCCTTTGACCTAGGTTAAAAGTTCAGTCCTCCCACTTTTTCTTCTTCGCTCCCCCTCCTCCCAGCAATTTAATTTGTATTGCTGTTGGTATGACTTGCTAAACACCTTGTATTTACAGACTTGAGAGACATCTGATCGTAGACATGGCAAGGCTATTACAATCCCTCATCACCAAACTATGTGCTAGGGTCATCTATTTTGTTTCTGTCTCCTACATGTTTAAAATAATTGAAAGCACTGATCATCTGAGTACTAGAGGTTGGAAATTTCTGTTCTTGTGTGCCAGTTGTAGTTTCTAGATTTCCCATTTTAACATACTTGTTTTCCAGGGAGAGTGGAAACCTCGTCAGATTGACAACCCTGACTACAAAGGGGCATGGATTCATCCTGAGATAGATAATCCTGAGTATATACCTGAACTCGACCTGTACTCCTATGAGAACTTTGGTGTCATTGGCTTGGACTTATGGCAGGTGAATTCTTATTGTCTGAATCCCAACAAACTCCATAAAAGAGGGAGGTCAACAGATTCAAATACCTCTCCAGAGATTTACTGCAAAAGGCCAGAAAGTTGAGAGTTGTGGTATTTATATAAAATTGTCATCTTGCCCTTCTAATGTCTAATCACTACTCAGGATGACACTTTAAACCCTTTAAATTGCAATGATGTAAAATAAAATGGGTTGTGTCAGACTTTGTCATGCTTAGAGTAGACTCATAGAAATGAATGGTACCAGTAAGTCATGACTAACTTAAGTCCTGTTAATTTCATTGGGTCTATTTTAAGTGACTAAATCGGGATTCAACCCAATAAAAATACACGAAGTACAACAAAATATATTAAAAATACAACAAAAGCAGAGACCACAGATAAAACATAGGAAAGGAAAGGTTCCTCCTGTGCAAGCACCAGGTCATTACTGCCCCCTAGAGAGATGCCTGCTTGCGCCGGCGTTTTCATGGCGGACTATAGCGAGGTGGTTTGCCATTGCCTTCCCCAGTCGTGACCAGCTTTCCCCCGGCAAGCTGGGTACTCATTTTACCGACCTCAGAACGATGGAAGACTGAGTCGACCTGAGCTGGCTACCCGAGACCCGGCTTCCACTGGGATCGAACTCAGGTCGTGGGGAGAGTTTCAGCTGCAATACTGTCGCCTATCACTCCGTGCCACACAAGGCTCATAAGATAAAACAACCTTCACATAAAACAGCAGATACTTTACATTGAACATAAGAACATCTAAGAATGCAAGTTACGTTGTTTTACATACTGGAACACCCTCCCTAGTGAGCTATGGCAAGCCTGCTCAATTGAATGGTAACTGAAAACTTTCCTGCAGTTTTGGAGACTGTATTAAAGATTGCTGGTGGTGGCTGCTGCCTTAAATACAATCGGATCTTTTAAAAATGCACTTCTGTTTATGTTCTTTGATAAGCTGCATTGAAGGATTTGTGGCAAAAAGTGAAGTATAAATTTCAATGATACCTGGTCAGATTAACCTAGAGCTGGCAGTTGCTTATAGTGGAGAAAGGATAGCTGGTTAAAGAGCTCACTGATACTGCTGGGGTAATGTTGCATGCCCGCCTGGTTAAGTGTCTTCATTGCTTGACAAGCTGTCAAAACTGGGATGCCTGGAGCTTACCGTTCTTTCTGTTTGCTTCAGGTCAAGTCTGGCACAATATTTGACAACTTCCTGATTACTGATGATGAGAAATTTGCTGAAGAAGCTGGCAATGAAACCTGGGGTGCCACTAAGGTGAGGCATTTTGTCTTGTCTTTCTTAGAAAAGAGTCTAAGCACTACTTTGTAGCTTTTTGTGTTATCTATCTTCTGTTAAGTGTTGTAAATTAGAAATCTTCCTCTTGGTCTGAAATTAATCAGTGAAAAGTTTTGAACTTCCAATTTGGTCTTTAGTAGGTTTTGAAGTGTTCTGAGGGTGGCTTTAGCCAAAATCCCATTGCTTCCATAAAAGCTTGCATGAATGTGAGATACTTTTTAACTCCGAACGCTAAACCCAATTTTCAAATGGTCTTTCTCCAAAAAGCTTGGAGCACCTACCACTCCTTTGGTCATGGCAAAAGTGATAATTCCTGGGTGTTCAATACAAAAATGCTTCTAATTTCTAAACTAACCTGTGTTCAAATTAACATTAACTGGTGTTATCCTGCTGGGGTTTTTTTATAATAGATTTTTAGTAGTTCGTGAATTGTTTTGGAACTGTATCCCATTGAAGGGTGGGATATAAATAAGTAAATGCCTTGGTAAACCAGGCTAAGGCTTATTCCTCTGTTTCCAACAGCAGGCAGCCAGATTATTTTTGAAACTCAAAAGTAGGGTATGAAGCTGATAGCCTTCACCTGTTTTATCTACAACCTCTTGTATTGAGTGGTATATGAGTTCTGGATATGGAGCTTCAATTTTCACTTACCTTATCTAGCTGTTGATAAACCTGTCCTCCATGAGGTTGAATTCTTTGTAAAAACATCTAAATTAGTAACAATTGCCACATAAGCTATATGTTCTGTGAAGTGGGATATCCTGGGAGGGGGCCCTTAGTGTTTGCAAGCCTTGAGCTTCCACTGGCTTTAGAGACCTTGCCTAGCCTTTCTTACTAGGATGACCTTTTCAACCAGCCTCGATTCAAGAATGCGTTTCTCTAAATTGTCACTAGGATGCTGAAAAGAAAATGAAAGAACAGCAGGATGAGGAGCAACGAAAGAAGCAGGAAGAGGAAGACAAGAAGAAGAAAGAAGAGGAGGGAGAAGATGAACCTGAAGGTGAAGATAATGAAGATGAGGAAGAGGAGGAGGAGGAGGAGGAGGAAGAAAAGGAGGAGGAAGAGGAAACGGAGGGCCCATTGAAGGATGAGCTGTGATTGGGGGTTGTTGGGTTGCTTGTTGGCTGAGCCTTGGCCTGGACCTGTACCATGCTGTCCACTTGGTTGAACCCAACTAAGGAGAGGGGATAACAGTAATGTCTCTATGAGACACAAGAACTTTCTTTTTTTATTGGTGTGTTTGTTTGTCTTAACCCCCTTCCCAAATACCATCAATTATTCATTCATGTGTGTAGAGGGGAACTAGAACCTGCATCCTAAGAAGGCTAATTGTAGGAATATAACCCTTTGAAATGGGGGGGAATATACATTGACCTGTTTTTTTTAATAGCCACTTTTTCACTGAAAGTTTGTTTCCAGTGGCCCTCCATAAATGGATGTCCAAAAAGCAGAACAACTCTGTCCTTCCTGAGCTTGCCCTTACCTTTTTAAGGTTCAGGAAGCTTCAGATGGTGACTTCATACTAGGGTGAGATGAGATGGCTTCCACCATGTCTCAAAGAAATGAAATTAAAACAACCAGTATTGTATACCATGCATGTGTAAGGCCAATGGTCCTCTCTCATTCTAGGAAGAACATGGATAGTAGTAGTAACTGGGTTCTTTCTGCTGCTGTGCATATCAGACAAATCAATTTGCTCCTTTTTGAAGCACCAAGAAATGAGCAAACTATTTTTTTAACTTGTTCTGACTGCCTCTCTAGTTTTTAGCCTGTTCCTCTGGGGGTGGGGGTGTCACTTCAGAGCTTTTGCTGGAGGATCGAGGGGGGGGTGAGTAACTTCTGCTTTGTGTTAAAAGGTGTCTTCAGGCAGGGAGCTAGGAATTAAAAAGGGGCATCTGGAGGCAAAGAGACTAACACCAGAGGGGGTCATCTCACTTGTTCACACTTGAATGTATGAAAGATTGAAGAAAATTTCTATTAAATTAAACTTCATGTCTGGCCCATACACTGATTTTTGTGTCTTATTCCTTGAGTTTGGATGGGAGTTGCAGCTTGAGTGCCAGCTGTGCAGCAAGGTTCACTTTGTTAAAATTAAAACTGAATCACGTTCTACTTCTGGTACCATCAGTTTGCTGGATACTAGGGAAAAAGTCAAATAGCAACTTAAGTGTGAATTATAAAATGCAGCTGCACTATGCTCATTCTACACTTGGATCTATATTTCTTACTAGCTCTGAGCAGGGAGAAAATTTCCTGTCCCTAAGGAGTGGGGCATCTGAATGTATTGGGAAATGGCAGTCAATTACTGTCAAGGGGGCCTATTCTTGGCAATAGACATGGGAGGATTCACAATCCATGCAACTGTCTTGTGCAAGTGAAAACTGGCCTGGCCAGCCAGTAAGCCACCAGTCCTGGCATACTGGGAAAACTTGTGATTTCAGCCATTTTACATTGAACCTGTGTCAATGTGAGAACACGTGGAATCGAATGCATAAATGAACTATTGAGTCATTTTCCTTGGTGTCTTCATCATGAGAACCAGGTCTTTATTTTAAACATGCATACCATTTTTTTATTTTTTTTTACTAATTGTTGGAGACTGGGACTGCTGTTTCCCTCCTCACCTGTGATGTGACTGCTATCCAGAGGAAACAATGGAATAGTTCAGGATGAGTTTAGGCAGCAGCATTTACAAAGATGACTTGCAGTTCTTTGCCTGCAAAACATTTTAAATATGCTGAAAATATGAATATAAACCCTTAATTCCCCTCCCTTCTGTGAGGGAGGCTGTGAGGCTTAGGCCAGCCCTTTAATGTATTTCACTGTTCAGACTAGATCTGCTAAAGTACAGATAAAAAGACTAAGACAACCGCAGTGTAGATTGGGCATACTTGCAGCACAATTGTACGCTTATCTACTTGGATGTAAGGCCTACCCGGTCTCTAGGACTTACTCCCACGTAAAGTGTGTTTTGGTTTACACTGTTAATCTCTCTGTACAACAACCTACATTCTAAGTGCTTAAAAGCGCTGCAGTGGAAAGTTCCCGTGTACTTCGTCGGTGACTATCTTGCTGGAAAAAGAAAAATGGCCCATAAAAACACCTCCAGGTTGCCGCCCCCTGAAATTCTGCTTGAATTGTCTCCTCCTCGCCCAGTGCTACTGGTTGAATGTAGCTGCGCTGTGCGCCGTTCACTTGCTAAATTTACTAATCCCGCTGAACGTCAAATGGAAACGCCCGAGGCAACCCGGAAGCTGCGCGGGGCGAATGAAATCCCGACCGCCTTCCGCCTCTATGATTAAAAGCCCTTCCCGTTCTTTCACCCGTCACGTGGGAAGGGCCTGGCTGGCGGCGGAAGCAGCGCGAAGGCGCGATTAAAATGGCGGCGGCGTGAAGTTGCATGTTGTTGTGGGGCCCCCCGCCGAGTCCGTTGGGAGGAACCGCCAGTTGTTGCCGCCGCCGCTGCGATGGCGGTGACCGTCACCCTGAAGACCCTGCAGCAGCAGACGTTCAAGATCCGAATGGAGCCCGACGAAACGGTGAGGGGCGGCGGGCCCTATTCCCTCTCGTCCCCCCCCCCCGCCCCCTCTCCCGTGTGAGACCTGCCGGTACATGACTTCTTTGATCCCCGGCCCGGCCCCGCTCGGTTGTGCCAAATGCCCTGTTTCATATTAGTTCGAAATTAGTTCGAAACCGCAGCCCCAAGCCCCTTCATTCCCGGTATTTCCCGCTAGGGGGAATCACTCACCCTCTGTGTTCTCTGGCACAGCAGTCTTCAGCTTTTTCAGACTTGGGATCCACCTTTTAAGAACGACCTGCACTACGGGGCCTACTACCCACAAAACGTATGAAAGGAAAGCCAGCAAAACGGTGTTGTCTCCCCCCGCCCCGCGGCCCCGGGCGCAGCTCTTCCTACTTTAGTGTAGTTCTGTTGTTTACCGCTTGTGTGCAGACAACCGAATAAGTTCATGCTAGTTTTGCTTTATTTTTCATTTACCATGGGAATCCATACTGTAAAAACAGCCTGTTAACACCAGTGTATGTAACGGCACTGCTGGTATTTGCTCTGCTTTCTTGTTGTTACCTTTTGTAAGTGAGCCAAACACACACAAGTTCAGTATCGGTTATAAATCTGTTTGCCGATCAAGCATGGTATTAAGTCTCTTGTCTTGAAATTAGTTGGTTCCTCTTGTAGTTGGTGCAATCTTGGGATTCTCCCACACAAAACAGCTTAAGTCTGTGGGATTCCCAGTCCTGGTTGTCCTCCTTCAATGAATAACCAAATAAGTCAGTATTTCTTTTATTGCCAATACTAGTGAGGGGGAGGCCTTTGCCTCTATTGTATAGCCTTCTGTGTTGTAGCATTGTACTGATTTGTCTGGATTTGTTTTAATGAAGGGAGGCTGAAATTATCCAGATATTAAAGTAAATCATATCAGGAGTAGTTCTTGGCTATGTGGTGCAGTCATAGAGGAGCACATATGTGGGGAGTTGCTAAGACTGCCTCATTCTTTTCCATCTCAGCCTACTGTGAGCCAAGATGCATGCCATCGTAGGCAAATGGCTTTTGACTTTGTGCCAGTGAAGTAAATTCTTTGAACTACTAGATAAGAGGCAAACTACAAAGCCCTAAAGTTTACCCAGTGGTTAGCTTGTTCTTAATTTTCTGTTTTGATTCAACTTGTAACACATGTTGTAATAATTCCAAAATGGTTCTTTGATCATACACAAAAATGTCTGCTTTTGCACAAATGGCACAGTTATTTTCATGTGAGGTTTGTGTTGTGGGTGCCCAAGTTTCAAGTCATGAAGACTTCTAACATTTCAGCCATCCCTTTGTCTTAAGCAAAGTTTTCCCTCGCATCTTTAGGCTAGATAGTAGTTACTGGAGCTGTTGCAGCCTTAGCAAGAGTAGGAATGAAGTGATTGGGAGCCACTGTTGCTTCTCTCCATGAAAGATTATGTGTTGAGTTGGTGCACATGTATTTGTGTGTGTGTGTGTGTGTGTGTGTGTGTATATACACAACCAGTTCTGTACTGAGCAGTCTAACTGGAATTCTCACAAAACATTCCAATTCATTTTGAAGCTGCAAGCACTGGTTGTCATCAGCACTGCGACCACCATGTAGGACATAAAAGTGGGGTGTTCAAGAACATTACTTAAAGTCTTCATTGAACACTCCACTCTGGGATCTTCAGCACATGAGTTCTTTGGCACATGTTCCACTCTCTATTTTTCAGCAGAGGAGGGAGCATACAGGACATTCCCGACAGGCGTTATTTTCTATCTTGGATGACAAGTAATTCATGTGTCTCTTCCCTGTCCATAATTCCCAAGTGTTGCAGCACCACAGCAGGTGATGGTGCTAGTCATTCTCAGTTTCCAGGAAGAGTTGTAGTATGCATCCCTTCTCAACAGCTGGAGAATTCTCTTTTTTTTCACTTTGCATATAACTGGGCATATAAATGGCTCCTCCTGAGATTCTAGCAGACTGTGATTTTTGTGGAATTGTAGTTAGAAGGAACTAAAAGCTGTATCTGCTCAAAGCAAGACACATCCAGTGTCTCATCCTGCATAGAAGCTTACAAATAGTTTAGGGGGATTCATGCAAGACTGCAGGGCATATCAACTCTCTCCCCCATATCTCCCTTTGCTCCAACTCGCTACTCAATCTGACCTTGAGTAATTCCTTGTTTAACCGAGATCTGAACTGCAGAGCCATTGCTGACTGTTCACATTGACAACATTTTGCTTGTGCTTATCATTGAGTTCTTTTTTTTTTTAACCTGATTTGTATTTCTAAACTTTCCAAAATATGGAGAGCTACATTCTGGTGAAGCAGAACCCTAGCTTAGATGATGATGATGATGATGATGATGATGATAGCTTAGGTAGTCTTCACATGCTAACTGAAATACAGCCATAAATCCCTCCTGAAGTGTGGGGTCTACTACATATGTAAGAAAGGAAAGTATTCTCTTTAAAGGAAAATAAAGGTTGTATACCCTCTAACTGATACTTGGGGGCCCTAATTTCCTTTGGCTGTAGGAATAAAAATGATGGAAGTACCATGGAGTGTGTGTCCACCCTAGTTTTGGGGGGATGGGGGTGGCAGAGGGCAGATCAACAGTTTCTGCTTTTCTAGTGGTTCCTAGAAGCCAAGGCCATTTTGAGCCCATTTCTCATCAGTGGGAAAGAATACAATTCTCCAAAGAGTGTGCAGGTAAGTAGCCACATTGTTGAGGAATTGTGGCTGGGAGGGGCTCTTCGAAGTTCTCTGCCTCAGGGCTGATTGGGGTGGAAAGTTGCCTCTTAAGCATTCAGTAACAAGGCAGGTGGTGGTCTTGTCTCACAGGTCCGAGTTCTTAAGGAGAAGATTGAGGCTGAAAAGGGCAAGGAAGCTTTCCCGGTGTCGGGCCAGAAGCTTATCTATGCTGGCAAGATCCTGAGTGACGATATCCCCATCAAGGAGTACAAGATTGACGAGAAGAACTTTGTGGTGGTGATGGTCACCAAGGTATGGCTGGTACCTCCTTTGCTTCATAGTAATGCTTCTCTTGTGACAGAGGGCTTGGCTGTGCTACAGCAGTCTCCTATTATAGTGGTGACGTGCTGGAAAAAGCACATTTTGAAGGTGTTTCTGATGGTACAGGTATTAGCCCATGAGTTGCTTGGGAGTGGGGAACCTAAGAAGGGTGATTAGAGACATTGAAAATGCCATGGCATGTTGCTGCTGGTTCCAAGAGGGATGCTCATCAGTAACTTGCAGGCAAGTCTCCTTGGCTTATGCTGTGTGCTTTTTGTGGGGTAGAAATGCTTTGTCTCCCCTCCTAAGGCTTCTTTTGTTTTTCTGTGAAGAACAAAACAGGCCCAGGAGCTCCAGCACCCTCACCCAGTGATGCAGCGCCCATTTCAGAGCCCACACCGTCCTCCGGGCAGACGCTGCTGCCTACAGCAGCTACTCTTTCACCCCCACCAGCAACTCCATCAAGTGAGGAAAAGCCTGCAGAAGAGTCAGTGACCATTTCCCCTTCAGAATCCATAGTTGGGTAAGTTTGTCTTGCTCCATCACCATCAACAACTCTCAGTTGTTTTGTAGGTGACTTTGGGATTAACTAATGGAGGAAAAGATTTTAGGCCTAGGAAGTCAGAAGTGGTTCTGAAACTCCAGCGCTGTTTGTATTTTGAGGCATTTGAGTAAACAGAGTTGGCAGGTGAAGGGCTAGAGCAGACAATACTGGGGCATAGAATTAGTCCAGCCAGTCATGGTCTATGCCTTCCTTTGTCTATTAGATTTTGTTCCAAGTTCTGCATTTGTGGATCTTAACCTGGAAACCGTACCCTCATACGTGGAGGGCTGAGTGGGTACGAAAGCAGGACTGCAACCTTCATAGGCAAAAACCCACTGCAGAAGTGGATTGTGTCCCTACCCTGGAGAGGAAGTCTAGGGTCTGACATTTGATGGGGTTTCAGCTGTAAAGAGGGTGCAGGGAAGGATGCAACAAAGTCCTTATGAGTGCATGTTTTTGTAGCAGCCCCCTTCTCATAGCCACTGTTGCCTCATAGCTTGGTACCTGGTGTCTACCAATTTCTCCTTGCCCCTCTCAAAGGAGTCCCCTTGACTTGTGGTGATAGTGAAAGCACTCCAAGTCTCAACGGTGGTGGTGAGAATCTTAGGCATAGCTGTTGCCTGCTGATCATCAGTAACGGGGGTATGAGAGAGATTGTGTATTTGAAGGGGAAATCAGCAGTTCTCTTGCTTAGGTGATGTTTGGCTCTTCAATTTTCTTGTCCAGTTATCTGGAAGGACCCAGCTACTATTTCTCTCTCTTAAATTTGCAGCTCTGTTCCCTCTTCAGGTAGCATGGGACGTGAAGATGATGCAGCCTCCACCTTAGGTAGGTGAGCGCCTTTCCTTTGCTTGTCACAAGGGAGAGCTCACAGCTGTGATCTGCTCTTTTTTGGTTGGGACCACTCTACCCCCTTTCCTCTACTTTGACTGACAGATTTCTAGTGTCCAAGATCCATAGCTGATGTTTTGAACACAGCAAGGTTTCACTTAGGCAGTGCTGCCCTCTTTTGGCCACCACTGGTTAAAACACTTCTGCTCTTTGGATGGAGCATGCAATAAACCAATGGTCTCAACTGTGCTGTTGCGACCCAGAAGTGGGTTGCAGCCAAAGCAATCCACTTCTGCTTTTTTAAAGAAGGGAAGAAAGTGGGTTCTATATTGCAGGTTGGGTTTAAAAAGTGGATCCTGGGTCTGGAAAAGTTGAAGAAGAATGCTTTAGAAGAAACTAGGGCTGTGCAGGGACCCCACTGACCCACTTTGGATGCTGCTTTGTATCATCTGAAGCAACCCCGATCCGCCTTGGACCCCCTCCAATCTGACTCGGATCCAAATCCGAAGCGAGATTTGGGTATCCGGATCACACGGTTTTTGTGTTTTCCCATTGACTTGCATGGGAAAACACAAATGGTCATAACTTTTTGTGTTTTTAGGATACAGGCATGAAATCTGGGGACCTCTTCACCCCCATGGAGAGGAGGCCACCTGCAAAATTTCAGACACTTTGGCCCAGTGGTTTTTGTGCTAGGCGGAGTGAAAATCTGAGGTTTTCCAAAGAAACTCTCCAAACAAAGAGCTGTAACTTCTTCCTGATTCCGCACATGCATGCGACACCTTGGCCTCTCCTAGCCCCCCTTGAGGACATTGAACCCCCCAAAGCCCAGGCAGTTCGGCCCACTGGCTTGTGTGCTAGGCACTGGTGAAATTTGAGTTTTTCCAAGAAAACTCCCACAGCCAAGAGCCGTAGCTTCTCTCTGTTTCCATGCACGTGCATGACACCTGGGCCTCTCCCAGCACCCCTTGAGGGCATCCCATTCACCAGAGTTCAGGCACTTTGGCCCACTGGCTTTTGTGCAAGGCGCTGGTGAAATCTGAGGTTTTCCAAAGAAACTCAGAAAGCAAAGAGCCGTAACTTCTCTCTGTTTCCACTGATGTGTGTGAAACCTGGGCCCCTCCTAGCCCCCCTCGAGGGAATCCCACTTGCCAAATTCCAGGCACTTTGGCCCACTGGCTTGTGTGCAAGGCACAGGTGAAATTTGATTTTTTCCAGGAAAACTCCCAAAGCAAAGAGCTGTAACTTCTCCCCACCTCTGCCCCTGCCACCACCCCGAAGATGCCTCATATTGCGCTGAATTGCTTTGCCACACAGTGGACAGTTATTGGAATAAGAAGGTAATTAATATAAATACTATGTGTCTCATGCTTTTTCAACACTGCCTTGAAGTTTGGATGTATAGTGTTGATGGAACTACAACCAAGCACGCACACAGACACAGACACAAAAGAGCTAAAGAAAAGCAGAACTACCTAAGCAAATGATGAGTGTCTTTATTTTATTGTTTTATATTTCATGTTCTTTTATAGAAGGCAGGATAACTTCAAGAAATACAGGGCGATAGCACAGGCGATTAGATAACAGCCAAATCAAACCCTAATTTAAAAAAAGCCCTTCTTTAATTTCTGTTTTGGGAGGATCAACACAGAGAAGACACAAACGGTTCACTCCGGCGGTGGGGGAAACAACACTACAGACATAGGCTGCTATAATATGTCTTTAAGGATTTAGAAAGAAAAAACTAAATGCTTGAATATGACTTTGCGGGGGGAACATGCCCAGAAGTCAGTGTTTGTTTTAAAAATTCTAAATAAGACTGGGTTTGTAAAAAAAAATCTAACAGACACAGTTGACTGACAAAAACAACAAGAAAATAGAATGGAGAAAGCAGAAGTAAGGCTCGATGTTACGCAACAAACGCAGCCTTTTCTGGAGTCCAAAATCGAGATAAACAAACACAGGAATGGTGTGGGACGGGGAGCGTGGCAGCAACTTGCAAGGAAAAGCTATGTTCATTTGAAAAAATATGGAAAGGAGAGATGAATCTAATCAAATACAAGTAACAAACGAGTTGGAGGTACAAAGATATAGGAGAAAGCGGCTACAAGAGGTGCTGCAGAAGACACTGTCCCAATGGGGACGGACAATCAAGGAGCGAGGGAAGGGAATGCTCTCAGTACAACCAAGCTGTCTCCTTTTAATTTAAATTCTGAGGAAAGCCTAATGGCGATCAAAATTGAATAAATTGAAGGAACAACTCCTAGGAATGCATGCGCACACACATGCACAAATGATCATCTACCCACACCAGCCCTCTCTCCCAAAGACACAGCTAGTGCAGTGACTGAGCACAGCCTTTTGCCCAGGTATATACCCCCTTCCTCCAATGCTGTCTCTGATTGGAGACTGCTAGCGTCGGTTCTGGCTGAGGGTTCCTATTTGCCAAAGCACTCTTTCCTTCTCCTGCGCACGCCTTCCAGCCTCCCCCCGCCTTCTAGCATCTGCTTGCCTTCCCCCTTCCTCCCTCGCTCCTCCTCCTCGTGAGCACTGAGAAGATACATTTTGGAGACAGCCTGTCTGGACTGCTGAGACATTCAGTAGAACTTCGAATATACCAGGCAGAGGAGGCACTTCGTGGAGGGGGCGCTTCGCCCCGAGGCGCCTCGGTACTGCTCTGAACCGCCTCATATCACGATGCTTTTGCTCTGAAATAGCCTGCTTCACCTTGTTATTCGGACTTCGTAATGAGGCGGTGCACAGCCCTAGAAGAAACCACTGTTGGGTAGTTTGCTTCATCAGTGGAAACTGTTTGAAATGAGATCCACCGATCTCCACCACTGATACTTGCAAGTTGAATTCTCAGTAGGAATGGTGAGGCACCCTGGATGATCCACCTGCAGCTATGCCTGTGGCAGTTATAGAAGGAGTAGGGTCAAAGTGGCCTATTGCTTTCCAGTCCAGCTGCCCCTTTTGTCTCCTTCCTCTGTGCAAGGATCAGGTAGCAACAGTAGTTAATAATGCAAATCTCTCTTCTGCTTTCAGTTACTGGCTCGGAATATGAGACGATGCTGACCGAAATCATGTCAATGGGATACGAGCGAGAGCGGGTGGTAGCAGCACTCCGGGCCAGCTACAACAACCCTCACCGGGCTGTAGAGTACCTGCTGACGGTGAGAATAATTACTGGGCTTGTCCTGTTCCCCCCCCTAGATATTTGGGGCTGTTCTCCAATTCTATGAAGGGTGTGTGGTTTCGTGGGTTGAGGAACCCTGATTCCTGGCTTCCCTTCATCTCACTAGCTTTTTGAAATCCTTTATTGCTGTCTGCTACCACACCTCTGTTGCTAGCTTGAATCGCTTGAAAAAGATGTAGCACCAGGCTTTCTGAACCAGGTCAGAAGGGGAGCCACCTAATGGGTTTCCAGCTCTAACTTTGCTCTTGTGTTCCCTTTGCGGGCACAACATGGAGGAAGGCTGTGTCTCCCTCAGCGGATGTGGAGATAGTTGGGCATTCTGCATAGCGCTGGACAGCAGGTTTGCATGAAGGATGTTGTGTGTCAGGGCTGAATCTCTGGGGTGCAGGGGGTGGGGTTGTTACAGTGCAACCCTTGAGAACTTTAGTTCCACATCAATATTGTGTGATGACACTTGCACAAGGTAGGGTGAATGTATGAAAATGAATGTATGCCAATTGCAAATACAATATTAAGCAAACTTGATAGTTTCAAAGTTGTAATTAATGTTTTTCAAGTGACTGTCCTTAGCAAGTATGTGAGAGAATACATATATGTCATTGAAATACATATATGTCTCAGAGTAAACTGGCACTAATAAATAGCAACAGAGAAACTGAAGGTGCCCTAACAACTTAGTGTGAGAGAATTGAACTCTGCTGGAATAGATGAGTGGTTGTCGGCATATCACATACAGTTCTCTGGGTTGCTAAAATTAATTAGTGTGTCAATAGTTTTCAGTACTTTTGTTTTTCTTAAATTTAAGCAGTGTAAGACATGCTATTCTCTTTAATTTTTTACAAGTATTCCAATAAAAAGTTCTACATAATATAACATTTAAATCACTTTACATTTTAATTTCCTCCCTCAAATATTTCAAGGTCAAATACTTGTGCTGTGTTGGGACAAAAAATTAACATGGGTACTTTTTAAAGCTTTGTTTACTAAATACAAGTTAAATAAACATGCTAAATTAGATGTCTCTAGGGCAGGGATGGGCAACTTGTGGCTCTCCAGATATTTTGGCCTACAGCTCATGGCCAGCATAGCCAATGGGGAGGGATGATGGGAAATGTAGACCAAAACATCTGCTCTATGGTATCATAACATTTTCTGATGCAAACTGAACATTTTCCTAAGCAAATTAACAATTTTCCAGTTCAAAGTTATCTGGAAAACCCACATCTAGGGATGCTGGAGAAATTCGAGACAGACTAAAATGAGCTCAGATTTCTAAGAATCTGACCTGCTGAATCCCCTGCGGAGCGACCCCCTCAGGCCGTGTGGCGTCCATGGACTTTCGGATGATTTTTTTTTTTACTCTCCCGAAATTTACGCATATTTATTCGTAGGAAAATGCATAAGTTTCTACTGAGGAAACGTTGAATGGAATGGGGGAGAATACGCTAAATGTTACGTACTGAGGTAAATTATGTAAATACTTACGTAATTATTTGCAGATTTTTCTGCATGATGAAAAAAAGTTCATCCTCATCGGTCTGGGCGGAACAAAAGGCACCTGGCAATCTGCGAAACACAGACCAAGCAGATTTTACACAGTCTGTACATCACTACCCACCAGTACCCTCAGTTCTGCAGTTTATAGCAGTAGTTTCTGGGCCTGGACGTGTGTGTGTGCGCGCGCGCGCCAATTTCCAGTCTCCCAGTCACTTGGAACATGTACCAATTGAAATTCGTGTTGGGGATGGAATCCTGAAAAACACAAGAGTCTGGAATTGGTTCCATTAACTCTGCTTTAACTTTGCAGGGCATCCCAGGTAGCCCAGAACCAGAGAGCGCCCCGCTGCAGGAAAGCCAACCCCAAGAGCAGTTAGCGCCAGAAGGTAGGTTGCCTTACCCAACTTCCTGGAGTGGGTGGACTGTGGGAAGTAACAGGGGTAGGTAACTAGGCCCAAAGTAGTGCTGTCTGGTATGATGGGAAAGCGTTGTCCATTATAGAAGGCTTGATGACTCATTCCCTTGTACACTCTTCACACACCCCAAACCCCTTTCCTGGATGCTGTCACTCTGGTTGGATGCATTAACACCCCTTGGGCCAACAGGAGAGAATCCTCTGGAATTTCTACGAGACCAGCCCCAGTTCCAGAATATGCGGCAGGTGATCCAGCAGAATCCAGCCTTGCTCCCAGCACTGCTCCAGCAGTTAGGCCAAGAGAACCCTCAGCTGCTGCAGGTAAATGGAGTGGATGGGTGTTGTTTGTTGTCTCAGTCAGTTGGGGACAGCATTGCAGCCACTGTAAGGGTCAAAGTTACACTGGTCTGGAAGGGATGCCTGGGTCTTGCTCTGGGATGGGACCCCACAGGTGTCAGCATGGGAAGCGTGCCTCTCAGCTTCTCTCTGGCTTCTTGTTTTTATGTCAACAGAACCAGGAGGCAGAGCACAGCATGGGTGTCTACCCCATCCCCTGCTAGACAGGGCCATGTGTGCAGTTGTATACCCTGTCTTGGTGGCTTTGACCAGTAGAGCCCTGACCTACTTTTCAGATGAATGTTTGTTTCCCTGGGGCTCCTCCTTTAAAGGATGCTGCCAACCATCCTGGGTCAGCTTCCTCCTTGTGCTGCTGATTTGCCTGCCTTAGGCCTTAGGTGAAGATTATCATGCCTGGCTCAGCTGTCTGCCTTTGCCTTAATTTTATATGGGTAAGCTCAAACGGCAGAAGTAGCTTGTGCTGGGGTTAGGGAGGAGGATCAGGAGGACAACATACTTGAGAATCCAGTAAGCCAGTTGCTGGGGATTCAGACGCAGGAGGAGAAGGAGGGAGGGCGGTTCTCTCTTCAGCCTTCCTACCATATTGGAGACTGTCCTTAGAGACTCTTCTGTGACGCTTGATGTCCCAGGAGCCCTGACACAATGAGGAATATGTGTGCGCACACATGCATGTGTTTCCACGTGCACAGACAATACTTGATAACAGTGACCATTCCTCTTCCAGCAAATCAGCCAACATCAGGAGCAGTTCATTCAGATGCTGAACGAACCTTTGGGTGAAATGGCCGACATCGCAGACATTGAGGGGGAAATGGGTGCTATTGGGGAAGAAACCCCTCAGATGAATTACATCCAAGTCACGCCTCAGGAAAAAGAAGCCATAGAAAGGGTAAAAGTGCTGGATTTGGGGAGCAGTGGCCTGGGGCATGGGCAAGAAAGGAGAGACCCCAGGGAGTTTCTTGCTCTCTGAGCTGGAGCTTCTGTCCATGGGGTTTGTTTCTGAAGCCATGGGGCTTCCTCATGTGGCATAGAATGGTTTACTGGCTAGAGCAGTAGCTCTGCTTTTTGCTTTAGTTTCTGTGGAGAGATCTCATGTTGGTTAGACTGGACGGAATGGGACTTGCAGTTTAGACTTTAACAGTAGACAATATTGAGAAGTTAATCACTCCCTGTAATTTTGGTGCATGCACAAGAGCCTGCTGACAGCACAAGAGCTTTTGGGCTGCAAGTACCATCCTTTAGGCAATACGCTGTTCAGAATGCAGGCTCTGAAGATGCAGCGCTGCTGTTTTTTTGTTTTTGTATTTCCCTAAGACAGGGAACATGTGGCTCTCCAGATGTTGCTGGGCTGCAGTTCCCATCAGTCCTAGACAGTACGGGTGAGAGATGATGGGAGCTGCAGTACCAACAACATTTGGAGGGCGACATGTTCCCCACCCCTGCTGTAAGATAAACTCATCATAAGAAGGGTTTTGGATATTGTTCCTTTCCCCCACCCCTCTTCCAGTTGCAGGAGCTTCAGATCATCCCTTACAGTGTAATTGGCTAAAGACAGCTACAGACCAGCGATTCTAGGAATAAGGTTGTGTGTAATCTGATTCAGCACCAAGGAGACCAGTTTTCTATACTTGAAATATGCCACTCAAATCAACATTATTATGGAGATACGATGTATCAATTGCACCCTTCTAAAACTCCTCTTAGGCTCCTGTAGAATCTGGGTGGGGGTTTGCTGGAAAGGAGCTGGGTGCTTACAGGAGGAAAATTGGAGAAATGGGGGTAGGCTCTCATGACAAGAGGCTGGGAGAGAGTAGCAGGCAGCTAGGCAGAATCACTGTCCCATGATCACTGGTGCTACTTGCACACTTTCAGGAGAAATCTTACTTTTATAACCAGTGTGGTTTGGGGGAATCCAGATACTAAATCAGATGTCATCCCTTGCATGTTTGCAAAGTCGTGGTAAGCTGAGACTTTGACTATGCCTACAAACAGCAATATCATTCTCCTATTCCATCACTTGTAGTGAGGAATGTTGCAGAGTGCCTCTAGTCTATGTCTTGGGCGTTCTGCCTCAGATTACATTGTCACAAGGCAGAAAGGTCTAGGTCTCTCATAAGGGGGCTGTGTATTTTTTACACCAGCTGTTCTTTGGCATAATTGCTGCTGTTGGCTCCTTACAGGCAAGTTGAGATTGTAGGACACATGGGGTTAAGTGTTGCCAATCAGAACAACTTTAACTTTTCTTTCTCTACTGTCTCTCTTGCTCTCTCCCCTTCTCTCCACCCCACAGTTAAAGGCCCTGGGCTTCCCTGAGAGCCTGGTGATCCAGGCATATTTTGCCTGCGAGAAGAATGAGAATCTGGCGGCCAACTTCCTGCTGAGTCAGAACTTTGATGACGAGTGATAAAGGAAAAGAGTTTTATATAAAATTCTCTATATAAATATTCATTTATTTAAAGGGGCACTACTGGGTTTGGGGGTGATATGATTTTAGAATGTCCCAGGTGAATTGCTGGCTGGAGGAAAATACTCTACCTTGGAAGCCGGGCAGTTGGGGAAAAAGCAGAACAAACAGACCTTCTTTTCCCCTCCCCAAAAACAACGGCTGCATTTGAGCCCAGATGCATCCCACGACAGTCCTTGGGCTGGCAGGCAGGATGTTCAGGGAAAGGTTGACACAGCAGATGGGTTCTATTGGACCTTCTCCCATCTGAGCTGATTGTGTGTGCTCAAACAGATTGCTCTTTTGTTTGTAGATTCCCCCCTCCCTCCCTGCCAATGCACGGTACTGCAATGCCTAAATATGTCTGTGCCCATCAGCTAATTCTGTCAGTAGTATTATCCCCCTCAGTTTCCACCACTGTCTTTTGAAACAAGTCCAGCTGTCCATCCCTGTTCCAAAGCACTGCATGTGCTAGGTGGGTGACTTGCTTTCTGATTATCTTTTTGATAGCTCTGCCTGCATTGAAGAAGCTGTGCTGTGGTGGATGAATAACTCGTAATGTTGCACAAAACCACAACACATTTCCCTACCCTATCTTTTGTTCTCTGTAAGGCAGCCACCTACCCTGTACCTGCAACGTTGGGACACTCTTCTTAAATCCATTCTCAGAAGAAACTCTGGAAATCAGGGCTGGGGAACAGTTGCCCTTTGATCCAGCCAGTTTCAAACACTGAGACCCTTTCACTGTTTGAACTTTTCCCTCTTCCTTTGGCATCTCAGGTTTTTGTCCAGCTGCTCTGCAGAACTAGAGATGTGGTTAAACTGCCTTTGAAGTGTCGACTCCTAGGGGTTGCCTTAAGCAAGGTTCAACCTCCATCTAAGATTGCTCAGTATACTTTGATCTATCATTTAACATTAAGATCTTGGAAGTGCAAACCTAATGCAGTAGCAAGAGGAGGAGTAGGTTTTTACAAAACTGTGTAGTAGCCGAGTCTCTTAAAAGTGGCTTTTTTTTTTTTTTTTTTTAGCAAATATCCATTGAATGAAATCCCATTTCAAGAATGTTCTGTATTGTGGAAGTTTTAAGGAAACTAATATTTTCTAGTATGAACCTGATTTATGTGTTCAAAAGATTCTTATATTTTAAAGACTTTTTTTTAAAAAAAAAGAAAACGCATTAGTAGTTGGGGGTACAAAATCTGTGTATTAAGACATTTTGAGGACTTTTTAATTTTGGAAAAAGAAAGAATTGACATATTTTCACAAACGTTCTTTATAGGAAAATGTGTAAAAAAAGAAAATTCCTCTTTTGGTGTACCTTTCTGAAACTTGAGTTTGAGCTGTGACTACACATGAACATGTCCTGATTGATCTCGCCAAAAAACTGATCTAATCTATGATCCTTTCAATCCCTGGTATCCAGTGAAATTCACATTTAACTGCTAGATGGGCAGGTACAAAACTGCAAAGTCTTTCCCAGTTTAGATCATCCATCACCTTTATGTGGGGGTGTTGGTCAATATTGTTTCTGGTTTGAACATTAATAAAACTGTCAGTTATCACCTGTTAAACCCCCGTTTCCTTTGATAAATGATGAAATTGACTGTTGCCTCTCTTCCCATTACCCCAGTAACAATCCTGTCTGGGAGTCCCACTCTTTCCTCAGCACACGCCCTCTCAAAGAGAGCCAGAGTATTACCTCTATGCCTCAAAAATAAATTCTGAAGCCATAAGTCACTGCTAAATTGTGTGATATTGTTGTGTGGCTATGACTGACAGTGTGCAATATGTTTTGAATAAGCTAAATTAATTTGATTTCAATGAGGATGGTAGTGGGGAGGTATGGAGAAGACAGGAAGTTGTCATTCTTAAGTTTGAAAGAGTGTCCAGTGGTTAGAGGATGGTTATAGGTAAGGTCAAATGGTGTAGGACCACTTTGTTTGATAAGCAAAGCTGCGTTTTGGGGCTGTGCTAGACTAAACCCAGATCAGCTGTGCTATTAACTGAACAACCTTTCCTAAGCAGCAATGAGGCTATAGCTTGTGGTTGGCTTCAGGGTGCTGTTTGAAAGCTGCTTTGGGGTGGCTCTTCCATCAGACCTTGTGGCTTGTCTTAGGCCTTACAGCCTCATGGGACTCTGCCTTTCTTCAGAACAGGGGCAGTTGAGTATTGAGGTGGGTGGTTGAAGTATTGAGCATGTGGCACAAGAGTTGGATTTGGATGATGAATTCTGTGCCTGACACGTTGGGATTTAGAGGGTGAGGGCTTCAGTGTTTTGTATAGCTCCTTGCCCCTCCCCATGACTGGCAAATACTGTACCAATTCTGCAAAATAAGCAAAAATAGACAAGGTTGCTTAACTTGCAAAATGTGTATGTGACACAATTCAACTGCTTGGCACTGAGTTGTCATGCACATGCTCATGCGCAATCTCCTGGATGCTGAACTCCCAGTGAGAAAAACTGCAGCTGCTTATTTTACCAAATATGGGTGGAGAGAAGTGGAGGAGAAGGAGCAGTAGCTTGCAAAGAGAAGTTTTGAACCTGCTCTGCTTACTCAGTCTGAAAAGAGAAAAGGCCTGGTGACTTCCAACCAGGTCCTCCCTCAGGAAATGGGATAATGGGTTGTCAAGGTTCAGTTTGAAGGGCCTACCCAAGTGCAAGCCCTGACATTTTTTCCTTCAACTTGCCCTTTGGCCTGTGTTGGCTTGGAGAGTTCTATCCATGCCTCCTCTTTGTCTCAGGTTGAAATGTTCTGGGCACTATGAATGGAGTGTGAAATAAACAAGTTGTTGAGGTCACTCAAGTGGCAGGAAAGAGTGTAGGTCTCCTTCAGTGAATGTGTTTGGTTCTTTGTTTCCCAATGGGAAGGGAGGGTTTGGTGGGAAGAGCTCTGAGCAAGAGGTGAAGAGCAGCTCTTGGAAGGCACAAGAAGGGTTTCTGATTTGATGTTTGAAAAACTTCTTGGATACTGGCTTGGCAGGTTAGCAACTAACTTCGCACAAGGGAAGTGGGAAGTTGAGAGGTGCAGACTTGGGGTCTATGTTCTAACAGCTGATCAGCTCTTCCTGTCACAGATCTCTTCCCAGTTTCAGAATACCACACTCATTTCTAGTTCTTTGCAGACCCAGAGGGGCCTAGCTCATCTGGTGTGTGGAGGTCTGCCTCCTGCCCTTTGGAGGCAATTTTTCAAACACTTTGGTGGTCATCTGTCCACATGATGGCTCATCTGGTCAGCACCAGCAGGGGTCTTTGCTCAGTAATGCAGAGATTGCACGTACTGGTCTGGATGCTGCTCTGTCTACTCCTCCACGCTCCTGCCTGGCCTCCTGTGTGCACCATGTGCGGGGCTGGCTCACTGAAATGGGTGCTCTTATTGCCCAGAGAAACTTGGCTAGGAGCTGAAATCTCAATTGGCCGGGGAGCTCTGACCCTTCCAAGCAAGATGATGATTAATGGCAGGTGTCCTCTGAATAGCAAATCAGGTCCAACTTGCTCATTTCTTCTCAGTGCTTGGTTGGGTGGGAGAGGCATTTGCATGCACGCGCGTGCACGCACACATCATCTGCCTTTTGGCTGCCTCTCCCCAAATTGGTTAATTACTTGAGATTAATGCTTAGAAGCAGCAGCTTCCTCTCCCTCCCGCCATCTGTTCTCTTCTGTATGAGGCGTGTTGTTACTTGCCAGTGCCTTGATTCTCTGTTCTAGATTTGACCCCAGCTTCATAGCTTAAACCTATAAGGGATTGCAGCATGATCCAAATACAAGGGCAGGTGCTAGAACTTCACTGAAAGAAGGAAGATCCAACAGAACGATTCTTCTTCTGGGAAAGGATGCACACCTTGTATTTTAATACAAAGGATTAATAGACCAGAATACAGGCTTTAGGCATAATCAGTTGCACTAGTCAAGCCACAAGATCAGAAAGAACCTTGAGATCATCAAGTCCAGGGATAGTTAATCTCTTCCAGCCAGCCTGAGAGCTCAATTCAGTTTTGGAGAAGCTCTCGGGGGCTGTATTCTAGTGGTGGGTGGGGTTGAAGGGAAAGGAAGCAGGGCCAAAAAAGCAAAACATACCACCATGTTTAGCTTAAAGCTCTTGCTTCCATTAATGCAGCCTTGGGAGAGGCATTTTAACCTTTTAGAATGAGGCGGCCAGATTTGGCCCCTCTCGGCTTGAGGCTCCCCACCCTTGATCTAGTCTAATCTACTGCTCATGCCAATCCTCTTACAGATGATGAAACTAGTCATCCAGCATTTATGAGAATAGTTTTAAGTGCCCATAATCTGAGGAAATAATGCCCTGGATTACCAGGTGCTGTGCAGAAGTAACTAAGAAGCTATACCTGCTGAGAGCAAGACACTGATGTGTGCTATGTCCCAGCCTGCCCCAAGGTCATGGCTATATCAACAGAATCTGTTCCTCTCTTTAGCAGGCTGCAACTAAATGTGTAGGGTCTTGCGCTCATTTGGTGTCATGATAAAGGGCTCTGAAACCTATTGCACTGGAAGTGGTTTGGCCTGAAAAACGCAGTTGTAAGTTGATCTGGTGATATGGGTGGAGTCACTTATAAAAGCGCTGGGGATCTTCAGGAAGCAAGGTAAATAGGTACAAGGTCATAGACAAAGATGAGTAACTGGAAGAGGAAAAACCTCGCGGCCCCAGGGCAACCGGTTCAGTGCTTTTAAGTGCTCAAACTGCTGGACTGTGTATGGCAAGAAAAAGGATGGTCTCAAAATGTCAGCCACGTAAGGACCTTTGTCTGGTCTGAAGCCTGGTGAAAAGGCAAGATTGGAGGCCCCTGGTGCTATCTGCTTACAGAAAGGCAGGTTTGGCCATAAAAGTGCCAGCCCAGGCCTAAAAAGAGTAGAACTTGGCCATACCTTGAGGCTCCTGTTCTTCAGTGCCCTGTGGGAAATGCCCCTTCATCAGATCTTCTGCACAAGGATATTGCTTTCTTGAACTGATCCCCGTTCCCCAAGAGGCCTTGCGGGGTGTTTACTGGCAAGCCAAGCAGATGAGTGACAAACGATGCACGCTTTCTCCTGGCGCCACTCCCTCAGGGCTGGATGCTAAGCAGCATGCCCCTGGAATACTGTCGCATGGGCTGGCTTTGTTGGTTGCTAAGGAACTGCCTCTTGAGGCACAGCTGGTGTCGGTAGCTTAGAGGCCAGATTGCTGCTGTGAGGATAAAACAGCAGCCCTTAGCTATTGTGGAAATGCCATGGCAGAAGCCCGGGAACAGTTTTAACTACCAATCCTTGAGGTAACACACACTGGTTACCATCTCACTGAAATCCTCATGTTGGAATTAAATCTATTTTGGGGAGGGAAGGGTCTGGCCACCTGTGTTGCCTCATATGGGATCTGCCTCATTTCTGGGCAATGATCTTTGCGTGCTTTTCTTTTCTTTTTTAAATGGCTGGTTTTACTTGATATTGAGGATTAGTGAGAACTGATTGCTGACAGAAGAAAGCTTTATGCATGAACTGAAAGGAAAGGTAGACACAGCTGCTTGAAATATACCTGGTGGGTTGGGGAACTAGTTTCAGGTGTGGAGGCAGTGACTCCCCACTCCCCAGCCCTCTGCAGGCTGAAAGATGTCAGGGACATGACCATATTTCCATGTCAGTTGGACATGGGGGGTGGATCATCCACGTGATGCTTTGGCCAGGGACTTGGCTTCATGGAGTTCAGGCTCCCCACCCTGGGGTGATGCACAGTGAAGACATGTCAGATCCACCTGGTACATTGGCTGGGGCAGCTTTGCCTGCCCTGTGCCTTCTCCCATTGGGTGAGGACGTGGGGCAGGTGAAGCCAAGCAAAGGGGTGCTGTCTCCACATATGCATGGCGTGCGAAGGGAAGAGACTCAGCCAGTGCATGCAACAGCTCCTGCTAGTGTTGGTCAAGAGTGCAGCACTTGGTGCACCCTTCCCCAAGCACAATCAGAGAACCAGGGGAACCACATGTTGGAGACGATAAGGGGATCTTGTCCCCAAGCCTTCACAGGCCAGATTAGGCCTGCAGGCTGGAGGTTTCCCCTCCCTATATTGCAACGTGACCTAGTAGCATCTACAGCTCATAAAGCTCCATGACAGTTGTAGGATCTATTCAGGCTCAGGATGCAGCCAATTTTGAACTGGAGTCATGCTAATTACTGAGTGAGCACCCAAGGAAGGAGAATAGGGCTGAGGTGAATAAGCAGAATTTAAATATTTGTGAATTTTCCAATTTCACTATTGTATTTTTTTAATGAGTAACTTTAAAGCGAATTTCTATTTCACTTTTGAGTGACATTTGAAGCTTAAAGTATGAATGTTTTAGACTTGGTATGCTTCTAGATAATGCTTGTATTGTGCCATCACCCTGCCTTGTTCATGGAATTTTATGTGCTAACCATCAAATATGCTATATCTGTGGCTTTCAAACTATCTTCAGGAAAACTGGCTTCTTTTGGCTTATCGGGGTTTCCCAACAAGAAGAAAAGCCAAAGACAGCTTTGTCAGAACTACTGATCTTCTTCTGCAATGTGCAGCAATGGAATTGTGTGTATTCTTGGGTGTACACTCACTTCACAGTGGGCAAAGGTGAGGACCAACACTGGCCTACATGTATTGAGAACATGCTCCTTGAACAACATGCCCCTAAATCATCTGTAATGCTCATGGCAGGTGTTGATGTGGAAGGTTTTTCTCTGGAGTAGGTGGTTTAAAAAGTACTGTGGTTTATGTGCTGGCCATCAGTACAATAATACTAATTACTGCATGTCAACTATCAAATACTGCAAAATATCAACTTTTGAAATCAAATACATGTCAAAGAAGCAGTTATAAAATATCTGAAGAACACTTATAAGCCGGATGCGCCTGATCTCGTCTGATCACTGAAGCTAAGCAGGGTCAGCCCTGGTTAGTACTTGGATGGGAGACTGCTTGGGAATCAGGCTTCCTGCACTGAGCTGGGGGTTGGACTCGGTCTTGTAGGCCCCTTCCAGCCCTATGATTCTATGAGATCTATCTGGAGAATTCTAGCTGCTCAGGAGAACTTCTGGAGAATATTTAATGTAAATCTTTAAAAGGAGGAACTTTTGGGACAAATTTATCCCTGGAGGAATATAGTAAACTGTGTCCCCAGTTTTCTGTACTCTATGGTTCCTTGTGTTTATCGCTCATACTTTTAGAGAGCGAGATACTATATCCACAATGTCCACAAAGCAATAGATTACGTCTTCTTTGTCTTACTATAAGTGACAGTTGCCAATGCTTGATCCAGATCCCAGGTTCCTATTCAAAAAGGAAACTATTTCTGCAAAAATAAAAATAAGTGTTTACTTTCCCTTCTACATAACTAGTCAACTTTGACAGCTGAACCCCTATATTTTATCGTTCTTCCTTTGCTGTTTGTAATCTTCTATTGTTGCCAGTGTCTGGCATATAAGGTCCTAGCTCCTGTATGCAGTGTTGCAGCTAGGGCTGCACCGTAGGACCCTGCAGTGCCCTCCCCTCCATGACCACCTAGAGAGGGGTAGATGATGAGGGCATCAGGCAGCAGAAGCAAACTCCCATTTTATTCCTGTAGTCATGATGGTGCTATGATTTAAGTGAGCTTAAAATGCAAAACTACTCATGCTTGGAGTTGTTTTAAAACCTTAAATCAGAATTGACGTTCTAACATATAAGCAATGCAGAAGCAGTTGTAAAGCATGGAATGGCAGTAGGGCAGGGGGAGGAGAAATGTTAGTTGTGTGCTTCACAGCTGAAGCACTATACAAGGCCATCAACACACCCAACACACACCACCATTAAGTCCAGGGTCTAAAATTGCATGGCTGTGCCACTGCCTGTATGCTCTACAGTGCAGAGTCTGGAATGAGCAGGGGGTTGGATTAGATTATTTCTGATGATGTCTATCTCCATGATTGTACATCTTCTGAGTCTAAAATATTAGTAGTTCTGTAGTATGCCAATATTTTACTCATTTCTTACATAAGGATGAGCTTGAGAAATGGTATAATTTTCTGGCCTTGACTAAAAACATTTAATGCTATCAGTTCTTTATCTTCTCTGTCATCCTATAGTCTTGTTGGTCATTACTGTTCCCACATTAAAGGTGGGGGGAAGAATGGCAGTTTAGTGAGTGACTTGTGACTGAGCTTAATCAACCCAAGTCTATGTCCATTACTATGAACTTGAGCACGCTCTGGGAGAGAGCGCAGGACAGGAAGGCCTGGCGTGCTATGGTCCATGGGGTCACGAAGAGTCGGACACGACTGAACAACAACAATGTCCATTACTACTGATAGACTCCTTTTGTGCTCTAGTACCTTGGCACTGCTTAAAAAGTCAAGTGACACATGCCTGATTGACAGCATAGTGCTAAGAGCTGCTATCCTTAACTGGTTAATAACTAGCTGCTTAAAATAGCCGTTGCCCTGTGGGCTTCCCCATACCAGATACCCATTCTCCAAGGCTCTGGGTGTTTCCAGAAAGCAGGTTTGTCCACATTTAGTGCAGAACAGATCAATGAATGACAAAGTCACCCTGTTCCTTGTGTGGCAGATAGTGAATGAAGGGACCTGCTCTGGAAATTCGTTTCAAGGAAGAAACTAAAGCTTTTGAGGCTGATGTTTCTTTTGGTGGTCAGATCAGACTTTAATTGCACTTGCTGGCAACACTCCACAAAAACTGGGTTCTTGTGATGTACTAAGTGCCGTCCCTGTAGATGAGTTTTGGCGCTATCTGACTAGAGCTACCCAGGAAATCTGACAGGAAGCAACTAAAGTTAAACTCATGGAGTCTTCTCTCCCCCTACCCCACCTTCCCCACAAACAAAATAAGAACTGTTTGCAGAAAGACAGGCTACTGGTTCACGAATCACATCACAGACAAACCAATGGCGGTGCAAATAGGCCTCAGTACCAGTCACAGACATGGCTGTGTTTCCCCTTTCCTTTTTGTTTCCTTCTAGCTGTCTGTGCTCGAGTCTCTCTTGTTAGGAACTAGCTGTGCCTCTATCTGAAGGTTAAACTCATACTTTCACAGACATCTCCACAGCTGCACAGTAGTATGCAGCCCTGATGAATGAGGATTCTAGGGTGCTTTCACCTTCATTCCCCTCCTTTGTTCAGGTAGGTTTGCTGCTTCCCATGCTGCAGTGAGGAAGGGGTGTCTGAGACTGCCCTGCTGAAGGAACTGCTGCTTCCACTGGCTGGCCTGGTTGCAGGGCTGATGCTACTACCATCATGTGGAGTGAGGTAGCCGCTTCAGGTGGCAGCAGCACCAGCTTGGTGAAGTGGCAGCAAAGTATTGGAGGCTGGAGCCTGCCGTGTCTCCCCTAAGCTAGCCTGCTTTCATCAGATGTGGTAGAAGATGCTCCCTCTTCACTAGTGTTGATGTAAGCAGAGCCAGAGAAGGAAAGCAGGCTGCTGTCAGTCTTCCTTTGCCTCTTCCCCAACTGTCATCCAACAACCACTCCATGAGGCTGTAGAAGAGGGAGAGAGGGGAAAAAGGGCCACTCCATAGCTTAGTTGGGAGACCAGCAAGTTGTGGCGCTTCCTCTCTGAGCTGTTTCTGTTCCAGCTGGTCATGAGAAGATGACCAACAAGAAACAAGGTCTGGATGTATTACAGCTGGCCGTTATAAGATCATTAAGAATTGGTGAGCGAGTTCTTCCCCTTTTCCCTCACCATCCCCTTTTCCTGTTGTGTCGTGTCTTTTAGATTGTAAGCCTGAGAGCAGGGACTGTCTTGTTTTAATTGATATGTAGGTTGCCTTTCTGCCTTTATTTTTTTAAATAAATATTTAACTACTGGTCCAATTGGCATCTGTCTTGGGCTGGGCCTGCCTGATTGCACAAGCAGTGTACCACCTAGAGGCACTTGCAGAGAATGCCTGGGTGCCGCTCTTGGATCACATTGTCCAGGCTGGTTTGGAGTGACAGGGTGCCTTAGCTCTCAATACAAAGGGGGCAGAGGCTGGATTGTTGGGATGAAGCTGAGGGGGCTCCCCAAAGTAGGACATCCCCACCCCACCCCACCCCACCCCACCCATCTATTGGAGCACTATGTTGCTGCACTTAGAAGAGAAGGTCTTGCAGAGACCCGGAGTTGGGAAAGAGAGATGGTCTTTGTCCTTTGAGCTGGGCTAGGTTGGTGCCTTGGGATTATACTGGCGAAAAGCTAAACAGTAAAACACACAGTCCCTGAATCTCCACTCTTCCACAAGCTCACTTGAGTGGCTCTAAGGTTCTTTCAGCCTCAGTCCTGCCACCTGCAATTTGAGGATAACAGTACAGGATTGTTGCAAGGACTGCAGCAAGATACTGCCTGGGAAGTGCTTTGGACACTCTTGAGGTGCCATATACAGATCCTAAGCAGCCAGGGTTGCCTATTTCCTAACAAATCTCTATGCCTTCAACAGCTGCCTGAAGGACAAGCGGAGCCATTAGGCCTGGGGCAAAGCTTGTCCTAGTGGGCACAGGGGCAGCAGGGGTCTCCTGTTGATTATCTGCCTGTCTAGCAGCCACGTTCGGAAAACAGCAGAGCCCCTTGCCATGCCCAGGGCCAATTTCTCTGAAGGGGAAAGAAGCAACTGGCTTGGTAAGGGGCAGTGGAGGCTGGTGGCCCCGGTTTTGGTGGAGCTGTGAATCCATTCCGCGTTTTAGTCAGAACCGGCCAGAACTGTAAAAGAGCTATCCAAAGTGTTGGACCTATTTTGATGGAGTTCAGCACCTTGGATAGTTCCGTTAGAGTTCTGGCTGATTCTGACTGAAACCCAGAATGGACGCACAGCCCCACTGAAATCGGAGCCACCAGCCTCTGCTGAGGCGTGCGTGCCTGCCTGCCTGCTTTGGGTCCAGGGCTCTCCTCTGACCCTGCGAGGCGAGGCAAGGCCAGGGCTGGGGAGGCGAAGACTGGGCACAGTCGGAGAGGGTGGGAAGCAGGAGCGGCGTCACCTCTGCAGGGCGGCTCAGGTAGGGGCGGCGAGCGAGCCACCTGCGGGGCGGAGCCTCCCGGCCCGGCCCGGCCGCTTCGCCTGCGTGTCGTCGCGCATTCCTCCGGGGCCGCAGCAAGCCCTCTTGCTCCGCAGCTGGGATCGCCCCCAGCATGGCTCGGGAAGGCGGCGGCGGCGGCGGCGGCAGGAGGTGAGCGAGGAACGGGGCGGCTGCAGCCGCCCTCGCCGGGGCTGGGGAGAGCCCTGCCCCGTCTCTCTTTCTCCTTTCCCCGTCGCTTCCGCTTCCTCCTGGCCGCCCCGGGGAGAGTTTCGGGTCCTCTCGCTCCAGGTAGCTGCAATGCAGAGGCACCGTCGGGGGGGGGGGGCTGGGGAACAGGGCCCCCGCCCCGCTGTGGGCACAACGGGGGCCCCTCCTTCCCGCTCCCCTCCCCTGCGCCACCCGCCCGCCCACTTTTTTCTGATCGGGGCCGGCCCAGGAAATGTCGCTGTCGAGGCGCAGAGTACCCGAGGCCGGTCAAGTTATTTCTTTTGGCGCCTGAGGCAAAGAATCCCGCAGAGGCCTCTTCCCCCCACCCCCTCCGTGAAAACGCAGCAAGAAGTATCAGCTGAACGGCTAAGAATTAGCTGCCCTTTCATGAGACCCCCACACAGCTGGCACCCGCCTCGCTCTGCCTGATGGGGCGGCTGGCTGCGTGGCAGAGGATCCACTTGCCGCTTTGGATGGCCAAAGTGCTTAAAATGGTAACTGAGCAGAGGGTCTTTTTGCCGGCGGGCGGGATGATGGGAGAGATGCAGGGTAGCGCTGGAGTCCTGGAGGGCAGATACACCTGTGAGGGTCCCTGCTGGGAAGGCCTGTGTGGTCCAGCCCTCTCGACTTTTGTGCTGGATGCCACTTAGTCGTCTCCTCAACATCTCCACCGGTTAATTTCCTCTACCCTCCCCGGTTCTGTGCAACGGAAGCTGGAGCGAGAGTCTGTGAATGGCCTTGACTGGGGAGGGAAGCTGTGGACTACAGCTACAATAAAACCTGATAGAAATCTTAAACCGTGTTGATTCTAAAGCAGGATTTTGTGCTGTGGATTTTAAATTTGGGAGGCTTTAAGGGAGCCTTCCCCAACCTGGTGCCCTCCAGATGTTTTGGACCACAACTCCCCTCAGACCTGACCATTGGCCATGTTGGCTGGGGCTGATGGGGGGTGAAGACCAACATATCTGGAGGGCACTAGGCTGGGGGAGGCTGCTTAAGTAATTATCCCTCTCCACCCAACATCCTTTGGTATTAGTGTGCCTAGGATCGTGCATGCAATGTGACTCACATGTTTCCATTCCTTAAAAAGGAGAGGGCCCCCAAAGTATAAGGCAGGTTTTTGGGGTACATCTAGGATTGAAAATGGGAGAAAGTGAATGTTTGACTTTTCAAAAACCTCTTTTGTCTTATCTCTAAAGTTGGAGCATTCTCTCTCCTTTGTATCCAAAGAACAAAAATACACTAAACTTAAAACCCAGATGTCAGTCTGAAAACTGAATGTTTAATTTTAAAATGCATCACATGGATCTTGAGGCATAGATTTCCACCTGCAGATTAATTTTTTTTAAATAGGACCTGTGAATAGGTGTTTGAGGCAGCCCTAACGGCAACGCCCTTATGCCCTGTTTGTGAGAGCACACAAGCATCTGGCTGGCTGACCCAGGAAGGCTCTGCTTTTGAGGGGTTGCATCAAAGGTCCATCTAGTCCAGCACTCTGTTTCTTATGGTATCATAGAATCATAGAATCATAGAATAGTAGGGTTGGAAGGGGCCTACAAGGCCATCGAGTCCAACCCCCTGCTCAATGCAGGAATCCAAGTCAGAGTATCCCTGACAAATGGCTGTCCAGCCTCGTCTTGAAGGCCTCCAGTGTGGGAGAGCCCACCACCTCCCCAGGTAATTGGTTCCATTGCCAAGATGCCCCCAGGAAGCCCACAAGAAGCAGCACATGACAGTAACACCCATTGTTTGCTCCCACTATCTGGTAGATCCCCTCACTATTGGGTTGATACCTTCCCCGCCCCCCCAAACCTCCTACAGCTGGTGCTATTTACAACAGACACTGAGTTGCTCTGTGTGCCTCTCTGTCTCCCACCAGCAGGCACAACTCGCCAAGCACAGATGTTGAGCAGCTCTCCCTTATTCCAGCATGATTTGCATGGGTCTCCTGCACCATGCCATTCTGACATGGATGGAAGACTATGCCACATTGCAGAGTTAGTGTCTGGACTGAGATGGGTTCAGGTCAAGGATTTAGCTAGTTATTGATCACTGTGGATCCTACATTTTGGTCAGGATATTCCTGATTTAGGGTGTAATCCTATGCATGTTTAGACAGAAAAAAGTCTTACAGCTCCAAGCCCCATCCAGCCATGGACCAGCCCTGATCTTCTTTCTGCCTAAACATGCATAGAATTGTGCCCTTAGTGTGTATAAGGGGCTTGCTTGCTTGCAGGGCAATGGTTCATCATGGCCAGTATTGTGACTGACAGCAACTCTCTAAAGGTGTCAGTCAGCTGCCTTTTTCAAGTCCTGTGGCTTAAGACCAGGGCTGGTCCAGGATCCCTCTCAACATTGCAGAGGATGCAGCTCTCCACTTGTGTGGATAGTGTGCGCTTGAAGAGTACCCACAACATCCTCTGCCTGAGATCCTTTAATTGGATTGCTGTGACTTTAAGGGGAACAGGCATAGCTGAGGGGTGAAACACTTTGAAAAAAGCAAAAGGTCCCAGCCAGGTTCAATCCCTGGCATCTCTAGGTAAGGTTGGAAAAGCCTCCTGCCTGAAACTCTGAAGCACTGCTGCCAGTCAGTAGAGACCAGGGGTGGGCAACCTGGCGCCCTCCAGATGTTTTGGACTACAACTCCCATCAGCCCCAGCCAGCACAGCCACAGGTCAGGGTTTGTGGGAGTTGTAATCCAAAAAATCTGGAGGGCACCAGGTTGCTGTCCCTTGGTGTAGGCAATACTGAGCTAGATGGACCAATGGCTTCGCGCCGTACGAGTCAGCATCCTACGTTCCTACAATAAGCCAGGAATTGAACTTGGGGCCACTGAAACGTAGCCCTGCTCCCTATCCAACATCTCTGGGACCTGCCCCAGAAAGTCTGAGTGTCAGTAAGGGAAGATCACCTTATGTCCTGCCTTTGAGGACCCAGCCCTGTTTGAATAAGGTGGGGTGGATGTGCTGGCAAAGGCCTTGCCAAGCCTGTGTTTGCTTAGTGTTCTCAGACTTGGGAACTCTGTGCTAGCTGGAAGAGCTGAGCTGAGCAAACTCAGGAGGTAGCTGGCAGGTTACTTTGACAAACAGAACTGCAGGGCTTTTCCTGTTGCCTCAGTAGGAGGGAAGGAAGCAGTAAGGCGTTTCTCTGATAGCGTGAGACAGGATCCAGGGGAGAAATTAATAGTTTGTTAAGTCACTGAGCAAGTGACTGTTCTCCCCATCTGTTCAGTTAGCCCTGTGCAGAATAATGCACAGGATTAATATGAGGAGTATTTAGATGAGGGCATATTGTTTGACTCTCGCTTTTGGAAACAAAAACTTTAGCAGTATGGGGCTATATGCTGGGGGTGGGGTGAAAGTGGTCACTGGCACTGAAAATGCTATTGCAAATTACTTGTGTCCAAAGAATAAACATAACAGCCAACACTTTAATGCATATGATTTTGTAATACAACAACAACCAAACATTTTGAATGCTGTTCTCTACAGGGAAAAAGTACTTTTTCTTATTCTGTACTGTAGAAGAAGCTGCTTCTCCAGCTTTATTCAGGCATCCTTCACGTGAGAGTGCCAGCTCCTTCCACATCAGTGGAAGCTGATGGCTCTGATGTCAGTGGGGCAGTGAATCCACTCCAGTTTTCAGTCAGGACTCTAAATGAGCTATCCAAGGTGCTCCTTTAGAGTTCTGAATGGCTCTGAGAGAAACATGGAGAGGATTCACCGTCCCACTAACATTGGAGCCACCAGCCTCCACTGCTCCACGTGTTGAGGGCGACTATGCAGGAGGGTGCCTTCTCCACCCCTGGGTTCTAGATTGCATGGTCACCCTCCATGGCTCCCTGCTGCAGATGTTGCCCTCAACAAGAGGATGGCGATGAAGGGGGGGCGTGTAGAGTCTACCCACGTCAAGAATGCCTGAATAGAGCTTCTGTTGACTGCAATTTAATATGGCTTGCCAAACAAGAAGTGATTTGCCTGCATCACAAAATTAGAACCACGAGGATCAAGGGATACTAAGCTCAAACCTATAATGGGTGCCCTTGTTTCCCAGGTCACATGGCCTGCCAACCATAATTACCTCAATCTTATCTGTATTCAGCTTCCATTGGTTTGCCCAAATCTAGCTTCCAACCATGCTCAGATTCTGCGTAAGCAAGACCTGGGAGAGGAAGAGATGCCACTACATGTCAAACCTCCACTTGTTCTTACCAAACAGACTCACTTATTCACTGTTCAGATGCACCAAGTACCTGTGGTTGCCTTTGGGGCACCCACTAAACTGATGGTTTTGACTGATAAAGCCCTAGAAATCTTGGTCCATACAGACCTGTCTCCACCCTTGTATTCCAAAGGCTTTTGGAAACGGGACTCAAGCATCATTTTCGGGGGGACCAGTACAAATTTGTAATACACAGGCCCCCTCCATATACATACCATGATCCCATCCCATACATACACTCTCATGATTTGTATATTTATACTAAATATGGCAGTATGGGGTGGGTGTGAATGAGAGGTAATTAGACATTTATTCACATATATTTTGGGCGTATAATTCTACCAGTAGCACTGGCTCCTGCTGTCCTTGGGATCAATATCCGTAATTATTATGAGGCTTTGTCCCTCCCTTTTGCCTATGCAGCACAAAGAACTCTGGGACTGGTAGTTCTTGAGAGAGTGTATCGCTCAGGGAAGCACAAATCTCTCTGTGTCTCAAGGTACAAGTCCTAGTTCAACTGCACAAGCGCACTGTTTCTGCTCCAGAGAAGGGCCTGGGCCAGCAACTCACTGTAGTGTTCATAATGTGTTTTGTTCTGCTGTACCACTGCTTCTCTGATTGGCTCCGGCAAATCTCGCAAGATCTGGACAATAGGTACATGGATAAAGAGAAATAAGTTTCCATAAATATTAGCAGGCATGATCTGTATTTTAGCTTATTTTTTTCCTCATGGTAATGGGGTTGCCCCCTTCATGGATCACTGCCTTGTTGTGGCGAAGGGGCTTGCGTAACTCAGTGAAGCCATAAGCTATGCCGTGCAGGGCCACCCAAGACGGACAGGTCATGGCAGAGAGTTCTGACAAAATGTGGTCCACTGGAGAAGGAAATGGCAACCCACTCCAGTATTCTTGCCAACAAAACCCCATGGAACGTATCACAAGGCTAAAAGAGATGACGCCGGAAGATGAGCCCCTCAGGTCGGAAGATGTCCAATATACTACTGGGGAAGAGCAGAGGGTATTTCCAAGTAGCGCCAGAAAGAGTGAAGCGGCTGGGCCAAAGCCGAAAGGACACTCAGCTGTGGATGTGTCTGGTGGTGAAAAGAAAATCCGATGCTGTAAAGAACAATATTGTTTAGGAACCTGGAATGTAAGATCAATGAATCAAGGTAAGCTGGAGGTGGTCAAACATGAGATGGCAAGATTGAACATCGACATCTTGGGAATCAGCGAACTAAAATGGACAGGCATGGGCGAATTTAATTCAGGTGACCATCATATCTACTACTGTGGGCAAGAATCCCTTAGAAGAAATGGAGTAGCACTCATAGTCAACAAAAGGGTGGGAAAAGCAGTACTGGGGTACAATCTTAAAAACAATAGAATGATCTCAGTACGAATCCAAGGCAAACCATTCAACATCACAGTAATTCAAGTCTATGCCCCAACCACTGATGCCGAAGAAGCTGAGGTTGATCGGTTCTATGAAGACCTCCAACACCTTCTAGAACTAACACCAAAAAAAGATGTCCTCTTCATCATAGCGGATTGGAATGCTAAAGTAGGAAGTCAAGAAATCACTGGGATAACAGGCAGGCATGGCCTTGGTGTACAAAATGAAGCAGGACAAAAGCTAATAGAGTTTTGCCAAGAGAACACGCTGATCATAGCAAACACTCTTTTCCAACAGCACCAGAGGCGACTCTACACATGGACATCACCAGATGGTCAATATTGAAATCAGATTGATTATGTCCTTTGCAGCCAAATATGGAGAAGCTCCATACAGTCAGTAAAAACAAGACCTGGAGCTGACTGTGGCTCAGATCATGAGCTGCTTCTTGCAAAATTTCAGCTTAAATTGAAGAACGTAGGGAAAACCACTAAACCATTCAGGTATGACCTAAATCATATCCCTTATGAATATACAGTGGAGGTGAGGAATAGATTTCAGGGATTAGACCTGATAGACAGAGTGCCTGAGGAACTACGGACGGAGTTCCGTAACATTGTTCAGGAGGCAGCAATGAAATCCATCCCAAAGAAAAAGAAATGCAAGAAAGCCAAGTGGCTGTCTGATGAAGCTTTACAAGTAGCTGAGGAAAGAAGGGAAGCAAAAAGCAAGGGAGAAAGGGGAAGATATATCCAACTGAATGCAGAGTTCCAGAGAATAGCAAGGAGAGACAAGAAGGCCTTCTTAAATGAACAATGCAAGGAAATTGAGGAAATCAACAGAATGGGAAAGACTAGAGATCTCTTCAAGAAAATTGGAGATCTCAAGGGAACGTTTTGTGCAAAGACGGGCATGATAAAGGACAAAGAAGGCAGGGACCTCACAGAAGCAGATGGGATTAAGAAGAGGTGGAAAGAATACACAGAAGAACTATACAGGAAAGATCTTAATGTCCTTGATAGCCATGATAGTAATGTCCTTGATAGCCATGATAGTGCGGTCACTGAACTTGAGCCGGACATCCTTGAGAGTGAAGTCAAGTGGGCCTTAGGAAGCATTAGTAACAACAAAACTAGCGGAGATGACAGTATTCCAGCTGAGCTATTTAAAGTCCTAAAAGATGATGCTGTTAAAGTGCTGCATTCAATATGCCAACAAATTTGGAACACTCAGCAATGACTGGAAAAGGTCAGTTTACATTCCAATTCCAAAGAAGGGCAACGCCAAAGAGTGTTCAAACTACCGCACAATTGCGCTCATTTCACATGCCAGCAAGGTGATGCTCAAAATCCTACAAGCTAGGCTTCAGCAGTATGCGAACCGAGAACTACCGGAAGTACAAGCTGGGTTTCGAAGAGGCAGAGGAACTAGAGATCAAATTGCCAACATTCGCTGCATCATGGAGAAAGCAAGAGAATTCCAGAAAAACGTCTATTTCTGCTTCATTGACTACGCTAAAGCCTTTGATTGTGTGTATCACAACAAACTGTGGCAAATTCTTAAAGTGATGGGAGTACCAGACCACCTTACCTGTCTCCTGAGAAACCTGTACGAGGGTCAAGAAGCAACAGTAAGAACCAGACATGGAACAACCGAGTGGTTCAAAATTGGGAAAGGAGTACGACAAGGCTGCATATTGTCACCCTGCTTATTTAACTTATATGCAGAGTACATCATGAGAAATGCCGGGTTGGATGAATCAGAGGTCGGAATTAAGATTGCTGGGAGAATTATCAACAACCTCCGATATGCAGACGATACCACCCTAATGGCAGAAAGCAAAGAGGATCTAAAGAGCCTCCTGTTGAGGGTGAAAGAGGAGAGTGCAAAACTGGTTTGAAACTCAACATTAAAAAAACGAAGATCATGGCATCTGGCCCTATCACTTCCTGGCATATAGAAGGGGAAGAAATGGAAGCAGTGACAGATTTTACTTTCTTGGGCTCCAAGATCACCGCAGACGGTGACTGTAGCCATGAAATTAAAAGACGCTTGCTCCTTGGGAGGAAAGCTATGGCAAACCTAGACAGCATAGTAAGAAGCAGAAACATCACTTGCCAACAAAGGTCTGTCTAATCAAAGCTATGGTTTTCCCAGTAGTAATGTATGGCTGTGAGAGCTGGACTATAAGGAAGGCTGAGCGCCGAAGAATTGATGCTTTTGAACTGTGGTGCTGGAGAAGACTCTTACGAGTCCCCTGGACTGCAAGGAGGTCAAATCAGTCCATCCTAAAGGAAATCAACCCTGCCTGCTCATTGGAAGGACAGATACTGAAGCTGAAGCTCCAATATTTTGGCCACCTAATGCGAAGAGAAAACTCTCTGGAAAAGCCCCTGATGCTGGGAAAGACTGAAGGCAAAAGGAGCAGGGGACGGCAGAGGATGAGATGGCTAGATAGCATCACTGATGCAATGAATATGGACTTGAGCATGCTCCGGGAGAGTGCGCAGGACAGGAAGGCCTGGCGTGCTATGGTCCATGGGGTCACGAAGAGTCGGACACGACTGAACGACTGAACAACAATGTATAGGATAGACTAGCTAGCTTTATTGTTTTGCTCTTGGGAGTGTGTGCCATGGTGTTTGGCATTTCTGGTTTCTGGTTTTGCTTGGAGTATTGTACCTTGCTTGTAATTTCCTGTACAACCTACCACCTCTCCCCCATTCCCTTCTCTTTGTTCCTTTCCCCTAATAAACTTTTATCCAACTTTCAGTTGGTGTGGTGTGTCCTGTATAACTTCAGTGCTAAATACAGTGCCTATTGGCCTGGGAAGGGAGCTACTGGGACAACTTTGGGGGAACTTGTGGCCAAGTTGGGCCTGGCCTACCTTTCAGGGTTGTTGGTGTGAGACCAACAATCCTTCACACATGCACTGAATGTCTATGAGGAGGACCAATAGAGAGGCATTCCTAGGGGCTGCTCCATAGCTCTCTTCATCTGGAGATTCTTAAACCTCCTCTCTCTCTTTCTCTCTCTCTCTGAGCAGTTTCCAGAAGAGTCAACCTACGTCATAGCCGAAGTGACTTAAAAACATTGCAATAGTTCATGCTGTCTTGTGTGTCTGAAGTTGCTGGTGTTACTGCTGGACCTTGGGACTGAAAATAAACTATAGCCTACATTTTCCAAGCTCCCTCTTCCCAGTAGGATACCTCCTTTGATGGCTGGCCACTCTGACCATGTTCCTTTGTAGTAGCCACATCTTGCAAGAGGCTCTTGGGCCATGCCTGGTTATGCTAATCCAGCTCTCTTTCGTTCTGTGCTTTTCTGCTCTACAGAAGCTCCCTGGAGACTGCCCTGGCTGAGTGCACAGAGGCGCTGAATTGCTTCCTGCGTAACCAGTTCAGTGAGAGCCTGGAGATGCTGCAGCCTAGGTAAGTGTGGGAAGCACCCAATCCAGTCACCTTTGCACTTTTTGTGCCTCTCTGTCCTAGTTGCAACAACCACAGTTCTTTTATGAGCTCTGGGTTAAACCCTGCTTCAGCAGGAAACCCAAACTGTGCAATCATAACTATGCCATTGCCAATGAAGGAAGTCTTTGGGATGGAATGGAAGAAGAGAAGTCTAAGAGTTGTGGGATTAAGTGAGCTCAAAGAAGAAGTAATTCAATTTGTTTGATTTGTACAGTTCATTTTTGTTTGGAAGTTTGTATAACTTTTAATATATCTAGCTGGAAAAAGGGTTTGAACATCATCATCATAAAACAACAACAACTAGTCAGTGAACAAGGTTTGGGTGGTCAGCAGGAGGGATTGTGCATATGTCCTGACCATTCAAAGCCTCATTTAGGCTCTGTTTCAAAATTTTTTTTTGGTAAAAAACATATTTCTGTTGCCAAGAAGCATGAGGGCTAGAAACTAGTTTTGACAAAAGAAGAGCTAATTTTGTTTCGAGCTTCTGCAGAGAGGTCTGTATTTGGTATTCTACATGCTGACAGCCAAGCAGCTGCCTAGAACTCCTGAGAAGAACCTCTGCTCTTTGTTTTTTCAAATTAGCTTTGTACAGAGGGCGGCACAAAAAAAAAAAAAACAAGAAGGGGAAGGGCCACAGCTCAGTGGTAGAAAACATGCTTTGCATCCAGAAGGTCCCAGCTTCAATCCCCGACATCTCTAGCTAGGGCAGAAAAACACTCTGGAAGTCCACTGCCAGTCAGTGTCGACTATACTGGGCTAGATGGACCGAAGGTCTGACTCTGTATAAAACAGCTTGCCATCTTCCTAAGTGTCTAGGAATCAAGGAGGTAGACCCAAGCTTAGTAACTGAACCCTGCTAGGATGTCTGTTAAAGCAGTCTCTAAAAGCCCCCACGCATCTGGAAGTTAGGGTATTAGGAGATTAATTAGAGAGAGGCCATGCTTATGATCGTAGCTCCCATGACTATTACCTTAATGGGAGACACATAGCTGTCACTGGAAACAGTGCTCCTTTGCTGCGAACTTTTCTGTCCCTACTCTACCTTATTGGCTGCCATTTGTTGGAATGGAGAAATCGGTAGTGCAGAGACATCGCATCCTATGCTGTGGGAGAGGAGGAAGAAATGTCCTTAGTGGTAGCCAGGTGGTTCCCATCACTTCTAGATCTGGCCCAGGCTCTGTAAAGGTGGGGTGCAACATTAAATGACAGGGTTTAGGGGGGAAGTGTGGAGAGAGGGTGTTATGATGAGCACCTGAAACTTAAGACAAAAATTGGAAAGCAAAATGGGGAAAACTGCTCACTCCAGTTTTCATGGCACTAAATTAAACATTTGGATGAGTGTAAATTCTACTGTTTGGCATTCTGGGGGCCCATATAGTTCACATGGCCTTTGGAACCTGGATACAACAGCCATGACATGTAGCTTTTATTGATAGGCTGTCTAATTTTTTAATGCAGTTTGAGAATCTGAGGAATTGTTTGTTATTGTGGTCTAAATACTATTTAAGCTCAACTACTTTGAGCTTAGGAAAGACAGTATACAAATGCCTTAAATACTATGCACATTAGGATATGGATCCCACCCCCTTCTTTTGTGTATGCATATATGTTAGAAAATAAATGCTCCTAAGGTCCAAACCCTTCTTTGTGAGTGGGTGATTGCTTTTCTTGGTGAAGGCAGGAGCAGAGAAAGAAAAGGGAGGCAGGGAAATAAAAACAGATGAAAAGGAAATCTCTGGTTTTCCTAACTGCAGAAGAAAGTTGTTGTGAAGGCCCCTCACACTGTTAGAAAGGCCCTCTTCCTGCCTTGTCCCCCTGAAAAGTGGACTTCCATTCTTGGGAAAACTGGATTTGTTACTGAGGATGCTTCCAGGCAGACAGCTCCTAGTGCTATCAATCAAAAGGCATTATATAGCTATTCCGTCTTTCCCTGCTTAATGTTTTTGTTTTGTTTTTTGTGGTAAGAAGGAAGACAGAAGAAATGGTAGGAAAACATCGTAAAATTCTGTGAATGAGGCAGTGTGATTACACTAAAAGCCTCATCTGGAAGAATCCTAAACTAAGCCATGGTATGCGGATTTTAGCAAGTAGCCTCAATGAAACTGTTGGTTCGAACCCTAGTTCATGGGTTTAACTCTATAGGCAGCTGGGCTATGTGGGCTCAGCCAGGAGATTCTTAGTTTGGAAGAGAACATTAAAAACATTAAAGGTTAACTCTTCTGCTTGTTATGACTTAGTACATTGTCATTAGAAATGCTACATCAATGTCTTGGTTTGTAGAGTGGGGAAATGATGCTTGTATAGCTGTGGATGAAGTTCAAATGATTCCCCTCCTTTTCCTTAGAGTTTTTCAGTAGGGCAAAGCCTAAGAAACCTGGAGAGCCTGCTGTCACCTTAACTAATACAGCAGCCTTTCCCAACCTGGTACTCTCCAGATGTGTTAGACCACAACTCAGTCCAGCACATCTGGAGGGAACCAGGTTGGGGAAGGAGGAAATAGCGGCTATATTGCTTTCAACCACTTTTCCTTTTTGCCATGAATTGCTGTTGATCCTTTTTGGCAGGGCCAGAGAGAGCATGTATCATGCGTTAATCTATGCCACCATCCTGGAGATGCAAGCCATGATGACCTTTGAGCATGAGGACATTGTCCAGGCTGGACACACCATGAAAGATGCACAGGAGATCTGTCAGAGGTGGGAACTGGCTTGGGCAGCTATTTGGGATGAGGACTAGGGCAAGGGGATAGGACCTGCACCTATAGGCAAGGTGCAGGATCCCTGCCAAGGGGGTGGTGGATAGTTTAGAATGTTGTGTCTAAATAGGGGGTGTCCTCTGAAGCCTGACCGAGCTGCACCACTGGTGAGTGGGTATTTAGTTCTCTTCTTCTGACCCAAGTTTGGGAATGGACTGTACCATTCCAGCCGCTTACAGGAGAGGAGGAAATCTTCCACCTCCTCCTGTTGTTGTTTGTTAAACAACATTCCCGTCCTGAGTTTGAAAGGGAACCACAAAGGTTGCTGCAAGAATGGAATGTTCGGTTGGGGTGAATGTGGACCTTGATGGGGGAAGTAGACGGGTACTCTGTGTTGTTGTCCGCAGGGGCAGAAAGAAAGAATGCAGGGTTTCCTTGGGGGCATATGCTGCGGATGGAGAATGTGGAAGATGGGAAGCCTAACTGAGCACCTTCTTTTGGTTTACCTGGTAGGTTTCGGAAGAAAAGCACTGTGGCTGGCACCTTCTCCAGTCGACTAGGCGGAGATGCCTGTACAGAGGGTGAGAGAAGTTAAAGTAGAAGATGCTGGGAGCCAAAACCATTTGGTTCTTTTTCAGCCAATGAAGTGTGAGAAGATCTAGTGTCTTTGAGCTTCCCAGAGTAATCTAACTGGCAGCTGTTGGAAGCAGAAGGTTGGACTACCTAGGTCTTGGTCTGATCTAGGATGGGAATCCTTACGTTGCCGTCTTCCTCCTGTCTTGATATGGGCATAGGTTGGCTTGTAGGAGGGAACAGCTGTAGTGTTTGGAGGCTTTCCCTCAGTGGGTGATGGTCTTCATCTACCTCCCAGAAGGGGATCCAGGGCATTTCCCCTTGGGGATGCTACTTTCAATATGGTCCAACAAGATGGGAACCCCAAAAATAAACCACCAAGAGTAGAAAAGCAATGGGGTAAATGAGGAAGCTGAAGGGCCAGCATATTCAAATCTGAAAAATTCTTTGTTCTGAATTTCCCTGATGAACAACCATTAGGGTCTGAAATGCACTGGACTATAATAAATATTTTCTCTTGTTTACCCCCATTGTTTTTCTATTATTTGGTGCCAGTTTTCAATATGGACCTGGGGTGAATGTGTAGCTGTAAGGGATGGATGATGGAGGCATGGTAAGCATGGTTAGAAATTATATGTGCCCTCCCTGAATTCGTGCCTTTCCTGTTACAGAGGAGCTGCATGCTGAAGTGTGCTACGCAGAATGCTTGTTGCACCGGGCGGCCCTCACCTTTCTCCAGGTAAGGGGAGCTCTTTTTCTCCATTGCAGGGCACAAGCAGCAAATTCTGTTCCTCTATAGCAACTGTTCTCAAACTGTGGGGTGAGAGCCCATGGTTCGAGACTCCTGAAGGATGGAGAGGGTAGGTCTTGCAGAAGGCGGGGCCAGGGGCATTTTCCTTGCCACAGTAAAGATTTAGCAGTGCAGTCACCTAACTATGCTCACCATGGAAGCTGCCTGCAGGGAACACCCGGCCACAGCAGCTCATCCCTTCTCCTGCCTCTTTCCCAGACTGGTTGGCTTTAGGAAGGGAGCGTCTTCTAGTTCCTGTTCTATTTCTCTTGCTAAGCAGGTCTGGGTCTGGTCAGTGCTTGGAGGGGAGACCACCTGGGAACCATATGTAGCCACCTTGAGTTCCACAGTGGAAGAAAGGTGGGGTATAAATGGAATGAATGAATGAATAAATAAACAGATCCATATGTATACATAGCAGCATACCTGTGGCTGTGTACTCTTTGTTTATTGCACTTTTAAAGCACCCAAGTTCTCTGAGTGGTGTACAATACATTAAAAACATAAGATACAAACAATGCATAAAAACAGCACACAATAAAACCAAGATAAAGCCAGCAGCAAAAAGAACAAAACACTCTGTATGCTTGCCAGCGGGAAAGATGGCTGGTGGGGGAGGGGGGTGTTGTTCACTGGGTGGGGGCCGGGGGTTTCAAGGGAGCCCATTGCATCTGAGAGACATTGCATTATGGGAAAATCAAGCAAGAGAAGAAACCTTCCTGAGATTAGTTTCCACTGTCTATAGCAAGCTTAGGGCTGATGTACCCCCTTGTGACTTGCTCTGGCAGTGGCCATCTGTGATGTCTGTATTAAACAGTCCCACGCCCAAAGTAATATCATGTAAATCAGGGATGCAGAACCTCTTTCAGCCCAAGGGCCAAATCCATTTCAGAGAAGCTCTCAAGGGGCTGCATTCCAGTGGTTGGAGAGTCTGATGACAAGGGGAGTGGGACCAGAATGCCAGCATATTGTAGTTTAGAGCTGTTACTGCCAGTAACTATGCCTTAGGGGAGGCATTTGCGCTTTTTAGAACTGGGTAAAATTGCACAAAAGCCAGGAAACCACCAAACGATTAGTGGTTGGGGAAAAGAGGGTGGGGCCAGGGGAAAGGGAACTGAGGGGGGCTGGATTTGGCCCCCAGGCCTGAGGTTTTGCACCCCAGGCTTAGCTACATCAAACCAGGGAATTGAGTTGCCTGCTAGACTTAGAAACTTTTTAACTTTCTCTCTTCTTACAGGATGAAAATATGGTGAATTTCATAAAAGGGGGAATCAAGGTGCGTAGCAGTTACCTCATCTACAGGTGAGTTGTTCTGGCAGCTGGTGGGGATGGAAAAATGGAGCAGGATTCAGTCACAAGTAGCATGAGGTGGGAATGAGAGGCAGCATCAGGAAGAGGAGCCAGGACACCATGCCAGGTACTGGAATGGGAAAGTCTCTCAGCCAAATATGCGTAGGCAGATAAACTCAGATGATGCAGAGTTCCTGGACTGCACCATTCCAGGATGCAGGATAAGTGAACATAATGTTTTAAAGTTATCCCACATCAAAACTTCCTGTATGTGGAATACTAGAATCTCGGGGGGGGGGGGGGTTAGCCTAGTCATTCCCCTTATTTGCTAGTTTTCTATGTGCTGGGAGGTTGTGTTTGTGTGCATGTTTGAGTACTCACTCAATTAAAACATACACACATATGCACACAAACAATCTCCCTCCCTCTCCCTCCACTGCAGCGTGAAATGGCACAGTCCCAGGAACATTGTATGACATTTATTTTTTTGAGTTGTAGCTTGGCTCTGAGGATCAAAGCAGAGTGGAATTTATTTATTTATTTATTATTACATTTATATCCTGCCTTTTTTTCCTCCAAGGAACTCAAGGCGGTGTACATAATCCTCCTCCTCCATTTTATCCTCACAACAACAACCCTGTGAGGTAGGTTGGGCTGAGAGTCTGTGACTGGCCCAAAGTCACCCAGTGAGCTTCCATGGCTGAGTGGGGACTAGAACCCAGATCTCCCAACTCCCATTCCAGCACTCTAGCCACTATAGAAGAGGCTGAGATGTAGTTCCTGCCCCAGTGATCCAGACAGAATGTCCCTCAAAAGTGTCAGGAAAGCACTTCCGATTTTTGGAGGCTGCACATGCCTCTTTCTTCCCCAAAGTGCTGATGAGAAACTATGTGTAACTGAGAAGAGAGGAAAGAAATGTCCACTGGTCCAGTTGTTGCCAGATCACCATTTATTGATTTATTTCCTTTATATCCCACCTTTCCTCCAAGGAGCTCAAGGCAGAACACACAATCTTCCCTCCCCCCATATTACCTTAACAACTAGCCTGTGAGGTAGGTTAGGCTGAGAGTTGGTGACTGGCCCAGTAGCTTCCAGGATTAATGGTGATTTGAACCTGGGTCTCTCCAGTCCTAGTCGGACACTGTAACCATTTAGCCACACTGGTTATCTTTGCAATGGGCAGAAATAGGCACAAGACATTGTGAAACCACAGCCTCCTGTCAGTTCCTATAGTTGTGACACATAGACCCTATTTCCCCACTTTCTGCTAGGAACTTTAAAGCAGTGGGGAGCAATTAAGATTCATTAAAGTCTTTGAAAAGCTGAGAGAGTAATATTGGTGGTGATCCAAGACATGATTAACTTCCTGTACAAGCATTCACTTTTTTTGGATTGGCAGCTCCTAAAACATGGGTTGAAGGTTTGAATCCAGAAGCTGAGCCATCTTTGCCTTACAGCAGTGGCACTCAATGTCTGGGAAGGAAACTGTATTTCCTGTATATGAGAGTTGGCAACATGTAACCTCCACAGCCCCCCAGTATAGCCCCTGTCATCCTCCAAAATTCAGGGAGACCCCCCCCCAAATATTTTTTTTAAATGGCCACCAGAGCAACTACAGAACACTAAAAGGGTAAAAAAATTAGCTGGCAAACAAGCCAGTTTGGGCCCTGTTGGTGTTCCATAGCAGCGGCAGCAGCCATTTTGCTTTAAGTTTTTAATTTTACCCCCGCCGCCCAGTTTCTCCCAAAATTGCCCACCCCTACTGTATGCCTTGACATAACAGTAACGTATATTTGAAATGTGTGGCTTGTGGCCAGGATAGGAGTTGTCTAGTCAACTCCTGGAGGACCTGTTGAACACAGTTGGAGGACCTGTGAACTAGGACCCCTGGGTCCTGTGCTTTAGCTTCTGGGAAGAGAGGGTGCAATGGGATTCTCTAACCTTTCTTAAATTTTCAGAGAGCTCAACAGTTTCATTCAACCCAATCAGTTGCCAGCAAGCTCTGCTCGTGTCCATCTTGAGGGGGGAATTGCATTGGGCATCGGTGCCTTCAACCTGGTGAGTGAATAGTGTGCTTCTGCAACATTTTACAGGCATAAGGACAGAAACTGAGTTATAAGCAGCAATCCAGTGGCTTTCTTCAGTTGTTTTTCACTTTCCTGCCTTCCCCTCCAACCACTTACGTACGTGCTGGGAAGGAAGGGTAGTGGGCAGCTTCTCCAGAATCAGTTTCCTTGGAGGAGAGAATTCTGGAGCCCTATGATGTCCTTGCATTTGCAAATGTACACGCTGAGAAGGAATGAAGGGATAATTTGGATGATGAGCAGTCATTGCTGGTAGTGCTAAGCTGCTGCAAAGCACAATTACTTGCAAGCCTTGGAATCCAGCAAGCTTGGAGCGCACCAGGTTCCTCCTCCTTTGCTTAAATTTCCTCCATCCAGGTTATCAGTTCCAACCCATTTCCACCTGTGCTGTCATATTAAGGGGTCGGAGGCAATGGGGCTGGCATGCAGAAAAGGGCAACTAAAATGATCAAGGGACTGGAGCAACTCCCCTATGAGGCAAAGTTCAATCATTTCATAGAATCATAGAATAGTGGGGTTGGAATGGGCCTACAAGACCATCAGGTCCAACCCCCTGCTCAATGCAGGAATCCAAGTTAGAGCATCCCTGACAGATGGCTGTCCAGCCTTGTCTCGAATGCCTCCAGTGTGGGAGAGCCCACTACCGCCCTAGGTAATTGGTTCCATTGTCGTGTTGCTCTAACAGTCAGGAAGTTTTTCCTGATGTTCAGACAGAATCTGGCTTCCTGTCACTTGAGCCCATTATTCCATGTCCTGCACTCTGGGAGGATCAAGAAGAGATCCTGGCCTTCCTCTCTGTGACAACCTTTCAAGTATTTGAAGAGCACCATCATATCTCCCCTCTCTTCTCAAGGCTAAACATGCCCAGTTCTTTCAGTCTCTCTTCATAGGGCTTTGTTTCCAGTCCCCTGATCATCTTTGTTGCCCTCCTCTGAACCCTCTCCAATTGTTCTGCATCCTTCTTAAAGTGCGGTGCCCAGAACTGAACACAGTACTCCAGATGAGGCCTAACCAGTGCTGAGTAGAGGGGAACTTGTACTTCCCAGGATTTGGAAGCTATGCTTCTATTAATGCAGCCCAAAAGAGCATTTGCCTTTTTTGCAGCCACATCACATTGTTGTCGATCACAGGCTGAATATGAGCCAACAATTCCAAGATCCTTCTCGCTTGTAGTGTTGTTGAGCCATGTATCCCCCATCTTGTAACTGTGCATTTGGTTTCTTTTTCCTAGGTGCAAAACTTGGCATTTATCCCTATTAAATTTCATTCTGTTTTCTGCCCAGTGCTCCAGTCTATCAAGATCACTTTGAATTTTGTTTCTGTCTTCCAAAGTATTAGTTATCCCACCCAATTTGGTGTCATCTGCAAATTTGATCAGCATTCCCTGCACCTCCTCCTCCAAGTCATTAATAAAAATGTTGAAGAGCACTGGGCCCAGGACTGAGCCCTGCGGTACCCCGCTCATTATCTCTCCCCAGTTTGAGAAGATCCCATTGATAAGCACTCTTTGAGTCCGATTCTGTAGCCAACTGTGGATCCACCGATCGTTGTTTCATCTAGCCCACTTTGAGCTAGTTTGCTCATCAGGATATCATGGGGCACTTTGTCGAAAGCTTTGCTGAAGTCGAGGTATATTATGTGTACAGCATTCCCACAGTCCACAAGGGAGGTTACTTGATCAGAAAATGAGATCCGATTCGTCTGGCAGGCTTTGTTCTTGACAAATCCATGTTGGCTTTGAGTAATCACTGCATTGTTTTCAAGGTGCTTACAGTAGATTGCTTTATAATCTGCTCCAGAATTTTCCCAGGGATTGATGTCAGACTGACTGGTCTGTAGTTCCCAGGCTCCTCCTTTTTACCCTTTTTGAAGACAGGGACAACATTAGCCCTCCTCCAGTCATCTGGCACATCCCCCATCCTCCACGATTTCTCAAAGAGAATAGACAGTGGTTCTGAGAGTTCTTCTGCCAGTTCCTTTATTACTCTAGAATGCAGTTCATCTGGCCCTGGAGAGCTGAACTCATTCAAAGTAATTAGGTGTTACCTTGACCATATGCCTATCGATCTCAAGCTGCAATCCTGCCCCTTCAGCCTGTACTTCGCCTTTGTCAGGGGGGTCATAGGCCCTCTTTTGGGAGAAGACTGAGCCAAAGTAGGAATTGAGCACCTCTGCCTTTTCTTTGTGGCTGCTTATTTTAGGAAAAAGGCAAGTAGGGTGAACATGATAGATGTGTAAATGGAGCACTTCTTTACACACTACATAGTTTAACTATGGGATTTGCTACCACAAGACTCATTGATGGCCATCAACTTGGCTGGCTTTAAAATTAGACACATTCATGGAAGAGAAGGCTATCAATGGCTACTATTCATGAGTAGTACTACATACTACCTCCAGAATAAGAGGCTCAGGAACAATAGCGGGAGGGTGCTTTTGCCCTCATGTCCTGCTTGTGGGCTTCTCAGTCATCTGGTTGGCCATTGTGGAAAACAGGATGCTGGAGTAGAAAGGCCCTTGGTCTGATCCAGCTGGGCTTTTCTTATGTTTTTATTATTCCTTCTCGTGCCCAGTATAGGTTTTGCCAGTACTATGGATTATTTTGTCTCTTTTGTAGAGAAGTACAGTTGCATGCAAAACAGCAACTAGAACTTTGTTTTGACGTTATTGCATGGGAAGAGTTAGTGACCTACACAGAAAAATGGATGGAGACTGTCCTGGATTTCAAGTTCAATACTCATTCAATTGTTTTCAAGTAGGATAAATGTATTTAGATCAGCCCATTGTACAATCAGTGCCATTTACCACCTCATCCCATTGTTTGTTTGAGAATTTATTTTGGTACAGTCTATCTCCATCTCTAACAGAGGTATTGGTAATAGCCAGTCACATTTAATTACAGCATAATCTTGCATCGCTCTTTATCGCAAACTGTAAGAAAATGTTTGTGTTATAGGCTAGAAATGCAGCCCCTTCAGATGTCTTTTGATAACAGTCTGGGCTCTGCATTGTACAAGATTCATTGTGAACGGCTGAGGGATTTTATTATATTCTGCAGTATATAAGTGTTACAAATAAATAAAATAAATAAGTTGGGGCCCATGAATTTAACAATTGGTGTGGGAGAGAGAGAAAAGAGAATTGGGTTCATATGGTACATTCAGAGTCCAATTCTTCTGATCTATGTTAACCTTACAGCAGCAAACGGGAAGTCCCCCTCACAGCTGAAAGGATCTTTTGGGTGGTGAGTTGTCCTTGGTGGATGTACACCACAGGATATGTGTCTTTCAAGGTCTGTTCCCCCACCCCTCAGCCACACACACTCCTTGCCCCAGCCAGCCAAGGGCTTCTACAGTGGCTTCAACTGCTGCTGACTTTATGGAGGGGAGACAGGAGTATTGGGAGGGGGCACTAAAGAAGTGGGACAAAGTAAGCAGGGATATGAGGAAACTGGGCAGCATATAAATGAAGTTAAAGAAAGGGAGAATGTAGGACAGAGGCAAAACTACATATGGGGCCTAGGGACAGGGGAGACTGTGCACTATTGGAAGGAAAAAAGTGGACATGGACAGGAGGGAGCCATGGGAGTATAGGACTGCTAGGCCTAAAACCTCCCTTGACAAGGGAATTCTGCCAGTTTGGGCTTCTGATGTCACTACAGCATTTGATTTGGCAACAAGAGCCAAGAACAGGGTAGGAGGGGGGATGTTGCGAGTGAATTCCACATAACTGATTTGAACGAACCAGCCAATTTTTTTGACTGCAGGCTTCTATTATGTTTCATTGTACTAGCCTCCATCTTGTCCTGAAAATCACAAGGGTTTTGCATTTTTAGTGCGTTTTACAGTAAATTCTTCATGCTGCATGTCTAGATTACCCAACAGAACTGTATGATGTGACCAGCTGAAACTGGTCTTGAGGTCTCAGTCACAGGAATGTGGCATTTCGGGGTGTGTCCATGCTAGCAAATGTTTTATCCTGCTTTTTATCTGATTATTTCTTTTAATATAAGTTAAATTGGCATTGGTAAAATAGCCAATCATATTTAATTTCAAGACAACTTGCTGCACTCTTGTTCCAAAACTTCCGGACACACAAGAAACCACCTTGGAGTGCTTTATGAAGAGAGATGCTTTCTAAATTTGAGAAACGAGTAAAATAATTGTAGCCAGTGCAGTTTTGCTGTCCCTACTTCCAGCTTGTTTGTGTTCCACAGTAAACTATTCAGAGGAGTATTTTAAACAGCGGTTTCCACCTTAGTTTGAAATGGCTGCAGGCTCTCACGTTAGGATAAGGCACTTTCTTCCAATGGAAGAGGAATAGTAACTCATGTCTTTTCCTCTTTCCTTTACAACCAGTTATTCACATGCTCCCTGAGGTGTTTACTGCCTCAGGAAGAACTAGGCCAGGCAATCCTTGGGAAAACATGGGGAAGTACAGTTTCCAGGACTTTGACGGCCCATGGGCAAGGCGCCCTCAGTTAGCCTCCTTACCCTGGAAGAGACAGGGCCTCCAAAGTGAGACTTCCCTCATGCTGCCCCTGGATCCCTTGGTTGCTTCATGCCAAGTGAGAATGGCAGTGCTGTGGTTGGGGCAGTAGGCCTTTGCTGGTCTGGGGCATTGACCGTGTTGCCCACTGGAGCAGGCCCCACAGATGGGGATGCTGTGTGTAGTTAAGCCTCACCTTGTGGAAAGCTGCCTGGCCCCACAGAGGAATCGCTGAACTGGCTTCCCAGCCCATGTGACTGGAGTTGCACAGCATTGTTGATGGCTGGATGTGCAAACATCAGGATCCCATTGTGGAAAGCAACATAATGGCAGATTTTATTGCCCCATGCATATAATCAAACATGACTTTGTACTGAATGTACAAATTTAGCAATGAACACTCAAGTCGCTTTGTCTGCTGTTGTTGGTTTACTTAATTGAGGACGTTTAACTTTAAATTGTAAACCTGCAGGCAGGGCCTTTTCTCTTCTTCTTCTTCTTCTTCTTCTTCTTCTTCTTCTTTAAGTGTACACAAGACCTAATGAAAACTTAGGAGGTGTATAAATAATAATAATAATAATATCAGATAATAATATAATATCAGATATAACAATCATCATACCGAGATAACACGCATCAGTATGTATCTGGGATCAGCTGGTACATTTCCAGCTGCAGAACATACTACCACCGAGGGAATGGGATGAGTGCATGTAACTTCTCCCCTCTCCAGTGTTGGATGATTTCTATGCACTGTTTTGAACGTGTTCAACAGGTCCAGCTTTCCCCATTATTGCAATTCCATCCTGGGAATAGTTAATTTCTGCTTATTGAGCAAGCTGTTAAAGGCAGGAGGAGAGTCCTAGTTCTCTCCATGGTGGTAAACTTGGGTCAGACTACAGGTGGGGGCTAACGTGGGTTAATGCTATTCCATTAAAAGCAAAGCCCTTCACACAGAAAACGAGCATGACAGGGAGAAAACTAGGTTGGATTCATCCCTGGTATGCTAGTTTTCTGTTTGTAGAGGCTGTGACTGTTCTTTTAAAGGAGAACATGCAATCATATAAGCTCCCACCTGCAGTCTGAATGGTACAGCCCAGGCATTTAATACTTCAGGGAGAACTAGGCCAACATCTCTCCCTAGAAAAAGATGGCAACACTATTTGGTATTCATTGGGAAGGAGTAAAGGACAGTATACTGCAACAATAAAGGAAAATATTTGATAATGGCAGACAGAATGGTATGGCCCTGAGTGGGACCCAGAATGCTTCACTGTGTTTCCCCACAGTCCCCCAGAAAGGAAGTATGAGAGAGCTTCCTTCATCTTATTTTTACTCATTGGGGCCCATCAGAGATGGACAGCACTAGTGTATTGATGTGGCAGTGCAGACAGTGCAGAGGTCAAGTACTTGAACTTGCCTTCTTTCCAGCAATATATTCCAGCAGGAGCATATGGGTAACTGGTATTGTTCCCCTTACTGCAGCATCCCACTGAGAATAAAGTGGAGTTCAAGGCCCCCATGTTCTTCATAGTCAGTTTTGATGAGATCTTGCTTATGGGTGTCTGTGCTCTATACTCCTGTGACAGATGATGGAGATATTTACAAAATGCTCTGAGGAGGTTGTCTGATGGAGGAAGACAGACCATGGGAAGGGGATGTTGCTCCTAGGGTCGTGGGTTTCATTGCAGACTTTTTGGTAGGGAGGGGGCAGAATGGGGACATCTGGCTTGGTGTGGGTCACACTGGAAAAGTGGGCATTCATCTCTAAAGAAGTGTTAGGTCCAGGTGGAGGACTTGCCCATAGGTGCCTTCATTGTCATTCATGTTGATGTCTTTCTTCCACAGACTATCTCCCTCTTTCCACCCCGGATCCTGAAACTTCTGGAGTTTGCAGGGTTTTCAGGAGACAAGGTACAGCTGCCTGCCTGAGAGGGGTGTGTGTGGTTTGGAGAGGCTGAACGTAGTGTGGTGGTGTATGTTTGCATTGTAGAGCGTCAATGCATCTAGCCCAGTATTATCTACTCTGATGTATAGCATCTGTCCAAAGCCTCAGGTAGGGAAAGATCTTTCCCAGCCCTGCTAGCTGGACTAATTTCACCTGGAGATACTGTGGATTGATCCAGGGACGTTCTGCATGCCAAGCATGTGCTTTAGCACTCATCTGGGGTGCTCTCCAATCAGGAGGACATTGTTTTTATGCATTTGGGGTTTACAGAGGCTTTCCTAGGGCTTGCGGCAAGTGACCACCTCAGTTATATCCTCCTCTCTTCTAAAGTTTAGACCCTAAACAAGGTGGACAAGACCTGACATGACTCAAGCGGCTGCCATATTTTTAGAGGCACCAGTGAAGCAGTGTGTGATCTGAGAGGTGCATCTCAGGACCCCATTGGAGATTCTGGTGGCATTGCTAGGATCATGCCATACAGTTACTCTGGGGTGGCAAAATCTTTTGGGCTGGCACTAGAACCAATGCGGCCCATCTAGAAGACTTACATAAATGGTCATCTGTATTCTCTGCTTGGCCTCCAGTAGCCTTCTGTATGGGACCTCACGTTAGCCCACACAGACACGTTAGCCCACACAGAGGCCTAAATCAATAAACAAAAAGAGGAGGAGGTCTTGGCTGCTTCAGAAGGTCCTGAAAGGATCCTGACTTGAATCCAGAACACTATCTGTTCAGGGTTCTTGTACACACTCATCAAATCGCTCAGGAAACAAGGCCTGGATCAGGTCAGTGCAAGGCCAGCCCAAAGCACTTTGCTGCCTGAGGCAGCACCCCAGTCAAGTTGCAAAATACCAAAGACTGGTCAGGTTATTTTGGCATCTGAGGCAGAAAATCCCACAGGTGCTTCTTCCCCTCCTCGGTGGCAATAAAATACAATAATAAATAAACAATCATTGGCTGCCCTTCCATGACACCCAGCATCAGCTCCCTGAGGCAGCTGTCTCACTCCGCCTAATGGCAGAGCCAGTCCTGGCTCAGTGGATTTGGAAATAGTAGCCAGATCCAGAATCCTGTAGGTGGAGTTGCTCATCTCCTCAGCCAAAATAATGTCCCACTACTTTCAGTTCAAAGAAGCTGCAGGTGTCCTGGTGGCAGAGTGGCCTTTGGAAATACCAGTCTGTGCTGTTCTTTCTTATCCCATGTGCTGGGGTGGGTGCATCAAGGTCACAGGTGCTGAAGTGTTCATAGTAGGTCCCTGCACTACCTGGTTCTTTGATTAGATGGGGTTTTGGGGGATTATTTGAGGCTGGATCTGCTCATCCAGTGATCTGTGCCATACAGATCTCACTTGGCTGCAAAAGCCAGTATGGAAATTTGACTTGCCTACAGCTGGAAAGGAACCAAGTTTCCTTCAGGAACCAAGTTTTTCAACACCACTGTTGCACCCAGGAAGATTTTTATACATGGGGGAAAGAGAACTGTATTGGCCCTGCTTCATTAGCTTGGCTTTTATCTAGTAAAACCAAGTCCTTTCTTAGTATGTTCTGCTGTGCCAAGTGACTGAATTGCACTCAGTCACTTGGCACAGAGTGAGGCACACCTTTTGAGAGGTGTGCCACAGGATCCCTTGTGATTTGTCAGCAGGTGGTGGGGCAAAACCCTGTTTCTGTGCACAGGCCTAGGAATTGTGCCCCAGCATCCTCTGTGCTGTTGCAGGGGATCTTGGGGTGCACCTGAGGCATTGCACTGCTTCCCGTAGAAATATTACTGGCCCAGGTTGACTATTTGGCTTACTCATGCAGTTGGGCTGGCCTTGAAAGTCACAAATAAATCCATTAGGAAGTGGTACTTTCTCTGACATGTCTGCCCACATTTCACAGGAAAATATTAGGATGATTTCCCAGTATATTTGCGCACCCAAGTCTAGATGGCATCTTCTGAAACCTGAAGACTTGGGAGAGGCTGTTTGTGCACCATTCTCTCCCCAACACATTATTGTATTAGCAGTTTCTAGCGGCTGTTATTTTGCTTCAGTTCCCGCTCCAAAAACCTTTTCTTCCTGCTCTGCCACTAGGGAGCTTTGTTTCTGTATCTGAGAGGTTTTTACCCCACCTTTCAGCAATGCTTCTGGCTGTATAATCCACTTGCTCCCTGGATTATATGCAAAGCACAGGCAGCCTTTTTGCTGGATAGCAAACCATTGATTCTATAAAGGCCCAGATAATCCATTCTTTTTTCTAATCTTTGCTGAATTTATCTGCAGTGAGTGGTTTCTCTCTCTCACCCCCCACTGCTCTGCCTCAATTTATCTGAATATTTTAATTTCTCCTTCCCCACCAGGATTATGGCCTGCGACAGCTGCATCAGGGAGCCACCACACCCAACCTGCGGGCGCTGCTTTGCACAATGTTGCTCCTCTGCTACTATACCTTCCTTACCTTCATCTTAGGTAAAGTCATGGGAGTGCCTTCCCCCAGTGTTAAAGCACAATACAGAGCAGAGCTGGTAGCAGATCTGTGGCCCTTTCCCCCTAGTGGGTGTCTTTTCTCTTCTGTTTTGATTAGGATCAATGTTTCTCCCCAGTTGGTGACACAGAGCATCTCCTTCTATAACTGACTCATGCCAGTTCATTTGGATTTGCGCAAAGTACTTTAAGTACAGATTTTGGTTTTTTGAAGGGTTTTTTTTGTAGAACAGAGAGATGGTATGGGGGAGGGAGAGGAAGGAAGGTGTGGAATCTTTCTGTTCATGTCTGAACTGAAAAAAGGGAAAGTGAGGGTTGGACTAGTGTAGCAGCTAAATATGAGCCAAGAAATCCTTGGCTCAAACTTTCCTTCGGCCATGAACTTATTGGATGGCCTTAAACAAGAAAGCAAGCTAGTGTGTGTGTGCGCTCTCTCTCTCTCTTGCACGCGCGTTAGTAATACTGGCCTACCTAAAGTAGTTGGTGTTAAGGATTACTGAGATAATGTATGTGAAACACTTGAGATTGCTATACAAATGCTTATTGATTGATTAATTAATCATTTAAAAGGGGGAACCTCTCCACAGCTGGAGGGCAAGAGAGTTTCAGCGTAAGCCAGGTGGCAGTCTTTATTCTACCAATGGCTGATGAATTGTGTTGACTGGGGTGCAGGGTGGGGGGCTGAAGAAATGGGACTCAGGCATCTCCCCTTTGGGACCTGCTAGTTGTAATCGAAACTTTGGGAATGTATAGCAGAAACCTTCAGAACTGGTTTCGTGACCTGACTTAGGGCTAAGGTTGACCTGACAGCTCAAGTGGCCCAAGAAGGCAATATTTTCAGGTATAACCATGAAGCAGTGTGTGGTCCAAAGGCTGCTCCCAGCATCCTCTGGGACATTGCAAGAGATCCTGAAGCATGGTGTAGCGCTTTGGGGCAGCAAAATATGGTGACCTTGCTCTGCCTAGGGGTATCAGTGGAGACTGCCCCCATGGGAGGTAGCTTAATCCTTCCCTCTTTCTGTGTTCCACCCAGGGATTGGTGAAGATGATTTTACAGAGGCTGAGGCCCTGCTGAGTCCATACCTCTCCCGCTACCCTCAGGTAAGTGTCCATGTGGCTGCACTGTGTGATGCTGCAGGCCCTCTAGGTCCCTCACCTGGTACCTGTGCTGCTGTGTTCTCCTCCATAGAGATCTTACAGGGTCCCAGAAGCAGGACTTGCCTGCCTTATGCTCCTAGGAGGGCCCAATTAGGCATTTGCTTTGCTGTTCAGAGGCTTCAGTACAGTGCTTGGATTACAGCAGGGTTCGAGGGGGCTTGGTCTCTTTACCTTGGGGCCAACCCCCTTAGCTAATGTTTTTAGAAGGCTAGAGGGGGGCAGGGGGGGATTTTTGTTAAGGGCTCCCCTACCCCCCCCCCCACAATAATTTGAGCACTGGTAAAATGGACAGCATGCCCTCTGGTTCAGTATTTTTGATATATTAAGATTGCGCTCTCTCTCTCTCTCTCTCTCTCTCTCTCTCCTCTGTGCCCCATGTTTTTTCAAGACTTAGGCTGAATCTACATACTCAGCGAAATGGAGTGGTAGAATGGACTGTACCATTTCGGACTGCAGGTGGGGGATCGTATTTTTAAAAATTCTCCCCTTTATAAACGCCTTCTTGTAAGCAGTCATCTAGCACACCATGGAGAGAGGAATGGGCTAGATATAACCTTTATCCCTGATGTGCTGGTTTTCTTCTTGAAAGGAGGGTTTTGAGTGGGTGTGAGGGAGCATTAAAAATGTCCACCTGCAGTCTTGAGTGGCCACTTCTCACTTCAAGACTTGACCACGTCATTCTGCTACGTGTGTAGACCCAGTCCCACTGGGAGGGGGAATCGCTTGGGGTTCTCCTTCCTTCCTAGAAGGCTTTGTAGAGATCCCAGTGCCTGACATTTTGCCCTAGCCTGATTTTGCATGAGACAGACCATGTACACCAGATATGGCCCCTATTTTAGAGTTGGATCATCTCTCATCTCTCTCCCTTCTGACTACCGTATTGGTGGGAAAATGGTATATTTTGTGCCCAGCCTCAGAAGGCTTTCAAAGTCTCAAGAATGTGGGACTACGGTTGGGACATCAGGCTCCCTTCTCCCCTTGTAGAGTTTCTATCCAATGGGGCTTCTGGAATCCTCAGCCAGCCTCCCTGACATCACCTTTGACAAGGTTGCAAAAGCCTACACAGACTGAGAGCTGCTTTGGGTACTTGTTTCCTGTGTGTTTTCAGACACCCATTGCCTGCATGTGTGCACACGGTCTGGGGAGATGTATGGTGGATAAATGGGACCCCAGTGTTTCCACTGCATGTGTGAAATGGCTCAGGGTTGAGGGGTCTGGGTGGCCTATTGCTTGGGGTTGCTCCTCTGCACCTGAGCCTCCTTTCTTTCCATTTTGCAGAGTGCCATTTTCTTGTTCTTTGCTGGGAGGATAGAGGAGATCAAAGGGAACATCAATGAGGTGAGAGGCATTGTCTAAGAAGGAGGGTGACCTTGACTGGCCTGTTTTCCTCCATCTTGGAGACGGTACCTGAATTGGTCTAACCCAACCTTTCCCTTACACCAGGTCAGACTATTTGTCCACCTTGCCCCAAATGGTCTACTCCAGACTTCCCGAACTTGGCACCATCCAGGTGTGCTGGACTATGACTCCTGTCATCTCCAACCGGCATGGCCATTGCTGGCTAGGGATGATGGAACGTGTAGTCCAATGCATCTGGAAGGTGCCAGGTTGGAGAAAGCTATCCTAATGTTTTATGTTCTCGTTATGTTAGTTGGCACAGCAAGCATGGGCTTGAGTTCCTCAGTTCAAGCACTTTATCCCTGTCTGGAAGAGTGCCTGACCCTTTCTCAAGAATTATATCCAGAGCAGGCAGTTTTCCACACCTGTTTGGGTCTTTGTGCTGAGTTTGCATATGGATAATTGAGCTGTTTAAGGAATACAATGACTGTGGAGAGATGACTGAAAACTTGTAGTATTTCCCACCAAGAGCTCTGGGTGTTAGTGGAGCTCCTCTGCCCTCTCTGATCATGACTGTCTTCCTAGTGCCTCCGGTCATCCCTCTTCTTGCCCATCAGACACTTCTTGCCCATCAGCAAGGATCAGCACTGATCCTTCCTGAGGTAGGAGAGGAGATAGGCATTCCTTCTCACGGTTTAGGAAATCCTCATACCAAATTCAGAATAAAGCATTTAAGGAAGTGATCCTATGGCCCCTAGACATTGTCTGAGGGGCCATACGTTACTGGGGATTCTCCCCTCCGAGGTTGGAGACAGTGCTCTGAGCTTGGAAGGCGGAGATCTGCCTCCCTGCCCCCTCACAGCTGATGCAGAAAGAACTGCACCAGCTGCCCTCGGAGGTCGGAAACCTGCTCTTTAGTAAAAAGACAAAGGAAAAGGAAGCCAAGGTTGGAAAATCAAACTTGGAGAGGGGGAAGAAGAGACATTCCAGGGGGAGGGGAGGAGACCGGAGAGGCCAGGATGAGTTATCATGAGCCCCTGCCAGCTTCCTTCCCTCCCCCTATGAAGCCCATCTAGCAAAATCTGCAGGCAGGAGGACAAGGAGGTGATCTCCTCTGCCACTCCTTCCACCTTGCATTGGATGGTTGGAAGCCTCCGAGTTTGGGGGCTTCCAGTCATCGAGGGCGCAACCAATAGGATTACTCCCTAACTGTGTGTCTCACACAAGCTCCTCTCAACAATTGTACATTAAAGGGGAAAATGTATTTAATGGGGATTTGCATGTTTTCATATTGGTTTACATTACTCATATTCTGCATTCAGAATAAAATTTTCTTGACGCACCCACAACCTCTAAGCAAACTCTCCGACTTCTGATATTTCAACAGGCATTTCCCATCCATTTTCAAGTTTATCTCCACAGCGATAAGGGCTAGGAACTTGCTAATTAAAAGAAAATAAAAAAAGGAAGCCGGGATTCTCAGGAAGCTGAATTAAATCTGCGTGCACTTATCTCCAATCATAGTTCCCCCCATGACAAGACGGAGGACCTTGCTTCCAGACAGTGTAAAGTCCCTGGCTGCCCCATGCTTGCCAGGATGAAGTGCTGAGTTGTCTCTGCCTTTCACCTCCTCTTTGGGCTAACCTCTCCATCTCTGCCCAGGCCATCAAGAGGTTCGAGGAGGGCTGCTCGGCCCAGCAGGCCTGGAAGCAGTTTCACCACATGTGTTACTGGGAGCTGATGTGGTGCTTCGCCTACAAAGGAATGTGGAAGATGGCCTACTTCTATGCTGACCTGCTGAGCAAGGAGAACCGCTGGTCCAAGGTGTGGAAGGGGCTAGTGAGCAACATGAGTGGGTTTGAGGGATGGTGACAGTGTAAAAACAGCAGCAGCAGGGTTTCCTTTAAGGCAGGCCTTCATTCTGGGAAATGGAGACCTCCTCCTACTCAGTAAGGAGCAATAGCATACCAAGGCCACTTGGACCTTTTTTCAGGTGCTGCAACTCCTAATCCACAGGGTTCTGAGCACCTATGCAGCCAGAACAGTACAACCTCTGCCACCTTCAGGACCTGGAATTTGAGGTAGACCCTGGAACTTTATCACCCATGTCAAGCATTACCTGGGAGAATTTCTTCCCAGTCTTTCAGTACAGGACAGGACTAGCCCGAGATATTTCGCCTGAGTGCAGGGGTATGCCAGCATCCTCTGCAACACGGCAAGGAATTGTGGAAGAGTTGCTGCTTCTCTTTGCTAAAATTATTCTTAGCACTAGTGACCACTAGGGTTACTTGCACAGCCAGGCTGGTCCTGCCTTCTATACTGAGCTTCTAATGTGTGTTCTGCTTTACAGCTTCTCCCCTCCCTTAGTGTTTCCATTTTGCTGATGTGTAACTGAGACAAGCAAATCCCGTTACCCAAGGCCCACTCAGATTTAGCCTTTAAGGGCCAACACTCTTTGTCTGCCGGGACCATACATGTTCTCAATCCACCACCCCCGTCTCCCACTTTGGAGGGCAGCTCTTCTGAGTGTGTACAGAGTGCTCATCATCATTAGTCACTATAGCCAGGCTCCATCCATCTGCAGTTAGAGTGGCTTCTAGGCATTCTTGAGCCCTGGGATCTCTTTTTTCCACTTGCTACATGTCTCCCCCCCCACACACACACCACTACTGACTCTCCTCAAACTCTTAGTTTGTGAGCACTCCATATTGGGTTATACCTACAGCTGATGTGCCTTCCCTTTTGTGCTCTCTCAGCCCTGTCAGAAGAGTTCCACCCCCTGGGATTCGCAAGCAGCTCAGGGATGCAAAAGAAACCAGCCATTGCTGTCCTTCCCTTTTTGTCCTCCATTGGGTTTCTACCCTTCTAGCTGTGCTTTTTGCCTCCCTGCAGGCAATGTATGTGTACATGAAAGCTGCCTTTCTTAGCATGCTGCCTGTGGAGGAGCCGCGGCCTTTTGGCGAGGAAGAGGTCGAGCTCTTTAGGTAAGAGAGCCACTTGCTTCTGAAACTTGGGGAGAATTTAAGTGGAAGCTTCAGCAGGAGGGAGGGAGATTTGGGCTAGGGCAGGGGTAGGCAAAGTGGTGCCTATAGGCACCAATGCATCCCCTGGCACCTTTCTTGGTGCCTGCCAAGGTGCCCTACATCTCCAACATGTTTTTAATTAACACATTTTATTACAAGCAGCTGGGATCCCTGTGAAATAGGTTTCTGTTGGTGCTGAAAACTGTGGATCCAAAGGAATTGTTTAGTTTGTTGGGGCTCAGACCTCACCTCTGCCTTGTCTTTTGGGCAGCTTATCTGTCCTTTGCTATGCCTCCCAGGGCAGCCATTTTGTGGTGGTGCCCAGGACAGTTTTTCAAATTGCCAAATGTGCCCACAGCCCCAAAAGTTTGCCTACCTAAGGCTTCCTCTTTTGCTCCCATTGTACGGCCCTTGGAACAGTCCTGGATGAGAAGTTCCCAGTTTTGCAAATGTTTCCCACGTGGCTGTGTAACAAATATTGTGGCAAAATAGCTCCTTGATGTGTGTTGCTGGAGGACTGAAGTGTGGGCGATGCTGTCTGGAATGGTTACAAGATGTAATTTGAAGTCTACTGCTGCCACTAGCAAGGTTCCTCTGGGCAGGCATAACCGAGGGGTCACTGCGAACTGGATTACATTCTTCCAGGAGTACAGTGCTTCTCCAGCTCCCTAGTGACTTCAGTGAGGTTCTTCCCCTGTCTCTGCCTTGCAGGCAAGTTTCCTCCTTCAAGCAGAAGATTGCTGGGAAGTCTCCACCCACAGAGAAGTTTGCCATTCGCAAGGCGAGGCGCTACAAAGCCAGCGAGCATGTTCCTTTGCCTGTGCCAGCCCTGGTAAGGATGGAAGCACATGGCTACTGTGCCCCATGGGACATGCCTCTGTAGGTATGGGGTGTGTGAGACGTCATGGTCTCAAGCGAGGAGGAAATCTTTTCATGACTGTGCCACATTGGCAGTTTTAAATTTGGTCCCATGGAACACACGTAGAAATGAAAAGTGGTGCGTTTTGTCCTCTCATAAATTCATGCAGCAAACATATTTGCACACATACTCACATAACTGAAGAACATACACCCACCCGCCCACATGCTCCCATTTGTGTATACCCAGATGCACACTAGAGATGTGTGTACAAGTCTCAAGATCCAGGAAACCTCCATTTCCCTCCCCTGGGATGGCAAAACAGTATGGCGAGAAAGGAAGTGCTGCGGCCTACACTTTGCGACCCTGAGCAGATTGGATTTGCCAGGAAAGTGTTCCATAATTTAGCCCAGCTGTGGAATTGTGTGCCAGCTGTGGAGCAGTGTCAACCAGCAAGTCATGTCCCAACAGCTGGACAGGCAACAGCACTGGATCTACATGGAGTTGGGCTTTCCACCTGCCTACATAGAGCTGGGCTTGTAGCAAGGTGGAAAACTGATTGTGGTCAAATTTAACAGGACCAGGGGTGGGGGATGTTAAAGGTGGAAAGGGCCCACTTTCGCCCACTAGACTGAGGTTTCCCACCTTTCTTGTGGGCATGGCTTAAATTGATACAAAGCTTTGTGCTCTGTTTTGAAAATCAGGGCTCAGTTATGGAACGTGTGAAGGAATAATAAAAACAGTGCTTCTAAGTACATGCAGAGTGACTTTACCTTAGCATGGAGCAATTGCAGCTGGCTTTCATGTGATCTAGAATTCAGACAAAGCATTTCTGGGCCAGAAGGTGTAGTTCCAAGCCAGCTTGATCACCGGTACTACTACTACTTCTTTAAAGCCACCATGCAAACTGATTTCCTGTTGAAAATACCCACAGTTCTTGTTTGCCCCCGCAAAGTGCTGTGTATTGCAAGCACCTTGTTTGGGGAGCAAATAGCAGTTGGGGGAGGGGTAGTTGGGGGGAAACTGGTGTGGGGCCCAATTCGAATTGGGGCTCTGCACAGCTGCTTTTCCTTCAAAATAAACTTAGCCAGCTTAAGCACTCTGGGTGTGTGTGTCTTGTATTGGGGAGGGAAGGCCTTCTGGATTTTGTTCCCTGATATATTGCAGCGACCCCCCCCACACACACTACTGATGCCAGCACAATTCCTTGTCTGTGCCTTCCTTTCCAGGAAATGATGTACATGTGGAATGGATTTACAGTCCTGGGCAAGCGACAGGAGCTGCTAGAAGGGACTCTAGACACCCTGGTGCAGGCTGAGAAGCAGCTACAAGAGGCACCTGGTAACATGCTGGTTTCATGGAAATTATAAAGTGGAGGGTGGGTGGGTGGGTAGAGCGTACGCATATCAAAGTATCTCCAGTTCAGTTCTTGCCCTTAAGGGTGCTTCCAGACATAGGGCTCCTAGCTCTACCAGCCAAAAGACATTGTGCAGCTCTTCCAGCTTTTCCTCCTTAACAGATTTTCTGTGGTAAGACAAAAGGCAGAAGAAGCAGTGAGAAAACACAGGAGGGCTACAAGCAGACAATGTCTGTATGTTTTGTAAAATTCTGTGAATGGGGTTGCGCAAGAAAAGCCTTGTCTGGAAGCACCCATAGTTTTTCCATGTAAGTCACATGTGCTGCAGTCTGGGCACAATATTTAGAGAAGTGCAGAAGTGGAACAGTAATAGGTGTGTTGGTCCAAGTGGACAGGGACTAAAGGCCATGCTAAAATCTGGGAACTATTTTTCATAGCAAATCCCTCTTAGATTTCAAGTCCTTGGTAGAAACTGCCCTCACGGTTTATGGATTTCTGCCCCGAAACCATAAGATGTAGAAACCTATTCCTTTGGCATGAATGAACGAATACACCAACCATTCAACCAAGAGTAAACTAATTTTGTATTAGGACAAAGTTACTACTTAGCAGATTCTCTGGTCTTCAGAAATAAGATTTGGAGCTTTTCTCCCTGAAGGGGAGCTTGCACCAGAAATGTATTTATTTGCAGCATTTTCACCCTGCTCTTCAACCAAAAAAGGCTCCCAGAGCAGCTTATAAATATTAATAGTAAGACAGTCCCTGCCCTCAGGATTGCAGTCTTATCTTTGTGTTAAGCTGTCCCCCGCACCACCCTTTGGCCTGTTTTTACATGGTGTGGTTGTTCTGCCACACAAGCAACTTTGGGATATGTTATGGAAGGCAGGGCGTTCACATGAAGGAAGACCCTGGGTTCTTAGCTGTGTGGTCAGAGCAAGGGAACTGTCTGTTACATCAGCAATACGGATGCATACCTGACCAACTATCCCTTAAAGGGAAATGAGGGTAGGGCAGTAACTGTTTAGCCTGGTTCATCTCTCTTGTGATTTTTCCTTCCTCCCTGCCCCCCCCTCCTCAGCCAGTGAGTACCAGGTAGATGACCAGTGTCTGGTGCTACTCCTCAAAGGCCTAGTCCTCAAGCACTTGCACAGTTCGGCAGAGGCTGAGGCCTGCTTCAGTGCTGTCCAAGGCAGGTGAGATGCCCTAGAGCTCCCAGTTTCTTTGGTGGACGATGTGATATTTTGGGATGCGGTGGGGAGGAGGATTTGGGGTTAGGGAAGGAGACCCCCCCCAGCTTCCCCCTAATCTGATTTAATTTCTGTAATATTTTCCCACTGAGAACATGGTTCACTATGGCCTGCTTGTCACAGCTTCATAAAATCCTTAATGTACTTACCTGTCTGTCTACCTACCTATTTTCTTTTACAAACACCACACTCTGATTCCCATTTGCATTCCATTTCATAATTAGCTCCCATTACACCCTGCCTCAACTCATGTTTACTACATTCTTGACATGGCTTGATTCCAGCCAAAAAAACAGGCCCTCCTCATTTGCATTCTTGCCTATCTGTGTACAGTGAAAAGAAAATCCGCTTTGATCACTACTTGGTACCCAATGCACTATTGGAGTTGAGCCTGCTGTATGTGGCACAAGGCCGGAGCGAAGAGGCTGTGCAGCTGCTTCGTAGAGCCAAGTAAGTGAACACCCAGTCTATCCCATAATGCTTTGCTTTAAGGAAGAGATGGGAAGCTTACCCAGTAGTAACAGTGGGCAGTATCTACAGGATATCAGATACTCCCTGGAAGAAGTGTTGCCTAGCCCCAAACATACTGAGATTCGTGTTCCTCTGAAACAATAGCTTTTCTATATATCTTTCTGGAGCAGCCTTCCCCCATCTGTCACCCCCCAGCTGTGTTGGACTGCAGCTCCCATGATTCCCAGACAGCATGGCCATTGGCGCCAGATTGGGGAAAGCTGTTTTAGAGTAATCTTTGCATAGGTTTGGATACCATCACCCTCCTTTATAGCTGTTGCTGTTCTGAACTAACTTGACAGCAGATATTGGCTTAAATTCAGAGTTCCACTCATAGAGTTGTATCCAGCGTTAGCCCCACTCAGAGTAAACCTACTGAGACAAATGGGGCATAAGTAAGATTAACATTGAATATAACCCTTAAGACATTCCTGCTGATGAAATTGGGATGGGAGGAGATTTTCACCCATTACTTCTTCCCCTGCAGTCCTGAAAAGCTGTTCTGGAAAGTTGGGGGCCCTCTAGAACAGTGCAGGAGATAGCACAGGGGGCTGCTGATACAAAAGAGAATTGGCAAAGATGATCTCCTCCCAGTCCTTCCCATGAACTCTGGATCCAAAATTGCTTAATTTACATGAATTACGTCAGTCTGTATGTTGCATTCTGAACCTGATAGAGAGATTTTCATAGAATATGGATTTGATTTTTAGTACGGAGTGGTAACAGAGCAGGAGGCAATGGGGGCTGTTCACATAATACAGCAGTGCACCGTGGGTTATTTAACCCACAATGAGGCTGTGGCATGTGCAAGGTGTGTGTGGCCACCATTTTGAATATGCAATGCCCGCTTGGGGCTTGTTGTGTCATGCTAGCCTTGTGAGCATGGGCTATGCAAGGGTTGTTTAACTCACATAACCCATGCTTGCCGGGCTCATGTGACAACCTCTGAGCACCATGGCTTGTGGGTTAAATAACCCATGGTGTGTTGTCCAAGCCCAGTGAATGGATAAGTAACTGAGGGATGGCCAAGAACCGATGGCGTCCATAAAATAGCCATGCAGGCCACAAAAGCTCCATCCCTGAACAACTAGGACCTTCAATAATCGGAAGGATTTTGCAAGTATGAGGGCTAGCAGTTTATTACCTGTATTAAACAAAGGTTTTGACTGACATGGAATCAAATTCTCTTTTACCTATGAGATTATTTGGAAGTTCCAGTTTTGGGGAACAGTGGAAACCATACAGCCCCATCAAGAAGCCCTTCTTAATGTGTCAGAAGAGCTATTGCTTTGAAAGTTTATACACTTGTTTAATAAAAGTTCAAATAAAATACTCGTTGTACTCTTCCACATCTCTCTAATACCAAAATGACACAGGCTAGAGAATGTAACAAAGTATATTTTAACTGGAAGGTATACACTACTGTTAATGGAATTTAATATCTGGTTTTGAATCGCAGATATTTTCCCTTTTATATATTTGGAACCCTTGTTGCAGGGGAGCTTTTCAATCAGTTTCTGAATGAATGAAATCCGTCAGAGGGGCCTAAAATAAGACTGTCAGAGGCTGAGGGCTTCAGCATTCTGCTGTCCTGCAGCTAGCAGAAGCTGAAGAAAATATGCAAAATAAGAAATGATAAGCCAAGTTGCTTGATTTACAATGTCTATGCAGAGCAAAGGATTTGGCTTTTCTTGATGCATACTGAGATTACTTTAATCAAAATTCTGCACCATTTTAAAAAATGTTGAGTAGAATATGTTCATACTTCTGGTGATTGGTACACAACAGCTGTTTGATGCCTTTCCCAACAGGAACAACTACAAGAATTACTCAATGGAGTCACGAACACTGTTCCGGATCCATGCTGTATTGTCCAAACTCAAGGCCAGCCAGGAAGAAAATGGTGCAGATGGAGCCAGCCCTTCCTAGGGAATAAAGCAATTGCTCCTTTCTGTTTTGAAAGAGGAGGTGGACTGTTATCCTTAGGAGCACCTGGACCAAAGAGAGAACCTGCCAAAATACAAGGGCTTGAGATGCTGTCTTCCTCTTTGGGTGGGTCTGTTGGAGGAGTGTGGTCACCAATTATGCCAGTTGGCTATCAGTCTAGTGTTTGACACTTGGTGTGTGGGAATGGATGTGCTTTACCGAGCTGGATTTCAGCTCCCAAGACCAGGGAGCAGTGCTTGCTAGTCAATGAAGCTGAAAGGAGCAGTCTGTCTGCATTAATTAATCTCCTCTCTCAGGGTCCTACAAATGAAGGCGAGGTTCTCTCTCCCTCCTCCTCCTCTTCCTATTTCATCCTAACATGGGATTAGCCTGAAGATACTGTGCTCCCCTTGTACTTTTTGGTTTCCTATTTAGTATTTGTGATCAAATCCTTATCCACTTTCCCTCTTGGTCCCTGATCAAGTCAAGCCACACTCTACATCAGGTGGCCATCCATGTCATATTTGCATTCAACTTGAGAGTGCCAGTAATTTGGCAAAAACTCCCAGCTTTGGCTGGAAACAGAGTTTATTTTAAGTGATGGAAACTCTACTCTCTGCTGTGGCCTTCTCTTTTTCAAAAGTGCAGGGAGGTGTGTGTGCTTTTTAAAGACTGATCTGATCAGTCCCCATTTAAGGACTGTATTTCCAAATATTGCAAGGAAAAACAAGATGTTTACATGCATTTGGGGTGTACGCAGGTGATCTTGGCACAGACGCTTGAAGCAGGAAACAGCTGATCATCCTTGTTGTACATGCAGCTGGGTGAATATTTAAAGGATTTTTAAAAAATGAAATCATCTCAAGTAGCAGCTGGGCCTAGATATTTCAGAAGCAGCTGCAGGGCAAGTGTGGATTGATCACTTTGGTCATTCTGTTCAAAGATCAGCACTGCCTTAGTGTGCTGAGTTTTCATTGTTGACCATCCTGCCTAAAACAACAGATGAACTTAACTGAATTTATACTTTTCAAGCCTGTGAATGAGCTCTACGAAGTCACTGGGGCATGAAAACACCATGCATGCATGTTTTATCCATGTTTGGGAACACCGTTCCTTTGTAAGGAGGCAGATTTTGTGCCTGCATTGGTAGCTCTGTCTGCCCAGAACTCTTCTTGCCATACTTTTACTCAGGATTGCTGCTTAAGAGATGTGTTGAAACCCATGTGAAAGATTCTGAATTAGGTCAATGCGATTTAGTATTGCTCCTTTTAAGTCCACTTGTGCTATAAATGACTTTATCAGCTTCTGTGCATAATGGCAGGGTAGAGAAGCATAAAAGGGGCAAACTCTCATGCATCCCTGCTCTCCTATTGCATGGTCACCACACTCAGCTGCAGTCTGATCCCAGTAATAGCCTTGTTAAATCCGTCCCTTGGAAAATCCGTTGCTGTGGAGGAAAGCAGTGGCACGCTGAATCCATTCTTTCTCCCTACTTTTATTGGCTCTTTTCTTCCCTTAGCCTTGTCCCCTTCTAAACAGAACTACTTTCAGGTAGTGAGAGGAATCTAGTCAGCCAAATGGCACTTTGGCCACTTCAAGTTGCAGCAGCATTTAACCTAGCAGTATAAAGGGATGGACTCATCATTCATGAGCCAGATTAGGATAGAGTGAGGTTCTGAGGACAGGGATTGATATCCTTTAACTAATGATCACCACAGCTTGTCCCTCCTGGAATATTCTAGTATAAGGATTGCTATTGGCCTGCAGCCTTCAGAAGAACAAGACAGGGGCCTTCCTTGCTGCTGCTGAAGTGTTTTGGAAAACTTTCAACCACCTGCTACTTTTGCTAGTGCGTGTGAACCCATACACAAGTGTCTGCCCGATGAAGGTCACATTGATTCCTTTGCAATCCTGTTCTATGAATAGCATGTCCCTCAGAGTTTGTCCCATCTAAAGGCTAATTTCAACTGGATAAATAACCATCACAGGTTGTATGACTTGCTGTTAAGCTGGAGCAGGGTTGGGAACCTTGGCAAAAGCTGGAACAGGAAAACAACCCCAAGGTACATAGGTATATTGAAGTTTATGGTGGGCTATACTCTGCCACACAGTAGTCTTGTTGTAAACGCAGGCCTATCACAAGAGATGTTTTGCTAAGAATAAAGGAGAGTAGCAAACAGTGTGGCATGTTGCGATTACTCCATTTGAATGGCATCAATTCTACCTCATCTGTGTTGTAGATTAAACTCCTAAAACAATGCCAGGTATAGCCTTAGCTTAGCTGGTCTTTGCCTTATGTGGGTTCTGTAGAATCTTTGCTACATAATACTCCTAAAGCAATTCTAACTTAATTCCCAAACATGCATGCACATGTATATTTCTACCACTTCTCTTTGGGCAATCTCATGAACTGAAACGTAGCCCAGAAAGTGCCTCTACCCCAAGCCACCTCCCTGACCAGTGACCAATCCTTAACAATACCTATTGGACCATAGTTCTGACCTACCTATACCTGAACATAAGAAGAGCCATGTTGGATCAGACCAAGGGCCCACCTAGTCCAGCATTCTGTTCACACAGTGGCCAACCATAGGAAACCCACAAGTAGGACATAAGTGCAACAGCACCACCCACTCATGTTCCCCATCAACTGATGTACATAGGCATACTGTCTCTGATACTGGAGTATCAGAACTAGTAGCTATTGACAGCCTTCCCCTCCATGAATTTGTCCAGTCCTCTTTTAAAGCCATCCAAATTAGTGTCCATCACTGTGTCTTGTGTAAGTGAATTCCATAGTTTAACTATGCGCTGTGTAAACAAGTACTTCCTTTTATCTGTCCTGAGTCTCACACCAATCAGCTCCGGGGGATGACCCAAGTCTCTAGTATGAGAGAGGGGAAAATGTCTTTCTCCACACTGCATAATTTTGTGCACCTCTATCATGTCTCTCCTTACTTGCCTTTTTTCTAAGCTAAACAATCCCAGGTGTTGTAACTGTTCCTCAAAGGGGAGTTGCTCCAGCCTCTTGATCATTTTAGTTGCCAAGAGCCAAGCAGGGTTCGTAACTGAACACCCGCAAAACATTTGATCAATTAGGGATGGTCCAAAATTGATCTCTTATGTCTCATGTTAGCCTTTCCTGACAAGAATTTTTGAATTACCCTCACTTTTCATTAGCTAAATGCATATTGCAGTAAATCCCAACTTGTACAATCTTGCATGTAAATGGTAAACATAGTGGGAGATGGACTTGAGCTTTGCACTATAGGCCATTCAGTCTTGGGCAGGGGGATGCTGTTTTGCAATGTGAGATTAAAAAAGGGAACATACTAGAAGTAAAAATACCAAACAGGAGCTAATTAGAAGGGTTTTTTAAAAGCCCATTTGGTATTCACTGCAGCTTTCAAGCATACCCCATCCAGCAAGCTGATAATTGAACTGAAATGGTTCTAACTCTTGCTCATGTCAAAGCCACCATTACAAACTGAATTGCTTCTCATGTGATGTTAGCAAGGAGAAGCTCTCCACTTCTGCCTAAGCTCCAATACACCTCATATAAGGAAAAACAGACACACATAGAACACTGTTGCCACTGCTAGCAAGGTAAGAAAGAAGGGGAAGGATGAAAGGAGATTCCAGCTTTAAAAAATTGTTCAGTAATTGTTTAGTCTTTAATAAGAGCTGTAGGGAGAAATACTGGTTCTAACACTGGGTGATTTTAATTTAATGATGACAAATGTATTTAAAATAAATAATGTAGATAAGGGCCTTTGTTTTCATTTAACAAAAATGAAACGTATATGTTATCCCCCTTCCCTCACCCCCCAAAGGAAGGGGACAGAATTTACTGCTCTCCATTAGTGAGAAAAAGCTGAGGGGCTAGTTCACAACTTATGGTTGTAGCCACATGGTAACTGCTGCAGCTGAACAGGTGATCATGCCGCCACAGGAAACTAGCTCATTCACAGGTGTGGTGGGACACACCACACCAATCTACTGGTTGTTCTTGGGACAAACAAGCCTTGGTAGAGGAGGGTGATGGAACTGCTCTGATTGTCTGTGTGTGTGACCTATCCTCAATATACCACCTAGGGATATAAGTGTCCATGAAAGGCGAAAAAACTAATTAGAGCACCTTTTACTGATAAGTGTGTTCAAGAATTTTGAGCAACTTGTTTCACAGAATCTAGTTCTCTTTCTCCCTTTCTGTACATTCACCAAGTTCATCTCTACATGAAGGTCCCTCCTGCCCCCGATGTAATAGATCTATGAATCTCTACAGTTGTGCCACTAGAGGGAGGCAGATTACTATGTTACAAGCCCTATGTGGCCTGCCCATTGTGGAAAGGGGAGCTTTTCAACTAAGTTCAGAATAGAAAGGGCCACACACAATCTGCTTTTTACAGGATGCCACACTTAGCATGGGCCTTTCCTGCTGCTGTTGCTACAACAGTGCAGTGGGAGAGTTGTGCCTGGAGGGGGTGCGTATACATAGCTAGAACACTTCCAACATGCTCCTGCTCTGTGGAAGGTGTTCAGTCAGCAACATCCTCCCCCAGTAGCTCTGATGAACTGCCTATTTCAGCAGCTGCTGTCACTAAGATAGGTAGTTTTAAAAACAAGCAAGCATCTTCAGGGAAAAGGGGGTCAATCTAGAGCCACAACTGCTTGTGTTTGGTAGAAGCAAATTTGGTTATTTGATGGAAAGAGCTGTGCTGGCTTTATGGCGCAGGAAACATGCCAGGATTCAATCGAGAGTCCCAAACACTCCTGCCTGCTATCGGCCTACACACTGAAAGGTGCTGGCATAAGGATTAACAATGGAGAGGGGAACATATGCCAAAATTCAAAACACACAACATTACTAACTTCAGTGGCAGAAACCCTTACCAATGGCATAATTCTGACCTGGAGTCCCACTCACAACTCAATTACGGAAATTTAAATTGATTAAACCAAGAACCAAGTATAAAGGCAAAGAAACTTTAGGTTCATCACTTTGGCACACTTGAAGGGTCTTAGTCCTGTCTGCAATTAGGATTGCCAGATTCAATAACGAACAGTGTTCTCTTGCCTTTAATAGCTACACAGAAGGAATAATATCAAAAGGCAGCTTTTCCCACTATCACACAATGAGGGAGAAGCTATGGTTGCAAATATCTTTTCTCCTATGCATGTATAAGAGACATAAAATTGTTGTCAAACTTGAATTTGGCAATGTCACCTTATTAAATGCAACAAGCAAGGATCCAACTACAGTCCCAGGTTGTAAGCCCATTGGGCAGGGCTTCTCTGGCTTATTTTTTTTTAGATGGTTCACAAATATTATGATTGTGAGCAGCTATTTTTTAAAATCTGAGAAAGCCAAGGTTAAAATACCAGATATATTTATTTAACTGCACACAGCATTTCAGCCAGCTAGTCAGTGGGAACAGAGCTAGCTTACGGCACTGGGACAGAAAGCAGCCAAAGTTTGGAAGCATCATCCTCAGGATTCACTAGCAGAAAGGGTAAAGAATCCAGAGGGAAGGCATTTGCTACTCAGAATCCATTTTTGGCATCCAATTTGGTCAGAAAGGACACCAGAGTGTTGTGTATGTTGGTAGAATCCATATTTGCAGATTTGGGAACTGGCCTTAGAAGATAATCAGAATTGCAACAAATGTGCTGAGCCTCGGGAACCATGCAGAACTGTTAGCTTGAGTCACAACCTGGAGGCTGCACTTCAGATACCTATGACTCAATAGTCTACGTGGTGTGCAACACTTCTGTTGCAACCATCTCCCCCTCTTTTTCGGGGGTCAAGGCAGCCGCTGCTGTTTTTTCCATTGCTTTTTTGGCCACAGCCTCCTCTCTATGCTTCTTCTTCTGCAGCTTCAGCTCCTTCCGTCTAGCCTTCTCCATCTCCTGCACCAGCTCTTGGAACTGGGTGCTGCGATGATCCAGGTTGTGGCCAAAGCGTTCACGGGCCTCAGCCAGTAGCCGCTCCCGCCGTTCTTTTTCTTCACGCTCTTTGGCCTTGCGCAGCTCCTTCTCCCGCTGCCAGTCTGCAATCATCTGTGGCATCTTGGCCATTTTGGCAGCAATGAGCTCCTCTCTGTGAAGAGAGCAAGAACAGAATGTCAAATACTTATAGATTCCAAAAAGGTGGGAAGACAGAGGCAGCCTTTGGATGCTTTTAGACATACTACTTGTGTTTACTCTAAATGACTTATTCACACCTTACATCAAAACATAAATAAAAGTTAAAAGCAGTGATAGAAACACTGTCAATAAAACATAAAATAATGACAGTAGTAAAACTAGTAAACACCATAAAGGCAATACAAGCAGCAGTAATGAGCACATCAACCCTTTTCTCATTAAAAAGCCTGGCCTGAACAAACAGAATACTTTTAGCACGGCACTTAAAACTGAAGTAAAGTACACCAAGACCCCAAGCTGCAATTCTTGTCCTTAGGGGCGAGTGCAACCCCATCCAGAACAGGTTAACTATTACCTTCCCGTTCAGACAAGCCACCTACCAGCAGTACCTCCTTTTATCTGGACTGAAATTCAATGTATACTCCAGGACTGACCTTAGGTAGCTGTTCAGCACTTCTACCACCTCACTTGAATCCAATGAAGAGCAGAGAAAGCTGTGCCACAGCATACTGATGACACCTAGTCCTAAATCCCCATGATCATTCAGCAGTTTCACATAGATGTTAGACAGCACAGGGGGCAGGGGGGAGAAAGGAAAGAGCATAAAGTGCAGTGGAATTTCATAGCAGAATTGCCATGGACAGAGCAATAGTTCCCCGGCACCACCTGGCATCCATCCATCAAGCAGGATCAGAACCACTGAACTGCAGTGACTTGTTCCCAGCCCAAGCAGGACTGTCTTTGGAGAATTACGCCTTACAAGCAAGAACACCCCCCGCCCCCCGGCTGACCTTAGTAGTCAAGCCAAAAAGATGGTGGCGGCTTGTTTGGCCCTCACCACTGGCAACGCAGTGGCCAAATGACCTCAGCCTTCTTCCCAATCTTGGAGCTGGGGAAGGGGTGAAGATCGCCATGCCTCTGTAGGGACAATTCTTGTCCCCTTCTGCAGCTCTAAGGACTACTGCCTGTTAGGCTCACCAGGGGGCAGCAGCACACCTGCCATGAAGAGTGAAAATGTGGAACCTGTTTCTAAACAGGGGCCTACAATTTTTGGCTGCCCTTACTAGCAGAGCCAAAAATTATGGTTGCCCAGCTTCTTCCCCCCTCCTCGCAAATGCTCTACTCAACAGCAAAGGAAGTTCTCTCCAACTTTTCCTGTAATAAAGGCAGGCTAGGAGCATTCTGGCTTCAGCAGATGCTCAGTGAAGTTACTCAGACCACCACCCTGCTGAACAACTGTGGAAGAAACGTCCCCATCACCTCTCTCTCTCCTGTAGGAAAGAAGTGGAGTATATGAGCATTGCCTAATACTTGCTCTGGAGCTGAAAAGATGGGGGGTTTGGCATCGCATGGCCAAGGAATTCCAGAAGCTACACAGCTGCCACCCACTCCTAGCCTTCCTCCCAACACTGGAGCTAGGGACTCAGACCTGGACCCAAATCTTTCTTCAGCCATGGACTCACGTGACAGGACAGGTTGGAGAAAGGACATTAGACCACAGTTCCCCACAAATGAACGCCATTACCTAAGAGAATTAGAGGCATGGATGGAAAATAAGGTATTATCACAAAGCTGGAGGGCTACACCAGCAATCCATCTGGCCCAGCACATTGTTGTGCTTACAGCCTTAAAGAATATTTTGTAGCTATTTGCTCCACAGTGCACTTTGTCTCTTCTTGTGACACAGTGCAGACTGGACTGGGGTGGGGGCGATGCTGACTTGCAGTGAAGAGGTTGGATGACCTTTTGGTCCTTTCCACATTGGGCTGTCATCTTATCATAGCTGGTAGCCACTGAGATCCATATCCTCAGTGTATGAATGCAATCCTTTTTAAAGGGTTTTTTGGCTAGTGACCATCAATGTACTTTATTGCAATAAGCAATTGAGATATGTATAAAAAGGATCCTTCTGCTTCCTCTTTCTACCTACAGTCAATTTTTAGTGTGCACTGCTCAGATTATTCCCTCCCCTGATGAGATTTGGTATTGTAAGACACATCTACTGTTCTCTTGTCTCACCACCTGACTGAAAAAGACTCCTGCAGTTCTTCCATCTGCTTTGCTTTTACTATCCTGGATACTTTAGCAACAGCTACCAACATGGCCAACTCTCTCCAGCTATGTGCTCAGATAGTTTAGATGCAAAGCTCAAAGGACACAAATCCCAATTCAGATCTTTGCAGAGCTCCACAGCTTACTCCACTCCACTCCTCCCCATCACTTGGATCTTTTTCCAATTCCACAGCTGTGAAGTTAGCCTCAGAACATAAGGCAAAGAGCTTTGTTGACTACTTCCAAAGTTTGCTAATGATATTTTGTCAATAGCTGATCTCAACCGATGTTTTGCCTCAGTCTCACTGTGTCTCGCACATCTCTGGGATCAACATGGTTACTCTCTGATTACAAACCTATAGCAAGCAGCATTGAGACATTTTGTTGTCCCTTTCCCCAGTCTGCATGGCTTTGGGCCACACATTTCTGAAATGCATGGCCCAAAGCCCCTTCACAAACTCATCCAGGATGCGCCGGCCCACATTTCTCTACTAGTGTGCTCCCAAACCAGTGAAATGATCCTGCTTAAAAAGACTAAAGGACAGGGCACTTTGAGTACATGAAATCCATAAATGTTGTACAAACATTTCCAAATTTAGAGATTGCTGGTCTCTCCTCACCCCTTCTCCTGCTTCATTCCAATTTTTTCCTAGTCCAGAGATACATAAAAATATATATACAATACATACATATTTAATTCGGGTGTCTCCTCCTATACCAAATTTAGTAACTTGATCTACTATTCTAGCTGCCTCTGTTCGAATGCCTCCTCCCTCATACCCTCCAACATATTTACACGTGAAAACAGGGATACGTGTATTTATATCACCCCTATCCCAGAGTACATCATGAGAAATGCCGGGTTGGATGAATCAGAGGTCAGAATTAAGACTGCTGGGAGAATTATCAACAACCTCCGATATGCAGACGATACCACCCTAATGGCAGAAAGTGAAGAGGATCTAAACAGCCTCTGAAAGAGGAGAGTGCAAAAGCTGGTTTGAAACTCAACATTAAAAAAACGAAGATCATGGCATCTGGCCCCATCACTTCCTGGCATATAGAAGGGGAAGAAATGGAAGCAGTGACAGATTTTACTTTCTTGGGCTCCAAGATCACCGCAGACGGTAACTGTAGCCATGAAATTAAAAGACGCTTGCTCCTTGGGAGGAAAGCTATGGCCAACCTAGACAGCATAGTCAGAAGCAGAGACATCACCTTGCCGACAAAGGCCCGTCTAATCAAAGCTATGGTTTTCCCAGTAGTAATGTAAGGCTGAGCGCCGAAGAATTGATGCTTTCGAACTGTGGTGCTGGAGAAGACTCTTACGAGTCCCCTGGACTGCAAGGAGGTCAAATCAGTCCATCCTAAAGGAAATCAACCCTGAGTGCTCATTGGAAGGACAGATACTGAAGCTGAAGCTCAAATATTTTGGCCACCTAATGCAAAGAGAAAACTCCCTGGAAAAGACCCTGATGCTGGGAAAGACTGAAGGCAAAAGGAGAAGGGGACAGCAGAGGGTGAGATGGCTAGATAGCATCACCGATGCAATGAATATGAACTTGAGCACACCCCGGGAGAGAGCGCAGGACAGGAAGGCCTGGCGTGCTATGGTCCATGGGGTCACGAAGAGTCGGACACGACTGAACAACAACAAAAATCCCACACCAAATATCGCTGCCTGAAATACTCAAACCCCCCCCCCCCCTCTACACAGTGCTGTAGGCTCTTCTGTGCAACAGCCCGTGCGCTGGTAAACTGACCATGCCGGAACGAGTGCTTGCAGTTGTACTCGAAGCACATTTGCTCCGAAGTGGGCTTTTTAAAAAACTGGAGGTGGTTCCTCGCCTGTTCAGTCAAGCCCAGGATAAGCGGTCACGGCTGCAACCGTGCGCACACTTCCTTTGGAGTAAATCCCACTGAACGCGGGGAAATTACTTCTCTCCCAAGAAACCGACACAGGGTTTGTTTACCAGGAGGAGGAGACATCTGACAGAAGCTGCCCTTGGTAAAGAGGGCAGCTAGAGCAGATGAAACCCGCCCTGCCGGACCCCAAGCAACACTTTTCGGGCCCCCACCCCGTCGTCTTTCTCACCTCTGACGGCTCTTGGCTTCGGCCTCCTGCTCCTTTGCATCAAGGGTCATCTCCATTTCCCTCAGCGGCGGGTACCAGGTCCTCTCCTCAGCTTCAATCTCTTGGAGCTGCTCAGGAGTGGGCCAGAGATGGGCCGGATTGACCCCAGAGGCCGCCCCATAGCGCCCGTACAACTTGGCCTTGTAGGCGGCCGCCAACTGGAAGGGCGGCGTTCGAGGGTCAGCAGGGTCCGGCAGATACATCTCACCAAGCTGCCGCCACAGGGGCCGCGCATTATAAAATCGGACACCCCCAAGTACCAGCCGGCTTCCGCGAGCCGCCATCTTGGAGAAGGTTCCCCAGCTGGCCAGAGCTATAAAGGCCGCCATCTTGAAGTCAGCCTCCTCCCTATGGGCGGTGCCATCTTGAATCGAGTCGCATGAACGCCGCCATTTTGAAGCGATTTGCTCGCCGCTGCTCTAGCAATGGGCGCCTCCATTTTGGGCTCTTACGTCATTGCGCAGGGGTTGCCCAGAGACGGTGAGGGAGTTTCATCATGGAGATAGAATAGTAGGGTGATGCACGCACGGATGAACTTGAGTTTGGTTTGGGATTTCCATTTTACACCAGTCGAGTAAAAGAAAAAAAAGAAAGCAAAGAAAAAAAAAGACGCTTCTGCAGTCAGCTTAAGTGCTGGGGTGGGTATAAAGGAGCGACGCAGGTGGCAATTTAATAAGATTTACTTTTGCTGCAACCGGAGGTGTGTTTTGTGTGCTGTCTCTTTCGCCGTACCGTCTGATTTCAGCAGGACCGTGTGATAATTTCAGTTGGTTCCCGAGGACTCTTATTAGCCAAATTAGTTCATTCGAAATATTCGGATATCCTATTATGTAATCGCTTTACTATCTGTCCGCATCTTGACAACACCACGCGTGTACAGTACGCAATGCAAACGCAGTGGAGACCTGATCCTGTGGCATTATATTTGGCCAGTGGAGGCTGGTGGCTCCAATTTCGGTGGGGCAGTTGATCCGCTCCGGGTTTCAGTCAGAACCAGCCAGAACGCTAGAGGAGCTATGCAAGGTTGATAACTCCTTTAGAGTCCTGGCTGGTTCTGACTGAAACCCGGAGCGGATTCACAGGCCACCGAAATCGGAGCCACCAGCCTTCACTGTATTTCGCCCAAAAAGAGGGAGAAGGCGAAAAGCCTTTGTTTGAGGGTTGCTGTAAACCACTGTGTGTCCACCCTGCCAGCCCTCAGCTGAAATGCGTAGATTATAATCCATCGTGGTTGTAGTCTCCTCCCCAGCTCTGCAATATGAGGATGTTAGCAGAAGACGACCAGCGCAATCCTATACACGCTTGCTCAGAAGTACGTCCCACCAACGGGGAGTGTGTATAGGATTGCGGGCTCCATTACATTGTTATCAAAAGCAGCTCAGCCTCAGCCTTTTCTTCTACCCCAGCCTGCAATATAAGGATTTAACAGTTTAATATTTCTTTACATCTCTGTTTGGTCCCCATGGCAATAACAGCAGATGCCTCCATTTTAGGATTATACATCATTGTGAGGAGAGCCTGCCAAGCGACGGTGAATGAAAGACAAGCAGTTTGACGGGGGTACCATAGAAACGGGAAGTAAAGGCCAGGATGGGCAATAAAAGGCAATAACAGAAAGTTAAGGTTGAGGGGCTGTGAAAAATACGCTGAAAATAGGAATCAGCAGTAATGACTAGAAATTGTGTAATATAATATAAGGAAGGCTTGCAGCCAGAAACAATAAGAATAATAAACAGTAAGATGTTATATGACGCTTTTGAGTGTTCAAACTACAGCCATGAGATTCAATCTGGACAGGTAGAAATTCAGTAAGTAATCTTCCGGTCATCCTTGAATGGAGATGCAGCAATTGGGAAAGCTTCACTTCTTGAATTTCTGCCTGTTATAGAGCATTTAAAGCACAAGAGCCCCATCAGAAAAGAGTGGAATGGAAATCCTACCTAGCAGTTGAGTGTGTGGAGTGTCTTGTATTTTTTGTTCAGTGCTCATGATTAGGAGTTAATGCCATATTTTTATCCTACCTGTGTGTGTGTGTATGGTGGGCAGGAATATAGATGTATTTGTGATAGCCGGGTGAATCTTTCACAGTATACTTTCCGGTTTGATTTGGACAGGCTTCTCTTTCATTAGGCTTTGTAAACGCAGGCAGGCCTTGAAAGTGGATTTTACTGAATACTTGAGAAGACAGATGGGGAAATCCATATGTTAGGTCATAGAGTGTGTGTCTTCTGTATTTCATATGTGAGATTGAAACAATGAAGTATCAGCTCAGTAGGGAATCTAAACATTTTGGGGTTTTTTGTTAACTCTACCAAGGCTTCCTTGTGTATGAGCAATGGAAGGCCGCTGCTCCACTCCTGTAGTGATGCTGTGACTGTGCTACCATTTTTGAAAATATCCTGCCTTCCATCTCTTATGTTGGCATTTGGTGTTGCCTGTTCTTTCCATTCTATATTCTTTCAGACAGGTTTGGTGGTGCTACAGAAGGAAAGGCTAAAGCAGTGTTCTTTAAACGTTCCCCCATCTTTCACACATCCTTCACAATGTAGGCAGAGAGCAGATATCCCAGTTCAGACAACCCTAACTCATGATTTGTCATACTGAAAATATATGTTTATATTGGCAGCACCTAAGCCTGTGACACAAAACACAGTAGGACGCCTGTCTTTGTGGAAATATGGCTCACAGACAATGAGGACAAAGGAGTTTTCAAAAAATTATATGACTAGTCAGCAACACAACTGAGTGGTACCTCCTTAGCCTGTAATCCTGTATACACTTTCTTAGAAGTAAGTCCCACTAAACTCAGTGGGACTTACTTCTGAGTAGACAAGTATAGGATTGCACTGTTAATCCTGCATAGGTTGTAATACTCCATGAAGAAGAATGTCTAACTTGTGACAGTGATTTATATATGTGAGAGCAGAGGTACACATTGGTCAAGGCATGTGTGTTTCTCCTCGCTCTGTCTTCTTTTTGTAAAGGACATTAAAATTTTTTACCAGTAAGAAAGTTTTCCATAGTTTGTTTTTCGGTGATAGCCAGTGGAGGCTCATACAGACATAAAACAGGCATCTCACAGTTAAAGGGAAGGAGGAAACTCCCCCCCCCCCCCGCCCTCAAGCCAGAGAATGTTGGTAGCCCTATTCTTCAGAGTCTGAGGTTTCAAGCTGCCTTGGAGATCATCCACTTGAGAGGTGGAGCGTGGGTCAAGGTTGGAGTTGGAATGGGTGTCACAGGGAGATGGAGAGCTATGGAAATGAATATAGTTCCCCTCATAACACATTTGGAATGGGGATGTGTTCTCCAGCCTGTGGCATGCATGCTCTTATCTACATTCCATCCTCCCCAAACTCTCAACCTGACTTCTCGGCATTGTTGTTGTTGCTTTACTTGGTCATTGGAGTACGGTATTCTATTGCTTTCACATTCCAGCTCACCGTGGAAGCCTAACAATGGAGCAATTGATCAGTGCCCCCCCCCACACACACACACACCTTGTTTTGAACACTTGGTGGAAACCAGACTCTTTTTTTATGAGATAGTTTTATGTACGTTTTGGGCTGTGAGAATAATTATTTCTCCCTGTTAAAATGAAAATGACATGTGATGGTTTGTTTGCTTTGAGCCTGATGGTTTTTAATGAGATACCAGGATTGCTGTACTGGAAAAATTGCTCATTTCTATGGGAGGGTAATGATCCCTGTGCAAAGCTGATCCAGAAAAAAATTCAGCTCCCCCACAGGCCTGAAATGATGGTGTGATTTCTACATAGCCTCCTTCAAGGCACCATTAGCTCAAGGTTTCTCTCTGTGTCTCTGCTTGGACTAGTTTTAACTACAGGAATGATTTGGAGGTACTTGCGGTGATGAAATATCCCTTATTTCACTTTTCCCAAGAGTCAGGGTGTTAACCTGCTTTCTGGCTGGGCTCCAATTTCATTAATTATATTCTGCATCCCTGAATTTCCTTCTCCTTCTTCCAGTTACTTACTTACACAAAGGACTTTTCTAGCCTATGTTATATAGTAAGGTTGAGTGTTGCTCTGCCCCCTCTTCTCACATCCCCCAAACTTTATTCATTTCAGTAATATGTATGTACCACATCATCTATATGCATATGGCAATTGGATAAAACATGCTTCAAAGTTCAAAGTCTAAAGGTTTTCCCCACTGGCAAATATAAAATGTGTAGTTTCTTTGACAAATACTTGAATTGATTTTTTTCCTCTCTGTGTGAAATCTCCAAATATTGGTGCATGTACCATGGAAGTCAGTGACCCCTGCAATTACTCCTTGAATTATGTACTCTAGGTTGATGGAATCCCCCAGGTGTGCAGAGGTCAGAGTGGCAATAGGTGAGTTCCTCTACACCAGGGGTGGGCAGAAGGTACATAGTGATCTACTGGTAAATCTCTGGGAGATGTGCAGCAGATTGGCAAGAAATTCTGACTCCCAATTGTTTAACAGTAACAACAAAATGGCTCTCCCCCACCCTAAATTATACTGCGGAAATGAAGAAAGTTTGTCAGTGGGTAACCAGGAATTGATTTTTGTGTGGGAGGACTGTGACCTCTATTCAGTTCTGGTATGAACTGGGCTCAGAATTCTTTAATTCTAAGTGTATGTATTTTGCACCTGACTATAGTTGATGGATCTTGGGGTTCTAGTAAAAAAGTAGATCCTGCAAGCCTGAGGTCTCCCCACTCCTGCTCTACACCCATCACAAACTCTAGCCAGCTACAGGGATTTATATTGGCTCCAAATGTATCTCATTGGACTTACTAACTATTTGGATTTGTTTTCACAAACAATTTCTTAACTTGTTTTACCTCTACATTATTTTTCAACACACAAAGCAGTAATTAAATGATAGAGAAGACAAGGGCTGCTTCCACAAAATAATTTCTCTGAAATTATTATCATTTGTTCATTCAGTTATTATAGAGAAACCAGACATTGTCACTGCCAAACTGTTGCCTTCCAGTCTTTTCGGGGTGGTGGTGGTGGTAAAGACACAGGTTGCTTCAAAACTAGAGCTCTTCGGTGCTGCAGGCAGGAAAAAACCCAAGCACACAAAAACAACTGCAGGGTGAGGATGGTGATGGTAGCAGAGACTGGAGTGCCCTCTGGAAAGAGCAGGGCAAGGGGCCATTTTACTGGACGTTGCTATGCGAGAACGAGTGAGAAAGGACAAGGGCATTGGGGTAGGTGGGGGTTCCTTCCAGAGGCATGCTGAAAGCATGAGCAGAGAAGGAGAAGAAGGCTGAAGTAGCTCAAAGGCAGCCGGAGGAGGAGGAAGAGAGTGAGGGAGTGGTGCTTGTCCACCATGCCAGTGACTGCCCAGACAGGGAGAAGATAGCGATGCCAACAGTACCATGACCTCCCCATTCCACCCACCCCACATCCTTCTCCCCCTCTTCTGTGATTTTTTTTAAAGGAAGGTGGTTGGCGGTTACTTTTGACTGTGTACATATGAAGGAGCAGAGATGAATTACCATGCAATTTATTTTTAAACCTCCATTGCTGCACCCCATTTAAGGTGCGCATGCAGTCAGTGGAGGGGGGGGAACTGAAACAGCCATTTCCCCCACAACTGCAGCAGTAAGAGCCAGTGTAGTGTAGTGGTGAGAGTGACAGACTGGGAGCCGGGAGATCCGGGTTCTAGTCCCCACTTGGCCATGGAAGCTCACTGGGTGACTTTGGGCCAGTCACAGACTCTCAGCCCAACCTACCTCACAGGGTTGTTGTTGTGAGGATAAAATGGAGAGGAGGAGGATAATGTAAGCCACCTTGGGTTCCTTGCAAGAGGAAAAAAGGTGGGATACAAATGCAATAAATAAATAAGTATACTGAGGCTTTTGTCATGAACTTGTGCTACAAATGCAAACAACAGAACACACATCACCTTTCAGACTTTTATTTCTCCTGCAGTTGCATTTGTGCGTGGCACTTGATTGTGTTATAAACACACTGGTTACTGCACCATATTCATTAGCACATGCCCCCACAGCAGTGATTGCCTTTTGAAAAAATTCTGGCATGATTGTGCCTCGCACACAAAAGGGGCTCTAGTGTAGAATGTCATTTCCTACTTAGACCTTTTCTTAAAAGCAGTTTCAGTCTCTTAGCTACTGTGGAAAGAATCCTTTAACCCTCACCCCTAATATGTTATGTGTACCCCAGAATGGAAATGCAGTTAAAGGAGTGCCATTGGCATCTGCATAAGGTGTCCAACAGATGCTTGTGCTTGTGTTTAGTATGAACCAGAGTTACTCCATGTTTGTACGCTAGGTCATCCTGTCTTGGCTCCACAGTCTTGCGAGAAACAGATTACAGCCTGTCAGCAGTTTCCCTGAGAATTGTTAGGGAAGATGAGTTCCTCCCCAGGCTGCAGGCTGATAACGTTGTACTTTGTGCAGTAACTGAGTGTCAGTAGCTGGCAAGTGGCCACCCCAGTCCAGGGAAGGAACATTCAGTCCCTTTCCAGATAACAGACTGTGTGAATGCCTCCAAGTAATGCGGCTACTAGAGCATGACTAGAGTTCTTCCCTATATGTGACGTATTTCGCTGTATAAAAGCCCACCCCACTGAACACTCAGGGCTCTCTGCCCCTTTGCTGACAGAGTGCCTTGCTGGCCATGCAATAAAGCGCTTTTAGAGCCAAGAGTTTTACCCATGTCTAGTGTGATCTATTGTCCGGCTAGACAATAGGGGTGTATGAAACCCCACTCACCTGCGTCCATGGGGGGTCCACTGGGGGTGGAGGCTATCCGTTCCTCCCCCCCGGAATCCTCCCTGGCAGGACACCGTTTGCGGCCGCACACCAGAGCAGGAGACTGCAGTGGCCAGATCTGGACCTGCCAGAGGCAGGTAGGATCCAGTCCGCGGGGACTTCGGGGGGGGGGAGCAGTCCGTTCCGCCACAGACTCCGGGGGGCCAGATTCTAAAGAATCCAGCCTCACTGGAGTCCATGGCGGAATTCTCCGCTATCCCTACTAGACAATGAACAAGGAGTGTGTTCCATTCACACAACAATTTGGCAACCGCAGCAGGACCGTCTGGATTGTGTCCCTCTTCTCCTCCACCCAGAATCAATGCCCAGGCGCCACTAGGCAAGTTCACCTGAGGGATCTTGTTTCCGGTGGAGGGTCAGGGAGACTTCAGTAAGCAATGGGTCCAAGATAAGTGTAAGATGGATCATAAATACAACCAGGTAAAGAAAAGTGAAATTGTGTGCTTGTTTTCTGGATGAGGGTAAAGGCATCCCCTTGCAGGAGGGCAGATGCTCCCACAGTCACTAAGAAAGTTTTGAACTTTGTAACTCCAACTAGAAACAGGTGTGCAAAGTGATGTACTGAATAGCCCTGATGTCTACGAGGGCCACCCCAAACAGAAAACACCGCTTGTCTCCATATGAAATTATCACCGGCAGGCCAATGAAATTTTTGTCCTCACCTCCCGAATATGAAGACTCTCCCTACACTCATTCATTGACCACAGACTATTGTAAGAAATTAACGAAATGTGTTAAGAACTTTCATTCACAGTCTGAAGAAGCACATCAATCATGAGCAGCATCACAGCCTGGAAGTTAGAGATGGGGTCTGTGTGAAAGGACACCAAGAAAAGGAAGCCTGGATCCATCATACCCGATGCAAGTGTGCCATTCCACCAGATGACAACGAGGTAGCCAAAACCTCCACCTTCTTCGGACCAGGACGAGAAGCAGTTGACAGCAAGGTAGCCAAAACCTCCACTTTCCCCAGGCCAGAGGAGCTGTGACAGACAGCCCTAAGAAGTCAGGGCCAGAAGAAGCTGACATCACAGGATCAAACCGCACTTCCCCTGACCAGGAAACAGGGGGACTTGAAGCAGCTGATAGCGGACTTCGAGGGAACCTCACTAAGCCACCTTACCACGACAAGGGTGTGCCAGAAGCAGACGAAAAGTGTGCTGCGTTATGGCAGGCAACACATCTAGGTGGACTCAAGTTGAAATTATAGCGCTTGTCCTAAGCATGTTTCTTTACTGTACCCCAACCATTTTAATCAGAGATCAACTGCGTGCAGTTACTAACTGCAAAGTACAATGCCCTATTCTTGTAGTCAACCCTGTTCCTCTGCGCATACTGCAAAGTTCTAAGTATACATTCTGCAGGGGGGAGAAAGCTGTGTTATTAATTACAAAAAAAGAAAGTTCGGTTATTTGCACCAATCCAATGAGCCCCTAGGTGCAAGATGTCATAAAAGAATTTTAGAATAATGAAATGGGCTCCCCAAACTACTTCCCCTCCTATAAATATGGGCATACCAGGTGAACTCGAAAAGCTGGCAGTCACCACCACACCTGAGCCACTTCCTGGGAGTTGGGGTTCAAACACATATTTACATTTATTAAGAGTTATAGCTGCCAAGATCAACCACCCTTGTTATGTCTGTGCTCACACCCCCACTCATAGCCATGGTGGAATCCCTCCAGTGGGTATCCCAATGACCATTTCACAGTTGGCACAAGCACAACAGTTAAACTTGACATCTCCTGACATGAATGGCCAGACCAGACTGTCCTTAAGTGGTGAGGTAGTTGCCCCCTTTTGTGTTACTTACCTCCCCGCTAACCAGTCTAACATACATCACCATAGTTGCAACGTATCACTTCAGTTTGATGGGACAAACTGGACTGTAGAAACTGAATCTTCTACAGAGGTTGTGGCAGATGTGGTTAGCGGTTAGGCAACTGTTTCCCATAACCTCTTTTATCCCTTTGCACAAAATGCCACTATTTCCACTTTGGGGCTGCCAGCGGGTGTTTGGTGGCTATGTGGACACACAGCAAAACTTGCACTTCCATCTTTAAGTACTCCATGGCAGTGTGCCCCAGGGCCTGTTGTGCCAGGTATGCGAATTGCCACAGACCTGCCCCAGGGCCGCCAACACAATAAATGCAGTTGGGCTAAGTTTGCTTGTGGCCTCATACATACATATGGAGTTGCAAAAAAATTATGCTGACATCTGTGCTCTATCTGAATCCCTCACTCAGTTCATTAATGAAAGTGTTGCAGTTACCAAATCCCTCTCCAGTAGGGGTGCACGAAAGTCACTTACCTGGTCTCGCAGCTTTTCACGGTGGGGGGGAGGCGCTTCGCTGCTCCCCCCGTGAAGTTCAGGCCGGGGGGGGGGGAGGCTTCCCGCCTCGCCCGGCCGAAATTCAGGCCGGGGAGGAGGCGCCTTGCCTCGCCCGGCCGCGAAATTAAAAGTAAAAAAAAAAAACCACAACGCCCCTGTGATAGGCTACGTGACGATTAACGTAGCCTATCACGGCTAGATCTGCAAATTCAGCCGTGATAAGCTACGTAAATCGTCACGTAGCCTATCACAGGTGACTTAAAAAAAAAAAGCGCGTACACAAATGGCGGCCCCCATAGGGAGCCGCCATTCCCGTTCCTTATTTCGTCGCTGTAGTCTACGTAAAGCTATTTGCGTTGCCCTTATTTTCGCCGTAGTCTACGTAATCTTTACGTAGACTACAGCGACCAAATAAGGAACGGGAATGGCGGCTCCCTATGGGGGCCGCCATTATCCGTACGCGCTTTTTTTTTTTTTTTAAGTCACCCGTGATAGGCTACGTGACGATTTACGTAGCCTATCACAGCTGACTTTGCAAATCTAGCCGTGATAGGCTACGTTAATCGTCACGTAGCCTATCACGGGGGCGTTTTTTTTTTCTTTTATTGGAATGGCGGCGGCGGCAGCCGGTTGAAAGACCTGCTGCCGCTCCCGCTCCCGCCCCAGACGAAGACCCGACGAACCGCCGGCCGGACCCGCCGCCGGGAGGGACATTCGCCAAAGGTAAGTCCCGTCCCGGGGGGGGCGGGGGGTGGAGAATTTCTCCCCGAAACTTGTTCAGGGGGCCGAACACGTTGGCGCTCGGCCCCCCGAAGTTTCGGGGAGAAATTCTCCGCCATCCCTACTCTCCAGTGAACTAGCTGAAGTACGACTAGTAACCTTGCAAAATAGGCTAGCTCTAGACTACCTCTTAGCTTCGCAAGGAGGTGTGTGCTTCAATTGGGAATAAGTGTTGTAACAGATAACCAACCTGACATCCTGCACCACCTAAATAATATAAATAAAATCTCTAAAGATATTTCACACATAAGCAAGGATGCCTTTAGAGATTGGCCGAGTTCTTAGCGTCCTTCTACTGCTTGGGTAAGAAAACTAGTTATTGCAATTGTTATTATTCTTGTGTTAGTAATTGCCATCTCTCGCTTTGCGCAATGTTGTATAATCCTTGTTCCTCCTTTATATAAGAGCTGTCAACTTCCTAAAGGCCAGTATGCAACCATGCCTGTAAATGAGCCCCCCCCCCGAAATGTGCAGTTATCCAGTCCATCGCCTTAAACTTAAAGAATTCTATTCATGATCCAAGATTGTACAAAGTACTATTTCGATCAAAGGGCAGATTGTGGAAAGAATCCTTTAACCCTCACCCCAAATGTGTTATGTGTACCCCAGAATGGCAACGCAAGTATAAGAGTGCCGTTGGCATCTGCTTAAGGTGTTCAACAGATGCTTGTGTTTAGTATGAACCGGAGTTACTCCATTTGTACACTAGGTCATCCTGTCTTGGCTCCATAGTCTTGCGAGAAACAGATTACAGCTTGTCAGCAGTTTCCCTGAGAATTGTTAGGGAAGATGAGTTCCTCCCCAGGCTGCAGGCTGATAACGTTGTACTTTGTGCAGTAACTGAGTGTCAGTAGCTGGCAAGCGGCCACCCCAGTCCAGGGAAGGAACATTCGGTCCCTTTCCAGATAACAGACTGTATGAATGCCTCCAAGTAATGCGGCTACTAGAGCATGGCTAGAGTTCTTCCCTATATGTGACGTATTTCGCTGTATAAAAGCCCACCCCACTGAACACTCAGGGCTCTCTGCCCCTTTGCTGACAGAGTGCCTTGCTGGCCATGCAATAAAGCGCTTTCAGATCCAAGAGCCTTACCCGTGTCTAGTGTGATCCATTGTCCGGCTAGACAACGAACAAGGAGCGTGTTCCGCTCACACAACACTACTGGCCCTTTGATTAGTTGTTTCCTTTTATTTGTGACCATGGCATTTTTGAATTGTCCCTTTAATTAGGCAGCTTTTGTTCCCTGCCAGCAAGCCCTTTGATTATTTATTTCCTCTATATAGCAAGAGGAATTGTTCATTCATTTAGGGTGCAATCCTATGCCTGCTTAGACAGAAAAAAGTCCTACAACTCCTACAATTCTGGGAGTTGTAGGACTTATTTCTTTCTAAACTTGCATAGGTTGCACCCTTATTCATTTTTATTGTGATTGTGCAAGGAGAGGAAAAGCATTCTTACTTTCTGCCTGAAAACACCGTAATGACAATGTATGTGTTAGTACCAGGCATCTAAGGCCCTCTAGAAAGCCACACAGGCTGTTCCTCAACTGCTGGATACCACTGGTATTTTGATCTCCTATTTACACAACAAAAGAGTCAAGTAATCATTACCACATGGGAGAAGTAGTTGTTTCCATGATCAAAGGTACACCGTATACACTATCAGTATGGTTTAAGTGCCATTGGTGGTATGCCATGGGTAGTATTAAGGGGTTACAGGTTCATAGCAGGGAGTAAAATAAAGACAGCTGTCAGGGTCAGGCAGGATTTAAGTTGAGAGTTTCCTGGTGCTCATTATGATGAACTACTCAAAGATGCAAAGGAGAGAAGGTGCAGTATTGTTCTCCCAAGTCTTCGAGTGTTACCAAACAAGGTAATGTACAATCTCCCTGGCTCATGCATGGAAGTGTGTGTCCGTCCGTCCAGACAACTTCCAGTTGTAACCCTCCCGTGTTCTCTCACTGCTTTCATCTTTTTTCTTACTGCAGAAAATCGGTTAAGGAAGAAAATATGGAATCGCTGCACAATACTTTCTGAGTGGCAGTGCTAGGAGCCCTCCATCAGGAAGCACCCTTAGTATATCTTTATTTTCTTCTTCCTGCTTCTCCCCAGACAGCTCATTGATTTCTCCTGATCTGGCCTGGTAATTACAGTTCCAAACTCACTAAGAACCACCCCCTCCCCCACTTGGCCAGACCTGCACATATGACTTTAACAACAATCTGCTAGGTAGGACTCAGCAGGTGAAGCTTGTAGTTGTATGGAGATGAACATTGTAGTCTGCTAATGTCTGTAAATCAAGTTGCAGTTAAAGACACAGCTACGGGGGCTAGTTGAAAAGATGGCAACCCCACTGGCTACAATTGCTTCTGGATCAAGGCTGGGTCTTTGCATGTATAACAGCCAAACTCTGGCTTTTTCTGTGTGACTCCGTAGTTGCTGTCTCAGGGTGCTTCCAGACAGAGGGTCCTAGCGCTAGCAATCAGAAGGCAACGTGCACCTATTCCATCTTTTCTTCCTTAATGGATTTTCTGTGATAAGAAAAAAGGTGGAAGAAGCAGCGGGAAAACAGAAGGGTTACAAGTCATCTGGACCCCCTGTAAAATTCTGTGACTGAGGTTGGGCCATTGTACAATAAAAGCCTTGTCTGGAAGCACCCTGAGGCTAGATATCCCCGCTGGTCTACCCCCTAAATGCCTTTCCTAACTGCTGCCCTCCTAGGTTGCCAATCTCATCTGTTTGTCTGCTGCTGCTTCCCAATACCCTTGTTTCAACCCTCTTTGGTCTGACTCCTCAGCCTAGACTTTTGCCTGCAATCAAATGCTTCCTCTGTGCTGACTTTCTGTGTTGCCTTAAGCTTCAAGATTCTGCCTAGGCCAGCCCTTCTAGTGCTCCATCCTGACCTTGACCCTTATACTGCTGGGATTCACACCTTGGCTGCCTCTCCAGTGCTAATACTTGGCTACCTTAGACTTATTCCACTACCAAATCTGTGCTCCAAGTAGGATGAATCTAGCATGGTACAATTTCTGCGTGCAGCCCTTCTTCCTTGCTTTGTTCCTCATCACGCCTGTATCTTTCTTTCCTTCAGCTGACAGCCTCTGGCAGCAGCTTCTCATCAGCTAGGACCTGGAGTCTAAAAAGCAGCATCTCCCTGAGTAGCATTTGCCAACTTTAAACTGCCTTTTACTTAATTGTTTAGCTGGCGTCCCTTTCCCTTGTTCCCTGGAGAGGGAGTGAGTCAGGGAAGCTTAAGAGCCCCGCTAATAACATCATGTCCCCTGGTGAATAGAATGTGGTGAAGAAAAAAAGGAGGACAAATTTCTTTTTTCTACTTCTTTGCCATTCCCAGCTTGTACCATCCTTACCACTCTTCCCATCCCAACACCCCCAGAGTCAGTCCCAGACAGTCTAGGAAATTCAGCTTTCCTTTTTTCAAGCTAATTAAACGCTTCAGTTTGGATGAGCACATTTGTCAGTGGCAAGAACATGACCCGCTGGGGCTGTTCTCCCTCTCGCCCTGCATTTTCCCACTCCCTTGCTTTCTTCCTCTTTAAGCCTATTTGTTTCTTGTCAGTACCTCTCACTGGAGACTCCCCTCTTCTCTTTCTCCTACATCCTAATGGTTTCAGGCACCAGCAGCAGACAAGTAAGAGGCTCAGATGGACTCCTTTGCATCCAAGTTCAGCTCTTCCTGCTTGTGATGGGCCTCCGCCCCACCCTGCGAACCCCTGGCTCTGGCCCTCCTTCAGCCCTTCAGCACCTCCATTTGGCAAAGTGGTGTGAAGAACTGGATAAAAGCTACCTGGGGTAGCTGCAAAGAGGACAGCTGCTCATGTGCAGGGCCATCCATGTGCTGTGCTTGCAACTGATGATGGAGAAGTCACAGTGTCTGCATGTTCAGAGACCCAAGATGAAGTGGGGGAGGGGGGTGTCTGCAGATATTCAAATTAGGCTCCAGCAAGTCATATGTTGGTTACAGGTTGGACCTGGAGCTGCCCCTAGGGTTGCTGGGAACATGAAAGGGGGCATGGGATTTGGGATCCCCTGTTAAGATATTACGTTAATATGGATTTTGGAATTGTTCTTATGGCCAACACAACTACCTTTGCTTTATGTATTATCTCAATAATACTTACAGCAGTCCTGCAAGGTAGGCCAATATTACTGCTGTCCCTATGTTGCAGTCTTGGGCAGGGAGGGGATGGAAGACATAAGCCACCTCAGGAGTTTGGGCTGAAATGAACCAGGCCCTTCCCAAATCATGCTGCCCCAGCTCTCAAGCTCATTCTCTGGGCTTGCTGGACAAAAGAAATATGAGCCCAAGTGTCTATGGTATGAGGGAATAAGAGACAGTATGGAACAGCACCCTTTAACGTGCATCTCAAAATTATATAACATGGAATGGTTTTGCCTTTTTGTATTGTTAGTATGCTTTTAGCAGTTGTGTGCAGAAGTCCTTTACAGTCTTAAAGGGTTCTCCCTCTCCCCCCTTATAGATACACACACGTACATACATACATATATATATATATATCCATTGGCTTTGGCAAGGATGAGACTGAGTGGGAGCTGCTAACTCTGCCATGTGGAGAACAGGCCCAGGCATGGCAGATGGTTACGTCTGGCATGTTAGCCAGGCCATTTGGTAACATCGCTGTTTGCGGGCTCTGCTGCGTGCACGCATGTTGTTGTCCTCGTGTCCTCCAACCATGCAGAAGAGCAAGCCGCTTTCTAGTCCCATCCAGCTGCCACTAGCTAGACACATTGGGGTCATCCTGAGAGACAGAGGGAAAAATTGCATCACCTCTGGGGAGACAGCCCCGCCCCAGACAAAGTGTCTGCCACTCTTAGGTCAAAATGCCCACTTCTGAGGTAGCCTGGTGGGACTCTAGCCACCTTCCAGCCTGGAGCTGGCTGAGGCTAGTTACATCCAGAGCAGAGAGGTGTGATGCAGCTGAGGCTCCTCTCCCTGCCCCTCTTCTCTGGGGCTGGCAACAGACTCCAGGTTCCTTTATATTCAGTCTATCAAAGTGTTTGCTGTAACATGGACACATAATGGACTCCTCTGCCAACAGAAGTTGGTCCTGTGAAAACAGATTGCCTTACCTGTTTTGTATCTCTTTGGCAGCACTGAAAGGAAGTACATATTTAGCAATATAGAAATCAAAGTTGTTTCTTAATGCTATTTTTAAAATCCATCAGACGCCTGTAACACTGATCTCTCTATAGCTGAGAATTAGAGCTTCCTTGGAGTACCGTTTTATAGTGGGTAATGGCCAGATCAAGGCATTTTGGTGCTTGAGGTAGATAATCCAAATGGCAGCCCCCATTGCCAGTTATTAACATGGGGCACAATCCACCAGGAAAATTTCCTGAGTAAGCCCCATTGAAATGAACAGGCTCTTGAGAAGAGACACTCATTTCAAAGGGCTTGTGCAGGAGAATGTCCTGGTGGATTGTGCCCCAAGATTGGGCTAGGGGTGCCTGCCTCATACTCTACCATCCTTAATAGGACCCCAAATCTAGCTGCCTTTGCTTTGCCTCATGGTATGGCCACATATGTGAGTAGGTACTGAGACTGTTGATATCGGAAGCATTGGCCTGGCCTAGCCAGGCCAGCACCGTCAAACTGATAATATAAAGGGCTTGGTGTAGTCAAGATCTAATTCTGTGTTCTAGCATGACAAATTGTACCTGGAAAAAGAAGAGCATATTTTCTTCCTTCAGCTTGAACTGTCACAAAATAAGGTGAGTAGCCATTCTGTTTTCATGGCTTGTTTGCAGAAAGTGACAAATACAGTTTGGAGGTCGGGTGTAGTTAGCAGAACATCTGGAGGTCCTCCAGAAAGAAGAGCTTGGGACGTGGCTCAGAGATCCAGGGGAGGAGAGGGATTATTCTCAAGGCCTGCAGCTCAGTCACAGACAGAAAGCCAACTCTTCATTTGCTGAGACTGGTGCACCAGCAAGCGTGAAAAGTGGGAGGTGGACTTCTCCAACATGTAGCATGTCTGAACAGCCAGGAGAAATGTTCAGTTGATAGATTTTTAATCCCATCAAAGTGAGTTGAGCACTGAGGTCATTAAGACTTGGTCACACATGCATTGAACTGTCAGTCAGTAATAAATGGATTGCAAAAGCATATGGAATGATCGATCTCGCAAGCAACAACTTTTGAATACTTAATTATTGTTGTTTAAAAATGCTTAGGTGTGTGTACGTGTGTGTGTGTTTGTGTGTGTGTGTGTCAGAGAGAGAGAGAGAGCTATCTGTTTACATGGTTTTTATACTATGTATAATGTATTTTGAAGGTTTTTACTCTTTGTAAATTGCACAGAGAGCTTTGGCTATTGGCAGTATAGAAATATAAGAAATGAAATGAATGAAATAGCAAATGACAGTTTTGAAAGAAACTGACCAACGAATTCAGGACAGCAATAGAAAAGTTGCAAGGTTTCAGATCTGCAAATATGAATCCCAGATCATGAAGACTGCAATTGTATTAGAGATTCAGTTCATGCTGAGCCCTCAACTTCCTGAAGTCACATGAAACTAGAGTTGGATCCTTTATGCAGCTGCTGCTCTTTCTGGGCTATCATGGCCTTCCAATGTACAACATGGTCTTCAGTCGTGTGTGTGTTGTGAGGGGTGGGTGGGGAGAGAATGCATCCAGGGCATTATAACAACCTCCCTGCGCCATTAACAATGGGCTATCTTTGTACCTGCTGTTTGATGTATCCGCTAGACCGCGTTAGAGGTAGATAAATCTTTCTGCATATAGAATTGATGTCACTCTCCCAGACCCAGCTCTTGTGTGGGATATAAGCCCAGTTTGGTCACCTGCAGGCCTCCATTCCCATACTCCGCTGTGTTTACACTGAGTGCATCAATGCAGATCAGTCATTACGCATGTGTGACTAACTATGAATATCCTCCAGTTCCGTGTTCCTGTTCTTGCCAATCAGATGTCAAGAGGCCGCTGAACAGAGATGACTGAAGGTCAGTGAGGGGATTCCGAGCAGTGTGGGAATTGGCTAGCAGACTTGGTCACAAGCAAAGATAGAGATGGCTCCCTCCCTGCTAAGACATTAAAACGACTAAGGCATATACAAAACCAGCCCAAGGTACGAGATACCACCAGGCCTTGGACATATCATCTACACTATATTCTATCTATTGTTTTTCAGATGTGTTCTCTCCTGTTCTTTCTTCCCTTCTTACTGGAGCAAGGCAGAGTTGTCCTACTAGCTAGAAAGGGAGAACTGTGATGGCCTATATATCTAGGTCAGGGTCCGGCATCCATGCCTAGGGCCCTATAGCCACTGCTGCAGCTGCTTTTGGGCTAGGCCAGGCACTGCTGCTATGTCACTGGTCCCACACCTTTCTGCCCCCTTCATATTGAAGTTGGGTTGCATGCACATGTTGGTCCTAGTGCCCATTTTGCCAACACTGGAGAGGACCAGAGAGGAAAGTGAGGGAGCAATGCAGTTTATGGTTGCCCCATAGTTGTAGGATGTGCTGCCAAGTCATGTCCAGGTCAAGATAGGCTATGCCTGTACTCCTACTCCTCTCACTGAAATTTTGTTTGTATTTCCTTCCTCTTGCCCTCCATGCAGTGCTTTGCATGCATCCTATACTAACTGCTTTCTCCTCTCACAATTAAATATAATAGATTGTTCTGGGAAGGTTTGAGTCAGACAAAAGAGCTGTCAGCCAGTTCTTATGGACTTTCTGGTATCTATTAAAACATCAACCAAAGATGAGTGAAATTGTGAGGGTGGGGCCCTTTCTGCATGCAAGGTTGGAACTGAAGAAAAAACAAGATATATTTTTTAGTAAGGAGTGAGGGTTGAGGAATAATGATGGACATGAAATGATCAAATTGAAAAATGAAAGGAAACAAAAGCTACAAAAGCTTTTGTTAAGATGGGGGAGAAGAGGGCAGGACAATAACCTGGATTAAGGGTGTTGTAAAATGTTTGTTCAAATTCTCTGAAGGGATATTGGGTTGGACCAGTGCAAGGGTTTCATCCACTTTTTTGTAGGACTGCCTCAAAATGACAAGGATAATTTCTAAGCCATTTCATTAACAACAAAATAGATTGTTTCAATTCAATTTTTTGGTGAAATGGTGAAATAATTAAGAATATCTTGCAAAACCCTGAAGATGCTTTATTTGAAAATAGACCTAAAGGTTTAAAAGGTGCCCCATGTCATATTTTTGTGTGGAAAGAGAGGAATCTGAGATTAACAGTGTGATCCTATATATATCTAATCAAAATAAGCCCCACAGAGTTCGCCAAGTAAATGTACTGAAGAATTAGCCGAACGAATCAGCAAAATAAAGTTTGCCAGAGGGGCGGGGGGGAGCCATTTCATAAAACTTCCTACCAGAATTACTGACAATTTCACCATTTTTTTTTAATCAAATCCATTTTTCAACTTACTTGTTATGCTAACTTTTGTGCTTAGAAACCTGGAATAGGAACATTAATAGAAGGTTGTAAGTTTTGAGGCTCTGGGAATGAGACCACACAATTATTTTGTGATTATTTCCTTTGCCCTGGAAAAATGTATGTGACATGGTTATAATGAAGGTTTCTTGTAAGCAAGTGTCTCTCTCTCTCTCACACACACACCTTTAAAGGTAGAAAAAGTGAAAATACGGAAAATATGTTAGGCATTAAGCATTCATTAAGAAAGTTGAAGACCTGTGAAAGGAAATGATTCTTGCTTTCTCTTGAGCAAATTGGTCTAAAAGAACACCTGTCTCTTGACTTATAAGAATAGAAAATAGCTGACTGATTCCCTTTGGGAATATATAGCTTAATGACTGATTTTATAGTACTATAGAAACAGAGAATTTGAAGACACTGCAGGACCAAACTGGATGTGACAGTGGCAACCATTTCTGTTGTTTGTGTCTAAACCTGTATGTATAAAGCAGGGGATTGGTTGGGGGTGGGGGTTGTCTAATTCCCCCTTCTAAAAAGGGGCATTACCATACCTCCCTGTGGCTAGTTGCCTGAAATCCTTTTTGCACCCACACTGACTCTGATACCAGAAACTAGGGAGAATGCTGCCTGAGACTTCAGAGCGTGAGATAAGGCAGCATGGGGTTCAGCTTTCCACCCTGCACGTCCCTTTTTGTATAAAAATTAGACACCTCCTCCTTTAGACACGAATGGGGCAGACTCATGAATAAACAAATGTGGACGCCCCTGTCATGTCTATGTGGGCCCTCAGTATATAGTGAGAACTTATCTCTAGGAGGTAAACTACAACAAATAAACCTGCTCTGTACAATTTTTACCTGAACTCCTGAGTACATATATTTGTCACATTCACATATTACATTTTAGGTTTACAGTTGAAACAGCTTACACTATAAAAACATAAGGTGTGAAGAAGCCCTGAGACCCTGCCAAAGGACTTGGATGTTCAAGGGCAAAAGTGTAGCAGTGCTTCAACATTGGGACAGAGGGAGCAGAGTCCCTGGGGAAATCAGAGGGACATTTTTGTATGAAGATTTAAAGTTGCTCTTTGACTTTAGTGACGAGGCTGAGCTGGAAGTAAAAAGCAAAAGAAGAAAGAAAAAGAAATCTGGTTTAAAAACCAGCATGGCAGCAATCCCAACCACAAGCTTGTATATCTCTCCTCAGACCAAATCCACCAAATTGTCTAGTCCTGAGAGTCTGTTCTGCTTCCCTCCACATAGGCTGGATTTGAATCTTCTGCTTCCTCAGAAGTTTCAAAGGGAGCCGTGTGCTCATGTACTTTGGGGGAAGGGCTGGGTTCTTCTGCACCATTTCAGCATGGAGGGCAGAGCAATAATAAGCGACAGGCGTGTGCCAGCCGTTCAGAGACCTCTTTCCATAAATGCATGTGGCCTGGAAGGATTGAAGCCAAATTCTGAATGGAGGGGGCCTTTCGTTTTGAGATGCATTTGGGGAGTAGGAGCTGTCCTGTTGGCACAGGAGCTACGGGAGAAGACAAGAACAGCAGTGGCAAAGGCCAAGGGGAATAGAGAGGCTTTTAGAGGCTTTTAAAAAGGCTCGAAGGATGGGAGCTGGGAGGGAGAGAGCTCTGCTTAAAAGCCCCAGTGCCATCGCTGGAACACACACAACTGCCCTTTGCACTTAGGAGTGGCAGATGCTGAAGTCTTGGAACTGCCAAGATGGGAGAGGATTTCTAGTATCCTGGAAATGTGGCATATTCCCAGGCTCCTCTGAGCTGGTGTGTGTGTTAATTTCCCTGTGCCCTTCTGCTCCCTGTTCTCAGCACGTGCTGCTCCACAGTTTGGAGTGGAGTAGCAAGAGATGCCAGATGGAAGCGCTGGAAGTAGGTCTAACCCCCACCCCCACTGCCACCGCCCCCAAAATCCATAGCTGCAAGGAGGTGTATGACTCTAGCAGCTAATTTTCTTGCTGTCTCAGCCTGTGCTGTAAAATGCATTTTTTCCTTTGGAGTCCATTCCAGTAGGGCATGGCGATCCTGTGCCAAGCCTCCTCCTCTGCTGTGGAGAGAGGGGGTGGGCTGGTTTCACCCACAGCCCCTCTCCTAATCAGGTCCAAGGCCTTCTTCTCTGTAATCCAAGCAAGGGAACAGATGGGCGGAATCCTCTCAGCGTCTGCCACCATGGCAGATGGCATAAGCTGGCACTCAGTCACCTGGGCACTTCCATCTCGTCCTGCAGTGTGGATTGTCCTCAAGTCAGGCTTGGCTGCAGTGGGCTTTCATGGCCCATCCAAGCTGCCTTAGTGTTCAACCAAGGGTGCTGGCGGGCCTCTGCTGTCAAAGGGGAGGGGGATGTGAGCTGCTGAAGTCTGGGAGGCGAAGGGGAGAAGGCTAGCCTGGTTTTGGAAATACCTCTGTAGGTCTTCTCGAGGTCACTTGCCAGCTCTCTTTTGTGTTATTTATTTTGCCTCTGCATGTTGTTTCTCAGGGGCGCAACTTGACTTTACAGCTCCCTCAGATTTCACTGTGAAGCCAAATCCATGTGTCACAAGACCCCCATCTTCTCAGCAGAAACACCAGGGTGTATCCATCTGCCCTTCAAACTACTGCCACCCTTTAAAAGTGCCATTTCTTATGTCCACAGATTCACTACCCAGGAGGCAGAAGCTTTTCACTCAACCCCATGGTGCTCACTACTTGGTTAAAGTCAACTTCCCATCAGGTGTGCTGCTTCCTGTCCTTTGAATACAGCTCAAGAACAAAAGAAGAGCCCTGATGGATTTGACCAAAGGTCAATCTGATCTAAGCAGCTCTTTCCCAGATGTTGCCAGGAAGCCTACCAGCAGGGCCTAAAGGCAAAATCTTCCCGTGGTGTGTGCCCTCCTAGCAACAAGTATCTAGAGGTATCCTGCCTCTGAACCTGGAGGTTCCCTTTAGCTATCATGGTGAATACTGACTAATAGACCTGTCCTCCATGAATCTGTCTAATCTCCTTCGAAAGCCATCTCAGCTAGTGGCCATCACAGCATCTTGTGGCAGTGAATGATGTAAATGAATTGTGCATTGTATGAAGAAGTATTTTATTTTGTCTATCCTGCAACTACTGCCAATCACTTTCTGTGGGTGATCCTGAATTATAACATGATGAGCGAGGGAGAAAAATTATCTCTGTCCACTTTCTTCACACCATGCATAATTTTGAAAATCTCTGTTAAGCCCACCCCCCAGTTCCCTACAGTTTTCTTGTTTTAAAACTAAAAACCCCCAAATGCTTTAGGGAAAGAGCTCTAGCCAACCCCTTGATCATTTTGGTTGTGTTATTCAGGTTCTTCTTACAAATATACAGAGTGGTCCAAAAGTAGGTATACAGTATAGTTTATTTGCATTTTATTACATTGTTTATTACATTTACATTTGTTTAACACTGTTTAATCTCATAAGTGCTCGAAATGTATTCCGTCAACGTTGCAACATTCCTCGAACCTGTCCAGAACACTGTGACACACAGTACGACACACAAAACCACACTGTGATGCCTGGCTGGTTCAGTTGAGATGTGATAGTCAAATGAGGATTTTCATTTGTCCAATACACACAGTTATGCCTGTTCACATAGCCTGACAACTTGAAAGAAGCCTCATCTGACCAGATGATCTTACCAAGAAGGTCTGGTTCGTTAGAGATTTGGTTACGCATCATCTCACAGAATTGCAACCGATGGTCTGGGTCGTCCTCCAGAAGACCATGTAACAGTCTTGGATGGTACGGCTTCAATTTCAGTTTACGCATTAAGCGTTGCAAGGATGGTCTAGGTATGGATAGCTGCTTAGACGCGCGTCGTGTGGACTTTTTCGGACTGTTCACAAATGTCAGAGTGACTCTCATCTCATTTTCCTCTGTCATAGACGTCCTAGGATGTCCAGATTTCAGTGCATTAGCCACTGCACCTGTTGCTTCAAATTTATCTCTAAGACGATAAATTGTCAGACGTGTTGGTGGAGGAGTGTCAGATGCTTCTTGCCATGCTGTGTGTACCCGCTCAGCATTTTCAGTCTTCTAGTACTGCTTTAGAATCCACTTTCTTTGTTCTTGACTCAAGTTCGCTGCCATCATTCACAATATGAATAAAAAAATAACTAAACAACTAAACAACTGTATACCTACTTAAGGGCCTCACTCCCCTCACTCACTACACTTAATTGATTTAACTGTCACTCCCTGTCACTCACTCTTCCCAACTGTCATTCTGACTCTACCCACACATCTTCTACTCACACATTCTGTCCCCCTCCCATCAACATTCTAAACAACTGTATACCTACTTTGGGGCCACTTGGTATATACATACACATTGAACTTGTATTCTGCTGTGAAATGTAGCTTGCAATGATCTTCTATCCAAGAGACTGACCAGGTTCACACTGGCTTAGCTGCAGCAACAAGCACTCTCAGACCATCCACTATGCTACGGTTGCAGTTTTCTTACACCTTTTTGCAGCTGTATGAAATCCTTCATAAAGAGATGGGGTAACTAGAATTTTGAGCCAGAGCTGTGGTGCTTTAAGAAGGCCAGATGGCTACAGTTTCCTATAAACTCTCTCTGTCTCCAGTGCACACTGCACTCTGGGAAATCGTGGGCTAAGCCTGACTTCTATCTGTAGCTGCCATTGAGTCTGTGTGATATGAAAGCACATACCTTTTGTATCTGGAGTGCTGTGGAGTGCCTAGAGCAGGGGTGGGCAATTTGTGGCCCTCCAGATGTTTTGGCCTGCAACTCCCATCAGCCCTAGCCAGTCTAACCAATGGTGAGGGATGATGGGAGTTGTAGGCCAAAACATCTGGAGGGCCACAAAGTTGCCCACTCCTGGTCTAGACGAACTAGTTCCAGAGGGATAACCATGTTAGCCTGTTGCAGCAAAAACAATAAAGAGTCTTGTGGCACCTTAAAGACTAACACATCTATTCTGGCATAAGCTTTCATGGATATGAAAGCTTATGCCAGAATAAATTTGTTTGTCTTTAAGGTGCTACAACACTCTTCGTTTTAGAAGAACTAGGTAAGCTTACTGATTAGGGAGGTGGTGGGCTCTCCCATACTGGAGGTGTTCAAGATGAGGCTGGACAGCCATCTGTCAGGGATGCTCTGACTTGGATTCCTGCACTGAGTAGGGGGTTGGACTCAATGGTCTTATAGGCCCTTTCCAACCCTGCTATTCTATGATTAAAAGAGCTTGAGCTATGAACTGGAAGCCTCCCTCAGATTCAGCTCACCTATGGTGTTGTTGAGCTGTGGTCTTCCAAAGGCATTGGGTGCTTCCAGACAGATGGAGGGCCTCTAGCATTATCAGGCAAAAGGCACTGTGCACCTATTCCATCTCTCCCTCCTCCTTAACATATTTTTTGTAGAAAGGTAGAAGAAGTGGTGGAGAAACATGGGAGGGTTACAAATTGAAGATGTTGTCTGGACCCCCATAAAATTCTGTGAATGAGGCAGCACAAAGACACAATAAAAGCCTCATCTGGAAGCACCCTCTGTCTTTCAGCCTCCCATCCATCATATGAGGCTAACAACAAGGCTGTTGTAAGAATGGCTGAGATAATGTATACAAAGTCTTTTGAGCACTTAGGAAAATGTGCCCCATAAATATAAAATATTCTTATTTTAGACTACTTCCACAGTAGCCTTCCCACCACCCGCCCCCATATTGTTGCCAAACAACCAGTTATTTAGTCCTGAAAATCCAGATAATGTTTTTCCAAACTGTTGCATTCCTCCCTGTTGTCCTCTTGTTTTGGGATGTTTTTTTTTTTTTTTAAGATGCTGGATTGTAGTGATTTTTAGTGCTTCCATTCCAATAGTAGCACAATGCTTTCAGGTGTGAACTGACATAGTGCTATTGTCTCTTCTGGTGCAGAGGAGTGTCTCATCTTTGTGTTAAACAGCGAGAGGGTGTTGTTGTTTTTTGCAACTGAGTTTAGCTAAGGATGAATATGAATTACCTTTCCATTCTGCCTTGCAAAGGCCTTTGTAACTGTAAAGCATAATATCGTGCCAAAAAAAGTTGGCTTACTAAAAAATGCCACCTCTTCTGTTGCATATCTCTTCTTCACCAGGGTTCATATTTTGTGCAAATCTTCAGACCCAACCACTAGTTTTTTACTCACCTGAAAAAGCTACTCTGTTTCCCTCTCCTGCTCGCTCCTTGATATCGCAACAGAAACGGTTGCAGAAAATAGGCAAAATACAGCAGAAGAGCAAGCAAGAGTGGCCTGCATTTGTATGGTGCTGTCCCCCTGGGAGCAAGCATTCCATAGAGGCTGTCTTGTGATTAATGGAGTTGGCCACTGGATGTCATCTGGGAGCCATGTGTTGGCAGTACATGTAGAGATGGGAAAAGCAGGGCCAGGATGCAGTCCCTACCTTGAGTGTTCCCCTATGGTAGCCATTGCAGTTCTGAAAAGTGCTGTGCAAAGGATGCTGCTAGAATAACTGCCAAATTTCCCTGGGAAGTGTATTGCACACTATGAAACGGTTATTCACGGTGGATGCATCAGGAGAGGCCCATGAATATGGGATCTTCAGGTTGGATCATTGGGCTGATGGGATATTGCTCATAACCAATATTGCTCATTCTAAAAGTCTGGGGCAGCATCTCCCACACTGTGTGTATGTGTGTGTGTGTCATTTCTACAGAGGGGATCCCAGCAAATGACATTCCCTGGTTTTAAAAAGTGGGAGCTGGATCATTTTAGTGAATTTTACTGGCCATCCAAAGTGTGCAATAGAATCTAGGAGTTGTGTCCCTACATCTATAGGTCTAATGCCTTATTTTCACTCCCAGATTTGAAGATTAAAAAAACAAAAACAGAACATGATACTAAAGAGCCCCTCCACTAATCCTTCTCCTTATTCCCCAGCCTGACTTGGCCGTCGCTCTCTAAAGATCTGGCTGGAAGATAGATCCATATTTACAGGCAATCTGTTTGCATCCATCTGGTGAAGTTGTAGACTTTCCTTTATAACTTGCTTGGCTTTCTCCTTCCTACAGACATGAGACTCAGGTGCCTAAATACCCCAAACCCATCTGACTTATAATAACTAGCCAACCTCTTCAGATCTCTGTTCCCAGCTAACTGCTCTCAACTGCTCCCAGAAAGTTTAGCATAAGCTTCTCTTCCAGTGGCCTGTGGCAATATTGCAGAATGTTCTGTTATTCACACACACACACACACACACACATGTACCTGTGCTCCTAGGTCAGCCCTGCTGTTCCCCATACCAGCTTGTGCTAGTTGCAAGCTTCCAGTTGTTATCATCTGGGCATAAGCACGTTGGCTCCAACCTCCCTGGAAATTGCAGCAGTAGCTTTCCTGACCTTAGAGCTCTTCATAGTGCATGAAAAGGATTGAGAAAAGGATTTCTGGCTTTGAACAGACAGACAGAGAGACAGACAGACTCCACATTGTTAATTGGTTGATTATTGTTTGCTGTCCATTCACCACACACAACTTTGTGACCAGCTGTATTAAACCAAACATGAATTTGTTATGGATACAGAAGGCCATTGGGTACAGTAAAGGGAAACTGAAACAGTCACAGACTCGTGGTACTAGCCTTCTCCATTTCTGGATTACTGGTGCTGTAGTTACATTTTGGTGTTCCAGTCTTAGTTGCAGGGGGTTCCCTTTCTAGATAAAGTAGTCTGCCCAGCATGGACCCAACCAGCCATGAAGGGCCTTGTATTTCTGTCTTGGGCTTGTTTTTCTTTAAGCCCCAATATCTTCCACCTGGATCTTGCAAAGTGGAATTTCCACTGCCAGACCAATCAATCTATATAGCTCAACACTACTAAAAGCGACAAGGATCTTGGAATTGTTGTAGATCACAAGCTGAATATGAGCCAACAATGCGATGTGGCTGCAAAAAGGGCAAATGCTATTTTGGGCTGCATTAACAGAAGCATAGCTTCCAAATCCCAGGAAGTACTAGTTCCCCTCTACTCAGCACTGGTTAGGCCTCATCTAGAGTACTGTGTCCAGTGCTGGGCACCACACTTTAAGAAGGATCCAGACAAGCTGGAGAGGGTTCAGAGGAGGGCAGTGAAGATAATCAAGGGACTGGAAACAAAGCTGTATGAGGAGAGACTGAAAGAACTGGGCATGTTTAGCCTTGAGAAGAGAAGACTGAGGTGAGATATGCTAGTGCTCTTCAAGTACTTGAAAGGTTGTCACAGAAAGGAAGGCCAGGATCTCTTCTCTATCATCTCAGAGTGCAGGCCATGGAATAATGGACTCAAGTTACAGGAAGTCAGATTCTGGCTGAACATCAGGAAAAACGTCCTGACTGTTAGAACAATATGACAATGGAAGCAATTCCCTAGGGAGGTAGTGGGCTCTCCCATACTGGAGGCATTCAAGAGGAGGCTGGACAGCCATCTGTCAGAGATGCTTTAACTTGGATTCCTGCATTGAGCAGGGGGTTGGACTCGATGGTCTTATAGGCCCCTTCCAACCCTACTATTCTATGATTCTATGATTCATTCTTGATAGAACCAAACCTCCATCTCAGCCTCAGCTTTTCTACATGAGGCATTTATCATGAGCTCATCATTCGTTATGGGCTTTTTTAGACAATGTCATGACCCTCCAGTTTAGCTTCTGTGTCTAACCATCACTTTCAGCAAGTTTTTTTAGACCAGGGAAAATGTGGCATTTAATTGTGAAAGTGAAAGAAAGCACAATTTCCTCTTGTGTATTTACGCTATTCCGCTATACCACAATGCCACCCAGAGGTTATGTAGTGGAAAAGCAGGAAAGGAAATGCTCCTTGTGTAGTGCTTGGATCTCAATTCTATGACAACCCCAAAAATAGATAGAGGATTAACAGCCAATAAATAGCCTTGTGTAGAAAAGCTCTTTCTACAGGAGGTTGTTAATTGCTATATCTGTTTTCGGTTTTGTCACAGTATTGAGTTCTGAGTTCTACACAAACAACTTTTCCTTTCCTGTGCTATAGCAGAATATCACAATCATACAAGTAAGAAAATACCTTTTCTTTCGCTTTCAGAAATAATGCCCCATTTTTTCCTGCTCTCAAAAACTTGGGAAATGCTCTTAAAAAACATAAGAGAAACTGGGGGACATCTTCTAAAGTACCCGTAAACAGCTGTGAGTAAGGAATCACAAGTGCACAATACATGCCTTGGGCAGAAAAGCCCATTTTAGAGCAGGGAGAATGGGGTATTGAATTTTCGTAATGGAATTAGCTTTCACTATGAAAATCCCTCTTTCAGAGAGGCCAAATTTTTCAATCAACATTTAGTGCTTCCCTTCAAAAATTCAGTTTTTGCATTAAAAATGGCTGCTGTTGGCTTGTATGGTCTGTTGCATTACAATCCCCATAGTGATCCAAGTCCTTCATGTCATGTGATATTCTCTAGCCAGTAAAGTTTCCTGCTGCAAGTCTTGTGATGTAATATGCTGAGGTGTGGTGTCAGTACCCAATTCTGGCTCTAGGTTTGGAAGGCCCTTGGGCAAGACACCCTCAATGGGTCCCCTCCCTCAATGAGCCTACCTTCTCACCACCATGGTCACCTGCTGCTATTGCTGCTCATGCTCCTTCTCATAATTGCGACCACGTGGTTGCTTGACAAGCAAGAGCCAGTGAGCAAGTAGGCGGTGGCATCTACTGTCCCCCTTCTCACTATTACCACAGCTGTCTGGGCCAGAGCAAGAGGCAGGTGAACAAGCAGGTTGCCATGGTGAAGAAGAGGATCAACTTCAAGGCACTCTTGTCAGTGGGATCTTCTGGGGTGTGGGCCCTCAGCAGGTGCTCAACCATGCCTACCCTTGATGCTGGTCTGGTCAGCAGTACCCAAGCATAATTTCTCTGGGTCTGGTACAAACTTGTAACGAGGTCCTTCTTCAACCTCCTTTAAAAAAATAAATAACAAAGGCCACGTCTGTTTGAAAAATGGAAAAGTTGATTGGGTTGCTTTGCTACTTTTAGTTCCCTTTATTTAAGATCCTGACATTTCTGGCTGCCAGATTTGTATTTATAGCCAGATGTGGCAGTACAACAGATATGTATGTTAATTATACACAAGTGACAAATGCCCTCTCCTGTACCTAGGACCTAGTGTCAGTTCTCCTATGCAGTCTGGAGAACAGCAAGCCTAACTCAGTTGCTCACATATGTTCTGGGGCTAGTGATCTCAGAAGCACTGGCTCCCACTGTCCATAGGATCAAAATGGCCCTGATTATTATGGTGCTTGTCCCTCCCACAACCCAGTTCTCTCCTCCAACCTTTGTGCAGGAAAATGCAGGAACTAGATAACTCTAGGACTTGTAGTTCTTGAGAGCATATGACACATAGGGTAGCATACCCTTAACACTGCAAATCATTGAGTTTCCTGTACAGACTTGCTTGCCTGCTCACTTCTAAGCAGAGGGCCTGAGCCAGCAATTTATGGTTCAGGAAATTGCTTTTTCCGTACTAATACTGCCTCTGATTCGCGTCAGCAAAAGTCACAAGACCTAGACACCCCAAATAAATATATAGATACAAAAACCCATGTTTGATAAACATTTTCAAACATTATCTATTAACCTGCTATGCAGCTTGAGCTGGGCCCTCTTGGAACTCTGGGCTCCAGTAAAGTGCACCTGCTAGTGTGGCCATGTATCGTCTTTTAGAGAGGACAGTCCTCTATTTAAAGGGCTGCCCAGTCCAAGTCTGGTTTAAGGATAAAGAACCTTAAGAATTGTTGCCCATCACCAGTGAACACCTGGACAGCAGACTGAACAGGCAGGCACACAGGTTACCTGGTCCCAGCCACACTATGGTAAGATGTACTGTATTTCTATTTAAATTATAATACGTATTTCTAAATTTGCATATCTCTACATAAACCAGAATATGAAAATTTTATGCAAATCCATGCCCTCTTTTTGATGATGTGTTTCCTCATTTTTGGCAGTTCATAAGTTCCACCCTACAGCCACCCCATTCTTGGGCACCACATAGTGTAGTTACATCAGTTGGGGCACAATCCTATGGCTGCTAGTCAGCGGCTAGATGGCCATAGGATTGGTTGGTTCCCGGGAACCAACCTTGGAGCCTGTGCTCCAAGGTTGGTTTCCAGAGAACAGACCTCCACTCCCTCCCACACCACCTTGTAGGCAGCGTGGATCAGCCCTGCACTCCGCGCTCAGAAGAGCAGCATGGAGTGGGGGAAATGGGGTGTTCCTGGAGGCAGGCCAGGGCAGGGAGGTTGAAAGTGCCGGTACAACATTTCCTATGTGTTGTCCAGCTGCCCCTCCCTGCTCTCTGATGTCCCATGTTTAGACAGCCAAAATCAGCTGTCTAGCTGCACAAGCAGGTCTGCAGGAGTGTGGAGGAGATGCGCTCCTCATCACTCCTCCTGCCCTGCAGTGGTTAGGCCGTCGCCCCCTGGGTCTGAGGCCCGTTGATCCGCATAGCCGCTCTCTTATATGCAGTTAACATGAAGAAAGGGGGAGTTGTTTCAGCTCAGCCCTAGTTTAAACTACTGCTGTGCCAAAAATTTCTCCCACATTTTTTTTTTACCATTCTCATTCAATTTGAGAGAAGAGAAATTGCTTTCAAAAAGAAATTCAATGGTGAAGAAATTTTGGAGAAATTCCCATGGCTTGGGTTTGGGTTTCTTGGGCTTACCTTATTTAGGAGGTGGCTGAGGAGTGAACACTCGTGTCCTGTCTTTCATTGTACAATCATCTCTTTAGCAGCCTTACTTATTTCCAGGTAAACATGCATAGGATCATAGAATCATAGAATAGTAGGGTTGGAAGGGGCCTTCCAAGCTGTGCATCTCCTGATCAAGCTGTGCATCTCCTGGCACTGAAGCATTAAACACAAACAAATGCTAAATAAACCCCTAGATGTTATCTTCCCTTTCCTTGGGAGCTGACAGCCCAAGATCACATTTGGAGATGTGGCCCAATGGCTGCATTGTCTGACACATTTATCCCAACTCAGATATGTTTCCTAAATTGGATTACTCCCACCGTTCTTCTCACTGAAAGTGAATAGGTAAGGTCATGCTGGCAAAATGGCTTAGTGGTGGTGGTTTCATTTGTAAGCTGACTTTAGGAATTAACAAAAACAAACAGCCCTTTGGTTTCCTCCTCCAGTACTTTTTGCACCTTGTCTGAAAAATCCAAATTAGGAAAGCCACATGCTTTGCTTTGGATTAAATGTTTGGAAGAGTTGATGATTTGGTGGAAATGAGAAATTTTCTACTCCCTCTCTTCCCCACCCCCCACTTACTTATACAGATAAAAAATCAGTAGCCTTGATAAGAGAGGACAGAACCAAAAGGAAGTCTGTGACCCCATGCATGGAAACGCTGGAAACTGCTTTATTTGTGGATATGACTACACCAAGGATGAAGTTTGTCCTGGACGCTGGACAAAACAGCCAGGTCTCCTGTATTGCCCAAGATGCCTGGCAGTTGTTAAGTCACCACGGGTGAGGTGGGTGGCTGGCTCCATTCAGGCCATGAGCTGTGCTCTGGAAGTATTCTCCGCCTTGCGTCATCCCACAAACCCCACCCAATGGGGCCAACTGTTTGGAACAGCAGCTGATGTGACTGTTTGATCCATTAATCTCCCTGAATGCTAGCTTTGAACTCCACTAAAAATAATGTTGTATGTAGGGCATCCGCTGAGCAATGCCAGGGAGCCCAAATGCTGCTCCTGATCCCATCACATCCTTTATCTTTGTGTTGCTCATAATAAGATGTATTCAGAGGTGGCTTAGGATGCCATTGGCAGCCTAGGAATGAAGCACTGAATCTTTCTTTCATCATGCCATGCTGGTAGCTCAGCACCCCACCTTCCCCCAGCCTGATTGTGGTGCACACAGAGGTTCTTCTCTGAGTGGGGTCTTAGTGCAGAGATCAATCAAAAACTGGAGCACATGATCATAATGTAGGGAGGCAACTACTCTGTGTGTATCTTTGTGTCTGTGTGTGTTTGGAAGAAGTACCTATTCCCGTCAAATTCTGCAGATGGAAACTCTCGGCCTCATAGCCCGCTGGGTAGTTGCCAGGTAAACTGATATGGCCAGTTCAGCCAATGAATGTATTGCTATTGCATGGAGTTACCTTTGGTATGAAGCCAGTTTGAAGGAAAGAATGTATTTATTTATTTACTTACTTACTTATGGGCTCTCCAATTACACTGGTGAGGTGGGGTGGAGAGAGATGCCACCGTTACACTAGAAGAATGGCCACTATATCCCTTGGATGCTCATCCAGGAGGGGAGAAAACACACACATACAACTTGAAAATACAAAATGGCAGACATGCACATGCCATCTCTGGGAACACCACCAAAGTCCACCAATCAGGGACTGTGCCAGCACTGACACCTACATGCCACCCACACATGGAGGGAGCCAATAAACTCACAACAATGGGGGCACATACCCCTGAATCACAGCATGCACAACAAAGCACAGCACCCCCAATCCATCAGCCCCAGTTGTTCAGCCAACAACAACCCCGTTGCAGCCAATCCCCAGGCAGGAGCTTGAATCCCTGCATGCTCCTCACAACCACTGTTTTGTAGTGCAACACACACCAAGGGGAGGAGGGATAGCCCACACAAAACAGCACTCACATAGCTCCCAGGGCAGGAAGACTACAGAGAACATACACTGCTCTTCTAAGATAAGGGTTCAAGACCAGGCCCACCCAGGGAGAGAAAGACTCTTTTGACAAGGGGGAGGGGTCAGGACCCACATCAAGAGCAGCCGCACACACTTACTGACAATGGCAACCTCCAGCGGCTCACTGCAGTTCCTTAACCACTCAGCCACAGCAACAGGCACGGTTGTCATAGATGCCTGTCATAGACACAGAGAGCACAGGGGCTATCGGAAGAGCCCTACCCAGGTGAAACAGTTCATATTTTACATTCAGGGGCTCCCAAATCTGAATCAAAGATACAACCCCACACTAGCAAAGATGGGGAGGGTGCCCCCCCCCTGCACAACTGAACCGATAAGGGGGAGCATTGTGTAGACCAAAGATCCTGCCTGGGCCACGAGGTGGCTCTCACTTATGGCCAGAATGGAACGGAAGTGTGAGAGAAGAGGCCTCAGCCTTGCCCTCATTCGGGGAGAAGGAGACACTCCAGTGATTGTGATGATATTCACCCCTTTCTCCTTGGGAGTGGCAGTGGAACTCTGTGTATGCAGAGGCAGCTGGTCCTGCTCCATGCATCTGGGTTGTGCTCTTGCAAGGCAAAAATGCTCAAGAGTATCTGACCAGGAGGGGGAAAGTTTGGAGTGGAGTGCCTGGCTTGGTCTTTGCCACCAGTGAGCGTGTGTGTGTGTGTGTGTGTGTGAGAGAGAGAGAGAGAGAGAGAGAGAGAGACTCCCCTGTGTGTGGGAGACACTGTTGTCCCAATTTGGGGGAGAGGAGAAGATTGTTAGAACAATACAGTTCAGACAAGACAAGGTAATCATATATATTAACAAAGGGGTGTGGGATGGAGACATGGGAGACAGTTGCAGCATGGTTGCCCTCTTCCTTTCTTTACCTGTGTGGCTGGGGTGCTCTGTCCTGGCACCCCCAGCTGTTGGAATGAAGTCTGGTGTTGGGTGTTTGTGTGTGGAGTCCACAGGGTTCTAGGCACAGAAATGTGCTCAAGTTCCCATGTGTGTTGTGGGGCCAGGCTGTTGTGGGCATAGCGTTCCCTGTTGTGCAAAGTGCCCTTTCCCCATAGTTCCCCTGGCCAAAGTCTTCCATTGTAAGTTCTAAGTATACATGACCTGAGGCCAGGGAGATATTACCTCATGCCACATGCCCTATAGTTTCTTTCTGTGAGATTTATGTATTGGTAGTGATGTGCTGTGTTCGGGTGCTGAATTACAATGTATCTTATGTGAGTTGGACACTTGTTGGTATGGACACCGCTTTTCAACACCCCTGCCACCACTGAGGTCAGCATGAAGGCACTTCTTTGTGCCAGGTCCAAGGCTTGAAGATCAAAGTGGAACAGGCTCAGGTGTGCTCCTCCAGTCCTCCATCCGTGTCCTACCCAGGACTCCACCCCATTTTAGCTGTTCTGCCAGCAGATCTGTCATGGTGGCAGCAAAGCTGTGTTCCGCCAGCAGAGCAGGGTTTCTGCCGAAACCTATAGCAACCCAGTTCGCAGATCTTGAGTATAAGACTGTGCCCTTACTTACTTACCAGGATTGATAGGCTCCTGTCCAGAGAGCTCTGGCTAGGTCCTGATACAAAGCTGTAACAGATGATACTACTGAGCGTTTATATACTGCCTTTGAGTGTTCAAAGTTCTTGACATGGGTTGTCTCCTTATAAGTAATCCTTATAGCAAACCTATAAAGTAGGCCATTGGCCTCATGTTGGTGCAGGGGAGCTGAGAGATTAATGCTCGCCTTAAGGCTAAGATGAAATGAACAGATGGGCAGGATCCAGCACATAGCTCAGGCTCTTAACCACTATGCTATCTACTAGCTCTCATGCCAAACAACGTCATACTGGCTAAACAGCTGGTGCCACAAAAAATGTCTTATAATGCTTCTGGATGTTTCCAAGACTCTAAGGGAAGGGAGTTCTAGTGTCCACAGAAGAACCTGCACCACGCCTTGGACAGCAGATGCTGGGGATATTGAGGGAAGCAGGGGCAGCCCCCTGGTCATTTCTCTTGAGCTTCCCCACCCCTCGGTCTTTCCCCTCTGTTAGAAGAAAGAGCTATGTGCACCATATGGCCTGCCTGGGACCCCCTGAGCTAACATGCTGCCCTCAGATGTGGCAAAGAACACTGTCCCATTCCCAGTGTTGAACTCCAATTCAACTGCCAGGGCAGTTGGAATGTGGGGGCATCATTTTGTCCTTCGCCTCAGGCAGCAAAATGTCTTGGGCTGCCTCTGGAGAGGGATTAAACATCCTCTCCTCCTATTGCTCCTCCACTACGAATGTCCCCCTCCTGTAGAGACTCTGGAGTAGAGAAGTGGCTTTGGGGCTACAATTACCTATGGCTAGAATGTAACTTGTTGTTTGGCCCTCAGATTCTAAATATTACACTGGCTCTGTGACCTGAAAGTAACCTTTCTAATTTTATGGTCCTAATAGCAATGTTGAATGGCTGCTTTGGACACAGAAGCCCAAAAGTGAATTCAGTGTGCAGTGAATTCAGAGGACTGTTGACAATTTATTTATGTGGGAAATAAGTGTTCTTCCCTTGGGCTGGTCTTCTTTGCGTATGATAAAAAGGTGATGGAGGGTCATGGTAGAGGACTTAGCCAGGACTTCCTGGCTTGGGGCTTTCCAGTACTGCTACTTATTGAGGGCCTGAAAACTGACTGAGGTTTTGTTTTTGTTTTTGCTGTTAAAAGGGCACAAGCACCACCACCACCACCACCACCACCACCACCACCTCTACCACCTCCTCCTCCTCCCTCAGCTTTCAGGCCCTGAGCAGGCAGCACCACTGGAAAGTCCCGAGTCAGGAAGTCCTGGCTCAGTCCTCTTTGGGAGGGCTTTCCAGGAAGCACAAGCAGCAGGGGAGGCTGCAAAGCACAGGAGAAGAGGACTTAAGTTGAAAAGAAAGAGCGCGTGTACGCACACCTTAGCCCCCTTGTTACAGTAAGGCAAGCCCTTAAGCACTGCACACTAAGAAATTTCTCTGAAATTCTCACCCCTTCCTCAATTTGCAAATGTGATTTCTTTTCACCTCTTCCCTCCCAACAAATGGTCGAAAATAAATCGACCGAAAAATTTGGCACACCACTAGATACAGCTCCCTCCCCAGAAGGGCCTGCCCAGTGCAGATCTTTAGGAAGAGGGTAAAGACATATTTATTTGGCCAGGAAATTGTTCTATTTTGTACACTTCCCACATTTTGTAAGATTTTATGCGTTGGTGTGTTTCAGCGGTATATAGGGGGACAATGACTGTTCACGTCCGTGACATTCCTTAAGTCACACGTGTCTCCTGGGTGGTGCTAAAGAACAGTCACTTCGAAGCAAACATCTGAAGCTTCGAAGTTATGGCAGCCAGTCAATCCTAGTGATCTCCTGGCTATATTACATCGCATCAAATTGTGCCTCAAGGCATGAACATAAACGGTCCTTCTCAGGACCCCATGACAAAGAATCTTGGTCCGGTTACCAAGATTTGCCAGATCAATATAGAAGGAATAAATAGGTCTAAGTGCCAAGTCCTACAATGGATTTTAGCAGATAATGACATCGACGTAGTTGCAGTCCAGGAAACTCATGCTGAAAATGAGGACCAAATCAGGCAGAGAGACAGGATCCCTGGCTATGACTTGCTGGGAGCAACATACCACCATGCATATAGTGACAGAGTGTCAAAACCGAGCCTACAATGGAGACTTTGCTGATTTCCTGGCTGTGACAACAGAAGTAAAAAACTGTATCTGTAACCTAGACATACGTTTGTAATATTTGTGTCTATATTTTATATTTTACACTTCATATTTATTATGCTCTATGTTTTTATTGTAATGTGATGTAAATGTGCCATTCGATAATAAATAAATAAATAAATAAATAAATAAATAAATAATGAGTGGTATATACATATTAAAAACCAACATATAAAAACAGTTCACTTCAATTTTGTATGCCACACGGAGTCCCCTGTGGAGGGGAGCCACACAAGAGTGCAAGGGAGGGGTCCTTGCTCAAGTGGCAGAGCCCCTCCTTTGCACACAGAAGGCCCAGGTCCACTCCCCAGCATCTCTAGGAATTCAGGCAGCAAGGATGGGGGCAGGCAGGGAGACCTCTCTCTCCCTGCCCAAGTAGGCAGTAGCACTGGGTTAGCTGGACCTTCATCTATAAGGCAGCTTCATATGTAAGTTCAACCAGCTGTTCAGAAGAAAGAGCTATGCTGCTATTCAAAGGTCTCCATGACTGCAAAGCACTGAAGACCCATTCAGCAATAAAGATTCATGTACAGGTAGTTATTTACAGACAGGTATAAATTCATTTTTAAAATCCTCAATAAACACATCTGCCAAATGTTTTTTTTTTGACCTGGTGGTCTTCCTTAGTACAAAGAGGTCATAGGTCTTTAAAATAAAATACAAAGGTCAATTGATTGACCGCCCCCCTTAGGGTGCAACAGAAAAAAGCCCTACAGCTCACAGCATGCCCCAACCAGGGATGCTGGAAGTTATAGGACTTTTTTCTGTCTAAACATGCATAGGATTTTGCCCTTAACATTTCAAAGATTAAAACCTTTGTGTTGGAACATGAGTCATTAGAGGGGCTGATGCTCCCGTATTTCATGTGCACACTGTTCAAAAGTAATGGCTCTGCCTTCCTGATGTCCCTCAGTGCACCGTACATAGGGAAGATTTCAGTTTGTGATAGGAAGTATGTATAAAGCTGCAGTTGCTTAATCTATGGGATGCTGCTTTTTTGGTCTGTTTGCTTTAAAAACATGTGCCGCTCGTTATGGAGTGTTTGGTTTTGGATGTAGAGCTCAGCTAAGTGATTTTTAAAATCCTTTCCAACTCTATGTATCTGTGTGATCCATTTTTCATTTGAGGGTTGGGATCCGTCCATCCATGCATCCATCCATCCATCCATCCAATCAATACTGAAATAAGACAAAGGGGAATGTCAGTCTCCCCACATCCTACTCCAACTATATTCCCTGCATTTGGTCCTTTTGTTCTGGCTTTCTCCTCCATTCATCCCACCAGTTCTAGCCCGTGGCCTTGGAAACCTTCCATTACAGAGCCTCTTTTTTTGCCACCAAACATCCTACCTATGAAGTGGTTGGATAATGACTACTTTGGGGGAAGCGAGAACAGGGTGGGGTGTGAGTAGTAGGATGGGGGTGGGGTGGTGAATCTAGGGAGGGCTGCAGGTGGCGTTGGAGCTGGCACGGTGGCAGCTAATCAGGTTTGCCAGCGCCATCTGTCAGAATGTGAGCATCTGGGATTCAAGGTGACCCTGTCACCCTTCGTTAGAATTACGAGTTTGGCATCTGTATTAAACCACAACCAGCCGCAGATGCAGCGAGGACGCCCGGCCAGGGACAAGCACCGCTTGCGAGCAGTATCTCAGCTGGGCGAGTTGATAAATGGAACTAATTTGATCTTAATAATTCACTGATTCACGACTGCCAAAGGTTCCTCTCTTACCTCTTTTCATACGTTCAGCCTGTCTCCCCCTCTCCCCGCGTGACCGAATCACGGCTCCAGATTTTTGGAGGAGCACAGGGCGCTTTGCTCATCTCTCCCAGCACAGATGGTGTTTCTCTTGTGCTTTGTGAGATTTTTGTTACTGCCTCCCCCCCCGCCCCAACATACGCACACACGGATGTTTTTCTGTGTGCATGTGTGGAGTGGGGGGGGAGCAGCAGGTGCGTTAATGTAGTGCTTGCACCTGGGTGAGCTGCTGGTCAAGGGGGATGCAGAAAATTCCTCCCCCCTAGCAATCGAAGGGAGATTTTTAATTGCACGTTGGTCAGTCCACTTGCTGTTGTCTGACAGGGTCTGATGGAAAGAGAGCAGGACTTTTGGTTCTGTCCAGAGTCCTTCTCTTCTTCCATCCATAAGACAGCCATGACAGAGGAGAGATCCCATCAAGACATTCTTCTCCACATATCTCGTCCCCTTTTCTTTTGTCCCCATTCCCCCTATAGTGTGTGTTTTTCTCACTAGAGAGGCACCACTGCAGTCCCCCCCCCCCGCCTCAGGTGCTTTCCATGAACAGCTGATTATGAAGGCTGGCTAGGCCTGAGATGGATCACAAGGGCTGCACCGTCTTTGATCTCTTGCTGGGGAACAGCTCTGAGTCCAATCAGGCTCTTGCTTTATCTTTGCCCAGGACTCTGGGTGAAGTTTTCCAGGCATCAAAACTGGACAGCTTCTCACCCTAAAATAACAGAGCGGCCTCTTTGCACATTGCACTCTCTCCAGGTTAGGTCCTGGCTAATTAATGCTACAAGGAGTGGAGTGGGCTCTGTCTATGGTGTGCATTGTTTCTGAGATGCCTTTTTTCTTCTCTCAGTGTTAGTCACTATTAAAGTAAATCAGCAAATGCACATGATGAATGACTTGCTCACACAGTTTCCCTCCCCGCCCTCCAAGGAGAGGCAGCACCCTTTATTTAGGCTTCTTATCTTCTGGTTGCTTTTTGACTTTGTAAGAAGCACAGACAACCATCAGGGGCCAGTGAGCTGGGGCTCAGTATCGTCTGGAGGTGCATTGTGTCTGACAGGCATATAAATAGGCCACCCTTCCAGCCCATTACTTGCAGGTGACCTGGGTTGCTTCCAGGTCAGTTCTGAATCACGGTTTGTTGCAGTGAGATATCAGTTTTAGGTTTGCTATTGCACACATTCCACAAATGGCTTGGGGCCAGGGTATCTGAAAAAGTGCTTTCCTCCCATATGATCCTACTGCAAGTTTGTGCTCATCATCTGAGGTCTTGTTGAATGTTCTACCTCCTAGAGTGGTGAGGTTGATTGGCATTCATAACAGGGCCTTTTGTGTAGCAGCACCCCAATTGTGGATCACCCCCACCCCCTGGAGGTTAGGCTAGCCTCCTCCTTAGTGTTCTTTAGATGGCTGGTGAAGAAAATATTGTTCTGCCAAGCTTTTAATAGTTAATGCTGCTCAGTTTGTATGATTTGATAGTATGTTTTAGGTTTTTGTATTTTGATCTTTGTATTTTTATTGTACATTGCCTCGAGCACTTTGAGTGGAGGGGCAATTAAAAATGTTCTAAATAAAGGATGCAAAAGAGGTGTGTCAAGAGCTCCTTGATATTTTGGAGCCCTTTGTTCAGCCTCTGATTAACCCGTTGAATACATAAACACTTGAAGCAATGTATGGGTTTGTCTCTGAAGAACTAATCATCTGCTCTAGTGCGCTATGCAGTATATAGCCAGTGATTTTTTCCAGCATGAAATTCTACACTCACTTCTAAAGGCCTATTGAGAGGGTGCAGAGGAGGGTTTAAAGCAGGAATGGGCACCTTGTGGCCCTCCAGGTGTTGTGGACCACAACTCCCATCAGCCCTAGCTAGCATTGCCAATGGTAAGGGATCATGGGAGTTGCAGTCCAGCAGCATCTGCCAGCCCCTGCCTTAAAGCATCCTGATAATGATAGGGCCTGCAGATGGTGGTTTGTTAAATCATACAGCTAGTAAGCCAGTCCAGTCTTGATGAAATGGCCTGATTTCCAGGTCTTAAACTGCAGTTGACAAATGCACACCTAGCCTTGACCTACACTACATCCACAAGCTTTTAATCCAGATTAATGCGGGCTGATCAGCATTCCTGACTCCATTCTCCTAGGGTACTTCCAGATTAGGCTTTTATGGTGCCATTGCCCTGCCTCTTACATGGAATTTTACTGGGGGGGGGGCAGTTCCAGACGTTGTCATCTTCCACTTGTCACCCTCTTGTGTTTCCTGGCTGCTTGTTCCATCTTTTTGCTTACTGCAGAAAATCTGTTAAGGAGAAAATGACAAAATGGTTGCACAACGCCTTCTAATTGGTAGCACAAGGAGCTTTCCATCTGGAAGCACTCCTTGTCACAGATGTGGATTAGAATCCACCCATGAGCATGCATGGAAATGTTGGATTTCCTTTTCCTTTCCAGGCAGTCTTATTGTGAATCTAAAAGCATGGTTAAATGCTGCTAAGGGTGTGCTCTCCAGTATGTGTCACTCCCCCTTTCTTCTGAGGGGAAGGAAAGGTCCTGCAGGGCGGGGGCTAAGTGAGGTGGCCAGGACAGCTGTGGGAAGGCCTGGCCTAAGGCATTTTGCTGCCCCAAAAAGCTGTGCTGTGTGATCTGAGGTACACCCCATGATCCTTGCAGTGTTGCAGAGGATTCTTGGAGCACCAAACTCAGATCGTGTGCCTGAGGAGGTATTTTCAGATGGAGGCGGCACAGCTGAGAAGAATAACTGAGCTGGAAGAACTTCCATGGAAAGTGATGCCTTTCCCCTGAGGTACATTTCCAGCAACTGTGGAAGATGCTGCTGTCTAGATGCAGCTTAAGGGGGTCTCCTTTCCACTCCCTGCTTATGGTGGAGATTCTGGGAAGCCCAGATTAGAGATCTCATTGAGCCCATGTTCAGAACACAGGTCGGGGGGGGGGGTAGTGAGCCCCTTCCCCAAACACATATCCTTCCTTATGTGTTTTTCTCTTCTACACTTTCTGTGAGCCCAGAAAATATTTTACTTTAGCTATGCACATAAGACAGAGAAAATAGTAAACCACTGAAGGATGATGATGATGATAGAAATTACTCCTGCACACTAGTAGGTCATTTGTTATTTATAAAGCTTCTAACACTTAGTAATTGAGCACTGACCATGAATGATGAATAAAGGAGAGAAAGTAAGGAATGATTCTCCATCCATTTTTAGATCCAGAATTCCTTTCCTTTCCCCCTCCTTCCTTCCATCCATGATATTCCAATTTCATTACTTGGCGGTCTTTTCTTTCCTCCCTTGTCAAGGAAGTAGGGATTAGGATAGTGGTGTGGGGGCATGGCCCATTCCTGTTATAAATTGGGTGCCGTGGGGAGAGAACAGGATGCACTTTACCTTATACACGTTGCCTTCTCCTCCTGCTGCTTCTCAAGGTATGCACACTAGGGGGCGCCATTGCACAGGAATTTGGGCTGCAGACTCTAGGGTCTGAAACACCAACCTCCATGGGAGGAACAGAATCATTTCCACAGCCAGGAGGGATGGAGGGTGGTGGGATTATGTGCACATTACCCTTCAGTTCCTGGGGGATTATCTCCATCATCCAGGCCAGTTTTCCCCAACCTGGTGCCCTCCAGATATGTTGGACTACAACACCCATAATGCCCAGCCGTAGAGTCTGGCTGACCCAGATAGTATGTCACAAACACAGAATCATAGAATCATAGAATCATAGAATAGTAGGGTTGGAAGGGGCCTGTAAGACCATCGAGTCCAACCCCCTGCTCAATGCAGGAATCCAAGTCAAAGTGTCCCTGACAAGTGGCTGTCCAGCTTCATCTTGAATGCCTCCAGTATGGGAGAGCCCACTCCCTCCCTAGGTAATGGGTTCCATTGTCGTATTGCTCTAACAGTCAGGAAGTTTTTCCTGGTGTTCAGACGGAATCTGGCTTCCTGTCACTTGAGCCCATTATTCCGTGTCCTGCATTCTGGGATGATCGAGAAGAGATCCTGGCCTTCCTCTCTGTGACAACCTTTCAAGTACTTAAGGAGCGCTATCATATCTCCTCTCAGTCTTCTCTTCTCAAGGCTAAACATGCCCAGTTCTTTCAGTCTCTCTTCATAGGGCTTTGTTTCCAGTCCCCTGATCATCTTTGTTGCCCTCCTCTGAACCCTCTCCAGCTTGTCTGCATCCTTCTTAAAATGTGGTGCCCAGAACTAGACACAGTACTCCAGATGAGGCCTAACCAGTGCTGAGTAGAGGGGAACTAGTTGTTGTTGTTGTTGTTGTTGTTGTTGAGTCGTTAAGTCGTGTCTGACTCTTCATGACCCCATGGACCATAGCATGCCAGGCCTTCCTGTCCTCCACTCTCTCCCGGAGCGTGCTCAAGTAGTTCCTGGGATTTGGAAGCTATGCTTCTATTAATGCAGCCCAAAAGAGCATTTGCCTTTTTTGCAGCCACATCACATTGTTGGCTCATATTCAGGATCTTGTCGCTTGTAGTGTTGTTGAGCCATGTATCCCCCATCTTGTAACTGTGCATTTGGTTTCTTTTTCCTAGGTGCAGAACTTGGCATTTATCCCTATTAAATTTCATTCTGTTGTTTTCTGCCCAGTGGTCCAGCCTATCAAGATCACTTTAAATTTTGTTTCTGTCTTTCAGGGTATTAGCTATCGCACCCAATTTTGTGTCATCTGCAAATCTGATCAGCATTCCCTGCGCCTCCTCCTCCAAGTCATTAATAAAAATGTTGAAGAGCACTGGGCCCAGGACTGAGCCCTGCAGTACCCCGCTCATTACCTCTCCCCAGTTTGAGAAGGTCCCATTGATAAGCACTCTTTGAGTCCGATTCTGTAGCCAACTGTGGATCCACCGGATCGTTGTTTCATCTAGCCCACTTTGAGCTAGTTTGCTCATCAGGAGATCATGGGGCACTTTGTCAAAAGCTTTGCTGAAGTCGAGGTATATTATGTGTACAGCATTCCCACAGTCCACAAGGGAGGTTACCTGAGCAAAAAATGAGATCAGATTAGTCTGGCAGGACTTGTTCTTGACAAATCCATGCTGGCTTCGAGTAATCACTGCATTATTTTCAAGGTGCTTCCAGATGGATTGCTGTATCATCTGCTCCAGAATTTTCCCAGGGATTGATGTCAGACTGACTGGTCTGTACTTCCCAAATTGCTCTTTTTTGCCCTTTTTGAAGGTAGGGACAACATTAGCCCTCCTCCAGTCATCTGGCACTTCACCCACCCTTGACTTCACCCTTGACATAGAACTCGAGCAAGCAAAGTGCTTTGTTCCTCAGGTGCCTGACACAACCCAGATGGCTCAAACAAATGAGTCAAGTCATACAATACAGGGGAGCAACAAAAGCCTTAGTGACTTGGCCGCCAACTGGATTCCCTTCCCAATCCCTAGGGTAAAACGGTCAAAGCCTGAGGGCAGGCCCAGTGTCAAGCCTGCAGCATCCTTGGCCAGCTGCTGGTGCTCCAACAGAGCCCACCTCTGGCCTTTGGCCCCCCTTTTAAACAGTGGCTGGATCCAGGAGCCACTATTTCCATTTCCTAAAATGCCCCAGAGGAGCAACGTAGGAGGGAGCCCACCAGGTAGCATTCTGCCGAGGGGTCAGCCCTGCTTGCAGGGTCAAGCAAAAGCTACCCACCCAACACCCCAAGAAGTGGATTCTTGGATTTCTAGCACAAGGGTGCTTCATCTGACATCTCACCACCCTGTGGAGATGTGTGATATCTGGGTGGAGGTGGAACTGCAGGGTAGGAAGTGGTGGTGGTCTGACCAAGGATAGCAGATCGCACAAGCAGGACTAAGGCTGCAGCAACAGAGAGGTTGCACGCCAAGGCTTTATTGGGAGAGATGGATTGGTAGGGAGGGAGATCTCAGAGCTGGGATGCGGGGTGGGTGGGTCTGTTCTCAGGAACAGGAATTCCCTTGTCTCTCAGCGGGCAGGAGCAAGGAATTGGCAGGAGAAATGGAAATGTCCCAGCACGTAGTGGCACTTCCTTCTAGCTAAAGGTACGTCCAGAAGGAGGCCCTGAAAGGGAACAGTTGTGCACTCCATCATCGTGTGCATCCATCCTGCAGAGTCAGTGCTTCATCTCAGACAGGTTAGCTGACTCTCCCTCCACCACCTACAACATGGGCCATGGTGCAGGGCAAGTACACAGTGATGCAGATTAGTGCTGTCATATCTGCAAGTAGCTCCTTGGCCAGATGGCCACGATCAGCAAGTGCAGCCTGGGTGTCCCCTCCCTCTCTAACACGTTCAACTGCTGGAGGTCTTGGGTTGGATCCAGGATCTGCCTTCCGTGAGAGAAAGGGCTCTGCTTGTGCAAGGTCCCTTTGCCTGGTTTTTGGCATCCCCTCCCCCCTGCACACCACAGCTCATCCCATTCAGTAGGGTCTCCTGACTCTATAGCATTTTCAGGGGGCTGGAGGGGCAGGAAGGAGGGAGTGGGGAAGCTCACTTCTGCCAGCACAGAGGATCTAGCTTAAATCTGGATCAAACACCTGCTCTCTGCTTTATCTTTGCTTTCCGGGTGACACACTGACTCCCAGATTTCACCACCACCACCATGCTGAGTGTCCAAGCTCAGGGCTCTTGTGTGTTCTGCACTAAAATAGAAATCACATTTCTGCATCAAGAAAAGCTGAATTCTGTGATTTGTATACATTATGCAAGTGTGCATGAAAGCTGGTGTAGTGTACTAGTGGAGAAAGGAGACAGCAATGAATCAGAAGACCCTGGTTCAAATCTTGCCTCTTCCGTGAACTTACTAGGTGCCGTGAACTTACTAGGTGTTTCTCAGCCTCAGCCCCTCTATTGGCGATCATAATGCTGGCCTGCCTTACAAGGTTGTTGGAGGGACTGAAAGATATTGGATGTGAAGCATCTTGGACACTCAAAAATGCTACATAAAAATTGTGTAGTTATTATTTCTCTGAGCTCTTTCATAATTTCTTCTGCTTCTGCTTGTCATAGGGAAGGATGAGGAGGTATATACATGCCACTGAAATCTGAAATTCTGATGACTGGAGACATTGTTGCAAACCATAAATAAACTTACTAGGGCATAAGCCCCATTTAACATAGTGCAACCTACTTCCATGTAAACATGCATAGGATTGCACTGGTCATCTCAATGGAACTTGCTTCCAGGTAAGTATGTGTAGGGTTGCAGTCACGCTGACAGCAATCCTAAATTGGCTGCGGTGAATGAATTGGCAGACCCTCCACCATTTAACAAGCTCTGCTGGGTTGCACTAGGCAGGGGTAGGGTAGACTTACCTTTCCCCCATCCATTGGTTTAAAATGGTGGTTTTCTTTTGCATTGGTTTCAACAAGAGGGAAATGGCAGCAGATCAAAAACCATGCCTGGAAGGCTCCTTTTCAGGGCCTACCAGTGCCTACTGTTGGCAGGAATACCATCACTAGGTAGACATGGGTGTCTGCAGAAATCTTTTGGGGGCAGGGGTAGCTGCACAATGGTACATGATTGTAATTTGCATGCATGGTGCACACTACAACACACCTATGTATTTTCCTTGTGTGTGTGCTTTGTTGCTTAGCATCACATTCCATGGCATTTAGAAGCCTACACAGAGTAGCAGAAAACTGTAGGAATTTGACAGATTCAAGAAGCATTGTGAACTCTAATAAAACTTTATTTGCAGTGAGGAACAAGAGAAAAAACTCAGATGCACAAACATAGTACAGCAGTCTTAAGAATATATTGGATATTTTATGCCATCCCTTCCCTTGACACTGACAAGTTCACATGATTTGTCCTGGAATGCTTTCCTTCATCTTGGAAACACTGAACACTCTGTAGAAAGTAGAAGTGGAACCTGTGGGGAGGGTCTTTTGCAGGGGGGAGAAATAGGTGTGCTTGATCAGGGTTTAGGGTTCTAGAAGACCCTGGACTACCCACTTTACTTTCCACATTGTTATCACCCACTTTTTACATCAGATAATATAATACAACTTTTACATAGATGAACTGCAGGAATATTCTTTTAAGAACGGCATTTTTTTCCCTGGAATTGCATATTTTGTGGCTGCAGTTTTTATTTTTTTTAAAGCCCTGATAGCATCAGAGAACAGGTCTACCATTTCTGGTAGATCTGGTGACTGAGCAGCAACGAGGCCTGGGCAGCACTGCCGCAGCAGGCCTCCCATGATAGGTAGACCAGGCCTCTGAGAAATGTGTTTACCAGGCCTAACTCTTTGTTGTTTCTCAGTGGGTAGGCCTGGCATCTGGACAATGCCATTCCACCAGTAGCTGAAACCCTCATTTTTTCCCTGGCTTCCTTCACCCCTGCAATGGCCTTTAGGCCAAGGACCATTGCAGGGGTGAAAAGCATGGCTAATAGCTGGGCTGACCTGCTCTGCTTGCAGTCTACATCTAGACTCTACTCGCCAGGCAACACACAATAGACTCAGGTACCTTCACAACAGGATTATTTATTACTGCAGTACATGAGAGAACACTAAGGGGCTTCATGACACACTTTCTCATCTCCAAGGCTTTTGCTAAAGGGGGGAGAGAGAGAGAGAGAGAGAGAGAGGCCCCACCCAGGCCTCCTAGAATTGCTAAAACTTGAGGTACTCTGGAGGCTGGATTCCACGGCTGGGCAACATGTGTCCTGCAGGCCATATGTCCCCCCCCCACTGTCCCCCAGTGCAGCCCCTATTCCTCCATCGCCCCCTGCCCCCCAAAATTATTCCTCCTCCTCCTCCTCCTCCCAAAAAAAGGTGTCTGGAGCATGTGGTTGCAAGCCAGATTTTAGTCTTATAGGGTCAAATTTAGTTTGCAAAAAGATCAAATTTAGCTTGGAAACCAGCTAGGTTTGACCTTTTTGGCAAGCTGTAGCGCCCCAAATATTTGTTTTTTGTTAATCTTTGTTTTGTTAACTTTTATTTTGGGTTGTCTACTTGACTGTGGCCTGCGGGGGGGGGGGGGGCAGGTCTGGGATGTGTGTGCAAAAATGGCCCCAGGACCTTCCAGAGTTGCCCACCCCTCCCATGTACAGACATAGATACATTACAACAATCCCCTCTAGCCCTTAAAACATTGTACTATTGCTATAATTACCTTCACAGCCCACCCTGAATTTCCAACCCCCCCCCCCAACATACTAGGGGCCTGTCGTCATGGGTGACTTGCTGTGGACTGGGACCATTTCAAGGTCCTTTGCAGCACATGATGTTCTGGCCAATCCACAGACACCCTGGAATTTACCTGTGGGGAAGCCACATTTTTGCAGGGTACTTTTACTCTGTTGGTTTTTTTAATTCACCTCCCCTGCGATTCAGCTGCTGTGTGCCCAGCCCTCCATTTAAATTCAGTATGATCGGGGGGGGGGGTTCCTAGGGGTATGTCTTTCACCTGGCTGTGACCTCGGTAAGCTAGGTAACTAGAGTAACTATCCTGCCTTTTCAACTCATCAAAGTGTCAGAGCGCTATTTCGAGCCTTCAGGATTGTGCTGCGCTTCCTTTTCGCCTGTGGGAGTAACTAGCCTCTGTTTCCCAGCCTGTCCGCATTGAGAGCTGTGATTATGTGCTTCTCTGATGCTTGTGTTACTCTGCTGCTTCTCTGCATGGAGGGAAAGGGCTGGCTGGAATTGCCTCCCTCAGCTAGTGGTGCTGCTGCTGTGGCTGCTACCTCTGCCAGCTGCCCCCTCTCCTCCCTCTCCTTCATTCTTTAGGTTTTACTGTATTGTGATAGCGATACAGCAAAATACCGGGGCTGCAGGCTCCCATTCCTGGCCTCCTCCTCTCTCTAGATAGCTAGTACTTGAGGCAGCGTGGCTCCGATTTTCTCAATGGGAAAAAGATGCTACAGATTCTCAACGGGGGGAAAGTAGGCCACAGAGGCTGCAGACTGAGAATGGGTGAAGCTGCTAGATCCCTGTATTTACTCCATGGAAAAGGAGAAAGGCAGTGGGAGCTCCCTGACTGTTGGCTGGAATGGGGCGAAATTGCACTGGTGGGGTGCTCTCATGGGGAGCCTTCAGAGGCTGTTGGGGATAATAACATGGTAGCCTGGGGGAGCCTGGAGAGGGATGGGAAACAAGTTTCTCTCATTGGTTGAGCAGCACCTGCCAGATTAATGATGTTCAGTTCTACTCCCCCACCCAACCTGGAAGTAAGTTCATTTCAAGCGCTGTGTGACCCATGAAAAGCAGATTTTTAAGGTACAGTACACTTGGCTTTTCTTGCTTCATGTATCCCTGATGAACCAAAGCCGATTCCATGAAAATCTGGATAATACTCCAACACGGTTGTCTAGCAACTCCCCAGCCCAGTAAAATCAGAACAAGAGTGAGCTACTTTGAAGGGCTGATGTAATCCACAATCTCTCAGCCACAGCCCTGCCTCCTGTAATAAAGATATAATAATAGTGAATTTTATCTGCATACCTCATCAGGGTAGTTTCTAAAATGTTTACAAACTCAGATTTTGTTAAAATTAATAAATTCTGAGTTAGAAAGATAATGAACTTTGCCTTTGCTGCTATCTTTTTTTTTCAGGGTGGGGGGAGGTGTTACACTACTGCTCCATTTCAGCTACACTAAAGTCCTGGATTTCTGGATTGTTTATTTTATGAGGCAGGAATCACTTCCCACCAGGAAAGACACCCCAAGAAAGGCTTAAAAATGAACCAGAAAGGTTCTTCTCCAGACAGTGAGTGTGTCAATCATTGCTATGACTTCATTCATTGGCTAAAAACACTGAAGGGTGGGATCAGGCTATGTGTACGTTTGCAGCCACTATTTCACCCATTTGTTTTGTAAGCAAAGTAGCTGCACATTTTGCCTTATATCTCAGGTTCTAAAAGAGCTAGAGGCTTCCTTTAAAAAAAACAAACTGGGAATCTGGGGATTATAACTCATCTGGTGGGGGTGTCATCCTCCCCCCCCCCGGACATTCATGGTGGTAGATTTATGCCCGCCTAGGTTTTAGTGGATGTTACTGACATCTGGGCTGGATAAATATGACAAACAAATATGAATACAGAACAACACAAACAATAAGACACAAGGCAAATATAGGAGCTTTCTACATGCGGCTGTTATCCTGCGATTGAGATTGGTTACTCACGGAAGTTTATGGGCCCTTTACATGACATCATCAACCTCCAGGGCCTCTCCCATGTCTTCTGACCTTTATCCCATTTTTAAAACAAACCAGATTGGAGATAATGAGCTATTAAAATACAGCACATTGAATTTCTCTGAGAAAAGAAGTTGTGCAATACTAGGAGCTATACCACAGCACCATCTAGTGGCTGTATAATGAAACATAGAATTTGCAGATAAAAGGGAAAAAAGGCGGGGGGAAGGGAAGTGCATGTAAAGGGCCAATATTAATCCTGCAAAGAATCCGGAAGCAGAAGCCCTGGTAAAATGGCAGGATACAAAGCCTCTATGTGGAGAAGCCCATAGGCTCTTAAAAAGAGACAAAGACAAATAGCATCCAGCAACTATAATATCCAAGGCAATCACCCACAAGTCCGTAGCCCATATACATTTGTTATGTTCTTCTCCTAATAATGTTTTCTTTCCAAGGGCTGTTGCATTAAAAAGAGCGAAGCCCAGGAATTGGAAGACTACACAATCCTGAAACAGGTAAATTCACCTTAATGGAGTTCTTTGTAACTTTGATTTGACTTTTAAAAGAAAAAAGAAAATCAACCACTGGAGGCAGCAATCATGAGCACAGGAAGGGAGGAGATAAGGTGCTTAACATGTTGCCTGTTGGCTGCTTTTTCCTGTCAGAATTTGCTCCCCCAGCTGCTTTTCTCTTCATAGAGGAAAAATACAGAGACCTGCAAAGGGGCAGGGGGAGCAGCCTGTCAGTTTGTGTGTGATTTTAAGCACACAGATGGCAGAAAGGGAAAGGGTTAAGCACCCTCACTGAGGGTGCTTCCAGATGGAAGCCTTTCTACATGAGGCATGTATTGTGTGCTCATGATTCCTCACTTATGGTAGTTTGTGGGTGCTTTACAGAACGTCATTATCCTCCTGTGCTTTGCACAGGATGAGCCTATCTTAATTTCACAAAGAATCCGGAAGCAGAAGCCTCAGTAAAGTGTCAGGTTCAAAGCCTCATGTAGAAAAGCCCTAGAACTACCAGTCTAAAGGCCTTGCAGGTATTTCATTTTTTAATTACATTTCTAATCTGCCCAATAACTAATGTACTCTGAGCGTATTACAAATTACCCCATCTTTTTTTTCCTTAATGGATTCACCAAGGTAAAAAAAACGGTGGAAGAAGCAGTAGTGGGAAAATATGAGAGGGTTACAAGTGGATTGCACATTAAAAGCTTTGTCTGGAAGCACCCTTGTCCGTCCTGAATGCAGCCTTCAGTAACTGCTTTTCATTAGAAAAAAGAGCCAGGGGAAGGTTGCACAGAAGTCTGTGTAGTGTGTAGTTCTGCTCATAGAAAGAAAGAGGGGGATAAGGAAGAGAGGCTTGGGGTGGAGGCAGAGAAAGGAGGAGGAGGAGGAGGCAGAATCGTACATTATAATCAACCAGCATGGAAAGTATGTTAAGAGTCCTGCTTACTTTTTCAGTAGACCAGCTACAGCAGTTTACTTGGGGTTCTCTCTCTGAGGTTTTCAAAAAAGAGTAGTCAGCGGTCGTGACTGTGTGCCTGGCAAATGCTAGAAGAGGGCAGGGGCAGCTGGTTTAGTAGTGACCTGGATTACATTGGAGCCAGAGGGCCACAGCTGATTCGCATAGTTTAGTTGTGTGCAGCCAGCCATAGTTGCATTTCATTTTCCGTGAAAGAAGTGGTTGTGGTGCCAAACTCCAGTTCATGCCTGAATTACTGAGAATACGAAGTACTCTGCAGCATAGGCAGGGCTGCAACTCCACAGGAGCATAGAGAATCCACAGGCTGTGGTATTGGGCACAGGAATCAGGTTCCTGAGAATCTTAACTTTCATTTTAGAAAAAGCAAGACGCTAGTCCTTAGGGACACAAAGTTATTCTTGAAAATGTGTGGCCAACACATCCTGAGATCTCACAGGGCAGACTGGGTAAGATTTTCAGTGCAGATTTGAGTGTCCGGTATAGCTCCTTTGCTCTGACTACCAAAATCAAGATAAATAATGCAAAACAGCAATAAAGTATTCAACTTATGCAAATTTAGACATGATGGGGTATTCAGCTTTTTGTGATGCATGATTTGGATTGTCTTATGCACATAACATTACATTTTTGCACACAGCCCTGAGTGTATGTCTCTAGCCATGCTGCCTTGCTAGCCTGGCCAACATGAAGAGCAGAATTCTCTGTATTCTAGTGGCAGGATGTGAGTATGAGTTAGTATGAACATTTCCACACAAGGCTTTTATTGCACACTTGTGATTGGTCACTCACAGAAGTTTGCAGGTCCTTTACACAATGTCATCAACCTCCAGGCTGTCTCCCGCACTTTCTGACCTTTATCCTACTTTTTAAAAGATTGGAAATAACCCAATAAGGAACATTAATCCGATATATCGGCAGTGTGTAATTGTGCAGTTTCACAATAACCACAGCACCATCTAGTGGCTGTAAAATGAAATAAATAGAACTTGCTGAGAAAGTAATTCCCTGATTCAAAGCATGTGCCTGCCCATGTAAAGGAGCCGAGCTTAATCCCATGAAGAATCCAGAAACAGAAGCCTGGTAAGGATATGGGATTTTATCGTGTGGTGAAGCTCTTCATTAGGAGTGAAGGGACTATATTTGTGGCTGCATTTGTCTATGCATGCTTTCATATGCAAATAGTCAAACATTTGGGCAAGGCAGTCTCAATTACACACTGCTGTGTGTGATCCAAGAGTTGTGCTCCCCCCCCCCCCCAGCATCCTCTGCAGCATTGTGAGGGATCCTGGTGGCACCATTTGGATTGCATAGTGCATGAGCAAACATCTTGGGCTGGCCTTACCTTTAATTGCCCCCCCCCTTCACAATTCCAACCACAGTTGGTCAGACTTCGCTCTGCTTCAGAGCACCTCCAAGGCACCCAGTGCAATTGCAGACAAGAGGCCATGTTCTTCTTCTGAGTCTGGGGAAGGTGGGAAAGTTGAGGGCTTGTGCCTGTAGTTGTGCTTAATTTCAGAGGGCTTCTCCTAAGTCCAGCGAGACATCAGGGGAGAGGCAGAGTTGGTGGCCACCACAAATCTTGGCTGACTACCAAGAACAGCCAAAATATGTGGACCCTGCTTTTGAATAGCTCAGGCAGTAGTTAATTAGAAAATGGAGGGGGGCAGAATTGGAATTCACCGCTCTTTGCAATGTCACCTGTCATGGCAGAAGGATCCCCTGCCCCCCACCCCACCCCCAGCTGAGACAGTAGCTGCTGATGTCACAGCAATCTTCCCTATCTCCACCACAGCTCAGTTGCCAGGCTTTCAGCACCTTATATTTACATAATATAAATGCCCACAGCTCCTGTGACAGCAAGAAGAGGGTGCTTGGGGATTCTTGGCTTTGGCTTTCTAAGAGGCCCCGCCACAGAAGCTTGGGCTCTTTAAGGCCTTTGCAGGAGGCCCAGCTTCCTTTGCAACCGTCTCGACACTCCATAGCGCCTGCACTGACTGCAGTTGAAGACCACCTGACTTGGCAACCATGACACCCCTACAAAGGGCTGTTGCCCACCCCGTCAGTGGCTGGGAAGAAATGGCTGTGCCGTCCCCAGGTCTGCATGCTGTGGCTGAACGAGAGATTATTCCTCCTAATAACCTGCAGTTTGGGAAGGTTTTGAAACAATAATAAGTAGGCGTAATGGTTTCCATGCCTCATTCCTGGGCAGGCCAGGAGCAAAATCCGGTTTTAATTAAAGAACGGGAGAGGAGGAAAAGAGAGTCAGGGAGGGAGAGAGAAAATAGGACGGAAAGGGTTAGCGGCTGTAACAGGCTTGCTGGCGGATCAGTGGATATTAAAAGAATTGTCCCCTCCTCCCTGTCTAAAATGTAGCAAGCTTGAAATGTTAAATATCATGGACACAATCCAGTGGGAACTCTTGTACAAGCACCATTGAAACAAATAGGATACCTATGCAGTGCCACTTAGATACCACTCACGCACGCCACATTTCCCTTAGTTAGCAGGATTGGCAGCGGGTTGGGGGGAGGGATATTAAACAGCTAGTGTGGCTGTTTTCAGAGAGGAGAAGCCAGATGTGTATGTGTTTGTATGTGTGTATATAATCTGTACATATTCATACAATCAGCCAAAAATATGGAGTCAGGTAGTTCCCACAGGAGTCTGTGCTTTAGGGATATAGCACAGCATATAGTCAGTTGCTTGATTATATAAACCAATTAAAATATTTTGATTTATTTTTAGTGCCTAAATAGCTGGGGCAGCAATTTTTTAAATTTATTAAACTTAAACAGTGACAGCACTCGGGTGCTTACACCTTCTGCAGCCTGGTGCCCTCCAGATGTGTTGGACAGCAACTCTCATCATTCCCAGCCAGCACAGCCAATGACCACACTGCTTGCGAATTGTGGGAATTGCAGTCCAACACATCTGGAGGGTACCTAGTTAGGGAAGGCTGGCTTACAAAAACCGATGGGAAGTGGACAGCATCTTAGGAGAGGCATTGTCTTCTCTTTCATGAAGGAATGTGGCTTCTAAGATAAAGCAAGGTGTGTGAAGTGGAGCATTTCCACATGAGGCTTTTATCACATGCTCGTGATTGGTCACTCATGGAAGTTTGCGGATCCCTTAGATGACGCCATCAACCTCCAGGGTGTCTCCTGCGCTTTCTGACCTTTATCCCACTTTTTTTAAAGATCAGGGATAATGCAGTAATAAATGTTAATCCACTTTAATGGCCATGTGAAATTGCACAGTTCTGCTATAACACAGCATGTTCTAGTGGCTGTATAATGAAACCTTAGAACTTTCAGACAAAGGAAGTCCCGGAAAAAAAGCCCATGTCAGCCCATGTAAAGAGCCAAGCTTAATCCTGTGACGAATCTGGAAGCACAATCCCAGGTAAACTGTGGGATAAAAAGCCTGGTGTGGAGAAGCCTATCATCACCCAGAGCCAGCAAGTGGCAGGCACCATCTTAGAAGAAGTATTCCCTCCTGGCTGATGAAGAAAGTGGAATGCCTCTTCTAAGATGGAACCCACCTGCCACTAGTTGGTACATCCTGATGTCACAGAAACAGAGAGTGTTTCCAGACAAGTCTTTTAGTGGGGAATCACCCTGCCTCATTCATCAAACTTTACAAGAGGTCCAAATAACATTATCTTCCATTTGTAACACTCCCCGTGTTTTCCCATCACTACTTCTGTCTCTGTTGTTACTACAGAAAATCTGTTAAAGAAAGAAAGACGGAGTAGCTGCACAAAGTCTTTTGACTGGTAGTGCTAGGAGGCCTCCATCTAGAAGCACCCAGCAACGAGTGCCTTGTCACTGCATGGGGCCAGAGCTAGCACCAGTTCCAAGGCTTTCCAGTCTGCAGGCAAGGAGATCTGAGGTAAATACTCCCCCCCCCCACTTGGTTCTCCTCCACCATCCCCATGACTGAGGGTTCACTGTTCCCCACCACAAATCCTCCCCACGGCATACAAGAGAGCAACAGGGAGGGAGCATCGGGGCTCATGCCAGCTGGTAAGGACAGAAGTAAACCCCTTCTCAGGAAAGAACCTAGCACTCTACAAGTGTTTCACACCTGTGTTCTACAAATTCACTAGTGTGTGCATAAAGTGACATTAACTCAATAAAACAACTGAGATTCCATTTTATTTGTGTTTGACTTTTGGAAAAGGAGCATGTTTCTAGTCCTCATGGCTGTCAGCAGTTTCTCTTAAAGTTTTACTTAACATGAGGAGTTCTGGGTGAAGTTGCAGGGACCTGGGGTTGGTGCATTCACATGACTCTTAATTCTTGCTTACTCAAGCAGATCAATGGACAGGCAGTGGTGTTCTATGCCAGCTGAGGTTTCTGGACCATTTTCAAGAGCAGCCCCACATAACACATTATAGTAATCAAGATTAAGAAGTCTGCACTATTTTTTTTTAAGGGAGAAGACACATGTGGCAAAGGTGATTCAAAAGTGCCTTTATTGCCTTGAAAACACACACAAACTCAGAATGAGAGAGAGTTCCAAACTAGTTTCAGGTGTAGTAGGCTAGTGTGTGTGATAGCATCAACATACCTCCATCTGCAAGGATAAAAGGCAGACAGCCTGCTTGAAGCATTAGGGGAGAGCAGGAATGAGCATTGCATTTACATATAGTTTGGTGTGTAAAGCAAGCAAAAAAAGTCTGGTTCACTCTGTGGGCGATGCACTTTCTGTGATTACTGTTAAGAGACTTATATGTGGCTTTATCCTAATTTGCATAAGGGATTCTGTGTTTGGAACCATTCAGGAGACTGGGTTGGTTTACAAGCAGGGGCTGTTGGGATAACCCATAAGTTTAGGGGTGCCACCTGTAATGGCCTGGATAGTGGATATTTGCATATGGAGATACCAAGGCTCAAATCTCTGTTCAGCCTGAAGCCTTGGGCACAGTGCCGTTTCTAAGCCTAACCTACCTCTCAGGGTTCTTGTGAGGATAAGATGTGGTAAGAATTGTTAAAGCACTTAATGGAAAAGAAGGTGCAGATATGTAGGGGAGGATATGTGGAATTATGTCTAGCCTGAGCTGGCTGTACAAGCACAACATCTGATATCTGACACACAATTCTGCACAACAAAAATCCTCACCTAAACCTACTGCTGTGGTTTCCCCCCATGTGCTATAACAAGCATGACCCAGGGTGGGGATGGTGGGGGGGGGAGGCATGAAAAGTTAGCACGTCAGAGAAAAGGCTGGGCTGGCATCTTTCTCCCTGACATGCTAGTTTTTTATGTTCAGGAAAGTTTTTATTTTTATGTTGTCTCCAACTCTGTCCCATCGTGGTAGGCCCCTCCCTGTAAAATGAAGAGATACAGCCCAGACACAGGTTTGTGAGAAGAAAAACTAGGCCGAGGTGTGCCTTGGGGCAGGCAGGGGAAGGGGCAGACAAAAGGCCTAAGGAAGAAAAAATGGTCTTCTGGTCCAGCAGCAGATTTAAAGGTAAAGGGGAAATAACCAGGCTGCACCGTGGTAAACATAAGCACAAGGCTCTTCAGCCTCGCTTCCCCTCATATGGTTCCCCAGCAGCAGAAGCATCTTTTTTCATTTGTTGTTTCCTCTGCTGCAGCTTCTGCCTCCTAGAGACAGCCCTTCCCCTGGAGTTGCCTGGTGGTAAGGTAAACCTGTCTTTAGAGCAGTCTTCCCCAACCTGGCGCCCTCCAGATGTGTTGGATTGCAACCCCCATCATTCCCAGCCAAGGTGGCAATCCAACACATCTGGAGGGCGCCAGGTTGGGGAAGACTACGTTAGAGCACTGCAGAGCCCAAAGCTTGCTCATGACCACAGCTCCGTGAACTCTTGTTCTGTTAACTAATAGAAACTTAACATTAGCGCACGTACGAACACACACACACTTTCCCAAAGTGGAAACACACGTCCCCTTCCAGCAGCCCCAGTCCATTCCTGCACACCCAACCTCCGCACCTGGACTTCAGCCAAAAACACCTTCCAACCTCCCCTCTCCCTCCCTCCTTTTCCAGCTCCGCAGTTTTGGCGGCGCCCACCCTGAGGAGCCGGCTTCAATTTGGAACTGTAATAAGACCTTGGATCAGCCACACTTCGCAAGCAATAGGGGATGCCGGGGGCCCAAAGGACAGGGCTGTCAGGAACCTCAAAAGATATGTCAAAGGGAGCCCGCCCGATCCCTTTTCCTTGCAAGGAAGACGTGATGGCTTTTAACAGTCAGAGCTCTGAACTAGCTAATTGCAGTTTTCCATCCCTTCTCCCAGCTTCACCCTGCACCATCTCAAAAAGTCTGTCCCCTCCCTACTCACATCGCAGTCTATAAATCCATTTGGCTTTTGCAATTCCCCTCCCCCCTTTATGGTCCAATTGCTCCCCCCCCTTCCCTTTGCTATTTTGTTTCAGTCTTTCTTCTCGTTTTCTTTGTTCTTAACTTTTGCCAATATTTTTAACAGCACATTTCTGCAAATTGCTTCCAAAAGTCTGCAGTTGTAGAAAATCTATCACGGGGCTTGGGGTTTGATTCAAAGTTCAACATGGTTTTATATCCTCCCAATAATATCTATTTGAACACGTCCATCAGCCAAAACAGAAAGTTGGTTTTGGCTGTGTTCTCTGCTGAGGCTTTCATAGGTTTCTAGAATCTATTTGCTTTTTCTTTACCAAATGTCAGGAGCATTTTTAACCCTTCGCTCTGGAGACCAGCCAGTTCTAGCCAACCCCGGGTGGGGGTGGAGATACATGCTGTGGTGCCCTTTGCACCTTTGAACATGGACCCCGTAGTTCAAATTCAGAACTGAATTCAGAACTGAATCAAAACTGACTCTTTGAGTATTTCCATCTTTTGTTTCCAATCCAAGTTATTCTGGCTTGGACCCAAAATTCATGGTTAGCAGAGAATTCTCCTAGGTATTTACAACTGTGGTTCTCATCCACACTATTTCAGTTGTAGATCTTTCTTTCACCCTAGCCTACTCTCCATTCCTTACTTGGTTGCCATCTATTCACGCCTCTTCTGTTCTTTCCTGACATCTCAGCTTTTCCTGTTTGTTTATTTTTGTTTCACCCTTCTTCCTTTGTTCCACACATATATGTCCAATCATTCCAGGCCAGTTCTTACTCTCAGCTCCAGTAGATGAAAATCCTTGCTGAATCAGTGGGTGAAACGTCTTGCTGGGGATGGTTCTTTAGGGCTCTCTGTGGTCCTCAGCCTCCCCCAAACTGACAACCTACTAAGGACGCACCCTGCTTCCCTCATGTCTGATACATGTCCCTAGCTAGATAAGTAGTGCAAGAAAACCAGCACATAAAAACAAGGAATGACATTTCTAACCATTGCCTTCACATATTTGGTGAATGAGTCAATTGGACCCTTACCATCACCAAGAAGTTGGGGTAGGGGGACAGTGGAAAAAAGAGGTAAGTGAATGTTAGGACAAAGAAGGGATATAAACTTCATAGAATCATAGAATCATAGAATAGTAGGGTTGGAAGGGGCCTACAAGGCCATCGAGTCCAACCCCCTGCTCAATGCAGGAATCCAAGTCAGAGCATCCCTGACAAATGGCTGTCCAGCCTCGTCTTGAAGGCCTCCAGTGTGGGAGAGCCCACCACCTCCCCAGGTAATTGGTTCCATTGCCGTATTGCTCTGACACTCAGGAAGTTTTTCCTGATGTTCAGTCGGAATCTGGCTTCCTGTAACTTGAGCCCATTATTCCGTGTCCTGCACTCTGGGATGATCGAGAAGAGATCCTGGCCTTCTTCTCTGTGACAACCTTTCAAGTACTTGAAGAGCGCTATCATATCTCCCCTCAGTCTTCTCTTCTCAAGGCTAAACATGCCCAGTTCTTTCAGTCTCTCTTCATAGGGCTTTGTTTCCAGTCCCCTGATCATCTTTGTTGCCCTCCTTTGAACCCTCTCCAGCTTGTCTGCATCCTTCTTAAAGTGTGGTGCCCAGAACTGGACACAGTACTCCAGATGAGGCCTAACCAGTGCTGAGTAGAGGGGAACTAGTACTTCCCGGGATTTGGAAGCGATGCTTCTATGAATGCAGCCCAAAATAGCATTTGCCTTTTTTGCAGCCACATCACATTGTTGGCTCATATTCAGCTTGTGATCGACGACAATTCCAAGATCCTTCTCGCTCGTAGTGTGGTTGAGCCACGTATCCCCCATCTTGTAACTGTGCATTTGGTTTCTTTTTCCTAGGTGCAGAACTTGGCATTTGTCCCTATTAAATGCCATTCTGTTGTTTTCTGCCCAGCACTCCAGTCTATCCAGATCACTTTGAATTTTGTTTCTGTCTTCCAAAGTATTAGCTATCCCTCCCAATTTTGTGTCATCTGCAAATTTGATCAGCATTCCCTGCACCTCCTCCTCCAAGTCATTAATAAAAATATTGAAGAGCACTGGGCCCAGGACTGAGCCCTGCGGTACCCCACTCGTTACCTCTCCCCAGCTTGAGAAGGTCCCATTGATAAGCACTCTTTGGGTCCGATTCTGTAGCCAACTGTGGATCCACATGATCGTTGTTTCATCTAGCCCACTTCGAGCTAGTTTGCTCATCAGGATATCATGGGGCACTTTGTCGAAAGCTTTGCTGAAGTCGAGGTATATGATGTCTACAGCATTCCCACGGTCTACAAGGGAGGTGACTTGATCAAAAAATGAGATCAGATTTGTCTGGCAGGACTTGTTTTTGACAAATCCATGTTGGCTTCGAGTAATCACTGCATTGTTGTCAAGGTGCTTCCAGATGGATTGCTTTATGATCTGCTCCAGAATTTTCCCAGGGATTGATGTCAGACTGACTGGTCTGTAGTTCCCAGGTTCCTCCTTTTTACCCTTTTTGAAGATAGGGACAACGTTAGCCCTCCTCCAGTCATCTGGCACTTCCCCGGTCCTCCATGATTTCTCAAAGAGAATAGACAGCAGTTCTGAGAGCTCTTCTGCCAGTTCCTTTATGACTCTAGGATGCAGTTCATCTGGCCCTGGAGATTTGAACTCATTCAAAGTAATGAGGTGTTCCTTGACCATATGCCTGTCGATCTCAAGCTGCAATCCTGCCCCTTCAGCCTGTACTTCGCCTTTGCCAGGGGGGTCATAGACCCTCTTTTGGGAGAAGACTGAGCCAAAGTAGGAATTGAGCACCTCTGCCTTTTCTTTGTCCTCTGTTATCATTTTGCCATCCTTATTTAATAGCTGAACAACCATTTCTTTCCTCTGCCTTTTACTATGCACGTAGCTGAAGAAAGCCTTTTTGTTGTTTTTAGCATCCCTCGCTAACCTCACCTCGTTCTCCGCTTTAGCCTTCCTGACGCCATCCCTGCAATTCTGTGCTACCTGCCTGTACTCTTCAAAGAACAACCCAGAAGGGGAAGGAGGAATCCCAAGGGATTAGATCCAGATTTAAGCTGGATCAATGGTGCTAGCAAAAATGGGTCCCCTCTTCCCATGGCAGCTTCCGCCTCCCCCCAAAATGCTGCACAGAGAGCCAGGAGATGCTGCTGAATGGGGGGATCCCCAAAAATCAGGCAAAGGGACCTTCTATGAGTAGAATGCTTCCTCTTGTGGAAGGGCCTTTCCTCTTGTGGTAGGCAGATTCTGGATCCAACTCATGAGGTCTGAGTGAATATAACATTAAATGCTTGCAGGGAACTGGCTGATGTTCTTTATGCTTTGGAGCTGAGTATGAGACAGGTGTTCTAAGCTGCAGAACACTGTGCAACATCCCTTGAAGGTTAGTACACCAAGAAGATACTTCCGATGACCTCCAGCACAGGATTCCAGTTGCATTTCCCCATGATTTTAAGTTTTACTACTTTTTATTCTTTAAAACAACTCTCTTTTTATTTATTGTAACTGGGCTTGCATAGTTAAGAGCTGAGGAACTGAGGTGAAGCAGCATTCCTATTTTAATTCTCCCCATGCACTCTGAAGATCCCTGGGTTTCCAGTGGTCACCGCTACGGTCCCTAGGGAGAAAAGGCCACGGTTGTAAAGGCCTGTCATGAGCTTGATTGTGCTTCAGAGCAGATGGAATCAGAATCCCAATGTCCTGAGGAAGACAAGTGGAAGCCTGTTCATGTTGGTCTGGGGTGTGTGATGGGGCTCACTCAGGCTACTAAAGGCATAACATCCTGTGGTTTTCATGCTTGTTTCTTTTGTCTCTGTTTTGTACATTTTTGAATCATCATAAAAAACTTAATCATAAAAAAGGGCTGTCCAGAAACAAGAGTGGGATGAGTATGCACACCACGGGCAATAATGCCTCTATCTTAACCCTCTTTAATACTCTGAATCAAGCTTCCCCAACCTGGTGTCCTGCAGACGTTTTGGATGTCAGCTCCCATCAGCTCCAGCCAGCATAGCCAGTGGTCAGGAATTCTGAGAGTTGTAGTCCAAAACATCTGCAGGGCATGAGGTTGGGGAAGGATGCTCTGAATGAATGATCACTTGTCTTCAGGCTTCTGCTAACATCAGTGCCCTGAGTTCTAGAAGCCTGCTTGATGGCCCAGAAAGATGGACATGCCCTGGTCCTCAGAGGCAGCACACCAGAACTGTTTCTATTTGAATGCTTTTCTAAAAGAAGAAAATTCCGGGGTCTGTATAGCACACTAAGCAGGAGCAGGCATTTGAATACTTTGGGAACATTCTGCAGAAAGAGTGTACCAAATCTCAGCCGCATCATATGTCATTGGTTGCTGGCAAGGTTGTGGCACAAAGGGGGTTGTGCTATGTTGCATACCTTTGGCCACGGGTGTACACACGATGGTTTTTGTTTTCGGTAATGTAAACTGAACAAAAGACCACAGTGAAACCTCAAAACACAAATCACCAGAAGTGGCAGCTGCAAGGCCAACGAGTTACGGTGCAGCCTTCGGATACTTTTTTGTTGTTGCTAGAGAAAGAATATGGAACTTATTAAAGTTTAATTTGTAACGTACGGCGGCTGGTTTCACCTGAACAACAAGCCTAGGGAAGGTTGGTTGAAATTCAGTCTGTGCAGCAGCTGCTCTCTCTGCACAACAGGACCCTTGAGTGTGGATCTGCTGCTGCAGCCACGTGATTTTTCTCTATGCTTGTCCCCAGGTGGTGGTGGTTAATTGACATGGCAAGCCAGTGTGGTGTAGTGGTTAGTGTGCTGGCCTAGGACTGGGGAGACCCAAGTCCAAATCCCCACCTTCCTATGAAGTTCACTGGGTGATCTGTGGCCTGTCATTCTTTCTGGGCCTACCCTACCTTGCTGGGTTGTTGGGAGGATAAAATGGACAGCAGAGGCGGGAGGGATGATCATTATGCCAACTTGCGGTCCTTGGAGAAAGGGCAGGATATAAATGTAATAAATAAATAATTTGTGCACTGTTAGCAAATGTAGGCTCCGGTGACTTCCTGCTGCTTGGTGTTTGTGTAAAGGGGGCCTAAAGAACAGAGGCTCCAGTGTTTAGCCACCTTTTGCCTTAGCTGTGCTTGGCTGGGGGTGCTGTTCAGTCCATTACCTATTAGGTTATTGGTCCATCTCAGGCAGAGGCCATTCCCAGGCTTTCATCTTGAGAGTGTTTTGACTGGAGATGCCATTGCCAGGGACGGAACCAGAAACCTTTGGGCAATGTGTGTTTTCTACTACTAGGCTGTGCATTCTCTCTAGGATTGCCAACTGACCAGAAAAATGGTGGCTGCACTGCCCTGTTCCCGCATCTTTAACAGCAGCTTGATCCTACAGAAATCAGTGGGCAGAGCTTTGCCTGGCTTCAACATCTGCTAATGTCTGCCAATCAAACTGCTGATAAAGACACAGGAGCAGGGGATGGTAAAAGCTGGCAACTCTGTTTTTCCCAGCCTAGGTAAATTAAATTACATTTTTAATTGCATGATGTTAACATCTGATAAAGAATAAGAGGTGAAGGCTGCCTGCTCCCTAGCTCTGCATGGGTTAGGGATCATCCATGCAGGGATCAGAAAAGCTGTACTTACTGAAATCCTTTCTGTTGTATAGTGATTAAAAACCCAAGAGCCCTCCTTTGCATCTATTATTTTCCTTTAGAACAAGTACCTTCTGCTCTGAACCTCTCTCCAGAGAACATCCATCCTCTTGACTTATTCTAGTTAAGTCACTTGGAGCTGCAGGAATGACTGTGCTAAAGCAGGGACCAAAACCAGTGGAACGTAAGAGGAGTCATGCTGGAGCAGACCAAGAGTCCATCTAGTCCAGCATCGTGTTTCCCAGAGTGGTGAACCAGATGCCTCTAAGAAGCCCACAAGCAGGACAATAGCACCCCCACACTTTTGTCTCCCAGCAACTCGCATACGAAGACATGTTGCCTCTGATCCTGAATGTAGCATATAGCCATCATGACTAGTGGCCACTGATAACTTAATCCTCCATGAATTTGTCTGATCCTCCATGAATTTGTCTGATCCCCCTTTAAAGACATCCAAGGTTGTGGCCATCACTACATATGTTAAATTATGCTGTTATGTGAAGAAGTACTTCCTTTTATTTGTCCTGAATCTCCCACGATTCAGCTTCATAGGATAACCTTGGGTTTATCCCCCCACTTTTGCTACACCGTGCATAATTTTATATGCCTCTTTCATGTCCCCTCTTCCTCATCTTTCTTCTAAACTAAGGGTCAAACTAGATGTTACGTTAATTGTGCAGTTAGCAACCATGCCTGGTTTTTAAAAAATTCATACTAGGTGTAACCCCAGTACTTTTCCTGAGGATTGCAGTGCGCAGGGAGGGGAGGTTAAAGTGTTCCCTCCCCTGCTACAATCCTAATGAAAATCCTCCGCTGTGTGGCAATTAGCTTTATATAAAAAAGCTCCCATTGGCAGTGATGGGAGCTTTTTTTCTTAATGCTAATTATTGCAAGAGTTGGGTGGGTGGTGAAAATCCCCTCTCATTTCTAATATTAAATGTTTTTAGAAACAGGCATACTTGTTAGCCACACAGTGAAAGTAATGCCTACTTTGGGCCTGGAAAGCCCCAACATTGTAATCTTTCCTTGTTGGGGAGTTGCTTCAGTCCCGTGTTCACTTTTGCCTTTTATGTATTTTTCCCAGCTCTACTACAATATCCTTTTCAAAGTGTGGTGACTGCATAAAACATACTCTACTGACCATGTGCTGTGACTGTAGGACTCTCCAAATAGGAACAGGGGTGCAGAGTTCAGAAAAAAGAAAGCAAACATGCATGGGCGCACACGTGCACGCATGCATACTGGCACACACACATGCACAGAATTATCATAGTTGTGCGGGCATGCGAGCACACACAGTGACACCAGTCACCAAGCGATTTGGAGAGGATGACCGGGCCCAAAGGAGGATAGGGGTCTTGTACCTCTGTTGTATTGCAGGAAGGATTTCAGCAACTACAGCTTTTGTGATCCTTCCATGACATGCAGGACATGCCAACATTTCCTCCTATGTACAACTATTAAAGTTACAGGAGCCCTGCTGGGCCCCCCTTTGCATCTGGTCACTGTAGCTCAGGAACATGCCTGCTTATCATAACTATAAATGCATTTAATAGCTTACTTTAGTTGCTATGCATGTTTAATTTAATTTTTAAAATATGCTGTAACTGAAGGCTCCCTGGGGTTTGAGGAGAAGAGCCAAGAAGAATGCTCTTGAATATCATTCACATACATTGACATTTGCATAATATTGCTATAAATAATAATTAATAAGCATTGTTTAGAATTTAACTTAATTGTTTCATAAGAAGAGTTAGCTATCTTGGGGTTGGTTTGTAGCTAGTATAAGTCTTTCTATTCTTTGTTGCAGTTCTAATAAATTAATTCTTCAAAAACATGACCATTATTATTGGATCATAGTGGACCATATTGGGCCAAACTACACATGACATTATTCATGCAATTAGCAGCTGCATGAACCTTAAAAAAGAAGAGGTAAGTAGCAAGTGTGCCCCTGCCTCCATTTGGGGCTGGGGTTGGGGAAGGGGGCTGTAAATCTTTGCCCACGTTGCACTCATGATCCAGATCTTGGGGGAGGGGTCCTGCATGCATCTACTATTTGCATTGGGTGGAAAACTTCCATTGGAGCCAATTAACTAGTCAAGTGTCCAAGTATTTTCTTGACTACTTAAATCAGCCTTCCACAACATGGAACTCTCCAGATGTTTTAAGCTACAACAGCATTCCTGACCATTGGCCATGCTGGCTGGGGCTGATGGGAGTTGAAGTCCCAAACACATAGGTTGGGAAAGACTGCTGTAAAGGCTACTAGTAGTGCACTGAAATGTGTTTGGAAACAAATTGTCAGCCAGCACAGATATTTATGTACCGTTGAGATAAGTTCATTTCTTGGAGGGTGCGGACAGGATGACAGGGTGCCTGGAGGGGCAGAGCTTTCCCTGGTTCTGGAGCTGCATAATGTTAACCACATTAGTATTTAATTAATGTCAATAATTTATGTCATAGGCGGAGAGGAGGATCGATCAGACCCCAGGTACAGGCTGATTGGGATCAAGACCCCAGGTGCAGGCTGGTTGGGGTCAAGGCGCCGGGTGCAGGCTGATTGGGAATTTTCCCTCCAAAAAGAAGTCGTCTGGACCTATACAGATTCTGGTTGCTGTGCATGCATATACATGCTCCATGGATGCCGAAAGTCAAGATAGCTATAGATGAGGAGAAAATGAGGTTAGCAATCCAGATCCAAATTTATTTCTTCTTCCACAAAACAAGCCAGGCAGGTCCAGGAGCAGCATTCACACAGTGTATACCCTGCATTTACCACCACCATAATGCCTGGGAATGAATTAATGTCATACCAAAGGAAACCCAGATTTCACCACAAAATCACATGGCTGCTTTGCCCACTCAGAAGTGGAGGTTGAGGCAGGGAGGGAGGGAGGCAAGAGAGCACTGCGCCTGGACTCAACCAGTAGGCACTGTTGTGAAGAGGTGACACCTGAAGCTGACCCTGCCCCCTCTCCTCTAAGGAAAGATCTTTGTGTTGGGAGGGGGCTACTCAGAGGAGGACCCCAGGACTCAGTTAATTCTCTCCCACCATCCCCTGCGTCAGTGAAAGAAATGGGCTTCTGGAGCCTACTGAACAGTTGACAAGAAAATCTTGCTTGGACCTTAAATCCTTATGATGACTACTATCACTCAGAATGGAAACTGGTTCTGCTTTGTCCTTCTGATAGGGCAGCCGCTTGTGAAGTGCCAAAAAAAGAGGAGAAAAGAGGACAGGGATTTGCATAAAATGTGCACATGCTGATCTACACATATGGATGCAAATGCAGAAATAATTATTATAATTTTAATAGAAAGGCAGTACATCTCACCATAGTGTGGAAGACTGGGGCCAGGTGACCTGTCTGCCTTGCTCAGTCTGCTGCCCAGGTGCTGCTGATGGGCAACTTCAAGGCCTGCGAATTCTCCCTTCCGATGGTTCTTTGTCTTTCAACTGGACTTGGACTGGACAGCCCTTCAAAATAGAAAGAGGACACCAGGCCACCTGTAAAAGAGGACACCAAGCCACCCTACCTCCTGAAGGATGTAACAGAAATGGCATCTCATATTTTAAAAGGGAGGATGAGGTGGAGAATGGAATTGAGTGGTGTGGAGTGGTGTCTGCTGGCATGTGAGCTGAGCCCAGTCTACTTGGCCCTTTACTGGGGAGGTCCTATTGTACAGTACTGTGACCACCATTCCTTTGTCCCCCTGTGATTCCTCCACAGTCCCTGCTGTAGCAAAGAAGACACAACTTTAACCCACAGCAATAGGACTGGCAGTGGTTGGGTGTTAGGATTTTAACATTCTTCTCCACATGGAGCTTTTATCCTGCTATTGAGACTAGTTACTCATGGAAGTTTGCGGATCCTTTAGATGTTGTTGTCAACCTCCAGGGCGTCTCCTGCAATAAGTAACCTTTATTCCATTTTTTTTAAAGACCAGAGATAGAGCTATCAAATTACAGTCCTTGAGTTCCCCTCAAGGAAAAGGAAAAGCAGCAATAAGGGGAGCTAGACCACAGTGCCATCTAACAGCTGTGTAATGAAACATATCGAAGACTCAGATAAGGAGGGGAAAGAGGGGGGAAAGGCGGGGAAGGAGGCGTGTGTAAAGTGACGCCCTCATGATCCTGCATTTAAAACGGAAGCAGAAAGCCCCATTTTAAATGTGGGATTTTAGGCTGGTGTAGAGATGCTCTCAGAGTATCTGTCAGAACACTAACATCTCAGAGCAGGGAGCCAGAATCAAGAGGGACAGGCAGGCTCTTTCCTGCTTCGCTTTAGCACTTTTGCAATTTATTCTGCCCCGCCCACCCTTGTCCAGCAGGCTATACCCTGAGGCATAGCCAGGCTTTGCCTGGCCCCTTGCCCCACTGGGTGCCATCACCAGGCCCAAACAGGCATCGCTAGCTTCACCCCCTGATCTATCAGGCCCTGCCCCTTCCATCCCAGGGTCTGAAACTCAGAATACCTGACAATCCTACAAAACAGGCAGGTGAGGAAAACAGACAAAGCAATTGGTCTAGTAGAGGAAAGGCCTGGGTGGCATAGCAACTACGTCCTGTCATGTTGCTTCAAAGCATTTGAAAGAAGTTCATTCCTGAGACAAGCAGGTATTACTTGCATAAAGAGCCATTTTAGACTAAGCAGCAATTCAGGACCTACATAATAGAAATTTATTAAAATCGTTGTAAATGTGACTAGCAGGATGGAAGTATAAGGAACATGTGTATCTGATAGTGGGCTTGACTGGCTGGGGAATAGTGGGAAATGTAGCACTTGTTTCTTTCTAAACATGCATAGGATTACATCTTTAAGCTAAAATAAGATGGTATTGTTCATATTTTTGGCCTCACCCCTTTTGCCTTTAGCCTCACCCACCACTGGAAGTCCCTGAGAGTTTCTCCAAACTGAATTCGGAAGACATTCAGGCTGAAAGAGGTTGAACACCTCTGGGCTAAATATTCAAAATAATATTGATAAACTGAAGAGATGGGCAGATAGAATGTAATTTAACAAGTACAAAAGTAACATGTTTCAGATGGGAAAGGAGAACAAGTGCACAAGTAATAAGGGCTCTATCCACACGGTTAACAATTTATTGCTTCTTTTTTCTTCACATTGAATGGGAGTGACTCATCATCCTATGTTCTTAAATTGTAATGTGAAAAGAGGCCTTTACTGGCACACACATATGGTTTAGGGTCCAAGGCCTTCTTCCCTGCTAGGTTGGGTGCAGTCCCTGGGATATTAATCATGATGTTCTCATTATCCAGTTCACCCAAAACTGGTCTGGGCACTAGATTTGATAGGTCATCATATCGCTGCATAAGGACTGGTTGAAATAGGATCCGTGTTCCAGGGATGTAATCACAACATGCAATTGGTTCTGCCACTGGGAGTCACTGATATATTTTCCAGCCAGGAGTAAAAAGCACAGTGTCTTGCCTTAGGCAACACTGGAAGCCTGTGGCAGAGCCAGGAATTGTGCCAGATCTCCTGATTCTCCCAGTCCAGCAGTACAAACTCAATCTTTCCTCACTTAAACAATGGAAATCACGGAATCATTTGATTGGCTATATCTGAACAGTCTGGGTTGGGCCCAAATGCCCGGATCTGTCCCTGCCAAGTGTTTATCCTTCATTAGCTAGTTTTTTAGAAGCAAGAGCAAGGTGGAGCGATAGCGCTTGCATACTGCAGAAAACCCTCTTAACGCTTTTAATTGCCTCTGCAAATCCTGAGCGGATGGCATCCAAAATGCCCTGAAATGCTTTCTATTCAGCTGTGCGTGGGGGCAGGGGAGTGTATTGAGGGAGGAATCAAAGGGAACATGTTTAACTCCCCAACCTGCACAGACGCTGCAGATTTCTTGCCTTGGAGCTCAGTGCGGTTGGAACGATATTTTCGCTCATGAGTGTGCATGTGTGTGTGTGTTTTAATTCATTTCCCAAAGAAGATGTAATGTCTTCGCAGAGCACTTGACTCCTACATCTGTGTCTGCAATATGGCGTCCTGGCACATCTGTTGGAGCTGAGGCTTGTACTACAAATACAGCCGGCTCTGGCCATCTGGAGTGTGGTTTTTTTTCCCACCTCTTCTTCTTGCCCGGTGGGTCTCAGGGAGAAGAGGCAGATCCGTCCCTGGGATAACTGGAGGCATATGGATGTTACTTAAGATGAGCTCCTGGCACCAGCAGCCGTGGGCTGTTGCAAGAGGCAGGTTGGTTGTGCCTGTGCCCAGCGGCATCCTTCCACAGAAGAACACAGAAAGCACACACATGCCCGCATGAAAAACACATGGGCTGAGATGGGTCATATGCATATACATAGCCACAAATGATCTGTGCACGGTGTGCAGGAACAGAAGTATACTTCAGTGTGCGCATACATTTTGAAGTAAGGGTTTACAAATCAGAAGGAGGCCTGTGTCGCCCATCAGAGGAAGTAGACTCCTGTGGTCACAAAAAGTCAATTCACCTCTACATTATCTGCCACAGTACTTACATTGCTGATCTTCTGAACCACACCTAATTGTACATGTACATAGGAACAACGTATTTAAAAATTATGTTTATTTATGATTTATTTATTACGTTTCTATACCGCTCAATAGCTGACACTGTCTGGGCGGTTCACAAAGCGAAACTTAAAATAATAAAATACAATAATATACAATAACTACAGCAACATACAGCGCAATACAGCTTTGCACATCATATAGGATTGCCTACACACATCAAAAGAACACACCTATGTACACATATGCAAACACATGTCATGTGTATGTGAAGGCACACACAAACACATCTGCATCTATATATGGAGCACGCTATAGCCTCGTCTCCATTTCCCCTCTCCCTATTCTGCCTTATCCTGCAAACTGCCACCCTCTGTTTCATGGCTGTCTGGGCATGGCGGCTTGGTGGTCCCAACCGAACTAATAGGAAGGACCAACACCCTCCCACCCACCGCACCCACAGAAACAAAGGGAATCACTCACACACATGTTGGCTTTTGGTGCTCCCTGGAGTGAGTGAAACTGCCCCTTGTGGAGAGAAACAATTTGAGCATTCCCTGACATCACTAATTTGTGTAGCTATGCACATTCAGGTGTTTCTTCTTAAAGTTGGTCATAACATAGGGGTGTTTAGACCCGCATGGTTCTGTCTACTCTGTTTACAACCAAATGTGAACTGTTCTCGATTTCACAGTGAGAGGAGGAGCCAGGGGTCTCGAACTGGGGCTCAAGGGGCAGCACAGTAGCACACAAGCACACATCAGGTTTCCAGGTGAGGCAGTTGGTCAGTGTCTCGCTTTCTATGGTGTGTCAGCACCGCCCTTGTGGATGGCCAGAGAGCAGTACTGCAGCTATCAGCTCAGCAATGATCCAGTGACAGAAGGGGACAATTGGGTTCCGCCCAATCTTTATAAAGCTTCTGACTCTGGCCTAAATCCTCATTCTGAGCAACTTGCTGCTCTCAGCCTCCGTGTACATCAGACTCGGAGCCAGCTGTAGGTATGAAGGGAGTCCTGGGAAATCTAAATGTTCACACATGCCCTTATGATATCACTGCAGAGCATTGTGGGAAGTTTTAAATGGCTGCTGACTCCAGATAAGCCCTCACTTGGACGAATGGGCAAGCAGGTGGGCCCAGCGTCAGTGCTGCTGAGCTCTGCGAGAGTGCTTGGGCCCTGACAAGTGATGCCGCCAGCCCTGATTTGACTGCTTGCCACCAGCCGTGACACTCAGTTCAGAGGTCAGGCTGGACATCCCAGCCATCATCACCAGAAAGCAATTCTTTATAACAAGGCATTCTGGAAACTTGTGGTACTCTTGTGGTTACTTGTTTTTTTATTAAAGGCATTGGGGCTACCTCATTTAGGACAATTTAATTAGCATGACCCAGCACAGAGCTATATGGCAAGGTGCTGGGGCCATTCTCTTGAAGGGGAGCATGCTGTGACTCAAAGTTTCATGTGAATTTTCTTTAGCATATGAACAGTCCCACATGACATCAGTTCCAGGATCAGGGAGAGGATGGGGCTGTTTGCAAGGCCCACAACATCGCGGAAGGAAAGGTAGTGCTCTTTCTGGGCTCCACACAGTAGCTTCATTGCAAGAGGAGGTCCCAGAGTGTCCACTGTCTCGATGTCTGGCAAAGCCTGCTGCATTTTTGCCTGGCTGTGTGCTTAGCACCCTCCTGACAGTGCCAGCAAGGGTGGCTTCATTTCTGTCCTCCCTCTCCTGATGGCTGCCTGTTTTTCTTTTTCTTTCTAGCAAGCCCTACTCTTCCTTTCTGTAATTGGAGCAACTGGCTGGCATGTGTGCATATATATGTTCCCTGCCACTTTTCCCATAAGCATATTTGATACAATGTGGATTGGAAAGTGAGAGCATAAGGTAGGGGCATTATTAATTGGAAAGCTGCACCTAAAAATTAATGGTCTAGGTCAAGCATGGCAGAGGTAACAATTGGTGTGCGCAAGGGACTCAGTCCAGAACTGTTCAATGTCTTAAATTGAAGCCATCTAACTGGGAGTCAGTAATGCAGCGTTCCTCAACCTGTTGCCTGCCAGATGTTTTAGACTACAACTCCCAGCATTTCTGATCATTGGCCATGGTGGCTGCAGCTAATGGGAGTTGGTCCAAGACATCTGGAGGGTAACAGGTTGGGGAAGGCTAGAATGATACAACACCTTCTCAGAATAGCAAGTATCTCTGGTTCAACAGGTTTTGCCATTTTTTAAAGCACTACAGAAAGCCTGGAAAATGTATCACCTTTTGGAGGGGAGGGGAATCTATCTGTAGCCTCAGTGAAAGGGGTATGTGCAAAACCATAGATAATTGTTGTCGGCCTATTCAACACAGGCCAAACCGGAAGAACAATGCTATGCTGCAAATATGGTTGGAAGTATGGAAACGTAGCAGATCATGGGGAGGAAAGGAAGGAAGTACATCCGTTTAGAAAGGAAGACTGTGTGGGTGAGGTAAGGATGGTAGCATTTTCTAAGTATCTAAGGCCAGAGCTGGCCAAAATGTTTTGTTGGCCCAAGCCATCAGAGAGAGTTGTGCCCCACCTTGTTCTTTCACTTATTTCATTTCTTACATTTCTATACCAACCCATAGCCAAAGCTCTCTGGGTGGTTTACAAAAATTAAAACCCTAAAAATACAATATAATAACTTTTGACATTGCAAGGGGTCCCTCTCAGATCACATGCTGCTTTTGGTGTCCTTAAAAATGCTACCATCCTCAGGGATTGCTTAGGTTGTTTCTCTAGTCAGGGTGGCCCTGTCTAAAGCTATGCTCATACTATCAGGTGCTATGTGACAAACGGTATGTCTCCACCTCCAACCCTGTGAAGTAGGACAGGCTGCAAGATGCCTTTTCTCTATATTCTTCAGTGGTAGGCCGCCACCACCCACATATTTAATACCTCTTATATGTATGAGGTATCATATTTAATACCTCTTATTTAATATTTAAGAACCTGGACATATGGGAATCCAGACTTATGGCTTTTATATATGGAGGACAGGCTCCTTTTCCAGATCTCCCTTTGAAGTCCTTAAAAACCAGGCCAGCATGTTTGCCAAGCAGTCCAGCACATGGATAAGACCAATGCTCAGGCTAGGCAAAAGAACTAAATCAATCAGAAATGGTCAGTTGTTTTTAAAATAAAATGGAACATCAAACTAGCTCACTGAAATGTACTTATTAGGACCCAAAGAATAACTCACCAAAACAGCTTACAGGCAGGAAGGAGGCTACCTGGGGCTCTGTCTTGCCTCCTGCATTTAAAACTGAAGCAGAAACCTTTTAAAATGCACTGGAGTAGAGATGCCCCATGTCAGCCAGTCAGAGACCAAGAAAAGACTTCACAACCAAAGGTATTTCTATGGTGGTTGGGCAGTTCCTAGAGAGGGAAATTCAAAACAACCAATCAATAGCTTGGGAGGACCTGATCATGTGTCCTGCAGGTAGCTAGTTGACACAAGGCCGAGTCACGAGAGAAGCAAAGGGAAAGAGCCAGTATGGAATACGTAGAAATGCAGATTTTGGTGTCTTTAGATGCTTGGCCATGCCTTTTGCTCAGAGATTCCTCCTATCAGGGAGAGGGGAAACACTGGTTTTGTCACATATTCTCACATGATCAGGTGCAGCAGTTCTAATTCAGCGAACAGCTTGATGAATAGCTGAGGCCAACAGGGTTGGCCCAGGATACCTTGGTGTCTGAGTGGAAAATCCAAATGGCACTCCCCTCTTCATGAACCCATTGGGAAGTTCTCCTTTGCATTCCCCATTGAAATGAATGGGAGCTGTACAAGAGCACAGAAGTGCTGCGCTCTTGCACAGCTCACCCATTCCAATAGGGCTTGCTCAGGATAATTTCCCAACAGAGTATGCCCCAGGGGTTAGATTTGTCTGTCATGCATTCTCTCACCCTTAAGGATCCCCCAAATCCACATCACACCTTACCTTGTGATATGCCTGCCTCTATAAGGTGCCAGTGATACCTCTGACGTAAGGAAAAGTATTGCTCTCCAATGTGACCCATTTGGCCCTTTCATGTGACAAGGAGCTGGTCTTCCAGGTTGCTAAGAGGCCTGCTCCCTCTGCAGGGAGAGCCAGCCAGGTTGCTCTTTCTTGAACGAGGGAGAGGGCCTTCTCTGTTGTGGCCCCCACTCTGTGGAACTCCCTCCCTAGGGAACTCCGCCAGGCCCCCTCTTTAATGAGCTTCCGCCGTGCATTAAAAATGTGGTTGTTCAGGCAAGCATTTGGGGTAGGTTAAGGTATTTTAGAAAATGTTTTTACTGTAGAATTTTATTGTTTTAAATTGTTTTATTATATACTTTGTACATCGCCCAGAGTGGCTGGGTGACCAGCCACATGGGTGATTAATAAATTTAATAAAATAAATAAATAAAATAAAAATTGAAGTCTGGAATATGTAACTTACAGCTCTTTGTAGTTCAAAAAAGCTTGAAGTACCTCACACCAAGGGCCAAGCTAGATGAGATACAGGAGATCCATGATCAGACTTCCTGATGCCTTTTTCAAAGCTTAAAAACAGCTGCACCTCCTCATCTGATCTTTGGAATAAGTATTTTCCCCTGTGCCATTTTCCCAATCAAAATCTCCCTTCCCTACAGTTACCACTGATGTCTTTGGGCAGCTCTCATTCCCATCCCTAGGACCTTTCAAAATAGCTTCTTAGTGTGAACTAGGAAATCCACACAATGACACAGTTCTGTCTATTCTTTTTATCTCTATCTCTTTTTCCCTTCTTGTTGTCCTCCTCTCCATTACATTACATTCCTCCTCCAACCCAGTTGTGAGGGTTATTGTTCACTCAGTCTGTCAATATTCCATGCCATTGAGTTATCATTGGGCTGTTTGGGGGGTTCTGGGTTTTTTTATTAAGATTTTCCATACTCTTGCAAACCTTGGGGTTCCCCTGAATCTGCTGATACTTCCCTCTTGTGCATGTGTGGTATGGTTTTGCCTACATTCGCATGAGCATGGGAAAACTTGAATCTATATTAGAAGAAATGTTATCATATACATACATACATATAGTGCCATCAATGTATATGTTGCTTTACAGAGTAGTGTAGCAAAAAAATCCAATTCAGACAAACAAAAACAGCTCCCTGCCCCAAGGAGCTTAAAATCTAAACTTTGAAAGGCAACCCGAAAGACACAAGGAATGGGAGAGGCCAGGCTAGCAAGGGATGAATTCAAGCAAATGCAGTTACAAGAACTTAGGCTTTGTTTCAGCTGGGGGTGAGGACTAAGGCTGGAATTAGATATTACAGCACACACGAGGCTGCCGCCAAGAGCAACAGCCCTGCTTCTCCTCCTATTTCTGTCATAATGTCTACTAATAAAAAACATGTGACATGATGTCACTATGTTGCAAGCTTCCCTGCCCCCTCCAGCTCATGGGCTACCACTTACAGGGGCACATGGTGGCAGGGAAACTGGCAATGTGATGACATCAAATCACATTATATATTTTGTATTAACAGAGGACAAGGTAAGCAGAGATGCAAGGCTGCTGCTTTTGGTGGCAGCCACATACGTACCGTAATTTCTATTTTTGGCATCAGAGTTAAGCTAGAACACGCTCCAAACGTGTTTGACACACTCAGGCGGGGGTGGGGGCAGTGGTGGATTTTGAAGCAGGATCCTGAAGGAGTTGTGTTCTAGTATGTGAAATACCCAGAATTTGCTTCAGCTAGAGAATAAATTAGCAACTTCCAAGATGGACAAGTGTACAGGTATAATTGTGATAACTCACCATTAAAAAAAAAGGAAAGAAAAGGGCTCCAGTAACAAAGGGTGTAGGCAGGGAAGTGTTGTCCAGGCCAGTTGTAGGAAAGTTCATACTTCTTTTATGAGGCCCAAGCTTATGTGGCTCAGGAAGGAGGAGACAAATGACAGATCATGGAATGCAGTGGAGGCTGCACCTCCTCCTCATGCAGCGTACTGTAGCAGAGGGTGGTGGAAGGAGAACCCGACTTGACATCTGAAATAGCATTGGCCTTATGTGCCGCAGCATCAGATCATTGGCTCATGCTCAGTTTCTCTTCCTTCTTAATCCCTATATCTTTCTTGGAAGCACTGTTGCCATTACTGCCAGTATATTTGGCTCATCTTCCCCATACATACTATTTAGATTTGTTGTCATTGATTCATTCTGTGGCTGCCTACCCAGCTAACACATTTGTTAAGACCATTTTGAATGCTTAGGGTTTGAACCCTTCCCAGTTTTGAATCATCTGCAGATTTGAGAGGTCCACTTGCTCACCCAAATCCATTATGAAGATACTAAATTACAAGGGCAATGTTAAACCAAAATAGGGTATATGGCTGTTTTGATGGTAGATGTGGAGGGGGAAGTGTACTATGTTGCAGAGTTTGCTATGTCCGAGACATCTGTAGAATGATGGGGAGAAACTTGAAGGAAAACAGGAAAAGTTAAAATGAAATGTTGTAATTCTATGTTTGATCAATCACCCAGGGATGAATATCAATGTGTGTCTTGCTCTGCTCTTCTAGCGTAGGCAGAACAGCTTTGTGAGAAGGCAAAACAAACTTCCTGAAGCTGTCAGCCAATGAAACAGCCTCCAAAGAACCCCTCCGAGGAGGCTGGCCACAGTGGCCAGGCTCATGGCAGCCCAGCTGGTTCCCCTCTGACAGGCACCATGTGAGGGCTCCCCTTTTACTGTACTTATTTATTTCAGCTCCACTCTAATTTGGGGTTGAGGGACAGGTGGATTGTTAGTTATTGAAGTGTGGTGTGTTTTTGGGGTAACCTGCCTATTTGGCTCATTGTCCATTTCAAAGAAGACCTTGGTGACGGCACCTGTCATATCCACTGATAATTCCATTTCTGCAGGTGGCGTAGTCCAGATCTTAAATCCCCCCTACCTCTCATGCGCGGGTCCCAATCCAGATTGGGGCCTATGCCTACTCTAGAGTAAAAAATGGGGGGAGATGTAGCTGCTAGACACAAATTTAAAGTAATGTCTGTTTTGGCCATAAGGAGTTCATGAAAGACATGCTGGGATAGAATATAGAAGAAATGGAAGATGTTGCTCAGCAGAACCAAAAAACAGGTTCTAGCCTACACTTGATTCCTTCTCTAACATTGCCATGGCTGCCAGAGAGTCAGACTTTCCTCATATACCTGCAGTATCAATTGGTAAAGGGGCCATGGTGGCTTAGTGGTTAAGACGCTGAACTGCAGACTGGAAGGTCAGGTCAGCAGTTCGAGACCCGAGTGCTGCGTGACGGAGTGAGCTCCCGTCTTCAGTCCCAGCTCCTGCCAACCTAGCAGTTCGAAAGCAAGAAGTTGCAAGTAGATAAATAGGTACCGCCTCGGCGGGAAAGGTAACAGCATTCCGTGCACCTCGGTGTTCAGTCATGCCGGCCACATGACCATGGAAGCGTCTTCGGACAGCGCTGGCTCTTCGGCTTAGAAACGGGGATGAGCACTGCACCCTAGAGTCGGACACGACTGGTTGGGGACACCTTTTACCTTTTTATCAATTGGTAAACTGGTTTCATCCAGCCACTGGTGAAATGGGCATAATTCATCGCCAAGTTAGGTTTAGAGGAAATATATACGGAGTCCAAGATGCATCACTAAAGGCAATTCATGGAAATCTGGGAAATAGCTTGGGAGGTCATAGTGTGACTGCTGAAAAATGTCCTTTGTTATTATTGAAGTAGAATGGCATTAATAGGTATTGGGATGTTGGTGGAGGTCTCTCTCTCTCTCTCTCTCTCTCTCTCTCACACACACACACACACACACACTCAAATGAGAGACCCATTTCCCAAGAGGCCACCCGGGCTTTTCCAAACCTAGTCTTCAACCACAAAAACCAGCATTCTGATGTACAAATATTCCTGTGTGTGTCTTCTGAACCAGGGGATCAGTTCCTGGAAACTCTAGAGGGCATGCTGGTGATGTAGACCTTGGAAAGAATCATGGATCTGCATCTGGATGTATAAATTTACACAGAAAATGAATAATGTTGTACTGGAACAAGCCCAATCCTTTTCTCTTTTCATTAACTCAACAGAATATAGGGTTGCCAGTGGTCTCTTACTTCATAGGAGGGCCCTTTCTAACATAGGTATTCACTAAGTAAGCCATAGACTAAATAAGCCACTAAGCAAGCCATCTTTTTTGTCCACTGTGACCCACAAGTGAATCTATCATTTTGAAGGTGATATCTCAGTAGTTCCTAAGAGTGTCTCATAGTCTGCAGCCCTTCATAAACCTCTGCAGAATGGATACCAATTAGTTCTGCTAAGCCACCCAGAACTGGCACCTCTTACAATGAAGAAATACAGAAGAGCTTTCAGGGCAGTCACAATCTGGACTGCAGGTAAATATTGATAAAATGAAGTTGGGTCTCTGGTTTTGATAGCAGCTCGATCTGACGATTCAGGCTGAGTCCGCCGGACCAGCACTACTTACGTTAGCTGTGATATTCCTTCCTCAATCAGTAAATGTTAGAATAGCTACTTTTTTCACTTTTCTCCCTCAACCAAGGGAAGCTGATCTGACAAAGGCTTCACTGGATTTCCCACTGCTTCAGAGCTAAGCAGTACTGGAGACACCTATGAAGGCACTCAGCGTGGAAGCACTGGACACAACAGAGCACAGGCGAACAGGCATAAACAGAAAGACGGTGGGGTGTGGGGAGAGGATTTCACTTTTCTACCTTGACTGTCACTCCCTGAGTGGCAAGTTTGACAACCGTTAAGAGCTGATCTCACTGCAATGCCGGACCTGCCATTAGGCAGAGTGAGGCAATTGCTCCAGGTTGCAGTTGCTGGTGGGCCACGGTGGCAGCCTCCTAGCTGCTCATCCTGAACTCCCTGTCTCTTTCCCCTTTGAGGGCAGAGCTGTGTATGCCACACAACCCCCCTAAACTAGGCATAATGTTTATTATGCCCCAGGCATAATGGAGGACACTCAGCTGTCGCAAATGTTGAAGTAAGTTTAAATTGCCAGTCCAGCCAGCTTGGTATGTGCAATGAGGAGGGGATGCCATCTTGTCCTTTGTCTCAGGCTGCAAAATGTCTTGGGCCAGCCCTGTTTCACTGATAATTTTGTTCCTAGATATTATAAGAATGGAGGTTGCCATGGGAACCGGACAACTTATTTGATTCCTGCTTGTCATTCCCCACCTAAAGCTTTTCTACATGAGGCTGTTAATCGGCTGTTTGTACTTTCAGTGTCATCGCAGAACTGAGCTCTGAGCACTACACGAGGAATGTTTCCTTTCCTGCTTTTCTGCTACATAACCTCTAGGTGGCACTGTGGTATAGAGGAACAGCGCAAATACACAAGAAGAAATCACACTTTCTTTTGCCATCGGAAATAATACCCCATAATTTTCCGTGCTCTAAAAAAACTTGCAGAAAGTGCTGTTTACAAACAGAAGTGAAACTGGAGGGTCACGCCACTGTCTAAAGATCCCATACAGAACCATGAATAGGGAACGATGAATGCACGATAAATGCCTTGCGTAGAAAAGACCCTAGTATTTGACATGTGACTACACTGTCTCCAACCAAAAGGGATATGGGTTGTGGAACTTAAGTGACCCTCTTAGGAGATGTGAAACTAAATCCTTCAAGAGTGCAAAAAACAGCCACTCAAAGGATGGGGTTGCCACATGACGAAGTGACTTGGGACTTTATGAAAAGCACCAACTGGTGGGTGTGTGAGTGCCCCACTTTTTGCACCTTCGCTATAAGGTCTGAAGAGGAATTTGAGATGCACAACCTTCATGGTGCCTGCAGCTGGCACTTTCCCCTCCTCTCACGAGCTCCCCTTCAGACATTCTGGTGAAGATGCAAAAGCTTGAGATGTTTGTGCATCTGCTTGTTGGAACTTGTCATAAAGGCTGAAGCTGCTCCAGAACTCCTGGGTATTTAGGAGACAGGGTCCTCTGGGCTGGCACGGCAAATGGATGCTCTGCACTCCTGGCTTTCATTCACAGTAGTGCTTCTGTTCAAAGCTCTGCACATAGGAGCCAAGAAGCAGGTTCCATGCTGAAGTATTTACCCCACCGGCTTACACCATTCTGTGATCAGGATCTGTTTCTGTTGGAAGCACTTAATAATAAATCTCACGCCAAACATATGGCCCATCACGATTGTTCAGTCATTAACTGCCCTCATAGCCGGACAAATTTTCTGCTAATGAAGCACTAATAAACGAGCGTGCTGATTGTTTTACCTGTTACTGCCACTATTATGAAAATGAAAGGGCCCCTGTGATTTTGAGAGCGAGTTTATACATCTGGTAAAAGTTGTTGCAATAGGAAGAGCTCAAGCCTGGAGTGAAGAAGTGGCTTTGCACCACTGAGCCAGGGCATGGGGCAGTTTTTCTTTGACATGGGTGGGGGGCAAGCTGCAGAAAGCTTCAATGAATTGCAAAGCAAAGGCAGGTGTAATTCCCTACAGCTTTGCCATATGACCATTTACACTAGGACAGTGGAAGTAAAGCTACACTGATGGGTTCATGTGGGGGAGAGGGAGAAAAATGTTTCTTTGCCATGTGTGGGAGGGAAGCTAGACAAAGGCTTTTTGGTGCATGAGGCAGAAAACCCAAATTCCTTCCCCATCCCATTGGTTAACATGGGCACACAATCCATTAGAGAGTTATTTTGTGCGAGCAGGAGCTACACAGCAACGTGCTGCTGTTCATTTCAGAGGGGCTTGCTCAGGAGACTGTCCAGGTGGACTATGCTCCATGGGTCAGATCTGCCTGCTTCCTACACTGCTGCTTGTAATAGCGTCCTGAATCCACTGCCTGAGGCGGTAGCCTTACCCTACTTCCTGCTAGGGCTGCCCTTGATTTGTGATGTTATGGTCACAAGCCCCCTGTTGCTTCTGGAGCATTTCTTCCAGAGGCCCCCTTGGGTTCTGTCTCCTTCTGTAAGAGAGGAGAAGCTATGAGAGGGGAGTATGGGGCGGGGGGGGGGGTCATTTCTTAGAATAGCAGTATGTGGCAATAGTGGTGGGGGTGTAGTGCTGGAAGCCAAGATTCCTGCGTTGTATAGCCAGCTCTGAGAAGGACTTGATGTGGCCTTCTCTATTTACAGATGTTTGGGAGCCTCAGCTGGAAACAACGCAAAGGTTGATTTCAGACCAGCAGATGTTTTCGAGGAAAGAAAGGGACAGATTCTTATCTTGGCCACATTTTGGATCAACGCAGGTCAGGCATCCCCTTGACATCCTGCCTCATTCCTGGTGGGGCCTTGATGAACAAACCTGGGGTGGGCGCAGGAATGAAGCAGGCCTTAAGCATGTGTTTGTACACACACACACACACACACACACACACACACAGTTCAGTGAACAGCCACAGATTGGGGGGAGCAAGGGGGGGTTAGAACTGGAAGCAGATGGTCACTTTGGCAGGGCGCCGAAAAAAAGAATCTGTTCCATACATCGCACACAGCAGTCTCGGCAGAGGCCTCTGCCAGGAAAAACAGAATTACCTCTCTGATTACAGCAAGCGGGCGCAAGCGCTCTTCCTGTAACATTGGGCTTTGTGAGCCAGCCAGGCCAAATATGGGCGGCTGGCTTTTAAAAAAAACAGAAAATAAAGCAATACCGCCACACGGCTCAGGCATGGCCTGTAAGAGAGAAATGATTTTCTTTTGCCCTTAGCTTCAATGCAGTCCCATTTTTAAAAAAGAAAAGAAAAAAGGGGCCAGTGAGAGTAAAGAACCCAGGGAACTTTTCGGTACAAAGGAGTAAGACTGATCCATCGCTAACCCTCACCCCACCCCTTTACCACCCTTCAGTGTTACCCTGCAGTTTTGTCTTTTGAGCAACAAGTTTCATTACAACAAAATCTCTCATCCAAAGTATACTTGATGTTACAAAAATATATTAAGGAGATGGTTTATTATGAATTCCCACTAATTCCTCTACAGCCCAACCCTAAGTACTTTCATTTGGATGTAAAACCCACTAAAGTTCAGTGTGGGCAATTTCCTAGTATAGGATTGCATTTTCCTGGACTCTGTATTACCAAAAGACAGCAGGAACTAGCTAGAAGCTTATTAATTGGGATCAGAATAGTTTTTGCTAAAGATGAGGGAAGAAGGAAATACATTTTCCTCCACCACCCTCCCCTGTTTTGTATAAGTAAAGTTTAGCTCCCCCCCGTCCCCCGCAATGTATTTTGGCTATACCTCAACAAGTAAGTTTCATGAAAGATGGAAATCCTTTATTTACGTAGGCATATTGTAGTGTTATTATGTTGTATGCTGTTTTGGGTGCTTTCCAGTAGAAAAGTCGTGTATAAATATTTGAAATAAATAAATGACATCAGTGAAACATGATAGCATTTAACCTTGGTAGAACTGTGTCTATACTTGTAATGGTCAACATCATATACTTCCTGTATTATATATCCGTGCGTATAGGGAAAAAACACAGCCGTAAATGGCGAAGTAGACGCCACTTGCGGTCATAAAGCCCTGAGTTTAACCTAATTGCAGCCATTTACGGCTCTATTTAGGTAAAAAACAATGCTTTACAGCCGCAAGTGGCGACCACTATGCTATTTGAGGCTGTATTTCTCCCAGCAACAAGGTAATAGCAGCCGCCATTACCGTATCGCCTGCGCTACGGAGCCGGAGTGCGGCTCCTCGAAATTCTCTGGAGGCGGAGCTGCTCTGGAGGATGGGGGGGGGGCAGATCGCCTCACCCGCCTGTGGACACCTCCGCGGACCGGAAGGTAGGGAATCCATCCATCCCTACCTACAACTCCATGCTGGCTGGGGAATGCTGGGAGTTGTAAGACTTTTTTCTGTCTAAACATGCATAGGATCACACCCTAAGTCTCCATTTACCCATACTTTCCCTTAGTTATTCATCTACAGTTTTCTTCCTCTGCAGCTTGGGGGAACACTGAAACTAGTGTCAACGCTATGTTGAGGTTTAATAATATATATGCTTTTAAATTCTAAACTCTTAAGTCCAAGAACCAGTATCTTGCATACTTTATCTTCAGTTGCAGAGCATGGTTCCTCTGAATGTTTAAGAACAATGTGGTCTGCTGTGGATAAAATATCTGAATTTTTAATTCTGACAACCACTCTCTTACAAACCATATGTTAAGCTTCAGAGTACAGTCTTGTGCATGTTTAACCAAAAGTAAAATAATAGTTACAGCAAAGTAACTACTCAAACTTGCCAGAACATCAGACTATCAGACTTATTCAGCTCTCTTTGTCAATTCTAAAGATTTAATTATTTCATTTTAAATGGATCCAATCTGTTGCAAAGGCCAGTCTTATCCACATTTAGTCATAAATGTGGGACTTACCTTCTCCTTCCTCTTGCTGACATGATGTCACCTGAAGATGATACAGATACTAGCCCAAGTGCCTCGCTGCCCCTGGTCCTCTGCATCCTCCATCTATCAGTCTTGTTCCCCGCTATGTGCAGTTGATTACCATTAACCAACAGCATTCTTTCTATCCCAAAGGAAAACATACAGGGAAAGCAGAGGGTTGTTCGCAGGACTATGCAATGCGGCAAGGGGTTGGTTATCAAAATTAAGAGCTTAGAATGTAAAAGCGTATTCTTTAATGTTGACTTGGCATTGACTCACACTATAGTTGTTGTTGTTCAGACGTTCAGTTGTGTCCGACTCTTCGTGACCCCATGGACCATAGGGATGGGCAAGTTGTGACCCTCCAGTTGTTTTGTCCTGTAACTACCATCATCCCTCACTATTGGCTATACTGGCAAGGGCTGATGGGAGTTGTAGGCCAAAACAACTGGAAGGCCACAACTTGCCCACCCGTGGTGCTAAACTGTAAGTTAGCACCATATGTGAGAGTGTAGGATGTGTTTACTACTTACATGGCACAAAAGTTGACTTTTTCAGTGCCTTAACCCTTCTCTTAAAACAAAGGGTTTTTTCATCCTAGAATTCCTTTATTATTTTTTTTAAAGGAAATTCACTGAATTATATAAGGCCCATCAGGGGAAAAGGGAGAACATTTTAACTGGCCGCTGCTGCCAATAAGTCCACAGGATGGGGTGGAGGCCTAGGACAAAGTGGGTGGGCTTCACTGGGTGACACTTTGCTGATGGGTGTGTGTTGCGCACATACCTTGCACCAACCTTGCTGGCACTGCATCCTTGTGCTTGCTGAGCACCGGTGTAATGTAGTGGATATCATGTCACACTTGTTTAATCAGTCAGCTCTCTGGGTGGCCTTGGGCCAATCATTACGTCTCAGTGTGCCTGACCTCTAAGTTGTTGTAAGGATAATATGGGATAACCCTACATCCATTGCCCTGAGTCTTGTGAGGAGGGCGGGATACAAATATAATAAAAAACACTGTTCCCAAAATAGTAGTACTGTTTGCTCCTCCAAGTAGCCACTGCAGAGGATGAGCTAATGAATGACGTGGCTGTTCCTATGGGGGAAGGGCTGTAATACTCTATACAAGCTGAAGCAGTAAAGATTTCCTGGATGCCTCCTATTGCCATGCTGGCTGAGGATGATAGGAGTTGTAGTCCAACACATCTAGAGGGCACCACATTGGGGGAGGCTGCTGTATAGAGAATATCCTTGCAGTAACTGGAGTGACAAGACATTTCCCATTGCAAGAATGCTGGCCGTACATCTATATATTGTTACCCATTTCTTAGCAAATTTCTCTCCATCCTTTATGAGAGGAAAGAAAACAAATGTTCAGCTTTTATGATCCTAGCTTCAAAATGGGAATATTTTCAGCAAATTATTTTATTTGTTTATTACATTAATATCCTGTCCTTCCTCCCTCGGGGTGGTCTGAGAGAGAGTGACTGGTCCGATGTCATCTAGTGAGCTTCATGGCTGAATGGGGTCTTTAACCCAGGTCTCCCCAGTCCTAGTCAGACAATCTAACCACTACACCACACTTGCATCCAAATGTGGTGTAGTGGTTAGGACAGCAATAGGTCAGTGGGTACAGGAGACCATCTCCAAGGATTATTGCTTAGTTACTGCATCACCCAATGGACAATTTTGTTGCAACTGCTAGAACTAGGTTCATTTCAGTGATTCAACATCTACTGAACCTCAAGGCTAGGTATCTTGTAGGCACTCAATGGTCAATTAAATGGGACCCCCAAAACAGAGAAGTTCAAGCCATGTTATTCCTGAAAAGCCTCAATCATTGAATGGGAGAGAGACGATCTCAGAATTGCCATTCTCAAGTGACACTAGCAGTACCAGGGGTCCTTCCAGACAAGACTTTCATCATGCAATCGCCCTGCTTCATTCACAGAATTTATGGGGGGGGTGTGTCCAGACATCATCATCTTCCACCCGTAACTCCTGTGTTTTCCTACCGTGTCTTCTGTCTTGTTTCTTACCACAGAAAATCCACTAAGGAAAAAGGAGGGAATAGCTGCAGAATGCCTTTGGAGTAGTAGCAGTAGGAGCCTTTTGTCTGGAAGCTCCCCAAGATTCAAGACCTTTGTGACATCTCCTGAGCTTTTGAAAGTGTATCTCACCATTGTGATGTTTCCTGGGGCTGAAGCTAGGGTTGGACGCATTTCTGCTTTCCTTATTCCACAAACATTTCCATTACAGAGACTTTCCAGTCACCCTTTCTCCAGTCCTGAGGATGTTCATGAAGTTCTTGTAAACTTAGTGGCACATCTCAGCCTGCAAGAAATGTTAGTTTTTCTCCCTACCAAAATAAACAAATCATATTTAAAAATTATTTAAAGTTTATTTAGGGCACAATCCTATGCATGTTTAGACAGAAAAAAGTCCTACAACTCCCAGCATTCCCCAGCCAGTGCCCTTAAACTGCCTTGCTGGTTTTTATCAATGGAAAGGCAGGATATAAATCTCCCAAACCAAACTAAACCAAACCAATATCCTCACTGGGTCTTGTCCAGGGATCAGGGAGAGACGGATGTTCGCTTTTTCAAGAAATCACAGTTTCATTATCAACCTAAGAATTAGCTTCCTTCCATGCAGAGATTAGAAAAACTGGACTCATGAGAAAAATTATGTTGATGACAACATTCAAGTTCAGGATACCAGCCAGGACTGTTCTTGGGGTGCAGGTGGATCTTATGGTGCTAGAAGATCAAGTGCTAAACATGTTAGCCCCATAATAAGTCCTGATCTGGATCCCACATGGCCATTTCAGAGGCTTCTTTTGTCTTCAGTCTGAGATTGCAGAGCACATATGCCTACGTAGAGTAGGGTGGTGAAGGATGTTTGCGGATCAGTACACTGGCATCTTTTCCTGACCAGATTCAGCATAGGGATACCCATTAGAGAGCCAGTCATGCAGGATGTCAACATTTTTAGTTAAGGTTTGGGATCTACAGGCATAGCCAAGAAAGCAGCAATGAGGTTACTGCTCCTGGTCTTCTACAATCATCTCAAGGGACTAAACATTCTTATCAATTTGTACAAAGTATCTGCAAAGGCCTACAGTGATGACCAGGATATGTTTTTGTGCTCCAGTGGGAGGCCAGCAAGTTTATCATCAACATGGAGGTGCATGTATCCACTCTTTTAAGTAATCCACATGGTGGAAATAAAAGTACCACAGCAGACGAGCTCAGCATGTAAACCTTCAGCCAGTCAATGTTGATGCTCCATTCTCAAATATTGTCAGAGGGAGCATGTGCCAAAATTGGCCACTTCTAGATGCCTTAATGGTGTGCATAATACTACCCAATCACTGCAGTCTGTGGCTGCCCAGCCCGGTTTATTTCCAATACTGGAGCTGGGTTTGGCTGAAAAATAAGTCTGGGCAATGGCCTGGGGGGAGGTGAAGAAGGGGAGGTGGGATTCAGCTCCCTTTACCCACACAGCCTTTTCAATTTTAAAGCTAGACCTCCCACTCCACTTTGCACACGAACAGGGAAGATTACAACATACCTGACTGCTGCTTTCATGTCTAGTTTGTTCCATGAAGGCAGGTTTCTCCTCAGGAAAACACCTCTCCCCCACCTCCAACATGCACAAGGGAAGTGATTGTCCCTGTAGTTCCAATGACACCATTAACTCCATGGAGGAAATACATAGGGCAGCCACACTGGTATCAGCCTACATACTTTTAAAAGACGTCATAAAATAAGCTCTTTCCCCATGACCAAAGCAATGCTTGGTAAAAGAGATGTGACAGCGGGTGGTGCCTGGGTTGTCTGAAAGCAGTTGGGTATGGGACTCACCCATCCTAGAGATGACACTGTTTTCATACATCCCAGGTGCAATAGCACCTCTCCTCCAGTGGCACCTCAAGGAAAAAGGTGATTTCCTGTAGATTTCTAGGGATTGCTTTCCATCTCTATTGCTTAATATGTTGTCCTGAGTATTTTGTTCCAGGAATGTATTGTGTTGCATAAATTTAATAGAACAGAGAGGGTTTAGCTTGCTGTGGAAAGCTTGAGTAGCCCCTCCCCTTGCTATTCTAACAGGGCCAGCCCAAGGTGCTTTGCTGCCTGAGAAACAGGAAAGATGGCACCCCACCCACACCCACCCCGTACACAAACAGTTCAACTTACAGAAGCACACTGGATGGGCAGCCAGTGATGCAGCTAGGTTATTTTAGGCCCTGGACTTAATGATCTGATGTCCCACCCCCTTTAGACAGCCATGTATATGCTTCACTTGAGAAGCACACAACTAAAATTTCTTTTCCCCTGCCCAGTCGCCATTCCATGCTTTACAACTGTTTCTACATTCCTCATGTGTTACAACAACAAAACTGTTTGCCAGCTGATTTTCATTTTTCGCATTTGCACCTTTGCATTTGAAACTCACTTAAATCAAAGCACCATCATGACTATAGGAATAAGATGGAATTGACTTCTACTCCCTGATGACCCCATCACCTGCAGCTGTCTGGGTGGTCATCCCCCCCCCCCCGCGCGCGCAAGGCCCTAGGCACAGCTGGCAGTTGAGCTGTGCTTCAACACTAACAATGGGACCTCTACCACACCTGGGGGCAGCAGACTACTTTAGGGGAAGCATGAATGGCCATGTGGCACACTCAGCAATGTCCTCCAACAGAGGCAGGGGGTTCAGCAGGAATGCCCAGGGGGTGGCTGCTGCATCCGAGCGAGCCTGAGGTGATTGCCTCCATCTGCCTAATGACAGGGCCGACCCTGTATCCTAGCAACTTGACCTTGCTTGTAGCCCAAAGATGCTATCCCTGATAGAACAACTACCTGTCACCTCAGAAAGTGGACACTTACAGGTAAACAAGATTTCCCTTTCTTTCCAGAGTCACAGCAAGCAATATGTCAACCAGCTTCTTCTCCCATATTGCTAATCTACAACCTCTGCAACTGCAGAAATAGAACAGGTCCCCAAATTTCACACCACTAACATTCATCTGGATTCAGGCCTATATTGATCTGTGCAAATACACAACAGTTGTTTTCATGACTGAGAGCAGAAATAGCACACAAATGTCACAAACCTGCAATATGTGAATCTACACCTGTTTTCACCATGTTTGTGAAGACCACATTAAAATAACACTAACAGGTATGTTATACTTCTTTGTTCTTTCATATCTTTGCACTTTGTTATTTGGAATGCCATTTTACCTTGTTACTCTATATACTGATAGGCTGTCAGCCATAACAGTATATGGAAATCTCAAAATAATACATTGCAAAGTCACACAATATAAACTGCAGAGTCATGAATAATAAATTTAAAAATCTTGAATAATCAACCAAAGGAGGGATCAAATTGCCAGAGAAAGTACAAAGAAGTTCTCTAAAAGGTGTGTTCCCAAACACTGTTATTCAGGTTTATAAAACAGACGATGGTATGGAGAGAATATAGAGAAAATTCCCTTCCCCTCTCATAATATTAGAACCTGGGGTCATCCAGTTAAGTTAATTAGCAGCAGGTGGAGGAGGACAGACAAAAGAAACTACTTCTTTACACAACACATAATTAACATATGGAGTTCACAGCCACAAGACGTAGTGATCGCCAGTAGCTTGGGGCCAAACGAGATGTTACATGGAAAAAAGTTAAAGGTAGCCCAATGGCTACTCTTTTGCCTGAAAAGCTGAACTGCTGATTGAGGCCCAGGAGAGGAAGCATTTAACTCTTTCCCCACCTGATGTTTCCCAAATCCAAATCACTTTCTTCAAGCAGTTTCTCACACCGCCATGGGAGTTTGAATGCAGGCTAGACCACTTAAACTCATGTATGTTTGAAACTCTGTGGGAGAGAAAGCCAGGGTCCAGGAAATTATCTGGAGTGGGAAAATGGTGGATGGATGGGAGAAGGATGGAGTGTCCCTTCTCTGCTTGTAGTCACTGCCCCCAGTAATTGCATTTATGGCAAAAGGGCTTTTGGGCTACCATTAAACACATTTGCTTGATAAGCCCACAGATGGATTTAAAGGGGTTGACTATCCACAGCTATTAACCATGATTGCAAAATAGTGTTGCCATGTTCAGCAGCAGTCCATCTTTGCCATCACTTCCTCAGTGTTAAAGTTCCCAAGGACATCTCCCACAGGGTCAAAATAGACTTGGACTAAATTTAGAGCTTGGTTTACAGGGAGAGGGGGGAAACAAAGAGGTCCTAGAATCATAGAATAGTAGGGTTGGAAGGGGCCTACAAGGCCATCGAGTCCAACCCCCTGCTCAATGCAGGAATCCAAGTCAGAGCATCCCTGACAAATGGCTGTCCAGCCTCGTCTTAAAGGCCTCCAGTGTGGGAGAGCCCACCACCTCCCCAGGTAATTGGTTCCATTGCCGTATTGCTCTGACACTCAGGAAGTTTTTCCTGATGTTCAGCCGGAATCTGGCTTCCTGTAACTTGAGCCCATTATTCCATGTCCTGCACTCTGGGATGATCAAGAAGAGATCCTGGCCTTCTTCTCTGTGACAACCTTTCAAGTACTTGAAGAGTGCTATCATATCTCCCCTCAGTCTTCTCTTCTCAAGGCTAAACATGCCCAGTTCTTTCAGTCTCTCTTCATAGGGCTTTGTTTCCAGTCCCCTGATCATCTTTGTTGCCCTCCTTTGAACCCTCTCCAGCTTGTCTGCATCCTTCTTAAAGTGTGGTGCCCAGAACTGGACACAGTACTCCAGATGAGGCCTAACCAGTGCTGAGTAGAGGGGAACTAGTACTTCCCGGGATTTGGAAGCGATGCTTCTATTAATGCAGCCCAAAATAGCATTTGCCTTTTTTGCAGCCACATCACATTGTTGGCTCATATTCAGCTTGTGATCGACGACAATTCCAAGATCCTTCTCGCTCGTAGTGTGGTTGAGCCACGTATCCCCCATCTTGTAACTGTGCATTTGGTTTCTTTTTCCTAGGTGCAGAACTTGGCATTTGTCCCTATTAAATGCCATTCTGTTGTTTTCTGCCCAGCACTCCAGTCTATCCAGATCACTTTGAATTTTGTTTCTGTCTTCCAAAGTATTAGCTATCCCTCCCAATTTTGTGTCATCTGCAAATTTGATCAGCATTCCCTGCACCTCCTCCTCCAAGTCATTAATAAAAATGTTGAAGAGCACTGGGCCCAGGACTGAGCCCTGCGGTACCCCACTCGTTACCTCTCCCCAGCTTGAGAAGGTCCCATTGATAAGCACTCTTTGAGTCCGATTCTGTAGCCAACTGTGGATCCACATGATCGTTGTTTCATCTAGCCCACTTCGAGCAAGTTTGCTCATCAGGATATCATGGGGCACTTTGTCGAAAGCTTTGCTGAAGTCGAGGTATATGATGTCTACAGCATTCCCACGGTCTACAAGGGAGGTGACTTGATCAAAAAATGAGATCAGATTTGCCTGGCAGGACTTGTTTTTGACAAATCCATGTTGGCTTCGAGTAATCACGGCATTGTTGTCAAGGTGCTTCCAGATGGATTGCTTTATGATGTGCTCCAGAATTTTCCCAGGGATTGATGTCAGACTGACTGGTCTGTAGTTCCCAGGTTCCTCCTTTTTACCCTTTTTGAAGATAGGGACAACGTTAGCCCTCCTCCAGTCATCTGGCACTTCCCCGGTCCTCCATGATTTCTCAAAGAGAATAGACAGCGGTTCTGAGAGTTCTTCTGCCAGTTCCTTTATGACTCTAGGATGCAGTTCATCTGGCCCTGGAGATTTGAACTCATTCAAAGTAATGAGGTGTTCCTTGACCATATGCCTGTCGATCTCAAGCTGCAATCCTGCCCCTTCAGCCTGTACTTCGCCTTTGCCAGGGGGGTCATAGACCCTCTTTTGGGAGAAGACTGAGCCAAAGTAGGAATTGAGCACCTCTGCCTTTTCTTTGTCATCTGTTATCATTTTGCCATCCTTATTTAATAGCTGAACAACCATTTCTTTCCTCTGCCTTTTACTATGCACGTAGCTGAAGAAAGCCTTTTTGTTGTTTTTAGCATCCCTCGCTAACCTCACCTCGTTCTCCGCTTTAGCCTTCCTGACGCCATCCCTGCAATTCTGTGCTACCTGCCTGTACTCTTCCTTTGTTACTTGGCCTTCTTTCCACTTCCTATATGTGTCCTTTTTTGTTTTCAGGTCATCCCTAAGCTTTTTGTGAAGCCACATTGGCTTCTTCTGTTGTCTTCCACCTTTTCTTCTTGTTGGAATTGCTTGTGATTGTGCCTTGAGAATTTCCTTTTTTAAAAGTTCCCACCCATCTTGGACTCCTTTTCTCGCTAGCATTGTTTGCCATGGGACCTGGACCCTTTCTTTTTGTGGTGGCCCCCTTAGCTACTGTTTTGTTTTTTTAGAAGACTGCAAGAGGGGCAACGTTTGGCTAAGATTGAGAATAGCCAGTGGGGGGAGGTTCATTAAGAGCCCTCCCCACATCCCCCCTCCCATGATTTGGGCTCATTGTCTCCCAAATACAAACAGTCCTTGAGAGATGGAAGCTATTAACGATCACCCTCTTGAGGGAAAGTAAACATAATTCAAATTAATATTCATGTATTGTCTACATCCTCAAGGCTCTACCATTTCAGATAGTACATTCAAATTAAAAACATTCTTCAGAACTGGTGTTACTCACTCATAAGGTTCACCGAATCTTACTGATGAAGGAGGTTTAAGCTTTCTTGGGGTTGCCTCATATTATAAAGCTTTCCTAGCATCCCATGTCATAGAGGAGCAACTTCCCCATAATTAACAAATATCTAGATGGACAGTGCTGGAAATCCATTATCTGTACTTGCTTTATGGATGAGTAGCTCTTGATTCCATCACTATACACTCATCCACCAATAATCTGCACATCATCATGGCAGCTGTAGAGATCTAGTGAGCAGCATTAGATCCTCCACTTAATTAAGGGAGCAATCCTACCGGGATAGGCGGCCACCTCCAACCTCGGAGGCGACCGCCTATCCAATGCAGGCCAGGAGAACCACGGAGGGGATTGTCCCCTCTGCACTTCAGCCGCCCTGCATTTTCAGCTAGACAGCTGATTTCGGCTGTCTAGCCGCAGGAAGGCGGAGTGGGGGAAGCAACAGCCAGACAACACGTCGGATGTGTTATACTGGCGTTTCCACCCTCCCCACCCTGGAACGTCCTCCAGAATGCCCCGTTTTTGCCGCTCTGTGCTCCTCTTCCGAGCGCGGGGTTGTTCCGAGCTGCCTGCGAAGAGCTGCCTGCAAGGAGCTGACCTCAGAGTGTGGGCTCTGAGGTCAGTTCCCAGGAACCGACCTATCCTATGGCCATCTAGCTGCTGACTAGCGGCCATTGGATTGCTCCCTAAATGTAACATGAACATTTTTTCAATTTCATATGACGTTGTACCCCTTCCCCACTTTCCCCACTCTTTTCTTTCTCATTTTTGTACTATGTTCTTCCTACCCAGTGGTTGGAGAACCTGATGTTTATGTCAAAATCACTATGGACTCTTTGGGGATATCACATTTTCCAACACTAGCTGTACTAGGGAAATGTGCGCCCTGACCCACTGCTGCTGTGGCTGCCATTCATGGGCAAGTGACATCATTACTGATATGCAACTCTCTTTTCCATAATGCACTATATTTTTAAAATTATTATTTTAATTTACATTTTAATACTCTAGATGTGCAACCCTGTTGTGAAGCAATGATGATTTACTGCATTTTCTGTACCAAAGCAGCTAAGCTACCTCCCTCTTTCTTACTAGCCATGTCACTTAGAAAACTTTACATCTGTATTTTCACATTTCTTTGTTAGCTGTCTGCGTTCCTTTAAAAAAACCCCAAATCATTTTTATTGAAGACTTTATTACTGAATGAGATGAAAATAGAAATGGGAGAAAGAAAACTGGGCAGTAGAACATACAACTGGTGAACATACAGTGTTTCCTGTTTTTTTAAAGAAAAGTTGTGAACAGCAAGAATCGAATGCAGTTGGGGCATTTTCCATTCACATAAAAGGCCTGCAAATCTCTTCTTTCAGGACAGAATCGTGACCTCAGCATTCATCAGTGCTTTCTGATTACCCAGCCATATAGGAAACATCTTTTATTATTAAGGGAATCTCATATTGGCTCTGTATGTTTTTTTTTAAAGGTATTTTCTCCTAACACACTGAAGATTTCTCATGCCCATCACCCTATTCAGGCATTCGTAAAATGGGTACAATGCATGCATGGAGGCAAAACGCTGGGTACTAGATTGCATGGATGGAACCTATGCCCATACAGCTTGTATGTGAGTAGGAACAATCAACGTGTGGCAGTCAGGACAGGGCCAGTGGGCACAATTGTGCCCCCCCCCCAAGCAGGCACTGTACCATTTTAGGCATGCTGCATAATTTTCCAGGTTTGGCAAGGTTAGCACACCAACACGGTGCTGCTGCTAATATTTATACTATCATTAATTTATATGTAGCACCATCAGTGTAAATATGCTTCACAGGCTGACCTAATAAAAAGGAAAGATCCCTGCTCTGACGAGTTTACAGTCTAAATTTTGGCACAGGAGAGACAAGGAAAAGGAAGGGAAAAGGAGAGAAGGAAGAGGTTCTTGTGGGACAAATATGGGCTAGTGCAGTTACATGTGCAGATCCCAGGTCTAGTATGGCTCTTGCAAGCCTCTTAGGCTAAATATTGAACACGAGTGCATGTAACTGAACCCCTCCCCTTTTCCCGTCTAGAAAAAACTGCTTTGGAAAGGGGCAGTTTGGAGCAGAGAAGCAGCAGATGGGTAAAGGACTGAGCATCCCCTCCTAATGTGGCTTTTCCTGAAAGCGGGTGTGGAAGGCCATGAGGTTTTGGTTACGCACACATTTGCATGAGACATGCCACTAGCCCCTGAGGGACAAACTAGATGTGACCTTACCCAAGCCTTCTCCAACCGGGTGCCCTCCAGATGTTTTGAACTTCAATTCCCATCAGCCCCAGCCAGCATGGCCAGTGGTCAAGAATTTGTGGCCCAAAGCATGTGCAGGGCACCAGTTTGGGGAAGGCTGCTCTGAATGAACAATCACTCATCCGCAGGCTTAGCACTCTTAAGATTTAAACATTGGTAAGACAATATTTTGTGGCAGACATGGACGGCTAAGGTGATTTTTTTTACCTTGGATCAACCGGGGTGTGTGTGTGTGTGTGTGCTGATTATGAGGTTTTGTCTATTTTACAGATAAATATGATTTGCCAGCTACCACTGAATGGCAATACTTGCAGTTGCAACGTTTGTTAGTATCTAGGTTTGGCCCTGCCACTTTTACAGCTTCATCATCTCCCTTGCTATTAGAAGCACTTATTGAGGCTGATCAGGCAAATCAATGTACGATCCATGTCTGTAAATACTTATTATTGATGAATAAATATGAATGGAATAGGGAACTTGTTTGTCCCATTTTGCCTAATCAATGGATTGCCGCCTTGGTGTTTGTATCTGATCCATCTATGGATCTTAGGTTGCATCTTAATCAGCAAAACCTTTTGTTTCATGTCTATTGGATGCCATAATGTCTCTTTAATAAAGGGTTTTGCCAAAGTCAGCTAACTCCGGATTTCTTTTAAGCATATGTTTTGGCAGTGCCCAGTAGTTGCCCCTTTTGGGGAGGAGGTCATTATATGGATGAATTTTGTATTGGAACACTCCTTAATATTTACTGATATACATGCTCTTTTAAATCATCTACCTGCTTCCTGAAAGTTATCACATGGTCAGCACAAATGGATTCTCTGTGCCCTTTTGACAGCTAAAAGACTGACATTACAACATTGGAGGAATAAATGCTCACCTCCTATAATGCTATGGTTTGAAGACCTTACAATGCTTTCAACGTTTGAATAGGTGGTGTATAGACGCCACCTGCAAATGGATACTTATTTGGATATTTGGTCTGCTTCAGTTGACATTTATGTATAGTTCTTAGAAACCTGTATTTTGTGTGTGTGTGCGTGTGTGTGTGCGTGTGTGTGCACATTTCATATGTATGCATTGAAACTGATATATTTAAATCTATGTAGCCATATTTTTTCTTTCTTTTTTTGAAATTTTAAAATAAAAATAAGTTAAAAAAGAAAGGAATGCTGGGAGTTATAGGCTATAACATCTGAAGAGGGCACCAGGCTGAGGTAGGCTGCTTTAGCCACACCTTTAGATCCTGTGATTGGGATTCTCTTCTTCTTTTTAAAGTAACAGCATCTGTGGGGACCTCCCAATCTGCCATTTTCCTGCTGAAAAACCCACCTGCCCTCAGAGTTGCTCTTTGCCCCTGAAGCACTGTGAAGGGATGGAGAGGAGTCATGGAGGAAGCAAGGAAGAGGAAACTTGCAGGAGGCAATATTTTGGCTACTCAGACCTTCTCAGGGAGCACAAACAGCTTCATGATGCTATAGTAATCTGTTCTCCCGAAGCTGGGCCACACAAAAGGTGTTCAGAAAGTGCTAAGACTGGGAATGATATGACTGCAAAAGAAAGTATATGCGGGTTTTTCTATTACCAAAAAAAGGGGGTATATTTAGATGCAAGTATTTTCTGTTTTTGTTTGCTAGTGAATTGTCAAGATACTTCCAATGTTCCTTTTCTAAATTGTTTTTTTAAAATGCTATTTTAATTAATTTGCTACTCATTTGTCTAATGCATGTAATTTTCTATTTCTCATTAATTTTTACTCAATATTTGCTAGATCATTAATTTGGTATTTTGATTTTTTAGTTCAACAATTGATTAATTTTTTTAGACAGTATATTTGAGTGGATGAATGCCTTTCAGTTACAGTGATAATTCAATATTTGTTTAAATGAATTTCACACACAAACATTCTTTTAAAAAATCCAATGACAAAATTAAACATTTTAAAATATTTTTATAGGAGCTTCAAGCCTCATTCTCTATTGTAGGGAAATAAAATATAGTAGAATGTAAGTACAAGGAGGCTTATCTCTTGTGTGTTTTTTCCATTGTGGATAGTTAGAATGGTGATAATAGCAGTGATATTAATAAATGTCATAATTTCAAGAAGAGAAGGAACTAAGCTACTAAAACTAGAAAAGCCCAATTAAATTTTCCTTCACAAAATTTAATATAAAAATAGAGGATGAACATTATCTAAAAATATCTAAAATGGGAGAGGTGTTTCAGCTTCAGGGATGGATATTAAAAAGGGTGCAGCCTCTACTGTAAAACAGCAACTACTCTTACATTTCTGTTTAAGATACTATCTATGATGTTAAGTATGTTAATTTTTAGAGAGGCATATTTTTAAAAACAAAAACAACTCTTGGTTGTGTCTATGGTCTCTGTCAGAGACAAGATACCTTCTATATAGGAATCTTTAAAATCATGGGTGTGTTTACACAAGGAGAACTACTTAGGGGGACTTTTAAAAGGACATTAGGTTAGGACTGCAGCCCTGTACACACTTACCTAGGAATAAGTTACATTTAAATCAGTGAGACTTACTTTTGAGTAGAAATGCATAGGCTTGCCCTGTAAGTCTGCAATCCTATTCACACTTCCTTAGGAATAAGTCCCACTGAACTCAATGTTACTTACTTCTGAGTAGACACAACCAAGTGTTGGGCAAGTTGCAAGTAGCCATTTATTGGTACATCATACAAAATCCTTTCAAAATCTTGACAAATACTGACATACAGATTTTGGGAGGTATTGTAATGCAAGAGTTTTTCCTTCTCTGCTCCACATAATTCATATTCTTGATTTTTTAAGCAACTCTGATCTTTTCCCCAGAAGTAATTTAGGCAAAATGAAATCCTATAATTATTGTTGATCATAGAGTTATGTTGATAGTAATAATTAATATTTATAAATAACTTCCTAAGTGCTCACAGCATGCCACATGGATTATCTCAATAATCCTTACAACAACCCTGCCAGGTAAGCCAGAGCTGTTCCCATATTACTGATGGGTAGATTGTGGCAGAGAGATAATGGTTTACCTAAGCCAAGGGTGGGAGGAAGGTAGATCAGGATCTACTGGTAGATCTCCGGGTGGTTTGCAGCAGATTGGCAAGGATTTCTGACTCCCAATTGTTTAACAATAGCAGCAACATTATACTGCTAAAATGAAGAGAGCTTGGGGTAACCAGGAGTTTTTGTGTAGAAGGACTCTAAGCAACAAATTCCTGGGCTTAGAATTCTTGAATTTTAATTGTGTGTCTTTTGCACCAGGCATAGATCTCGGAGTTCTAATAAAAAACAAAGTAGATCCCACAAGCCCAAGGTCTCTCCCCTCACCCACTTTCCTAGGGCCATCCAGAGAGTTAATGACTAACATGATATTTTCAATGGGACCTCTGTCTTGACTCACAGATCATACTTTCAAAACATGACACTACACTAGATCTCTACATTTGTGTTGAGGGAAGATCGATAAAGCGATGATGACTAGACAACTTTTGTTACTTAGAGAATGATAAGCTACATAAATCATGAGTTAAGTTCCTATTTGAGAAGCAGAGAAAACAGTTATGGGAATGATGTTGTTAATAAAGCATCATTAAAGGGGAAAAAAGGAAATACACATAACATTTTCCCTACACAGAACTAACCTTCACATAATGAAGGAAAGAAATTACACACATGCGTACACCATCATATGTGAGGGTCATGTGAATGTCTCTTTTGTTGCAATTGAAAATAGACTGAAAGCTGAGACAGTGACTTTTCCTGGGTAATCATGGCCAAAGAGACACTTCAATGATTTTAATACATGAGCGTATGCTAATTCTCTTACAGGGAGGTTATCTTCATGAAGAAAAACAGTACGTATGTGAAGCATTCCTAGAATCACCTCTTGTCAAATATCACGGAGCTTTCCCAGACAGACTGGTCAAGAAAGGCCATATGGGGCAGCCACTTTGGGATAAATGAGGGCTTGTAGGTGGATTGTCCTACCTTTGGACTATAGTGGGCTGTATCCTTTCAATTTGATTCTGTAGAGCAGCCTTCCCCAACCAGGTGCCCTCCAGGTGTGTTACACTACAGTTCCCATAATTCCCATAAGTTGGAGGAGGCTGCTGTATAGGTTACCAATATGTAGCTTTCTCCTGCTCTTGATGTCATGGCTCCGTTCTAGGATGGGGACATCACTTCCTGTGGTGGACCTTTTTGTTGTGTGCCAACCAGTAGCCTCTTCCTTCAGCAGCGTTAGGCCTTAGTTTCCTCTTTCATCTCATCATTTGGGGATGCTATTCCCTGTTAAGAAATCCCTGCGTCCTGTGGCAATGTGAGATGTGAGGCAGACATTCTCAGCAGAGGGCTGAGAGGATGTTTGTGTGGTTAGGCAATGGTATGTTAGTCAGGGTGAGGCAGCCTGCTTCAGGTAGCAGATTTGTGTGTACCATTAAAGGACACAAACAGTCAATTACCTAATTTATTATTAGGTTTTTACCATTGTGGTGGCGGGTGGGTGGGGGCATAGAGCATCATTTCATTTTCCTACCTCAGGCACCAAAGCATCTCTGGCCATCTCTTTGCTGAGGGGCCTGTGCTTGATTGGGTGCTATTCAGCAGGGCTAGGCCTTTACAGCAGAGAACTGTGTGACAGACTGGAGATATCTGGGGAGAGGGATGTCTGGAGTTCTGGCTGGGGGCGGGGGGCGGTGGTGGCTATATTGGGCTCAGGGTGGGATCTCCCCTCAGCCGCCTCTCATGTCCTGAAATTCCAGTTTCAAGGGGTAGAACTTTGAACAAAGCCTCGATTGACGAGGTGCCCGCTGGTGCCATGGCAACGCCGGCTCTGTCTTGCATGGGCAGAGTGTGCCAAGAAGGTGCCATGGTGACGCTCGAGAGGCGCGTGGAAACCTGTGAAATCCCTGCAGCCGAGGAGGAGGGCAATTGTCTGCCCTGGGCACTCTCCTTAAAGAAGCCACATCCCCTTCCCCACCCCATGCCCCTGGGTAGGGACGGCTTGGCAGCGGTTTCCTCTCATAAGCTGTCTCTGTGCAGCTGTTATTTGGGGAGAGGGGAGCTCAATAGGGTGCCCCCCTCAGTTGGCACAGGCTGTGTGCTGGGCCATTGTTGTGCTCTATACCAGCCTGCTGAATAGGAGGTGGCATCTGTTTTCTTCCAGCGATGGGAACTTCATCTCCAAAGCCCTGGCATCAGATTAGGGGGTGATTGGGTTGGGGGGGGGAGCACTTTATTGTCCGAAGGGGGCATTACGTTTCTATCACTAATGCAGCTCACACAGAGAAGGCAGAGACTCGATGCCAACAGCCATGACCCAGTCTGCCCCTGGCTGGCAGCTTTGCCAGTCTCCCTGTGCCACCCCCTTCCCTTCTACCCATGCCAACATGCCCACCCCACCCCCTCCTGGATATACTTTCCACAGGGAGCGAGTGCTAGCAGGCAGCAAAGCAGACTGAACAAGAAAAGCAGATCTTCAGATTTGAAGCTGATGAAAGAGAAAGGGCATGTGGTGGTGGGTGGTGGGCTGGCGTGAAGTGGGGGGACCAGACATCAGGGTTCCTGGGTTCTTTCCCACATTCCGGTAAACAAGTGGGGTCTAAGTGGACTTAAATAGTGGGGCAGGGAACTGGGGCACCTGATCCATTGTGGGAAAAGCTCCAGACCAGTGTTCTGTGCCTTGCTTTCTCTCTGTATTGGTAGAACTATGCATGCAGCAATTGTGAAGCTTTAAATAAATAAAAATAACAAGTGTTTAGTACTCAGATATGGAGTGCAAATTTAATCTAAGGATTATTAATAATATATCATACTGTGCCACGTTATGTTATATTGTAGAACAGCATAATATATTCATTAGAAAGGAATGACTTCCTGCCACACGGGACAGAAATAGTCTAGTGCTCAAGGGACAATTTTGTTGGCTGGGGGCAATTTTTGTGTGGCAGGCTGTAGATTTTGGGTTTGGCTCTGCAGTGATCAAGAAAGATTCTGGGTTTTCCAAAAACAGAGAGACAGCTCCTCTTCCAGATTTGAATAGATTGTTTTAAATTGACTTCTTTTCATTTTGCACTGAGTATGAATGCACAAGATGTTTGATTTTCAAAAAATGGTGGGACAACATCCTCTGCAAAACCCCCAAACATAAAAAAGGTTAGCTTCATTGGAAGGGAACAAGATTACTAATATCCTATAGTTACTTCTCTAAAGATGGTATGCACAGGTACTAACACAGCCAAGCTAGAAAGATTGAATTTTCCACAGTTATTTATCACCTGCAGTAGCCTGGCGAAACTGAAAATCCCTAAACCCTATAGGTGACATGTCTTTGCTTTGTAAAGTGCCCAGAGACCTACAGCTAGTAGGCAGCATAGAAATGTAATAAATATCAGGCACAGTTCCACAGCCATGGCCTTTTAGCTTGGCTACGCCAGGACTCATTAAAAAATGCCAGTAAAACCACTGCATTCCCTGTGTCCCTTCCTAAAAGTGATGATTCTTGTGTGTTGTCCCTGTCTTTCCAGCTTTTTCTGTGAGAGCAAACACACTGCCAACCCTGGGGTGGGGGGTGGGGGAGTATTACCTCCCATCCGTTATTTTTGTGACAAACTGTATGGCTGCACAGTGGCAGGTGTTACACAACTGTGTTTGTAACAAAAACTTTCTTCCAAATGATGAGGTTAATGTTTTATAAAACTTCTCTCTGTTCCGTTACTAGTGTATTTTATATTTTCTAATCTGACTGTTTCCTTAATAGATCACAAAATATAAATTATTATATAGACCGTGTGTGTGTGTATTACTTCTATTTGGTTTTTTCAACTCTGAGGTTCAAGGATGGAGTCGGCTTGCAATATGAATAAATGAATAAAAATAATATGAATAAAAAATATGAATAAAAAATATGAATAAAAAAATTTGATCAGTGTGTAAAGTGCTGTTTAGGGGCTTAAACAGCCCAGAGGTTAACCCAACAACAAACAATGGGTTAACTAGCGCTCCGGGCTTATACATCACGCTCAACAACCTACAGCCTGGTCGATCGTAGGTTGTTAATTAAAAGTGGAAGTGAGGAATGCATGAAATGCAGTGTGCTTGCTCACGCCTGCTCGTGCCTGGCAAATTGTGGTTCAATTAACACATGATTTGCCATTATGTGTGAACTGGGTAAATGATAAGCCAGATTTCAACTAACAACACCACAGCAGTGTTATGTGTGAACAAGGGCACTGTTTCATGCCTTCTCCTTGCCTCTTCTGCTTCTCTTTACTTCATCCTTTTGCCTCCCCAGCCTTCTCCCTTATGTGAGGGAGACAAGAGGCCAAGCCAGTTTTTAACCTACATATAACATTTTGCCTCATTGATGGCAGTTCCAGACGAGGCTTTAATTGTGTAATCACCCTGCCTCATTCACTGGTTCAGACATTGTTATCTTCCATTTGTAACCCTCCTGTGTTTTCCTGCTGCTTCTTTAGTCTTTTATCTTTCCACCATTTTTTAAAATGTTAAGGAGAGGAAGGATGGAATGCCTTTCGGCATTCCACAATGCCTTTCGATTGGTAGTACTAGCAGCCATCTGTCTCAAAGCACCCTTAGTAGTTGCCAATTTAGGCCTAGTTTTCACAAGCGGCAGAGCAGGTAACGTTACTGTGTCTGAACTGTACTACTTTGGACTGCAGGTAGGGCGTGTGTGTGTCACTAACTGAATTCTCTTTCATAAAAAATCCCTACTAGCATATCAGGGGAAAATGCTAGAACCCTTCTTTCCAACACCTAGCTCTCGATGTACAGGAGATATATAAATGCAATTATGTGATGACCCCTCCCTCGCCACACACACCTGTGGTACACTCCAAACATATTTTCTACCTCATCTGCTGCTTGTGAGAGCTAATTTAGATGTGAGGGGGGCAGCCACCTTTGTTCATGTGTCTGCCTCCAATTATGTCTAGAAGTGACAGATTGCTGAATTAACATACATATAATTTAGGGCATGGGGAATGTCTAATTTAAACATCAAAATAGATCACAGGTAAGGGGAACTGAACCCAACCCAAGCTCCCTTAACTCAGTTGTGAGCTGAAGACCTCATTGTCTGGATCCCCCATAAACATCCATGAATGAGGCAGGCCAATGGCATGATAAAAGCCTCCTCTGGAAGCACCCCCAAGGTGAACATGTAGGACTTGGCTCCTCTCACCATTTGTCTATTATAATGCAAAAATTAGACTGCCCCCCGTAATTTTTTATATATTAACAGAGAAGAAGCATGAACAACAAAAGAAGCTGCCCCCATGAGCCCTGAGAACTAGGACTTTCCCTACACATCTCCTTGCTATACTTGCCGTACTGCACAATTGAATTACAAAAAGAGAAAATGTTGCCTGCCTGCCTCCTCCCCATCTTTCTCCAAGCAACATCATTTGAGTTAGATTTGTAAGGAGCATAAGTACACCTGAACAGCTGCAAATTCTGACAGCCCTCCCAGACAGCTGCTTACTCCAGAAATGTTTACAAGTGACAGGTTGCTAAATTCGCATACCTGACACCCTCAAGCCACATGTGGGCAGCAGTGCCAGTCTTTACGCTTGTTACTGTTAGTCCATTGAGAGTTGCAGGATCATTACAGGTGACTCAAAAAAAATCAGCCACTATTGCCTCTGCAGAGGATTGCCAACTTTTGAAACAGCCCCTGCTGCTGTTCCTTTAACACTGGCTGATCTCCATATTTGAGCAGGTGATAATGCTTATCCCCATGTCTCAAAAAGCTTCACCTGCTGATTTTTCCAGACCAAGCTGCTGTTAAAGGCACAAGAGCAGGCCAGGGCAGATTTTTTCTGCTTAGCTGGCAGTCTTACCCTTGTGCTTGAAAGTGCCACTTCTTCAATGTATTTCTTGTTAAAACGTCTTGTGTTGAAACTATGGCTACTGGAGACATTGCTATCTGGGGGTGCTACTAGATGAGGCTTTTATAATGCCATCACCCTGAGATTCACTTAATTTTGCAGATGGTCCAGATGATGTCATCTTCAACTCATAATCCCCCTGTGTTTTCCCACACTTCTTCCATTTTTTTCTTGCCATAGAAAATCCGTTAAGAAAGAAAAGACATTATAGCTTCACAATGCCTTCTCATTGGTAGCTCTAGGAGTTCTCCATCTGGAAGCAGCCCCAAAGTATCCTAAGAGTGCACTGAACATGCACTTTCAAAGTGTATCTGCGACATTCTAAATTAGCATGATGCTTATACTATAATCTCAAGGGAGCAGGGGAATAAAGAAAATTCACTAGTAAAAAAAGCTACTCAATTTAGAATTAAATCTAGCAAATCTAGAATTGAATCTAGCAGATCTATCAGATCAGCAGATTTTATAGACATGGTCTATAAGACATGAAACCAAGAAGTTAACAAATGTTTAACTCACTTTAAGCATGAAAATATTATACTTTAAAAGCATTGTTTTATTTACTTCTTAGCAAATTGATGTTTTTCCCCCTCTGGCATCTCAATAATAAAACTGAAAAAAGTATGTTCATAACAGAGGGGAGAAAAATAATGCTTGAATGCAATGCTGAAATTAATATCTACTAATTTGTACACCAAATTGTGAACACATCACATTTGGCATCTCTAGGCCTCGCTGCTAACTATTTCAGTGTTTTGAGCATGTTTACCCTACAGGTGACTTCTTCATTCTGGTGCAGCTGGCTTCAATTGTTTACAATTTACTCCATCATCTGTATGTTGTCTGCTCCCAAAGAGGGCCTATGTGGGTTTACAGCCAGTGTTCCACGTACCTTCCACGTACCTTAGACTCTAAAGAACCCTTCCCCAACCTGGTGCCCTCCAGATGCACCAGGTTGGGGAAGGCTGCTCTCTAGAGTTATGCTGGAGAAACTGTGCTACCCTAGGAATACACAGGTTTGGATGTCTGGTATGCTATGTTGTTCTTTTAAAAAAAAATCCTTTAGGGGAAATTTCCAGCTGTGCAAACCCACCACACTTTGAAACTATGCTGTGTATTTTACCAGCTGCACAAGGGATTGTCAAGAAAGCAAAAACCTTGGAAAGTAAAACATGGTGAGAAATTGCATCACCTAGGTACATAAGAAGAGCCCTGCTGGATCAGACCAAGGGTCCATCTAGTCCAGCATTCTGTTCACACAGTGGCCAACCAGCACATAGCCATCAGGACCAGTAGCCATTGATAGCCTTCCCCTCCAGGAATTTGTCCAACCCCCTTTTAAAGCCATCCAAATTGGTGGCCATCACTGCATCTTGTGGAAGTGAATTCTATAGTTTAGCTATGCACTGTGTGAAGAAGTACTTCCTTTTATCTGTCCTGAATCTCCCACCAATCAGCTTCATGGGATGACCCCACTGGGTTCTAGTATTATGGGAGAGGGAGAAAATATCCCCCTTATCCATTTTCTCCACACCATACATAATTCTGTACACTTCTGTCATGTCTCCCCACACTCACCTTTTCTCTAAGCTAAACAGTCCCAGCTATTGTAACCTTTCCCCATAGGGGAGTTGCTCCAGCCCCTTGATCATTTTAGTTGCCCTTCCCTGCACTTTTTCCAGCCCTACAATACCCCTTTTAGGTGTGGTGACCAGAACTGTACACAGTATTCCAAGTGTGGTCACACCATAGGTTTCTATAAAGGCAGTATGATATTGGCACTTTTATTTTCAACTCCTTTCCTAATTATGCCTAACATAATTAGGCATAATTGGCTCAATATTTTCACTGAGCTGTCCACCACAACCCCAAGATCTCTTTTGTGCCACAGGAAGCACAAATAGGACACAGGGTCAGCCCCTTGGTCTTCAGGTTGGATGCTGCAGATCAGCTGTACCTTAAGGACCAAACTACATGACACATTAAGCATGTAGTTTAATGTCACATGCCTCTTTTTTCACTGTAAGCAGCAACTGCTGCTGATAATGACCAGGACTGTTGTACGTGGGGTGGGGCTGGGTTGACACTTTCATTCAGTGCAGTGTTTCTGATTAAAGTCCCCCCTCCCCATCTCTACAGCTGCTATTTGCCACGGGAGTTGAAGTTCAACATCAACTTGGCACTGACCCAAGGGAAGACCAATGGTTGACAACAAGCGTAACATTTAAAATGAGATCTGTAGCACAGACAATCCTCACAAAGTTGTATGTTTCCACTTAGCCAGCCTGAGATAGGAGATTGAAATTATATTCCTGCTCATTGTCATGGAAAACTTAAAGGAGGACACACCAGCTGAGAAGCTAGACAAGGAGTGCTTTCAGAGTGTGGGGGCTCCTAGCACTAATGATCAAAAGGCATTGTGCAGCTCTTCTGTGATTGCTTTTTTTTTTGTGGTAAGAAAAAAAAGGTGTAAGAAGCAGTGGGACAGCATGGGAGGGATACAAATGGAAGAGGGATACATCTGGACTCCGTGTAAAATTCTGTGAATGAGGCAGGGAGATGATGCCATCAAAGCATTGTCTGGATGCACCAAAGAACTTTATTGTCTCTCTGAAACAAGAACAGTACAGCAAGAGGGTGCTTGCAGATGGAGGGGTCCTAGCACTACCAATCAAAAGTTATTGTGCAGCTATCCCATCTTTTCCTCTTTAATGGGTTTTTTTTCTGCTAAGAAAAGAGATGGAAGAAGCAGTGGGAAAACACAGGAAGGTTATACATCAAAGACAATGACATCTGGACACACGCCCCTCACAAAATTCCATCTTTGAGGTAGGGCGATTGTAGGGTAAAAGCCTTGTCTGGAAGCACCTGAAACTCCTAACTCCAACCTGATAACATTAAGTCCAGTGCCACCTAGGGACAAAATGATATAATGACATAATCCACACACTCATTAACTTATGGCATAAGACCACTGAGAAGATCTCCTGTTCTGGCCTTATTGCTCAGGACTGGTTCAAAGTTCAAGCCCCCATCCCCTAAGTGCCACCTCGTGCCCCTCAATGCCTGCAGCTCCCTCAATAGCAGCACACATCCTCGATGTGGTTACTGGCAGTGGCAGGCAGCAATGGCACCGTATTCTTCAGTGAGTAGCTGTGTCTGGTACTCCACAAAGTAAAAACTGAGCTGGAGGGAAAGAGGGCTGGTGGGTGCAATCTGGCGCAGGCATCAGCACCCAGGGGTCCTCTGCTGCTGCCCGAGGCTGCTGATGGCAGGCCTGACAGCTCCCATTCATTTCAGTCAAGCTTGTGCAGACGAATTCCCCTATGGATTGTGCTGCATGGGTCAGATCTCCCTGCCTCCCTTGTGCTGCCATCAATAGTACCCCAAATCTGATGCCTAAATGGATGCCTCATTTTGTCTCATGGTAGAGTCTCAGTCAGCTCTGAATCTAGCATGTGAACTGTCTCCATCATCCCATGTTATTGTTAAAACTATTATGGGATGATCCCCAATAATTTTTCAGGCGTTCAGGGCTACTTCATGCACGACCATTTTCCTACACAGATATCACTTTTGCCATGAGAGAGAGATATGCTGAATCAACATCCGGCTGCCCCTGGTCCACCCATGAACAGAAATACATGGCTTTTTAGCCATTCGCTTTGCCTATGCCTAGCTCCTGTTAGGGGAACTTGAATTGTTGCCAGAGCCAACTAATGCCCAGATGGTGCATGTAGTAGATTATCTTGCATGGGCTGCCATAGCCATGTGGCAATGGGTGTGGAGAATATGGCAGCAGTTGTCCTTTCACATGCTTTGAGTTATGAGCCATAACTCATAACCATGAGTTATGGAAGGCACTGTCTCTCAGATGGTTCCTCACTGACAGATATGGTGGAGTGGGGGGGAATAACCTACCTCAGAGGGTAGTTGTCAGGATTTATTTATTTATTTATTGCATTTATATCCCGCCTTTTTTCCTCTTGCAAGGAACCCAAGGTGGCGTACATAATCCTCCTCCACTCCATTTTATCCTCACAACAACAACCCTGTGAGGTAGGTTGGGCTGAGAGTCTGTGACTGGCCCAAAGTCACCCAGTGAGCTTCCATGGCCAAGCGGGGACTAGAACCTGGATCTCCCAGCTCCCAGTCCAACACTCTCACCACTACACCAAGTAAAGTGGCTTAAACTCTGCCTTGGCTTCCAGTGTACCTCATTCTAAAGTACAGTGGCCTAGGGCGCAATCCTATGCATGTTTAGACAGAGAAAAGGCCTACATCTCCCAGCATTCCCCATGGCTGGCTGGGGAATGCTGGGAGATGTAGACCTTTTCTCTGTCTAAACATGCATAGGATTGCACCCTTAAATTCTTTCTTGACTTCCGATGTACCTCATGGACAAGCCAGAGGCAAAATATGAGTTGTTAAATTACTGTCCAACTCTCTCTCTGTGTTTGTATGCGTCTGTGACTGTGTGTACATCTGTGCACTCAAATGGTATGGGAGTGTAGTAGTTAGGGCTAAAGAAGAGTCTCACTTGTTGGATGGATGCTGATGTAGATTAGTATGATAAGTACATCAACCACCAGCCATTACTTACATGCCTTATGTTTTAAAAAATTATGATGATTATACCACAACTTTGGCACCACCACTGAGAAGGCCCTGAGTCTTACACCTGGCAGTATGGTTTCACATATCAGCCCAAGGGTCAAATTTCGGTGCTCCCCAAGGCCACATTCCAGTGGTGGACCAGACTGTAGGCAAAAAGATCAGGTCAAAGGCAAAAGGGGTGGGGCCAAAAGACACACGAACACCTCAGCAAATATCTTAAAGCTCTTACTGCCAGTAGCTGAGCCTTAGAAGGGGCATTTCGGCCTTTCAGAATTGTGGGGAAAGCTGAACAAAAGCCAGGGAACCACCAAACAATAGGTGGTTAGGGGAAAGGGGTGGGGCCAGAGGAAAGGGGGGTGGCCTGGGGAACCCTGGAGGGCCAGATTTGGCCACTGGGCCTGAGGTTCCCCACCACTGGCCTAAGGTATCCTGGGGCTGGACAATGTAGAACTTCAAAGGCTACCACCAACACTTTAGGCCCAGAAGCAAGTAGGAAGCCAATAAAAATGGAACAAGGGATGAGTAATATGTAAGGCTGGCAGCTTCCTATGTTCCTCTGTCTCCAGTGTCCAATACCACCATAAATATCCATTCTTGGTGCAGGGAAACAGAAACTTAACTTACTGTGCAGGATATAGAGCAGGGTTGCTGGAGAGAATCTCCACTAGCCCCCTGACCTCTAGGACAGCTCCCCCCGCCCCCGGGTAACCATTTATGAGTAGCAAGTGCACTCTGCACTAATCCCCATTCTGTCTCCACTTCCAGGGTATTTAGCACTAAAATTAAGCCTTAAAACATCACCCATCTTGCAGCAATCAGTGTACATCATATCAACCAGAATTTGAACACTTGTTTCATTAGGCCCCTGAAGGCAGCCACTGCATTATCCCTCATACCCACCATTTCCACACTGCTCAGGTCATACCATTTGAGCAAATGAACAGAATAGCCCTGCACCTTACAGAAGACAGTTTAGTGGGTTTAGTTTTGTGGGTGGAGAGGGGAAAGAAAAATAAACAAAGTTCAGCCACAAACCCACTAGGTAGCTTGAGGCAAGCCAGTCTCATTCATTCACTTTTAGCCCCACATCTGCAAAATAGGGGATAATAATACTGGTCCACTTTACATGGCCAGTGCAATGATTATTGAGATGCTATAAACACTTTGAACACCTGAAATGACCTGGTCAGATTCCACATATTCATTGCTAGGGTTAGTAATGTTAAGGACCAACTCTTCCTGTATGTGCCTCCCCATGCATCCTATGCAATGTCTAGGGCCCTACTCTGTGTGCCCCTACGAAACGAAGTATGATGGGTTTCCAACAGGAGCAGAGCCTTTTCAGTAGTGGTACCAACCTTTTGGAATGCCCTCGCCAGGAAGGCATGCCTGGGCCCAACACGGGGTGTCAGGCAAAAACTTAGCTTTTCAAAAAGGTCTGCAAAAAAAAGCTGGCTTTGATATTTATTGCTTTTGTGCTGCTGGAGTGGAGGTTGTTTCCCTTTTTATTGGTTAATGTTCTTTTCATTTTGCTGGGGAAATTCTGTTTATTTGATTGTTTTGCTGCTGTTTGTCTTTCAGTTTATTGGTTTGTAGTTTGATGTTTGTTGTCTGAATGATTTGCTGTAAGCCATTTTGAGTTCACTGAAAATAAAGCAGGATACTTTTTTCTTTTAATGAATGAATGAATGAATGTCCTCACCAGCTTGAGCACATCATTGTACTCCCCACTGCCCTGTGCATTTGATATGGCTGGTGTTGGGAATTCTTCATCTGAGCGGTCAGAGAGCAGACAGTGGAAAAGGGCCATTTCACACCTAGTCAGCATCCTACAAGGGAATAACTGGCAGGGTGTGTGTGTGTGTGTGTGTGTGTTTACCATTAGGCACCCTGCCTCAGGTGGGACTTGGGAGCACCATTAAAAGGCAACAACTTTTCAATTATTTCGTTTATCATTACATCTATCATTAGAGGGTGGAGGGGGTTGGACTTTCTGCTTCCAGCACCAAGATTTCTTGCAGGTTGTTTCTGCCCTTATCACTTCTTTGTAGGAAATCACACACTCAACATCACGTATGATGAAAATCCGTGCCTCTTTTTCACCACGTGTACACACACTGGTGTTGTGGGACATGTGGGGAACAGGCAAATTTGCTACGTTTCTGTCATGTGTGCAAGGCAGCTGCCACGTCATCCACAGAAATGCCCAGCAGAACCAGGATGTAGCAGGGACAAAGGCTGTTGGGCTTCAAGTCATTGCCACAAAATTGGAAATTTGTAAAAAAAGAGAGAGAGCGCAATGGGGGGGATGACTTTCTTAAGCCCACACATAACTTTTCTGAGTACGGCAGGCAGCCTTCCCACTTATGTGCGCGCTCTCTCTCTCTCACTCTGCATGCTGCAGGGGTCCAGCATTCAAAGCATCCGCAGTTCCCCCTCCCCTCCGCCTCAGAGGTATGTCCCTGGGGTAAGTAGACCCCTGGGGCCAGCCATCCACAGCCTACTTTCTCTCTCCCCCAGGCACAAGGCATATCGCTCACCTGCCTGCTTTTGTGCTGACACCTGCCAACTTGCTGTTTAATATTACATTATTGTTTCCGTCATTTTGCGATGTTAGCCAGCTTGGCCATCTCAGAAACAAGATGGGAAAGTTCCTCAATATTTTAAACAAGCAAAGAAAGAAAGAAATCATTTTGTTGGTTTTTATTTATTTTAAGCAAGCAAGCAGGCATCCCTCCCCCATGCCTTGACGCTGACCCTCCCCTCTACCTACCTACCTACCGCTTTGGCACAGGTGCTCCGCTCCTGCCCCGGCAAACGTCTGCAGCAGCCGGAAGCCCGGCAAAATCTGCCTGCCGGAGGGCTGCCAAGCCAACCTCAGTTGCGAGGGCCCTCCCCTTGTCCCACCCTGCCGCCGCCAATGCCAGCCCCTCTCCTCCCTTGCAGGGCATCACGCCGAAACCCTTCTTCTTCGCGGGATGGGAAACCAACGTGCCGGGGCTCCATCACCCCTGCTCCCCCCCAGTACCCCTCTTTCCTGGGAGCTACTGCTGCTGCGTTGCTCGGAGGCTGCCCGCCAGGGGCCACAGCCGCCCCACGCCCCACCGGCCCCCAGTCTGGTCCTTCCTCCTAAGGGGCTGCTTGTCCTGAAGCCACCCCGTCCGCCCTCCCAGGGAGGCCACTGCCGCTCGCCAGCCCCTGCTGCTGCCGCGCGGGCTCCGGCTCGGCCCAGCCACCGCGCCCTCGCGTGTCGCCCAGCCACAAGCACCGCGGCGCCTGCTGCTGCCGCCCCGTCCCCTCCAGCCCCGCTCTTGCCGCCGCGCCTCGCGTCCGGATGGCTCGTTCGTTGTGCTCCCTGCTCAGCCGTGGAGCACGCCGAGGCCCAGGGTCTGCGCCCCGCACGCCCAGCTCGAGCGGGATTTCACGTTGCAGGTTTGGGGAAGACCTCTCCAGGCCTGCAGCGGGGGGGGGGGGGCTGCCCCCTTATTTTCCTCTGTCTCCCCTATTTTTATTTTACAAACAACTAATTAAAATCCGTTTACAATGTTGTCTTTAAAAGGCTTGCAAACCAGATGAGGTCCCCCCCCCCAAAAAAAAATTTCTAGGCTGGCTACGGGCCCCTGGACCTCTCTCTTCCTTTGGATCAGAACCGCTGCCAGTCCGAGGAGGAGGCAGCCGAGGCCTAGCCGGAGCAGGTTCCGAGCTCCCCCAGCTCTCGTCCAGACTCCGCCTCGCCCCCCACCGCTGTTTTGAAGCTTTTCTGATCCGCGACCTCTGACGTCATGTACAATTTGGCCCCGAGGCCCCAGTCGTCTTCCTCACGATCTTCTTCCCCAGATGTGCTGGATGGATCAGGCAACGACCCCCCAGCTCAGCCCAGACGAGGCTGCAAGTCGGTCCTCGGCGGGGCGCCTCATCCCCAGGCGAGAGGCATCTTTTCCATCTCCCAGCCAAGCCAGGGATCCCAATGGGAAATAGCTGCCCCCGCCCCGCTCTTTGCCCCTTGCCTAGAGGCGGATGTCTTCCGACAGAGGGTGAAGTCATTTCCCTTCCTTAACCTCGTTGAACAAAAGGTTCTTGAGGAAAGGAAGCTATTTTGGTCGCTCTGAGGTTTATTTATAGGCCCTTTCAGTGCTTGAAAGGGAAAGTGATTCATCCCCCCCACAGCATATTTGTCGAGCTGCCTTCTCTCTCTCCCCCCCGCCGCATACATCCCCCCTGCTCTAGCCTTACACTCGGTTGATAATAACATGGTTTCTAACGTCGGTGCTGTGTGATCATCACAGCACCTTTTTGCCTCATTATCGGGTAGTGGGTCCCATTTGAGATTTAGTCCCTGCCAACTGCCAGCTTGTTAATAAATTACAAGACCCAGCCCTCCTCCCAGCATCATCCATTGAGGCAGATGTGGGAGGGAGTTGTGCACACACACTGTTGGCTGGTGTCCTGAGAAAGAAAGGCATCTTTTGAGGGGGCAAAAGCTGTCTTACCTAAGGAGACAGAAGCGCGCACGTGTGCGTGTGTGATTACCAAGAGTACAAGAGGACAGGTCTCTGCCCCAAGAGGCTTACAATCTAAAATTCACCACGGGGAACAACAGAGGAAAGGGAGGCAACTGAAGACAGGGGTAAATGGCAAAGGAATATGGAACACAGTCCACAAGGACCTTCTCCTGTGCAATGAAATGAGCAGGAGCTAGGGCAGTTAACTTCATGGTTGGTTGTGCCCCCTGGTAATAAGTAAAGTATCATTCAGCTTTTCTGTCTTAAGCACCAATGTGTCTTGGGCCAGCTCTGTTGTTGCACTGAGCACTGGAGTCTACTGCTGTGGTTACCATTTCTTTTTCACCTTCACACCAGCGTTACACCCAAGGGTGTTCCTTGCATTTCCTCACACTGAGGATGGCTCTTTAGATCAGGGGTGGGCAGAAAGTAGATTTGGTCCTACTGGTAGATCTCTGAGCAATGTGCAAGGATTGGCAAGGATTTCTGACTCCCCATCATTTAACAACAGCAGCAACAAAATTACTCCTCTTCCACCCTAAACTATACTGCTGAAATGAAGGAGTGGGTTTGTTCATGGAAAGACTGTGAGTTCCATTCCATTCTGGTACTCAAAAACAAGTTCCTGGGCTCAGAATTCTTTAATTCCAAACGTATGTCTTTTGCACTAGGCTCTGGTTGGTAGGTCTGAGGGCATGAGTAAAAACTCAAGTAGACCCCACAAGCCTGTAGTCTGCCCACCAATGCTTTGGATGCCTTGGTAGAGTGAGGGCTAAACTAGGAGGGTGCTTCCCAGACATAGAGCTCCTAGCAGTAGCAATCAGAAGGCCTTTTGCAATGCTTCCATCTTTCTCTCCTTAATGGATTTTCTGCAGTAAAGAAAAAGACCTAATGCAATAAGAGCACTCAGGAGGGTAATGAATAAGAGACATCATCACCTGGACCCCCCTGTAAATGTTTGTGAATGAGGCAGGGCAATAGCACCATACATGTCTCATCTGTGCGATGTTGAGTTATATGTGGTTTGGCCCTGACCCTTTTTGTTCTATAAAATGCAGCTATGGCGGCTGCAAAAACTGAAGCAGAAAGCAACCACGCTGGACTTTTTTTCTGCTAAAAATCATCCTTCCCGAGCCCCAAACAGCTGGGAACATTTTAGCAGAAACAATGGCTGATGTTCTGCTTTCGTTTGAGCATCATGTATAGTTTGGCTCCGAATGAAGCTTCTTCTTCCACACCAGCACATTCCTGAGGATCAGCAGTCAGGCTGTGAGATTTTGCATCGCAGTCATGTGTGAGCATCCTGGTGGTGCCGTTTCTGTTTCGACATCTGCTGATGTGTCAGATGATTTTGGCATCATGTCATCTCATCCCACAACTGTCATAAATTTGAAGGACAACATTTCTACCTTGCCCACTCTCTGGTTATTCAGACAAATGAAGGGATACCATTACCTTGCAGCTTACAAAAAGGTGGGGCTCTTATCCAGGCTCCTCAATGCAGAGATCAGTAAGCTTCCCTGAAAGACAACCTTATCCATTAATACTGGTCTTCCTCCACGATGCATGATAGAACATGCTCTCTTTCCATGAGTGGCAGTGGTGAGACTGAACCACACTTGTCCAGTGATCGGCATGAACCAAGAACCGCTTATACAAATCCATGGTGCAACCACGCCTGGAATACTGGGCACAGTTCTGGTTGCTGCACTTCAAAAAGGGTATTGTAGAACTGGAAGAGGAACAGAAAAGGGCAACCAAAATGATCACGGGGTTGGAGCAACTCTACTATGTGGAATGGTTGCAATATTTGGGAATTTTTAGCTTAGAAAAAAGCAGGTAAGAGGAGACACGAGAGGTAAATAAAATTATGCATGGTGTGGAGAAGAAGTTTTTCTTCCTTTCTCATCATACTAAAACCCAGGATCATCCCATGAAGCTGAATGGCGGGAGATTCAGGACAGATTAAAGGAAGTACTTTACACAATGCAGCTCAGCTATGTAATCCACTACCACTAGTGGTGACTGCCAACTTGGACAGCTTGAAAAGGGGATTAGATACATTCATGGAGGATAAAGCTATCAGTGGCTTCTGGTCATGATGGCTATACGTTGCCTCCAGTATCAGAGGCAGTATGTCTCTGTATGCTACCTGCTGGGGAGCATGAGTGGGAGGGTAATGTTGCTCTCATGTCCTGCTCATAGGTTTCACAGAGGCATCTGGGCGGCTGCTGTGCAAACAGAATGCTGAACTAGAGAGGCCTCTGCTCTGATCTATCCCGCCTCTTCTAATGTTCTTATGTTAATTGTGTGCCCTTGCGCATACCCCAGAATCCTCCACAAGGGTAAGGGCTCCATGGCAGATGTGCAGGAGCTCCTCAGCAGACAAGTCAATTTGGAAAGGATCCCTGAAGAAGAGAGTTTGAAAACTACTGCTCTAGCAATGACCTCTCTATAGGACAGAAAAACACTTCTCCAAATCCCAGAGCCATGGTTATATTAACAGCAGTTCCTTTGGGATGCTGGGAAGTACAGCTGGATCACCCACCGCTACCTAAATGGGATTAAGCATCAAATTACTCACTGGGGACGTGTGAATGTATGGGGAGAATAGCACTGACAACATGGTCATATCTACCTGCCCATGGCTATGTCTCTGGGTCTCTGTCAGCCCGTACTGCTGCCAGCAACTTTCACGCTGCCTGTAACCATTTCCATTCATAATCTGTGTGGCATTAAACTGCGTATTGTGAATCCTTGAGAAGGGCGCTGCCAAATTTGTTTCCATGAAGGAGACATTGAAAATGTTCTGCACATTTATGTGGAGTGTTTTAAAGGAGCAGTAGCCCCAGAAGAGAACCAAAAGGGTCCTAGGAAGGAAGTAGTGGGCTGAGGAGTGGCTAGAGCAATGCATATATTTGAGAGTTCAGGTCTTAACTGAAGCCATACTTAACCGAAGGCCTGCCAGTTCCTTTTGTTCACTGGGAAGAAGGCTCACTGGCAGGGAGAAAGCTGGGATCCAAGACTCCTGAGCTCAGACGCTCTGGGAAAGATGGATCTTGTGTGCCGAAGACTAGGTCAAAGCAGGACTCCTGGGTTGTGTATCTATCTTCCCGATGCAGGAAGAGTGTTGACTCTAGCTAGTTAATGTAACTTTGCCTAAGACCCATAGTATGTTCCAGATTCCTGTAGACATAACAGAACCCAGAAGTCTGGCATTACCCCAGCTCCAACCTTGCAGTGTGGCTTTGAAGCTGAATGTCCAAGCTCATAGTTCAGTTGTGTGTGTGTGTGTGTGTGTTTATTGATTGATTGATTGATTGATTGCATTTATACCCCACCTTTTTTCCTCTTGCAAGGAACCCAAGGCTATATATCTCTATATATCCACAACATTTATATCCCACTTTTCTGATGCTACTCGGAATACTCCAGGATTCATATCAGAACTCAAGCAATTTCTTCTGTCGCTCCCACCATCAGATGTAAATTTTCATCCATGTGACCAGAGTTGACACTGCCCTCCCCTGGAAAGGTCCTTAGGCAGGATTGCTTCTGAATCACCAGGGGAGCTGTTTAGCTGGGGACCAGGAGCTAAAGCAAGGAGCGTTAGGTGAGGAAGAGGTTGCCCTGTCAGCAATAGCCTCTTGGCTTGCAGCCGCACCCTCCTGGGGCCTCACCTGACCCTGGTCCTGGTTGCACCTCTGTGCAAGGGGAGAGAACTAGGATGTGGAAGGCCCTGTGCTGTCAGGTGAGTGCTTCATCTACTGGTGGAAGTTTCCAAATGTGCCCACTGGGACCTTGTTCCTGTGGTCCAGGGGGTGACACCTTGGGGGTCCTCTGCTAATGGTGGGTGGGCTATCCAGAGAGGCTGCCCACCCAATCTCATACTTTGGGAGAGTCCTCAAAGCAAGAGATCAGGCTGGTGGGCAGGTGAATGGGTGGCCTCTCCGGAGAGCTTGCCCATCTGATCTCTTGCTTTTGAAGATGGCTTAGAGCAAGAGATTGGGGGCAGGGGGGTGCTTCTCCAAGGAGCCCTGCTTGCTTGCCATTCTCCCACTGTGGCATTTGCCGCAATGGGGGAGTAAGGCTGGTGTAGTGGTGGTGCCTCCCTGGTCCCTCCTGGCAGGTGGTGGGTGGCTACGATCTGCCACCCCTCCCAGTCTACTGCCTGAGCAGGGGATTCACCCTGCCTAATGGGAGGGCTGGCCCTGGGCCGAGGGCCACATGAAATTAAGCTGAGGGTCTGCTCACCCCTGATTTAGTGGGCTGCAAGACAATAACAATCTCATTGGGAAGTGCAGGGCTGGTGTTCCAGGATCCCAATTATGGTGGGCCTGGAGACTTGCCAGGAGAATCCCTACTGAGATTATCTCAGCCTCTAGCAGGCACTGGAGATCCTGCTCCCCTTTCAGGCGGATGCCTGTCTGGATATGGTAGTTTTGGGGCAAAGGCAGCAATTGTTTTCTCATGAGCGTATTGTTGCCCTGTGCTTTGTAGAAGCATCAAGACACTTGGGCTGGACTTTGCAGAGGGGTAGCCACGTTAGTCAGCTGCAGCAAAACCAATCAAGAACCTTGTGGCACCTTAGTGACAAACTAGTTTATTACTGCACGAGCTTTTGTGGTGTCACTCTGATGAAATGGATGGAGTCATGCCACAATAAACCTGTTAGTCACTAAGGTGCTACAAGATTCTTTGTTGTATTTGGACTGGAGTGGCATTAGTACAATGGCATGGCCTCTGTCCATGTGAGGTAGGGATGGGTCAAGAATGTTTTGAGTGGTCCCACTGATCATCCTTCACTCATGGCAATGGAATTCACATAGGTGCCTAACAATATCCCTCGGCAGAACATATGTTCTGCAATATACTCAGTCTTTTTGCATGCAGAAAGCCCCTGTTAAAAGGTTCTGGTAGCGGGGGATGGGGAAAGACCTGTGCTGGAATTCCTGGAGAGTAGCTCCCCATCAGAGTGGACCAGCTTTCCCCAATCTGTTGCCCTAGCAAATTCCTTGGGCTACAACTCCGGTACGTCCACAGCCAGCATGTCCACTGTTTGAAGAAGAAAACTTGTGCTCTTGCCTTTTGCAGGGCTGGCAATGCTTGTGGTGTAGTCAAGATTATTCTGATAATAAGGGGAGGGGCAGGGTGAATTTGTAACCCAAATCATAAGGTGTGTCATGGAATCACAAGAAATGCGGTTGATTCTAGCCTCGAAAACTTCTCAGGGAACCCCAAAATAATTACCCAGAGTCCCCAGATACTTGGAAGGGTGCAAATACGATTAGAGAGTGGATCCTTCATAGGCTCAGAAAGCAAAGAAAAACAGTTGGACACGATGGCCCTTTCAAAGGTCTCATGACTGTCAGACAGTCTCAGACTTTTGAACAGACAGCCTGTTTTACCAATGGCAGCACTGGGGACTGGCCACTCGGTCTTTTTGTGGAAGAATCAGTAGAGGGCAGCACAGGTACAACAGTGGTACTGGCCTGGTCCCTGGTGCGCCTGGCTTGAGATGCAGCTAGCACAGCTGCTGGGAACCTGGCCCTGAAGCAGGGAAAGAGCAGTGCTGGGGAAGGTGCAGACCGGGGCTGCTGGCCCAGGGATTGCCAGAGGAGGGGAGGACAGGGCTGCAGTTGGCCCAGCTGCAGTCCTTCTGACGTCTCTTCCAGTCACCCGGTGCAAGGCTGGATTACAGTCTTTGTAGGCCCTGGGCACTGTCATACTGGTAGGCTCCCAAGATAGATCTATAGATAAATATTTATATTGTATGGGTCCATAATCATAGATCTATACACAGGAGTGGTGTGTGTTACCTTGGGCTGGTGGGGCACAGCCCTGGGAAGATTCTAGCCACCAAAATATCCACAGGAAACCTCCAAACAATCATTCAGAGCCTCCAGATACTCCTCCACATTCATATATTTTAATTTAAACATACCGGGACTTTTCTGTCCTTCCCCTGACCTGTGCTGTTGCCACCAATTGCTCTTACATAGCAGAGCTAATCAGAAACATTACCACAGTGGCCCAGAGAGGTCCGTACAAAATCCACACATCCTTAGTGATAGTGCAGGCAACCTGTGGACTTGGGTATGATGAATCCAGAAATAACAACAGCCAGGCTTGGCAGTTTCCCCTTCTTGTTCTGTCATGTCAGGAGTTAAGATCAGTTGCAGCTGGAGCAACCTCAGGCAGCTGTGCCCACATGCACCAAGGGGGAGATTCAGGGGCAACCTAGAAAAAAGGGCCGCAGCCAGCTGTAAATGGGGGACATCATCACAGGGGTCTGAGCTGAGGGGGAGGTGGGCACACGACGTGAGGCTGTGATGATACTGGAAAAGGAAAAGGGGAAGAAGGTGAGCAGTGAAGATGCCAACCACACCTTAATTACTTTGGTGCGAAATGTGTGTTGCGTATCTCTCATGCTCAAAATTCAAAGCAATCATACCAAGTGTTACAGTAGTTCTAACCTGGCTGAGCTTGACTGCACAAGCAACTGCATGGTTGCTTGCATTGTCCATATGGCAAAACTATGCTGGCAAAACTGCACAATCAGAGAGGTGTGTCCCAGGATCCTGTTCACAGGATCCTGGGATGTGGATTGCTGGAGTTAATGTGCAGCTTGTGGACTTCAGAGAAGACTTCAGAGTCATGCCCCACTACTTGCTGAGGCATTGCAAGGAATCCTGGGATGACATGTATGCAACCATGGTTGAGAGTGCTACAGTACTGGATCACTCATCCCCTAAACAAGTTTTAAAAGAACCCTCTACATGTCACAACATAGTGCATGCACCCGGGGAATGGGCTGAGCTGCTTCTCACCACTGATAATATTAGAGGTGTTATCCAGTAAAGGTCTATGAGTGTTCACGGTGTATCCATGATTACCATTATGTGATCTACGGATGAACACATTTCCCCAGAACCTTTATAAAAGGCATTTCTTCCATGTCATGAAGATCCAACCACCTTCTCCCAAGAATTAACTTCTGTTGCGGGAAAACAGCATTTTCCAAGGAAATGGCAATATTTTCTCACGAGGAAAATGCTTTTCACCACCCCCACTTCCAGTCTCTACCTCAAGGATTCCCCACAGCAAATGAGTAACAAACTGCTCGTTTCTTACACTAGTGGATCATCTGACAGGGCTGTCAGTGAAGAGGGGGAGTTGAGTTGGAACAGGACTCCGCAGGCTGCTGCATGTTAATTGTGGGAACTGTGGATTGGGGCGGAGTTGTGGGGAGCCATAGGCTGAATTCATTCAGAGGCTGCGTGCATACATGCACATGCATGCACGCGCGCACGCGCGCACGCACACACACACACACACACGTCTTCTGCCCTTTTACAGTGAGTATGGCTTCTCCTGCTAGTGCACCACTTAAGCTGGGCTGTGTTGGGGATCCGTCCCTGAGGAAGACATTGCTGATGTGCTGTGGAGTTCTATGCACTGACAGCTATCCCATGTTTCTTGTCCCTCTGTGAACTGACCTGTCCATACATAGCTCACATTTTGGGGGCATCTGCACTTGAGATCGGTGGGGGGAAGTTGGGAAACACACACCCTTAGGCTGGCTAACTTCTAGCCCTCCATCAGCATTTGAGGTTCTATTCCCAGACTGTACCCCAAATTGAAAGATGCACCTTGCCTCTTCTAAGGCCATGTTCACAGCACTGGGATTTGGGAAGGGCCATCCATCCCATGTAAGAGAGACCAAGAAGCAGCCAGATTTTCTGGTGTGTGTGTTTTCGTGTGAAAAACGTCTCCTCAAAAAGCAACTATATATGTTTCCTACAGTACTAGCTTAGCAGCTAACAAGCCTGAGCCATTCATAAAACAGAGTTTTGTGGTGCATGCAACTTTCCTTCCAACTCTCAATTGCAGTGGTGCAGTTAGGTAATTTTAGGCTCTGGACTTAATGATCTTACAGCTGAGCCTCCTATGCCAGCAATGAGCTTTTTTACACAATGCTGTTAATCCACTGTATCATTTTCAGCTTCGTCACAGAATTGAGATCCGAGCGCTACACAAAGAATGTTACCTTTCCTGCTTTCCTGCTACATAACCTCTAGGTGGCACTGTGGCTTAGTGGAAAAGCACAAATACATACATGAAAAAATGGGTTTCTTTCGCTGGGTGACCAGCCAGATGGGCGATTAATAAATTTAATAATAAATAAAATAAATAAAATTTTACAATTCAATACAGTATTTTCCTTTCTCTAAAAAAACTACCTGAAAGTGCTCTTTAGACACAGAAGTGAAACTGGAGGATCATGACATCATCTAGAGAACCTGTAAACAGCCATGAGTAGGGAATGATGAGCTCATGATAATTGTGTCATGTAAAAAAGCCCAATGTGTATTACCTCACTTGCTTCAAAATGTGGTATGCCAGCCCTGCTGCATTTGGGGACCCTCTTACTCATTCTACTGACTTTGGGGCAGAAACCCCTAGACTTCTGCCCCAAGTCCTGCCCAAAATGTACCACTGCTGAAACACTTGACCCACACTGAGGACGTCCTCTGGTACATCAAAAAGTACTTTCTCTGTGTGCTTTATTAGCATCTCTTATTTTTCTACCTTTACATTCTGTTACAGGCAGGAAACACTTCAGTAGGGGCCTGCCTGTAACCCAGGTTATGTCTTAGCATGGCAGTTTGTCTGTCAAAAGCCATCACATGTCCAAGTCAATAGAACTTGAGCAAATCCAGGACATACACCAGCAAGAAGGATCTGCCACATAGGATCTCACAGGGCCAAAATCTCCTGGACCACCTCTTGATCCTCCATATAACCAGAGCCATTGTGGGAGTAGAAAAGAAGACAAAGCAGGTGTGTTGTGATTTTGCATTGGAGCTGTGAAACCAGTATAAGATGCAAACTATAGTGTTGGGGTTGCACTCAGGATTCCAGAAAATGACACTGTTTATAAAGGGATCAGGTATTTAGCTCCCCAAGAACCAGGAATATATACCTAAAGCAGGGATTTGATTGAGTCATTGCTCACAATTCTCTCCCCCATTCCCCAAAAAACACAAAATAAAAATCCAAATTCAAGAAAAATTTTGATTCTGCCTTACTAAGAAGTTATGTCCATCAACAAAACATATTCTTATTTTTGCATAATCCTACTCAGTTTGCAAGCCCGTTTTATGTATTTATTTGTTGGTTTGCTTGTTCACTGCAAAAAGGTAGCTCTTTTTGGAAAGGAGTAGTGGAATGGCAGCAAGAAAGGTGTGAGGAAGGCTGATCTAGAGCTATCCCTGGGTCCCCAGAGAGAACTGGGTCCAAGATATTTGGCTTCCTCCAGATTCATTCCACCATCCCTTCCAGTGCTGGGGCACAAATCCTGGATTGTGCACTCTGAGAGTTGCACCCTTGCTGCAGTGGATGATTTAGCAGGCACACTCCTCAGTTCATATCACTGTCATCCCTAAGCTATTGTAAATAGTTGCTCAGGTCCAGTGGAGGCTGGTGGCTCGGATGTCAGTGAGGTGGTGAATCTGCTCCAGTTACCAGTCAGAACTCTAAAGGAGCTATCCAAGGTGTGGAAGCACCCACCTTAGAGTTCCCACTGGTTCTGACTAAAACCCAGAGTGGATGCACCACCCCACTGACTTCGGAGCCACCAGCCTCCACTGCTTGAGTCACATGTGCAGCAGTCCAGCCATCCTTGCTTCCAGTCCAAATGGATCAGAAACCCTTGTTACCTGGATGGAGTGGGGTGGAAGAAGCCATATGGGCATGAAGCCTGAATTCACAGTCTTGCTAACTTTGGACGTAAAAGAAAGAACAATAAGAAGGAGGAGGAGGGTTTACCCTTGACCATGACCTTTCCCACCCACACCAAGTGTCTCCATTACATGACCTATGATGAAAGAAAGTGAGGGCCTATATTTTAATATCTACATTAATTCAGATAATATTCTGAAAGCTGTGCTGCAGTCAAAAACATTCAGATGCTCCCTACTGCCATGCTTGAAGCCTGAACCATTGAATCTAGTTTCTATTAATCAGCTAGGCATCTCTTGCCAGGTCTGTTTACAAGACTGTGACATCCAAGTTACCTAGCAGCTTGGATTTAGCAACATTCATTTTAATTAACTGATAAAAACTTTATAGCCTTTCAGAGATGGGTGCTTTGATATAGCTCAAATTGTTGGGCTTACCTCAGCTGCCAATACTATTATTATGGGCTTTCTATCAGATTTCTGTCAGTAGGACTACCAGGATGGGTTGTCCTGAGGCAAACCCTGACCTCCATCTTTGGCTTGTGGTTCAGTGATGTGTCTCCGTGGGAGCTAAGATGGCCCGGAGGAGGCTAGCTGATGGTGAGAGAGGACTCGTTTGGACTCTCTAGCCAGGAGGTGGTGGTGGAGAGATGTCCTGGCTTGTCTTGATGCCCAAGAAAAGAACCCAAATAGCGTACACACTGACAGATAGTTCCGTGTCAGGTAGAGAGGGGTCATGTCTGGTGTAACAGGGTCACATCAAGGCCACGGACTGTCAGGACCTGCAGTGTTTTCTCACCAGGAGAGCCATTGTCTCAGGAAGGGGCTGCAGGCAACTGAGGCCTTACGAAGAATGGCAGGCCCAGACGTTTCCGAGGTTCCACCCCTGTGGATTCTAACTGTGAAGGGCCCACTGTCATTTCTGCAGCCTCATGCTCCTGCATGGCAGAGGGACAGAAGAAGCTGTGGGAGAGTCTGAGGTTGAGGGGAGTGCTACATCCTCGGGCCTGGAAGGTATATGATGGGGTGGCTTCAGGGGCAACCAGTGGCTCATCAGAGTTTCAGTCTTCCTCAGGTTGCTGCTGAGCCCTTGGACCCAGGGACATGACACACAGTGTATCCAATATTGGTGTAAGTTAAGTCCCATTGATTTCAATACATCTACTCTAACTAGGATTAACATAGGTTATAACTCCCTGTTCTAACTCCAGCCTGTGCCTATGTGATTTCCATAACTGTAAGCATTCTGCACCACTTTCACCTGCCTCCCCTCTTTTCCCTGGCAGAGTAATCCTGGCCCTGGCAGGATGGCAAACATCTTTGCCTCTGAGGTGCCTGATTCAGCTGCAACAGCTTGTATGAACAGATATTTATGAACTTTCCATTGCTGGGATGAGGTGTAGAGGTGCATTTCTGCTCTGCAAGGAAATGCAGGTCAAATTAATAGGCTGCTTTAATGTGGATCATGGCCTTCCCTTCAGGAGGAGAGTAGTGGGTGAACACCCACTTGCTCTCTCACGGTAGTGGTGGAGGATTGCCGCTGGCCCTGAGGTGTGTGGCTTGTGGTAACACATTGGTTGCCACAGCAGAGTAACATGGAAAGTCTGGAAGCCAGCCCAGGACTCTTTCTTCAAGAGCTTATCTGATGTTAAGGAGGCAGAGGAGAGCCATTATCAGTACATTTGCAGATGAAAGCAAAGCCACAGTGTGTTCTTTCTTGGCCCCCAGCACTCTTCCCCCACAGCCCTGTGTAATTCCCCAAAACAAGGATTTGGCAACTACTCCTTTCAAAGGTAACATGATTTTCTGGGTCATGCTCAGACTTCTTGTCTGAGCCACCAGAAGTCTCCCTGTAGCTGCCATTCTGGAGACCCAGCTTGGCCTCATCCTCTGGAAGCAATCTGGCATCTCTTCCATGCCTGCAAGGGTACTTCGGATGCTAAGCCACAGAGCCCAGCACAACATGGTTTAATTGCTATGAAATGCTTTAAGAATGGTCTTTAAAGCACAAAGCCTTAAGTATTCCATGACTACATTGTGCAAGCCCAGGAACTGCATGCAGCATGAGAGAAAGGTGGAAGGCATGAGGACCAAGGGTAGATGTCCAGCAGTAGCAGGAAATAATATAAAAATTGTATAATCTGTCCTGAGTTATATGGATGTAGTGAGCTATAAACAAATTTCATAGGTGAAAAAATATTAAGCATTGGAGAGGGACAAGCAATTATGCAGGCCACTGAAGTCTCCTGCAAACTATGGCTAACTCCTCTATCCTGCCCTGGTTTATAAGCTTACTTTGTTTCCAATGTGCTCACTGCAATCATGGGAGCTAGAACCTCGGAGTAACTAAAAGGCGATTCATAACAACATAAGAAAAGCCTTGCTGGATGAGGCCAGGGGTCCATCTCATCTAGAATTCTATTCATATAGTGGTCAACCACCTGCCTGTGGGAAACCAGCAAGTATGGTATGAGTGCAACAGCACCCGCCTGCTCCTGTTCCCCAGCAACTGGTGTACATAGGCACACTGCCTCTAATACTGGAGGCAGCATATAGCCATCAGGACTAGTAGCCATTGATTGCCTTCTCCTCCAGGAATTTATCTAAACCCCTTTCAAAGTTATCCAAATTGGTGGCCATCACTACATCTTGTGGTAGCAAATTCTATAGCTTAACTATGCACTGTTTAAGAACTATTTCCTTTTATCTGTCCTGAATCTCCTACCAGTCAGCTTCTTGAGATTACCCTGGGCTCTAGTATTATGAGAGAAGGAGAAAAATGTCTCCCTATCCATGTTCTCCACACCATGCAAAATTTTGCACACCTCTATTATGTCTCCTCTCACTCGCCTTGTCTCTAAGCTAAACAGTCCCAGATGTTGTAACCTTTCCTCATAGGGGAGTTGCTTCAGCAAATGGTCTTTATTTTATCTGTGCAACTGGGCTATCCACCCATGTATACAAAGGCTTAGTTCACAAAATGCATATAGATCGCTAGATTGTCCTTGATCACGACTGGCATCTGATTCCAGGTGACATAAACATTGTTTTTGTTGTGTTAGGGGGGTGGGGGTAGCTATTTCCATGACTGCAGCTGCATAATTGCAGAAAGAGAGAAATGTCACTTATTTGTTTAAACTGGTCCATTTTCTTTTACAGATGTTAGATTCCACACTTGCACAACAAAACTGTGGCTGAACAAAATTCCCTCTGTTCTGGCTCTAATGGATTTTTAAAATTATTTTTGGGCCATACTGATTTTAGATTATGGGAGATACAAAATAGCTGGAGTGCAGAACTGAAATGGATGACGACAAGAAAAGCCAAGCTCTATGGCTGGAATAAAGATCTCACCATCTTCTTCTTGACCCAGGAAAATAGTTTCAAGCAACTATTTGATGTGCTAATGTTTTTGTGATTAAGACACAGCATTTCATCATTTTAGTTCCTCAGAACTGTAAATCATGATATTCCTGATAAAATCATACAGTTAACTTTTTGAATATCTAATAGCTTCTAGCCTTTGTGGTTACTGAGTTATAAGCCTCTTCCAATGTGCTAAAGGAAAAACACAAAGAGAGAGACTCCAGTGGGTTATTTTTTAAGTCTTACCATATTGTAGATTTAGGAGCAGAACTTGCATTATTTATACATTATGATCTTAAGACTTGCCACTCTGACAAAAAAGAGCTTAGAAGCAGGATATCACTTACGGATTGCGAGCCCATAAGCCAGGACAAATGCTTAAGATCAAGTGCCCAATATTTGCAGAAGCAAGTAACTGGGCCACATTTCTCTTCTGCATGTACACTCTTCACCCAAAGAGTTCAGTCTATTTTTTAAAAGTCATCTGGCCTTATTTTCTGTTTCACAGATACAAGGAACAAAACAGATCCTCAGGAGGTTTGAATCAGCTGTCTACAAGAAGAGGTGGCATCACCAGGCCTGTAGCCAAGGGTGGGCTAAGCAGGGCCTGCCCCCCTAAATTTTCTCCCCCCCCCATCATCATTACAAACAAATAATATAAACATAGTTTACAACTTTGGCATTAAAAGGCCTGCAAACCAGGTGAAGTGCCCCCCCCCACTTTTTTGGCAACCCCCCCCCCCAAACTTTTAGGCTGGCTATGTGCCTGGGCATCACTGAATTACAGAATCAGAAAGGAATGAAATACCATCTAAGTCCAGTCCACCTGTCTCAGGTGGCACCTGCCTCCATTGTCCATCAATAGAGGCAATGCAGTCCACAGTGTGAGGGTCATGAATAGAGAGCAATTAGTTTGTGTAGCTTGGGTTTACTCTTGAAAGTGATCCAAGCTACATGCATTACAGGGGAAGTATAGAGTGGGGGGAAACTTGGGGTCATGAACCAAAGTGACTTATAAGAAAATTCCTTCCCAGTCCCAGATATAGTGTTCAGCTGGAATCTGGGTGTAAGGGAATGCCATGGACTGAGTAATTCCAGGAGAAATTTAACTGAGCCCACCTGTACGCCACCCAACATCTTGACTGTGGTATATCTTGAGACACTCCCTGTCCCCACATGAGGAAGTGGGACAAAACCCACACGTCCATATGAGAGCAGAGGGGAGAACCCCTCCCTGAGCTATAGTGTAGTGGAGCCAGGGATCACAGGGACAAAGCCCTGGGACTTCTTTATTAGCAGGGATGATTATGTCATCTGCCACCCCCACTCTAGCTTCCCTGAACCTTCTGAGCTTAGCTGCCGTCCTCAATGTATGTATGTATGTATGTATTACATTTATATCCCACCTTTTTTCCTCTAAGGAACCCAAGGTGGCATACATAATTCTCCTCCTCTCCATTTTAGTCTCACAACAACAACCCTGTGAGGTAGGTTGGGCTGAGAGTCTGTGACTGGCCCAAAGTCACCCAGCGAGCTTCCATGGCCCAGCGGGGATCTCCCGGATCTCCCTGCTCCCAGTCCAACACTCTAGTCACTACACCACACTGTGGGGAAATGGAATTTCCAAGCAACAATATATTGTTGTGAGCTACCCCTGTTGTAATGTAAAGTATTTTGGGGTGGCTTGGTCTTGACTGGGCAACTCAGATCATTGGCTGTACTAAAGATGTACAAGAGACATGCATGCACACCCACAGATCAACACATTTGCCTTTCATTTTTGAACTCTCCTCGGGGGCATGACTATGGAGACTGTCATGATGAGTGCCTGCACTTCAAAATTTACCACTGTTCCTGAGTCACTGGGCTGGTTTGCACAATCAGCCGCTGCCACGTGCAGCACATGCTGGCCGCTATGGTGAATATTCAAGCCGAGTGATTGCCACACCTTATTGTGACGTGTGAGCCCAGCCAGGGTGGCTTGTTGCCATGGTTAACAGCCCATGGGTTCTGGGTGGTCATTAAACATGTTAACAAGCCACCCTGCCTGTGTGCATATGTCACAATAAGCCATGGCAACTGCCTGCTGCAGCTTGTATATTCACAATGACAGCCCTACGCACAGCGGCTGCTGCCAGTTGTGCAAACCCGGTAATTGAGAACGAGCAAAAGGGAGAGTACCATCCAGCTGGAATGCATGGGAAGGGGGAAGAGACGCAGGGTAGAAGAAATATGAGAATATTCATGGTAATCAATAATTAAATAAAATGATCACCAGAATGGATAATTTATCTTTTGAACAGAGATCAAAAGCTCTCACCCTGTTTAGCTTGGTGAGAGGGGATATCACAAGCTGTTTCATGTTAAAGGGAAAGGCTGTAGGGGAAAGAACTGATCGACCTGAGGAATAGGAGGAAATGTGCATGCAAAGGGAAATGTGCATACTGTGTGAATCCCACAGCCTGAAAGCCCAGACTAGAAACAGAGGCTATAAGTCAGGCCAGCATTATCATCATCCCCATATTGCAGATGGGTGGCTGAGGCTGAGAAACAGTGGCTTCCCTAAGGCTATCTTGCAACCTCATGGGGGTGACAACTAAAGAACCACTACAGCAACTCAGTGTAATCCCTCCTTCTGCATGAGGTCAGACTCAGCCCTGGAGATTTTTATACTGTCTGATTGTTAACCAAGCTGCTAATACTAGAGTTGACTCTGAACAGTCTCCATGGGCAGTCGTGTAGCAGTGCTTGTTACAGTAGTCCAGTCTTGACATTCAGGTAGTACGAACAGCTAGCAATTATATCCTTTTATCCAGCCAAAGGAAAGCACCCCATGCCCAGCGCTACTGTCTGCTGCTGATTCCTGCTGGGAGCACAGATACGTTCACCAGGATTTAGATTGCGTGACTCCCATCATCAGCAAGAAGACCTTTGACACTGGTTTCCAATTCCAAATCTTCCCAAAAGGAGGAAATGAGGGACTGGCTGGCTTTCCTGTCCACTCAAGGAAGCAAAAAAGAGACAGAACATATTACACACGATGGGTTCATATCACACTTTCATAATCCATTCTGTATCACTTCAGATCAGTAGCATAAAAGTAGATGTGTACTCACAAAATTGTGTACAAACTTATGTATTGTCTTTCCAAGGAAACAAACTATATTTCTGATGTTCAGTTTGGCTAAATGTCCTGCTACCTGATTGCACTTTTTAGTTACGAAATGTATATAGAAGTGTCCCTGGCCCAGAAATGCCAGTGTGAAGTTAAAAATGAACTACAGGATGTACACGAGCACAGCCTATACAGGTAGCTCTAGCAAATTCCAGGATTTGCAACACTGTTTTGAATTTCTCAATAGCTTGCCTGGCTCAAATGTTATTAAACACCCCCCCCACACACACACACACACACACACCCCGGGTGCTCTATCTGGTAGACCTATCAGAATATTTAATTATAGTAATGGTAGTATGAAACTGGGATACTTGGTCTTTTGCATGGTGTCAGATGTCATACAGAGTCCTGACTGAAAATTTAACACAGTGTAATATCTGCAAAACACTTTAGGAGGTGGATTTAAAATGGTGTAACTGATAACGCTCAATGCTTAGCTGTAAATGAACTCAAATTAAACACAAATTATCTTGTACAGAAAAAGACAACCAAAATGATCAAGGGTCTAGAGCACCTTCAGTACAAGGAAAGACTTTTAGGGACTTTTGAGTTGAAATAAAGGATAACCATGGAGGGGGAGGAGACAAACATGATTGAGTTTATACAAGTATGAATGGCACGGGAAAAGGGAAATATCTCTCCATCCTGACAGAAGAATTTGGGATCACCCAATGAAACTGGTTGGCAGTAGATTCAGGACCAAAAAAGCAAAGGAGAAAGTACTTCTTTGCACAAGGCATAATTTATGGAATTTGCTGCCACAAGTTATTGTGATGGCGATGTCTATGGATGAGATGAATTCATGGCATGAGAATAGCTTCAGCTATATGCTTAAGATTGCTGTCCAGCGGGGTGTGTGGCCAGATTTGCTCTTGTAACTTTCAGGGCAGCTTGACCTGCACATTTCAAGTCACTGTTAAAGGCACAGAATACTGAGCCAATTGAGAAGTTGGCAGCCCTAATTACTACATGGGAATGACAACTGGTTTGGCTGCTGGCATTTCCCACTCCTGCTGTAGGTGGAGCGGGCAGATCAAGAGAGAAGGTGGCACAAGGCCCACGGTTTGCTTGAAACTCCCTGGAGATGAAACCCCCAGAAGATCATAAGAAGTTGGAACATTGCCAAACCTGCGTGACTCATGCAAGCAGTGCATTGTTGAGTGGGCTACACTAACTGTAGGGCTGCAAGGAGAGAGGGAGAATTCCACCTCCTGGCCCAATCAACAGGCAGAGCTGTAAATAGGAAGGGACAGGCTATCACTTGTGCCTCGTCTAGTAACTGTACTTCCTTAGGGAGGGAGTCTGCCTTCCAGGTTGAGAATTTACAGCTTCAGGGGAAGATACATTTTCCCACAGTTAATATTTTCCCATAGTTAATGCCATAACAAGTCATTTCTACACTTAGGGCAGGCTCCGGGTTATATAACATGCCCCCCTCCCAACCTGGGAATCATTACCACATATGTTAGGAATGTTTGTAGACCTTTAAGGGTGCAATCCTATGCATGCTGGCTGAGGCATGCTGGGAGTTGTAGGACTTTTTTCTGTCTAAACTGCATAGGATTGTGCTTTTAAGCTATCATGGTTTAAATTGCTATTGTTAATATTCTTGTTGCTCAGATAGACTACTCCTGCTCAAAACTGTTGTGCAACACACACACACACACAAACCCACATGCGCACATGCACACACTCCTACCAGCTGATTCTCTCCAGTCTCTGATTTTCCCCTTCTTATCTCTACCAGTAGTATTCAGTGGCTGAGTGTGTTAGGCTGAAGACTCAGGACCAATGAGAAATAGCAACAGTCCTACTCTGCTTGGCCTCACAAAGTCTCTGAGCAAGCTGATATCTGGCATTTTATCTACAATTTTGAAAACATGCTTAATGATTCCCCACTGAAAAGAACACAAAGCATAATGTATCATTATTTTAATAACTGTCAGTATATTACAGATCTTTGGATGAATATTTTATTCCCCTGCCTAGGTTGTGCCCAGGATAGGCACCCCATCTCCTCTGGTGTGTGTGGGGGTATTTTCATATACGTGTCAGGAGCTCAGATTCTGTTGCCTGTTGGGCAGCAAAAAAGAGGTTTTACACCTCCTCTTGACAGAGGCCTGTTCTCTTTAACAGCTATGTGACAGGCAGCAATTCTGCAGATGAGGTTTTCCTGAAGACACCACCTCTCCACACTGAGGAAAGCTTTACCTGTGGATTTTCTGCATGCAATACAGCTTTAAAGACCTTGCTGGGGGAGAGGAAGGTAGTGACCCTATTTTGGCTCTTTTGTGTGCATCATTTCCTACGCAGAGGTGTAGGCTGCAGTTCTGTACACCCACTTATCTGGGAGTGAGTCCCATTGAAGCCAGTGGGGTTTAATTCTGTGTATATTGCACTGGTAGTGACTTACCCATGTGTAGATGCAGCTGGTTCCCAGTTCCTTATATGCAGTTCCACTCCTGGCTCTTTATTCAGTGCTGAGACACTGGTGTAAAAAGGGCATTCTAAATAACATCAGTGTGTAAGCATGATTTAACCAATATACATAGTGGTCTTATGCAGTTCCTATTCACATCAAGGGGACTGTGCAGGAAAAATCCTCACTGCATTGGGCTTTTTGAATGTAAATTAATAATAATAATAATAATAATAATAATAATATAGCTTCTTCCTCAGCCATCAGGCTCCCAACCAGAAACCCCCTCCATCCTCTCCATATAAACTGGGCCAGTGCAGTGTTGGGCCAATTAATACTGCTGCAGTTAGTTACCTGGAGATAAACACCTCCTGATAACCAACAAGGCCTCTTCATTTCAAGCACTCTCCATTTTTCATAAGTCCCCCACTCCTTAAATGCAGAGGGGGCTCTATATCTGGGGCGAATGGGGTGTTGACTCTCTGCCTCTCCCCCACCCACTTGTGGGAGATAACTCCCCCCACAGCCAGGTACATCTGCTCCCACGCTCGGCAGGCAGCTGCCAATGGCCATGCATGATCTCCTGCCCCCCTCCAACAATCCCAGTAGAATATGGAATATCTGCCCTCTCCCCCACCAGCCCCAATGCACACCAGCCGCCACTGCTTAAGTGCTAAACTCTCCAAAATGTCCCATAGTCGTGGTCAAGTAACGCCCTAGCCTAGGCACACCATACCCCAGCCTTCCCCAACCTGGCAGCCTGCAGGCATGTTAGACAGCAACTCCCATTGCTGTCAGTGTGAGTGACTGATTTCAGATTTGCCCCCTGGCACTCCCACTAGGTATCCCCTTCCCTGCCTTTATGTGATCATGAGTCAGCAACAAAGACCCTTGTGCCCCTGGCATGCTTCTCTGGGCTGCTTGGTAATCAGACAGAATGCTGGATTCGGACTGGAGAGTCTTGGGTTCCAATCCCCACTCCCCTCCCCACCCATCCACCCCACCCCACCCCCGCATTTGGTGGCTTTGGGACAACCACATTCAGCCAAATCTAACCTACCGCACAGGGTTGTTGTGAGGATACAGTGGGGGAACCCTGAGCTCATTGGAGAAAGGAAGGGCAGCTTTGATGGAGAGCTTCTTCTACTCGTGCCCGAGTCCTGTGTGCGCACCTATATGTTTTATTCCTCTCAAAGAGGAAAAAAGCAAAATGTTTCCCAGGCTTTAAGCGGTTCTCAGGTTTCCCCTGGCCCCACAAACGTCCTGCTTTGAGGGGAAAGAGCCGAGGCATCCTGCCCCCCCGCCCCTGCCCCTCCGCCCCTGCCCCTGCCCCTTTCCCTCCTGTTTCCGTAGACAGCTAGAGACTCTGTCCTGGCTCGGCACGAGATGCCCGAGGAAGGCGCGCAGTCTTCTCCCTGTGTGGGGAAGGGAAGGGAAGGGAAGGGAAGGGAAGGGAAAAGAAAAGCCCAGCCTGGCCGGCCGGGAGGAGTTCTGCTGTGCCAGCGCAGGGAGAGGCCCTTTGGGCGCTGGGCTACTTCGCCTTTTCAAACATGGTTACCAAAAAAAACCGAGGGAAGGGATGGATACTCGACGGGCAATTTGGCATCTGCGGGTGGGGGGTTCCTGGGAGCCCAGGGAGAGAGAGACCAGCTGGCTGAGGTGCTGCCGAGTGACCCAGCTGGGTCCGTCCCCGTGGCCTCCTCCAGGCTCCAGCCCGCCCGGGAATCATCTTTTTTTCTTGCCCTGTGGAAGCAACAGACAGACTCCCCCGAGGGCTGGTGGTTGGGTTGGATTCGGGGTGGGGTGGGGGTGGGGACCTCGGACTCCTTTCGCCAGGTCACGTGAGTCTGGGCCTTTTATGCCCCTGCCTCAGTCTTCCCATCCCAACAGCGGCAAATGGGTAGCTTTGCAAACACTGAGCAAAGGACATGCGGGATTTGTTTTTTTTCTTATTTCCTTGGGCAATGGTGCCTCGATAGATCATAGATGGATGGATGGATGGATGGATGGATAGATAGATAGATAGATAGATATTTTAACGCCGATAGATCAGCCTTCCCCAACCTAGTGCTCTCCCGATGTGTTGGACCAGAAGTTCCTACTCCACAGCCAGCCATGCTATACTGGCCGGGGATTATGGGACTTGTAGTCCAACACCTCGGGGTGGGGGGGTACCAGGTTGGGGAAGGCTGCCATAAATTCAAAACACCCAGGATAATATTGAAGCTGGCTGGATGGATTACATGCCCTCCTTTACCGATGTATTCCAGGTTTCACCATTTACTTTCCAACTATAGCTTTTTCCTTTCCCCCCTCTTTCTTTCCTTCTTTCTTGCTGTTCAAATTCCAAATTCTTTTGGTGTTTATTCTCAGTTTTTACCCTCCCCACTTTTTAATAGAAGTTTCAAAAATCAACTAGGCAGAGCAAATCCACAACAGGTTGCTGCGCAAACGGGAACCCGCTGCGTCTGCTGCCTCATGAGATTTCGGATTTTGTGTCTCAGAACCGGGACCCCCCCATCCAGAATATCATTTCTCTGCATTTACTGATGCAGAAACGCCTTTGCAAATAAATCAAGGTAGTTTGCAGCATAATCCTCCGGATACTTACTCAAAAGTAGATCCTTTTGAGATAAATACGGCTTTCTTCCCCCGGATAGGTGTGTATAGGCTTTCATCCCTAGTCTCACCACCTCAGCCTCATGTCTAAATTATTAGGTTTCATCTGGAAACTAGGAAAAGGCGTGGAAAAGGTCGATTTCGTTTTATAAAGAAATGGCAACGCTCAAATGCAGAAATATGATACACTATTATTGTTTTATTTATTTACAAAAAAACCCTATTATGATAAAATTGGTTGGAAAAGAGTACTTTAAATGTAAACTTCATTTACTTTGACTGTAGCAGTTTTGTCAAAAAAAAACAAATCCGCGTAAGGGTTATTGATTTTGCTTTGAGGAGTGGGGAAAGGTAAATCCTCTTAAATTGGTTTAGTTTTGGTAGTATGGGGGATTCCTAAATTTGATTGGGTTTTTGATGATTCGTTTCCTTAATAATCTGATTTCTTTTGTCTTGTTGTTGTTTGTCAGTGAAAAGGGGGAAATATTGTGATTAAAACAAACAAAACAATAAAACAATATGAGTTTTCTTATGAAGTTGTGAATAGTTGGGGAAATAATATTTGAAACACATACACACACATAATAATAATAATAATAATAATAATAATGTTTTATAGACTTGCGGGGCAGTTGGTTTTATATTTGGGTTTTGGGGTTGTTGTTTAGGAATTAGGGAGGATACAAATGCAGCATCTAAAGCCACACTTTTAAAAATTCGTATAAAATGTTTGTTTAACTCTTCATTGTATGAAAGGCTGGAATGACTCGCCCAGCGCCTTTTCTTGTGAAACATTAAAATCGGGAAGAGCGAGATGTAATTATTCTTGGCTCTGGGTTACTATTATTTCTAAAATTCTCTATTGCTGGGCTCTCGCTTTAAATGTTGCTTGATCGACTTACTAGTATTCACTTGCAGCATAAGTTCCTTTCCACTAAATAAATTAACAATACAAACACCTCCTGATGCTGTTTACTCAGAAGTAAGTTCGACTTTGTCCAATGGGGCTTGAGCCGTAGGAGGTGTGAGAAGAATTGCAGCCTTACAGTACAATCCTATCCACGTCTACTCAGAAGTAAGACCGACTGAATTCAATAGGATTTACTCCTAGGTAAGTATGCCTAAGATTGCAGCTTTAAAAAAGCAAATCCTGGGACACAATCCAGCGGGAAAGTCTCCTGCGCAAACCTAATGGAAATGAATGGAAACTGGGCAAGACCCTCGCCCCAGAAGTTGCCTGCCTGCCTTCATCTCTCTCCCATTCTACAGGAGTGGATCCCTGTTGCGTTACATTCCAAAGTTACTCTTCGAATTTTTTTTAATGGTCTTTGTCGTCTGGGGGGTGGGGGGGATAGAGAGCAGGATCCTGCCAAACTGAAACACTTTCAAGTCTCATTGACTCCAGTGGGAGAGACAAGCACCTTCTTAAGTCTCCCCACTGAAGTCAATAGGACTTTAATTTCGACTGCAGTCCCAACCACGCTTATTAGAGAGTATTAAGCCCCGTTGGGCTAGTGCAACTTACTTCCGAGTAAGGATGCAGAGGACTGAGCTGCAAAGTGCTCAACTCCAGTGGATCGTTCCCAGAGCATCGTCATGGTCCACGGACCCTAGAGGAGACGTTTGCTACTCTTCTCGCGCCGTCGCCGCGTGAATCACAAAGGAGTCGCTTTCCCCGAGCCAGGAAAGTCCGAGCAATTGGGGGAAGAGGCTGGTCCGAAATCAAATCGGCCTCCTTCCAACTACTGAGGCTTAACTGGGTTGTGGATTGGGCTCCAAAAGAGGCGACGGGGAAATGATCTCTCTGATCCGCAATAACCTTGTTTTGCGTGGGTGTGTTTTAAGCCCTCAGTAAAAGTATTTTGATACTAACCATTGTAAAACAACCTGGGATTCCAGCATAAAATGTTTAAAATGTCCCGGAACACCTTTAAAGACAAGGCAAGGGGACGCCTGCGGTCCTCACACAGAGAGAAAGGGCGCAGGTCGAGCCTAAACGCGCTTTCCTGGGTGGGACTTGCCCGTAGCGCGATCCTAGGCGGGTTGGCTGACCATCGTTTCCACACTTTTTAAAGGCGATTTTCTCCCTAGGACGTGGGCAGCCTGTTCCCGTCTACTATGCCTGAGATCGGGACCCAAGAGGAAAAGCTGCCTCTGGTTGTAAAGAAGCGTCCGGGGAGAGACCGGACTCGTCCGCAGACGCGCCTTGGAGGCCGCTCGCGCCTCGCTCCTTTCAGCGGCTCGCCTTGGCCCTGTTTCCAGCGGGCCTTCGTCGGCATCCTTTTGCCGGAGGCTGTTGAACGAACCTTGGGGAAAACCTGAAAGGCGGCATCGTCGTCAGTAGCACCACTGTGCCACGTGCCGAGGAGCTGCGTGTAAGACGCTGGAAGGTCCAAAGGGCTTAACTTCCTTAGAGCAATTCAATTAGAAATTCAAAACCAGTAAGACGGGCCAGGGGAAGAATGAACAAAACACTCGAAATGTATTGTTGAAAGTAAAACTAGGCATCTACCAGGCCACAACACGCGGCGGTATTCCACCCCCCCCACCCGTCCCGGAGTAAGTCACGACGAACACCTTGTCTTTTAGGCAGCAGATCACCCGCCTTGATTCGTCCAAGGTCGGAGTATGACAAGGAGTAAAATATGGATCTCGTTTACCAGTCTGCAGAATTAAGTCCATTCACGCGGTACTTTTTAGGATGGAATTATTATTATTGTTATTAACCATAATACTGCCTGTGATTTTTATATCCTTGATTTAATAGACTATTTTATTGTGTAACCAAGGCAAGGAAAATGAAAGGGGTGTGGGAGAACCTTTCAAAAAACAACTCGGAGATCTTTCACAAGGAATTGCCGAGACTTTCCACACGCCTGAAAGTTCTCTTTATTGATTTGTTTCCTCTTTCCACCGCTCCTGGCAGGGAAAGTCACTCGATTCTCAGCCCTCCCCTCGTCCCGTAGGCAATAGTCTTTACAACTAGCGTGCAGAGTGAGACCGATCCCGGGGTTGTTTACTCTCGAAATAAGCCCCGCCGAGTTCAACGGGGCTTACTCCCCCGGAGGTGGCGGCGCGCACACGATCGCAGCCTGGTTCGCTCGCTCCGGGGTGCAATCCCGCCTCTCCGACGGCGCAGGGCGCAGAGCTCTCTGGCGATCGGTTCCAGAGGCCATTCCCACGAGACAGGACATCCCCCCGGCTAGGGACGATCGCGGGGGCTCAGCCGGGCACGTTTCTCCCCGCCGCCTCTGAGTCACCTGCCTTGATTAGCATATTCTCCACGTGACGCGAGTTTGCCGCCGCGGCCCGAAGGCGGCTTTGCCGCTGCGTGGAGCGCCCTTCCGGCGGCGGCGGCCGAGGCGCGCCTTCTGAGTAATCGCCGGCGGGAGGGCCGGAGCAGCCGCTGCTCAGGCGGCTTCGTTGCAGACGGGGGGCGCCCCCGCCAGGGCCCAGCTCCACCGTTCTCCGCCCGCGACCCACAGCCTCCCTCCCCGTTTTGAGGGCCACAGCCAGGCCGAGCAGCCCCGACCCCGCCGTCTAGGGGGGAGCCAGGCTGGCGAAAAGGCCACCTGGACCCCGCCGAACTCGCGCCTGGGCTTCTCTCTCCCGCCCGGCCCCGTGGTTGTTGCTCCGGGGCCGTCAGGTCAAGGGAGCAATAAGTATATAAATAAGGTTTAAAATGTGTGTCTGCGAGAGGGAGAGGTGGTGGTGGTGGTGGTGGTGTGTATTTGGTTCTGGATGGGCGAGCTAAGCAAAGATGGAGGAAAGGACTCTTTTTGTATCCCCTCAGCAAGAGTGTGGTCGTCTCTTCTGTGGCGCGGGGGATTTCTCCTCATTGTTTGTCAGGAGAGGGAATGCTGTTCGAGACTGGCGTCCAGCCCCCTCCCCAGATATGGGCAGGCTCACACAGAAGCGGGGGGGGGGGCGTCTCCCATTAAACACACTCACATAAAAACAAACCATATTATTGGGGGTCCCAGAAGGCTTCCGCTCCCCCCCGCCCCATTTCCTTTTTCGGGGAAGTGGAAGGCACCAAACGGGGCTCTGCCGACAGCGGAGGAGTCCGAGCGGGCCGGGCCGGCTTTGCAGGGCAGCGAGCGTGGCGGGGGGCGACGGGGCGGGGGCGGAGGCCTGGTCTTCTCTCTCTCTTTCGTGCGTAGTTTTGGTTTGGCTCAAACTTTCTGACAGGCGACAGAAGTACGAGATCCCGCCCGCACCCCACCGCAAGAGTGCGCGGGGAGCACGGACAGTGCTGGTGCCTGCCATTCCTAGTAGCGGGAGTGCCGAAGGCAAAGTCTGGGATGGGAGGCGGGGGGGGGCTCTCGGCGAGCTCCCCAGACCCCCGGTCTCCCCGCCCCGACCTAATCTCGGCGCTGTTCGTTCCCCTAGTCCCGCAGCAGCTGATCTCTTCCGACCATGCACTCGGCTCTTCTCCCTTCCGTTGCTCTCCACTCCCGCATCCCCCCCTCTTTCTTTCTCCTTCCATCCCCACTTCTTTCCCACATCATTCCTTTCCTCCTTCCACGACCCTCCATCTCTCTACTTCGACCCACCTCCCAGGACCCGTCCCCCAGATTTTGTCACCCCCATCTTCCCGCTTTTGAGTCAGGGGCTGCCTCGACGGAACTTCGCGGCGGCGGAGGCAGTCATTAGCAAAGTCACTCCGGAGCGCGGCACCTTCTCTCTCCCTGTGCCCCCCCCCTTTATTCCAGCACCCAGAAACAGCGCCCTGAAGCTGCGAGTCGGTCGGGGGGGGGGGAGAAGGGGCAGGGAGAGCGAGAGTGCACGAGCAAAAGCGAATGGAAGCGGCTCGGGGCCCCCCGAAGGAGTGGAAAGCCCCCGGGGGCCCACCAAACTCACTGCGGCTTCACTCGCAGGTCTCTCTCTCTCTCTCTGCGCCTGTTTCACTCCCCCCCCCAGCGCCCTCTCTCTCTCTCCCCCCGTTGCACCCTCCCCTCCACTAAAGTGCACCGCTCCAGCTTGGAAGTGTTGCAAATCGGGCGGCACAGAAGGTGGCATTTCTCCAGTCTTTGGAGGCCAATCTCCTTCCAAGTCGAGCAGCCGCTCGAGTAAAACGCGATCCAAGCGGGGAGGGAAGATCCGCGAGCCCAGCGGCGGCTCCCTCCTTCCTTCCCGGCAACGCCGGGCGAATTCTCGGGTCTTTGGGGGTCGCGCTTTGCCTGAGTTGGCCCCGGCCTGCGCCGCGCCGGACTCGCCCGCCCGCTCCCCGGCTTCGGGCCTTCGCCGAGCTACACTTGGTGCATCCTCCTCCCGCTCAACTGCAGCAGCAGCAGCAGCAGCAGCAAGAAGTCGAAGGGTTTGTGGAGAGAGGATCGCGCCGTCCTCCTGCTCGTGGCGGTGCGGTGCTTTCCGCTTTGCTTTCGGTTCCCCCCCCCCCTTTTTCTTTTTGTCTGAGGAAAAAAAATATATGGGATTCTGATGTTTGGCCAAATTCTCTCCACCGTCATGATACGTGCCGTGGAAATCAATAATTTCCTCTCTGATTAATACTTTCCCTCCAAAGCAGCGGCGGACAATCCCGCCTTTGTGCTCGCCCTGCCAGGGCCGCCGCCGCCTCCAGCGGCTTCGACTTTGCAAAGTAACAGCCAGAATTAGAGCCTCATTCGGGGCGGGGGGCTCTCGATGAGGGCGCGGGCTTAATTATGAATAATAATAATACGAAGTAATGAAGAGAAGGCGACGGGCGTTCGAAGGGGCTGCCGCTACCGTTTCCAAATCGGGCACCGCTTTGAAACAAAGCGCAAATTCTGGCTTTGGAGGGGGTGTCGGTTCCCAGGGGGTCCCCTTCCTCGCCAGACCCAGGCTCCCCAATGGCGACAGCAGGCAGGAGGGCGAGAGCGAGCGAGAGGGAGAGAGCGAGAGGACCCTTCAGACCCCCCCCCCCCGCGCATAGGCGCACCTCGGCTCAGCAGAAGCACCGTGTCGCGTCAAAGAAGTCCACCGCCGGTGCCTTTCTTTGGCCTTTGCCCGCCCCCGCCCGCCCGCGGGGTTCTTCCTTCTGCAGAAATCCATATAAATGTATCTTTTACAAGACCAACGCCGCTGCTGCGGGTTTTGCGCAGGGGCATTTTTGAGCGGGGGTGGGGCGGGTTTGACAACGGCTCTCGGGTTTGGCGCGGTGTCGAAGGGCCACGCAGCGCGGCAGCCTGACACGCCACCGAGCCGCCTTTTCCCGCAAGAGCCCAGAAGCGGCTTCTAAGAAAGTTTCCCGGGAAGCTCCCTCGTTCAGCAGGCCCCCAGTAACTAGGTGCGTGTTCTGATCGTCATCAACACCACCTCCAGCACATTGGTATTGGTATCATTACTGTTTCAAAGTATACAGAGCTTTACCGAGTGACACAAAGAAAGACAGAGGCTTCTGCCCGGAAGAGCTTACAGACCTACACTGCGGTAGTCGGGGAGACAAAAAGGGGGAGGGGAGAGCCTGGCCCCGGGGGCGGATGCGAGCACCCCGCGCAGGCAGTTCCTCGGGCTCGTGCAGCGCGTGTGCGTGTCTCCTGTGTGAGTTTTCGCGCGTGTCAGCGCCTTTCCCGGTCAGCCCACCGTTCATCCAGCACTGTGGAATTCCTTGGCCACCTCAGCTGCCCACAGCAGTCGACGGGAACAAAGCAAAGATGCGATTATGAGCACCACCGAGGCTGCTAGAACGCGCCTCCCGGCACCCTTTTGAATTTGGCGGAGTGGCGGGCCAACTGCGGCCCTCGGGAACCTCTTTCGAAGCGCCTTTGGAAGCTGATCCACACAGCGCCGGCGCCTCTTCTCTCTGGCCAGCCGCTCTGCCAAAAGCAAAAACCCGAGAGCAGGACAGGAGGCCGCGTGAAGCGGCGAGGAGATCAAATCCAGAGCCGCCTCTTGGGGCCAGGCCCAGAGCTCATTCCAGACCGCTTGCGCGTCGCTGTGCCCGGGCGAAAAGCGAAGGCGACTTTCAAATGGAAGCCGCGGGCTGGGGTGGATCGCAGGGGGCGAAGGAGAGGCTCGGACGGGGCAGGGGGCCGCGCCCCGCCCGCGAGCGGGGAGCGTGCGTGCGAGCGAGCGAGTGTGAGCGCGCCCGTTCTGGGGCGGACGGAGGGAGGGCCGAGACTCGGCGTCTCTCTCCGGCTAAGGAAGGGGTTAACTCCGTCGCGGAAAGCAGAGTCTGCCGGGAACTTCTCCTGCGCCCATTGGAATGAATCGCGGGCGCGGGAGGGCTCCCCGCAGATGGCGCCCGAAGGTGCGCGGAGTGGGCCGCGCTTCGCCTTTTCTTACACGAACAAGTTTTCCTTAGTTCTCCTGGTCGATGGCCAGAGTCTTCCGATCTGCAGAGATAGGTTTTATTTTATTGCACAAGGTGTTTAAAACCCATCTTCGGGTTGATCGGGGGCCGGGGCGCGAGGGGGGATGACTGGAAAAGCAGCTGTTTGGAGCCCTTTTTAGACTCCGCTTCCTCAAAACAATCTTGCAGCTTGCTTTTCTTTCTTAAAACGTCTTTTTGCTGCATCTCTTTTCATTTCCCTCCTGCCTGAACCTTTTTTCATTCTGGTCAAGCAGACAGGGCTGTGGAGGAGATAACCGCCAAAGTTCTGCCTGCCTCGTGGAGGAGGAGGAGAAGAGCCTTTGACTAAGGGAGCAGCCGAGTTACATCTTCCTTTCACTCTGCTTGGAAGAGCAAACTTCCTCCGAAGCTTATAATGGAAGGTCTCGGAGAGATAGTGTAGACTGGGCCAGCTTTGCATTAGAAAAGCTGTGTGTGTGTGTGTGTGTGTGAGTGAGAGAGAGAGAGAGAGAAAGAAAGAGAGAAACTGTACCTACAAGAGCACAAGGTTTTGTGGCGTGAAAGCCAAACTGCAAATATTTCTGTTTTACTTGACTTTTATAAAGTGCAGTCCCTCTGAATATCTGTCTGTCTATCTATCTATCCATCCATCCATCTATCTATCTATCTCATTCACAAGAGCCTATCTAAGTTCATGCAGGAGGAAAGCACTCAGCTGAAGGACAGGTCTCTTCCCCACTATACAGGAGGAAGGAGTAGGCCAGAATACGGCCTCCCTCAGCCTCCAGATATGTTGAACTACAACTCCCCTCATCCCCAGTCAGCTTGTCCATTGCCAGTGCTGGCTGGAGATGAGCAGAGTTAGAGTCTGGTACATCTGGAGGCCACCAGGATGTGGGAGGCTTTGTGAGGGCCAGGCAGCAAGGGACTTTTGCAAGTGTCCAGGGCAATTGTATTCTTCAGTGCTTTATTATTACATTGAAAAGAAGACCAATGGAGGGAAAGTGACATCATGATTGCAACCTCCATATGTTATTGCCCTACTGAACTCATTGGCTTTTATCCCTGAGGAAGCAGGCCCACAGGAATGTGCTGCATTGTAAGCCACCCTTAAGGAGTGGTCGCTGCCATGCCCACTGCCTGTACAGGGTCATCCATTCTGGAGACACAAAAATGCCATGGCAAAAGGCCAGTTACACCTGAAGGAGCAGGACTGCTGTGGCCATGTCACAACCTTCCCCCTAATAAGCAATTGCTATTTTAGGCAGTGGATTAAAAGGCTGTACAGGAACCAAGCGGGCTGGGAATGGAGTGGTGTCCATTTGAATGACAAGGAAAATACAGCCTACCAGTGGAACAAGACCGGTGGATTTGTGACATGATGGTTTTGTTTAGACTACAAGTATGTACTTGGGCAAGAGAACAGATTGGCCACTTTTCGGCCAGAAAGCTTAGCAACTTGGGTGACCAGCTGACTTGTGAGTGAGACTTGCAAATAAAGTGGGCTCACAGTCTCAGTACAAATATAAATCTAGAGCAATTGTTGAAATTGCAATCAATAGTAGTAGTAGTAATAGTAGTAATAATAATAATACTGCAACTGTAACCTTGGGCACTGATGGAGAACAGAACTGTTGCACACATCTGTTTGAAACATCTTCATCACCATTGTTGCTGTTTTCAACATCTTGATTTATTAATCACTGTTCATTGGTGGTAGTGGATTGATAGTTAAATAGTACGGGCCTAGCTGCTAGCAAATGCATTGCCACATCTGCTGTTGACTTTGGTGGTGGGAAGCCAGCAAAATACAGTACAACTGGCCTACGATGTGTGAATTGCAGAAGGGCTTGTTTGAAGCTCCACACCAGTTGGTGCAAAAATGGTAGACACTGACTCATTTTGACTGGTGTCGGTAAATGCAAAAAAGACAGCAGACTTGCAGTTTAGTTGGATTTCTATTTTTGGAATAAACTACTTAAATAAAATCTGCAATGTGTCCTACACCCCTTTAACCCTGAGCAAACAGTTCTTCAATTTAGCAGAATGTCAGAAAAAAAAAATCAGATGTCACTCAGACTAATCAGTTGTATTATGAATGTGTGTCCTGTCATCAGCTCTAAGATCATGCCAAAAAAGAAAAGAAAAGCAGCAACAACTTTTCCTGAAGTTTCCCGTCTATGCTCCCAAGTTAATTCAAGAAGGGCATCAATGAGGTTTGGACAGAACTAGCAACTTGACTTTTAGAAGGAATTCTAGCTGGCTTTTGTTGGTCTAAGGGTCATCCAGAATTGATGGGGGAGGGTGTGATTGTAACATCTTTAATTTTAATTGTTGTTGTTTTACAAAGACATGTGCCCTTGGAAAGAGCTGGAGAGAAGGGTGTGTGTGTGCCTGTATACTATACATTTGCACACCCTTCTGTGACATTGGGAAGGATTGGGCTGACACATGCCTGATAGGCTTTATGTGCATGCTTGTTCTCTTCAAGGTGAAATATATGAAAAGACGATTCTATAGAAATGCTGCATTGACACTAATCTTAAGTTTGCATATTTCTTCTATCCATGGGTAGATTGCATGGTTGCCATTGTGATCCTGAGCATATTTGGGTTGGAAGCCGGTTGCACTGAAATCACTAAGACTTGCACGCAAGTAAGGGCCAGACAGGCAGTATGCAGAAGGCACCTGAAGATTCTCCTGACTGTTACTTTTTAAATTAGTATTTTCACAAATCTTATTATTTTTTAACTGAAATGTAGCCTCAGAGGCTGCTATCACAAGCAGAAGAGCAGCGGGGGGACAGGCTGCTTAACACTTTTCCACCCTGCCATTTCCTACTCAGATTTGCTCACTATGCCTGCTGCTTCCTTACCCCAAAGGGGAAAGCTATGGGGTCCCCACAGTTTTTCTCTGTCTGATAGAAAGCAGATTGGGCAGGGTGATTTTGAACCAAAAAGTGGCTGGAAGGGAAAGAGTTAAGCAGCTCCCCTCCTCAGCCACCAGTTCGCCACTCAAACTGGTGGCCTCCACTGGCTGCTTTTCTATTAAAATAATCCCCTCCCCAAAGCTGTGGGGAGACTGTTGATGCCTTTCCCACATGACATCTAGTTTGGCCCTGGATGTGTCCAGCTCCTACTGTTGTCACTTGTTTTAGTTTGTTGTAGTCAAGGCCATGTCCTGTGCTCCCCCATGGGCATGATTTTCCCAAGGTTATCAGGATTAATACTTACCCCTAACTTCTCTGATAGAAGCAGTCTTATGTGCACCAGTCCTACATGCACCCGCTGGTGGGACCTGCTTGTAATGAAACAGTTAGTAGAGGAATAGCAGAGGCTGAGCTGTCTGGCTGATATTTTTTAGATCTTGATTCTGCATCTGGCTATTTCTTTTAATAGGTTAGTTGTTTCGGCCTGGTCCAATGCATGCTTATTGGGAAGTAAGTCCCACTGAGGCTCAAGCAGCAGTGTGCGTGTGTGTTACAGGTGGGCATTGTACAAGGATGGCCGGGGGGGGAGGGAGCTCTCAGAGATGTGGCCATGCATCATTTTCCCCAGAGGGGCCCACGAGATCCTGTCAGCAACTGCAGCCCTGACTCCCTAGTAAATGTGTAAAGCATTGCAGCTCTTCAGCCAACTCCTATGCATGTTTACTCAGAGTCAGAACTAAGCCCCATGAAGTCTGAATGGGGCTGACGCCTAAGTTAGTGTGCACAGGATTCCAGCCGGAATGACACATGTGTGCTCATAATGGGTGTGCAGATATTGGCTTGGAAGTGAGTAAATTTCATGGTGAGTGTTGGGAAAAGGCAGACCTGAGTCAGTGGATATGTTTCTCTAAAGCCAAGAATTTTCATTTTTGAAGTGGAACATCTGAATTCAGTTCTGCCTTGAACCAACCCTGAATGTCTGTACGGGAGTTGACTCCAAAGAGAGGAAAGCTTTTGCCTCCTAGCAGAAACATGATGGAGACTTTCTCTAGCTTCCCTGTGCTCATTTCCCTGGACCCTCAATTAATTTTGGCAGGAGCTGTCTCAGCAAGGCTCCTAAAATCACACAAGCAAAATGTGACACTTTCCCCCCTTTCTCCCCCTTCCCCTTTGGCAGGAATTAGTGCGTTTGAATGGAGCAAAGTTCAAGAGTGTTTCCATAGTCTGAATGAACTGCAATAAGTGTGCAGCAAAGAGGACGTTTCGAAATAGAATCAGGCTTAAATAGAAAATCCCAAGAAGAAAAAGTAAAGCTGTCGTTTCAAAAGGCGGTGGTGCTGTGGGGGTATTTAAGCCTTCCATAGGAAGCTCAGCTGGGTAGTTGGTGGTCTACGATGCACAGGCCCCGGGGAAGAGAAAAACACAAGATGCTACTGGCCTGGAGTGGGCCAAGGCTTAGCAGCTCATCTTATGTGACATGGCCGAGAACGGACCAGAATTTAAAATCCTGGTAGCTGGTCACTTTAACTTATGTGACATGGCCGAGAACGGACCAGAATTTAAAATCCTGGTAGCTGGTCACTTTAACTGCACAACAGTTGTGTACGGCAAAACTCTGTGAAGTGGGTAGGCCATCGAAACTACTTCAGCAACAACAACAACCAGACACAGAGAGCTTTGCACACAAACGCCCGTGCTGCAATTATTCAGTAACACTGCAAACACAAGAACACAGCCTTGTACACAGACATTTTGTGGCAGAATTGGATGTTTATTGACTATAACTTGCATACACATCTATAGTCTTGGGAGTGAAGTGAACAGTTAACATCACTGTGCCCCTGTCCCCTGCTTCCGTCACCGCTATGGCTGGGAAGAGCTGGAGCCATGATCCATCCAGCTGCCCAAGCAGAGGAGCTCCAGCCCTACGGATGAAATTGTGTGTGTATGTGAATGAAGGGGGGCTGTTTTCCCATGTGGTAACTACAGAACCTTTAAAGAGCAGCAGTTAGAGTACAGTAACTTTTTTTTGGTCACCATTGACCTATTGTTCTCCTCCTCCTCCCCATCCTCCTCCTCCTCCTTGTGTTAATTTCTTTTTATTCTAAGCTCTCTTGGAGGTCTGTAATTCGGCAGAACACTGGGACATAAATATTGGAAATAAATAAAAAATCAATTTTTAATGAAAAATAAAAGAGGGGGGAAGCAATCTGGAAGAACTACCACCTCCTATATTCCCAGTCACCAAATTAATTTTAAATCTCCACTTTCCCCATATGATTGCACCGAAAGGGTGGGCAGGGCCATTCCGTATTGTTCATTGACTTATATTTGCTGTCATTCATTTGGATTTGGATTCCTCTCAATCTCAGGGGCTCTGAGTGGGTTGCAATAAGATAGGACATATACAACAGTGACAACCACAATAGCAACCACCGCTGCAACACCCCTAAAATAAAATCAGACAATTGTTAAACCTCTTAGCTCATCAACTCCCACCAATTCCTGCTCCAGTGCCTCTTTAATCTGAGTCCTCCTCTCATTGACTGCAACACAGACATAATAGAGCAGGGTCCCCAGTTCTAGCCTCAAAAGCCCTCCTACCACTTGCCAAGTTCCAGCCTCAAAAGCCCTCCTGCCATTTTGGCTCTCAAGCTTACACACGCCACATTATGTTTCCCTTCTCAGATGGCATAATAAACCCCCCTTTCCAGGCCTTCCTTAGTACCTAACATCCCAAACCCTGACCTGCAATCCTGACTGTAGGGCTGGGTAGTTCACGCAGGTTGAGAGGTAATTAATCCATGCTAAGTTATTATGCACATGTGTCCTTAGTCCCTTTGTTGTCACAGGCTAAATGGGTTATCCTGGCTCTTGTGTTTGCCACTGTCCCTCTGCATGGTCATTGCCTTCATATCTGTGGCATTATTGCTCCTAGTCTGAGGCCTGTAATGCGGGTTGGCGGGTGGGGAGCAAGAGAAAGACAGTGCCCATACTCAATTGCTTGGTAAGACAGATGCTTATGAGGTCTATTAGTTAACTGTAATACAAATAATAACAATAAAATGTTATTTCATCTGATATGAAGTTACATGTCAATTTGCACTGCCAGGTTGTTCAGAATTCTTGCTGCTCTTAGAGAAACTCTTTGAATGGTTTTCAAACAAATTAGTGGAATTTTTTTTTTTTATGGCTTTTGCCACCTGGTTGTATTATGTTTTAAAGATATAGCCCCAATTTTCAACAAACTATCAATGTTATATTTGCACATTTGAATTAATGGACATGTGGAAACAGTAAAGAGATGCACCTTTTTTTCCTTGGGGGTGGAGAGGGGGAGAGAGAGAGAGAGAGAGAGAGAGCGTACCTACAATTCTACCGCTAGTATGTATGGTTGATATTTAGTTAGATCCAACAAGGGGTTGGATTCGGATGTTGGGGTGGGGATGGATGAGGAGGGGGTTTCATATGAAGGAAACCAGTTGTTCTAGAGTGAAAATTATGTTGTAAATATTAGTTTGAAGTCGGTTCAGTTCCCATAAAACTATCCAGTGAGTGTGTTTGCCTATCCATTTTCAGAACTGGATTTCATGAGGACTGTGTTTTTGCTTGCTGCACATAAGACACCTCGAAGGAGGTTTCAGAGACTAGGACATTTAACACAGTGGAAAACCTGCCTCCCCCCACCCCCATCCTTGCCACTTGGCAATATTTTAGCAACCAGCAGTTTGGAGAATACCAGCGACTTTTTGTGTAGCAGCTTCTGAGTAGAAAGAGCTTCCAGCAAACCCAGTCTTTGTTTTTGAACCAAAACAGTGTGGTGGTGAAGTCAGCTTGAGAAAGAGGACTCCTTTGGCTCTGGTAAGAGAAGGTAGTCAATTTTGCGTTTCTTTTCTAAATAAATCAAAGTTATGAATTGTAGGGCTGATTCGTGGCAGGGCAAAGTATTATATTATCTCCACTTCATAGCAGAGGAAATGCCATTACTTTAGACAAGTGTTACTTGGCTAATGTTATTTTGTGAGTATGAATAAAGTTCAGTGTGTGTGTGTGTGTGTGTGTGTGTATATGTGTGTGTGTGTGTGTGTATATATATATATATATATGAATGAAAGAAGAGAGAATGAGAATGAGAACATCAATTTGTATATATAGATATACAACTGAAATGTATGTATATGTATTGATAAAACAACTAAATGTTTGATTGATATATATATATATATATATATATATATATAATTTCTATAGGCTGCTTAAAAAGTCTCACATGACTACCTGTAATTATTTTCCAGCTTTTCATTTTAGCATTTAAAATGGTCAAATGGATTTCTTTCATTTTTCTGTAGTTGGTTTTTTTTCACTTCATAGTGGAATTTCAGATTTTATATAGATTTTTTTGTTTTTGTTTTTACTGCTAACAACATAGCTTTAACACACTCAGTTTTTCACCCCTTCATATTTGTCTTATGTGGATTATTCTTAGTTGCCAAGTATTTTCTATTTAGAATTATAGTGTCCCAAAAAAACAAAAATAAAAACAAAGTTTTGTTGGTTCAAAGAAAAGAAATCCTGCATTAACTCGAGTATCTAAAAGTCTTGGAGATCAGAAAGAGATGACAAAGAGGTTAAGGGCCCAATCCAGCAGGTCGTGCTCTTGCACCAGCCTTGTAGAAATGAATGGGAGGTTGTCCAGAGCTTAGTGTGCTCTTTCACAGTTTGTATTCATTTCAAGCTTGGCACAGGGGAACTTCCCAGTGGTAAGATTTTTAACATTTTGTGACGGTTAGAAAAAAGCAATTTCATAATTTTAGGGGTGAAGGACAGCAGACAGTCTACATAAAACTAACCTCAAGTAGTTGGTTGAAATATTGAAAAGCCATAATAAATGAAATACCTCAGTCGAGTTCCATAGCAGTGGTTGGAGGCTTTCTGGATAAAGAATTCAAGGAGTCAAAACACTAAAAATTTCTTTAGAGCAGACAGGGTACAGCAACACTGCTGGAGCAAGAACAGCAAAGTCTTTAGAGAAATTATCTAGTTAGCATTTGTGTCGCAAAGTATTGTTTGAGATGGGCAACTATTGTGCGAACTCCAGAGCAAAGAGCTGTTGATTTGTGTCAGGTCCTGGGAAGATTTTGATGGTTCTAGTCAGTCTCTGCAGGGCCACTGACCATGAGGTTTGTGTGAGGGCAAAAAGTATGTGGCCAGCATAATCTGAGATGGGCAACACCCATTGGTCTGAAGAGCCCCTGACCTCTGTCATTGAACTGGTATTGTTCAGATTTTTTCGCCCCTACTTCTGCTTTTGGAGAATGGAAACACCTACTGCAAGCTACTAAGTTATTTCCAAACCCAGACTGTAAATGTAAACCTGAAAAATAAACCCACTGATGTTCTTTTAAAATATGTTTGGATTCACTAAATAGGAACTGGTGGTCCTGAGCTGAGCTGAGCTGGGGACAGAGGGATGTGAGGTGGGGGAGGAGAACAGTTTGAACAAATCAAATCTTTTAAAGACAGACAATTGGCAAGTCTTGTTCCCAAAGTATTTGGATGAGGAGGCCATATAGCATATTTGGCCAATTGTCACACATTGATTGAAGCTCATAATAATAGATAAGCCCCATGTCTTGCTCTGGAGTGCTGCATCTTGACTTCATGGCTGGAGTATCACTGCTCTTCTCTGCCGCAAGTCACAGGCAGGGGAATGGCAGGAGGCATCAGTCTGTGCAGAGGTGAGAGGAACGGGACTTGCACAGTTTTCAGGAAAGCGGGGGGACCTTTGGAACTGGAGGTTGGACTTGCAACCCTAGGCCAGATCTAAAGGACATGCTGTGGGGTCAGTACTGGGGTTTTCACATCACAGCGACTTTACTACATTTGGCTTTCTGATTCACAGGCAGCTACCAGACACTGGAACAAAGGTGTTTCAAAAGCCAGCATGCTAGCTAATTATCATGTGATTATAAATCTATAGTTTAATTATACAACTGAAAGAACACCACTTCCAAAACCATCTGAGGCCTTATTAACAAAAATGGAATTTCAATAAATGGTCCCTGTTTGAAAAGGTAAATATGCAGAGTGCTTTAAAAACATCAAGCAATATATCAGTGCTTAGACTGAAAGTCAGTGATAAAAAGAAAAATATTTTGGGCACAATCCAGCCCAAACTGAGTGCTTTTAAATCTTATTGACTTCTGTAGGATAGGTTTAAGAAAGAGCTGATCTCTTTCCCACCAAAACCAGAGAGACATGAAAGTGCTTAACTGGGTGAATCATGCCTATATCTTAAGTCACACGACTAAAGTCAGAATCCAAATACCTGCCTTCACTGTTGTGGAAAGCAAATTTTATAAACCGCAACTTGAGCACTTTTTGAGTAAGTTTGCAGTAGATTTCACAGCAAGTGGACAGCATTGCAAACTGTGTGCATATATTCACAGACAAGTAAAACCTTACTCATCCAACCCTTTCTAGTTAACTGAAACGAGAAGTTACAGGGCCCCTTTTAGGGAAACCCAGTTATATGCTCTGTACTACACAGAGCCCCATAGCAATGCAACCCTGATCAGTTTCAAAAATAGCCAAATCAGAGGAATCCAAAAGTTACCCTCCATGGGGAAAAGTCAATCCATATGCTACTTCCCATCTTGCCCAGGATGGGGGGGTGGGCAGGAATGAATTTGGAGTCCTCTGCTCTAAAACCTGGGGTATTCAGATCCTGCCCCTCAAACTTATCAAATCAAATCTGTGTTGGCCAATTTTGCATAAACATGATTAATTTTCATGATTGACTTTTAACCTGAAATTTGCGCTCTTCGCATCCCCCACCCCACCCCCCACAAAAGAAGTAGTGTAATGTTAGGACTAGGAGAGGCAAATTAATGATGAGATGGTGGCAGCCAGGCAGATTAGGAAGAAGGGACAAAGTTCCATAAAGGACATGGAAGATCCACGCATTAAAAATGTGGTTGTTTGGGCAGGCATTTGGGGTGGGTTAGGGTATTTTTAGAAATATAATGTTTTAAAGTAGAATTTTATTGTTTTAAAACAGTTGTATTGCTGTACATCACCCAGAGTGATAAATAAATAAGATCCACCCACTGGGCACTTTTGTCTTCAACAGGCATGGAGAGATACAGATTCAACCCCATATATCCACAGCCACAAAGGCTAGAAATCTGTCCTTTCAGAAGGAAGCATACTAAAACCTAGGCAACAAAATCCTATGCCAGACCAGTGCAAAACTCTGCATGCATGGAATCACAGCAGACTGAAGTCCTTGCCTATGTGCATGACAAGGCACTGCTGTCTGAACAACCAAGAGTGTGCTTGAGTATGCCTTTTATCACTTAAATGAGGGATATGGTATAAAAAGAATCTGATATCTGATGCTAACTGTACTGGAGGCAGGAACAGGGAGTGGGTCAGGGGACATTCCTTATGGAAAGTGTGTTTTCTGTAAGAGCAGTTTGGTAATAGACCCAAATCTAGAGGGAGGGAGATGGGAAAGAAGGTGTTCGGCAGAAGGGCATGCTTTTGTATTACCTTCTGGAGCAGGCACAAGTCATGTAATCCAACCAGTTGCAGCATGCACTCCAAGGGATGCATTTCAGAATCACAACAAGTGCAATTCTTGGGTCAGGCACACAGCCATGCACAATCGGAGAGGTGCAGACTGTGTTGCTTCAGCAGCACACCAAAAACAGCCACCCCAGACAATTGTTTTGGTTGCTTGTGCAGTCCACATCTATGCATCCACCGCCCAGTCTTTCTCATGTGAGCCACAGAGTAGTTCCAATATCCCTTTTAGGGAACCTGGCTTATAAACAATGCCCAGAAGTTGGTACGTCCAAATGTTTGTCATCATTTTCTTCCTGTAGTCTCAATACATCCCCAAAGTCCTGGGCAGGTAATAAATTTGGAAAAAAAATTCAAAAAAAACACAAACCTTTAAAAAGACATCTTCCAAGGCCATTTACAGAAGTACGAAGTTTACAGGCCCCTGTGGATCCACACTCATCCCCTTCTGACCAACCCTAATACCTTCCTCAGAGAACCATGCTCAGGAGCAACCACGTCTTCCCCTTTCATCAGAAGCTGGTTGTGTAGAGTGCTGATTGGCTGGCCCTTGTGACAAGCCATAAGGCTATCTTCCCTCCCCCCCCCCACCTGCAATGTTTCTTTTCTTTTTTTAAAAAAAGGATTTCTTTTGTCTTTTAATGACACCAAATAAATGTTTAACTGAATAAACATTTTTATGGAACTTTGTTTTGGTGTGGGCAGGGGGTGCATGAAAATTGGCACTGGATTCAGAGCCAGGTATTGTGTCAGAAGCTCAAAGGTGAGGGAAAGCTTTCTCCTGCACTGGTTCCTGTACGTAGGTATATTTGTATACACCTTTAAGCTCAGAAGTATCAAAAAGTATTAAAATCTACTGCTGAAAGAATCCCTGCCCATCCCACCCACAGAGCATTTCTTAACTGGCCCCATAATCCTTTACCGTTGGCCATGCTGGGTCAGGCTGATAGCTGTAGTCCAAAACAGCTGGGGAGCACCAGATTGCCTACTCTTGACCTACATGTTTTCGGTTGGAGCGTGGCTACAGAGAAGGCTTTTATTTGTGGTTGTCTTAATTTTGCTAGACGCATAGAAGACACTTTCAAAAGGCGACTCTCAGGTGACTCAAGGTGGGAAGGGAATCAGATATAGGGAGGTAGATTGTCTCTGAAGCATGTCTCTAGGTTCTGGAGGTATTATCATTTTTTAAAATAGTGGTTGGTTATTGTTAAAAACAATAACCAACCATCCCCTACAGAGAGAGAGAGAGAGAGAGAGAATGTCCCTGGCAGGATATAGGAAGCCAGTAGAGAGGCCCAAGCAGTCTATTCCTGTTGACCCACTACCATCAGGAGGCAATTCACTGTATTTGACACCCCCTGAAACCTCAGAATAGGCTTCAAAGGCAGTCTGTTACATCCTGCAGGTCTCTTATCAGGGGCCCTGGCAGCCAGACTGCAGCCCCATAGTCTAAGTGTGACTGTTATAGTTTGCCAAAAGATATACTGTGACTGTTCGCATGATACGATACTCAGGGGTTGTTGTGTTGTACGAACACAGTGAGCATAGGTTTTGCGAAGGTTAAACAACCCTTGTATAACCAATGCTTGTCAGGTTCGCACAACATGACAACCCCAGAGCAGGGGTTGCCTATTCAACATGGTGCCCATGGGCTCTGCAGCTCATGGTGGGTTAAATAACCTACGGCAAGCTGCAGCGTGTGGTCTGAACCTGGTCACTGTGCCTTAAGCTCTTCATCCATTGCTGTTGTTAACTGCTGATACTCTTGATTGGAAGGAGGAGAGACTGAAAGAACTGGGCATGTTTAGCTTTGAGAAGAGAAGACCGAGGGGAGATATGATAGCGCTCTTCAAGTACGTGAAAGGTTGTCACAGAGAGGAAGGCCAGGATCTCTTCTTGATCATCCCAGAGTGCAGGACACGGAATAATGGGCTCAAGTGACAGGAAGCCAGATTCCGGCTGAACATCAGGAGAAACTTCCTGACTGTTAGAGCAACACGACAATGGAACCAATTACCCAGGGAGGTGGTGGGCTCTCCCACACTGGAGGCGTTCAAGACGGGGCTGGACAGCCATCTGTCAGAGATGCTCTGACTTGGATTCCTGCACTGAGCAGGGGGTTGGAGTTGATGGTCTTATAGGCCCCTTCCAACCCTACTATTCTATGATTCTATAATAGGCCTCAGCAGTTTGCCATGTGACACAAAGCACCAATGATGTGTCATCTTGCCCTATAAATGCTCAAGAGTCCAGCCTAGCTCTTTAGTCTGAGCAATGTATCTCCACTATGGGGGCTAAGCTGCTGTATAGCTAATGACCCTCTGCTCCTTGTCTGACTGCCCCACTCTCAGACCAGCCTATTTCACTTCAGTGGCACCTTCAGCCTGCCATTGCTGTTGCAGTTCCATATTGACACACACACAGAGAAGACTGTGACAGTGATAAAGAGACAGAAAGAAAATGAAAGAAAAGACATGAATGTGGGTTTGCATATAAAGTTTTGAAATTGCGACCTTGCAACACAGCAACATCCCTGGGACCTGGAGGTAGGATGGGGACATTGTACTGCTGGCACTGGATTGGGAGTAGCATGAATCCAATGCTAAGAAGATCTTCTGCTTTTTTTTAAAACAGAAAAAAACTCACCATCACCATCATCATCATGTGAAAGGGCCTTAGAAATAGCAGCTTGTTGAAGGCCACCCTAGGAATACTTACAGCTAACCCAGCCTCCCCAACTTGATGTTTTGAACAACTCCCATCATCCTTCATCATGTTGACTGGGGTTGATGGGCACTATAGTTCAAAACATCTGGAGGGCACTGGGTTTGGGGATGCTGAGCTAATGGGATCATAAGCTGGGAGCACATTCTCATAAAACAAAAATCATATATCCCGCCCCCTCCCCGCCAAGCATTGCCTCTAATCCTCATCCCCTGCATGAATGTGCAGTGCTTATGGAAAGTCAGTACAAGCCCAAGACATTTAGCAGCCTGAGGCAAAGAACAAAAAGGCTTGTCCCCCCTACCCCTGGTTCTGTATACAGAAGCCAACTGCCCTTGCTAAGGGTGCTTCCAGGTGGAGGGCTCCTAGTATTACCAATCAAAAATGCAAAAACTGGGCCAGGACATTTTTTAAAAGATTGGACTGGAGCCATGATGGGGGACTTGGCAACAGACAAGATGGGTTCTGCTACCAAGTCTCCAGGCGGAGCCAGCAGGAGGACCAAGGGCGGGGGGGAAACAACCCACGCTAACCCCGGTCATCTGTCGGTGTGCAAACCACGCACTGTGGGTTGTTCGCTAAACTATCCACAGTGCATGGCTTGTAACCCATGATGGGTTGGCGTGTCATGTGAATGCGCTCATTGTGCAGCAATTCTGTTTTTTCTTCCTAATGGTTTTTTTGTGGAGAGAAAAAAAGACAAAAGAAGCGGTGGGAGAACACAGGAGGGCTACAAGTGCAAGGTGGTAACCTTTGGATCCCTGTAAAATTCTATGATTGAGGCAGGGTGATGGCGTGATAAAAGCTTTGTCTGGACACCCGTTGCTTTGACACTGACAACGGGACAGCATCCTCCACTGAACAAGAGGGCAGCTGGTTGGCTTAGGGGGCACAGGGCAGGCCTTATGACACTCACAGCCCTTTCCTCCAAAGGACAGGGAAAGGCTGAGGGCTCAGGAGTAATGTCTGCCTCACTCTGCCTGACAGTAGGGCTGGCCCCATGGAAAGGCACACCACAGGAGTGAGGTGATCCCCCACCCAGCTTGCCCTCTGCTCACACTCAGGAACAGTAATGAATAACGGATCATCTCTGCACCTTTCTGGCCAGAGATGTCACCAGAGATGTTGCTGCATCCATTGTCTGCAATTTGGATTCTGAGATCCCTTGCAACATGGTGGAGGATGCTGAGGTGCAACTTTCCTTCACAATTTTCATAAATTCCACAGATGATAAGGCAGCGGGGGGGGGGGGGGGCTTCTTCAGCCTGAAGGCCGGATTCCATTGGGGGGGGCACAGGCAAGAGAGGCAGGGCCGGGATGCCAGCCCGTTTGAGGCTAAAGCTCTTCCTGCCAGTAACGGAGCCTCTGGAGGGGCCTTTCTCCCTTTTAGCCTGAGGAGAAAAATGTGCAAGAGCTGGGAAGCCACTAAATGATGGGTGGTCAGGGGAAAGGGCAGGACCACCTGGAGGGCCCCAGGGGGCTGGATCCCAGGCAGGGCAGACCTCAAGTTTAGCACTCCTGTCATAAGGGATCCTGGTATGATCTCTCAGCTTCTGTGGTATGTGTGGCTTGTGTCATCTGGCTGGTTCTGCTCCCACCCTCACATTTTGAGTAGTTTCCTGCTGTTCAACCGGCTCATTTGCCGATTACTCTGGCCTGATAGCGGTAACCTGTACCTCACCCTTCCACTGGGGCATGAGAGGAGGAGGGGAGAGGGAGGTCCATTTTGTTTCCTCTGACCATTCCTTGCCATATTCTGGATTATTCCCCCACTCCCTCTGTCTTACTAGGAAAAGGTTTATTTTTAAAACATTATTTGGAAGAATAGCAGGGGGAGACGGGAGGGCTGGAATATTTTCCATATGTTGGCCGTGGGATGAGTCTGATTCCGGGTTCACTTTCGACTTCAGTGTAGAATCTGGCAGGCACACAGCCCTTCCTTGGTGCCAAGTGATATACTATAAACTTGTGAATTGATGCTGTCTTTTAACATTTGAAATAGCAGTGATGTGTTCCATAATGCAGGAGGCGTCCATGTATGTGTATGCAGAAGAGGGGTGTTCTTTGGTGGAATGTCGCTGTGTCCACAGTTTGCCTTTTGCATCATTCCTCACACACGAAGGGATCCAGAGCGTCACATGTCCACTTCTTCCTGATGGGTGATGCAAAGGGGTGTGTGTTACTAGGGAGGTGGCATGACTGAGCCTCAGACTGTGGAGGAGGACGTTGCTCCAGTCCGCCCACACACCAAAGCTGAAACTTACACCCAGCCCTTTGGTTATCAGCTCCTCTTCAAGAGGAGCAGCATGGGGTTTTATCTCTTTTCTTAGAGGGACTCCCATTGGCAGGGCCAAAAATGTAGCTTGGGGAAGCTTGCTCTGGATCGTAAGGTCCAATCCTGATCATTTTCCAGAATAAAACGTTTGTGTTTGAGTTGACATTTCGGAGGCAGCAGCTAAGCTAAGCTGGTGTAGGGATGCTGCGTGTGCCACTATTATGTTTCAATCTGATTTCTTCATTTTAATTGGCTTTTTGTGTATTGCCATGTGTCCAGAACCTTCGGGATCAGTCAAGCAAAGGGGGTGGGAAAGACAGACAGACAGAAAGTGTTCCAACTGGCATTTTGATCAATTTCTGGATTTGTACAAGAATTAGAAGATTAAAACAGTGGTGTAGAGGCCCATCAGTGGCTGTTAGCCACAATAGCCAAGAGTGCAAACTCCGTGTTCTGAAACTAGAATGGAAACAAATTTACTCCCAAGATTCTCCTTTGCAAATGTTGGTGTCAAAAATTCACTGGCTATTCTCCAAATATTATTGTAATATTTGTTGAATATTAATGAAATATTTGCATTGGAGCAGTGAGGAAATTTTAGATTCTGGACTGAATGGTTTTATGGTGGTGGTGGTGGTGCTCTTTAGATGGGCATGTGTATTACTTTATCTACTTCAAATTATGGTGAACCGGCTCTGGTGCATTTGGGGCCTCCTTGCTCATTCTGCTGAGTAGGACCCTGAGTGTCTGCTCCCCAAATTTTGCCCTCACAGTGCCACTGAATATTTGGGCTGTATTTGACATCCATCCAAATGGGAAGGGGAGACAAGGAAAGAGAAATGCAAGGGTGATCTATCCCAGTAGCAGAATCTGCTTGTGGTTCAAAGTCATGAGAAAGCTTGACTTGGAACCATTTATAGGATCTAGGGAGGATCACATGACTTGCTCTGGCATATTGTTGTTAAGAGGCTGCCTTGCTTGTTTGACTGGCTTTCCTGCAGTTCCCCCATTTGGCCAGAGCTGGGGGTGGGGGGGATGCACTGATTTCATCCCTTTCTGATGTTCCTCAGATTCAGGACCCACGGTGAGCTCAAATCCGCACACCAGCCCCCTCTCAACAGTGTGCCAAGTTCACTTTTTCAGGTGGTGAGCAAGGAAAGGTTTTCCAGCAACCTGGAACAGAGATGTTGCTTACAGGTTCCCAAGGACATTCCTTAGGCCTATTTTCTTCCCAATCCATGATGTACTACAGCTGGTCTCTGCAAATATGGGAACTGACTGTAGTACTAATTATGACCATGGACTTTAATAGGAGGTAGAGACAGATGGGGGGATTACATTCTGGTATGAGATTCATGAATGAGTTTCAGGAGGGAGACATAAAATACAGGATGTATACAGAGTCCTAATGATATATGGGCCTAAGTACTGGTGATCTAGCTTACAGCTAGGTTATCCTGTGGGTACTTCCTTGATTGCTGGCCAGCGCATTGTCTCACAGAGCATCAGGCCAGGTTGTTGTTGTTGGTCCACATCATGTTTCTCTGCCTCTTTTGTTGCACTGGGATGCTCTGTGAGTTCTCCTGGATTTTATGGGTGTGCTGTAGAACAGAAGTTTAAAACCTCAGGCCCAAGTGCCAAATCTAACCTGCTTGGGGTCCCAGTCTGACCGTTCGGGGTTCCCCAAATGTCCATGCCCCTTCCCCTTTCCTCCAACCATGGGTTGTTTGGTGGTTTCCTGGCTTTTGTGCAGTTTTTTTTCCCCATTCCAAAAGTTTGAAATGCCTCTCCTAAGGCTTAGGGCTTCTCCACACAATTGCTTTATCTCACCACTGTACCGCTGCTTCTAATTCCTATTCAACTATGGGATCTGTACACTGGTTGTTTTTATCTTGCTACATTCTGTTTATTATCTTTTCACAGGTGGGTGGAGCCTCTCATAAACATCGCTACCCTTGCGCGACGGGAAAATCGCACAATTTCCTCCGTGGTACCTGCCTCTTTCCCTCCCCTCGTAGATTACTGGTAGATGGGTTGTGGTTAACACAACCATGCAATACAGACAGACAGCAACCCCACTGAACCTCTCCCTCAAAAGACATGGCTTTTGGTTGCCCGGCAGACCGCCAGAATGCCGCCATGCTAGCCCTTCGGTGTTGTGCTGAGTGTGGCTGTTTTTTGATCATGGAATGGCGACATGCCGCTCTGCTGCTCTTACAGCTTCCCACTGTGTTGTGCTGCACTGGCAAACAATATGAGGTGGCAGAACCGCACAGGCATGGTGGGGTGGCTGTCAGAGGTGAGTTTCAGCCCTTTCAGATGTCTGACAGCTCTGATCCAGAGTCAAAGTTAGAAATGCTAGATCAAAGCCAATGACAGAGATTCCCTTCACTACTGGCAGTAAGAGCTTCAAGCTACAGTATACTGGTATTTGTGCCCTCACCACTTTTGCATTCGGCCCTGCCCACCCTGGAATGTTGTCCCCAAGAGCTTCTCCAAAAAGGAATTCAATCCTTGGGCTGAAAACCTTCCAAGACCCCAGCTATACAAGGTCCCCACCACTTGCAGGAATAGCTGTATAGAGGACCATAGCAAGATGGTTCTTGGGATGAAATCTGTAGTTGGCATAAAGAAGGTCTTGCACTGTTCAGGCACTTTCAGTTTGTTATAAGTAAACCTGGCATAAGGAAGTAAGTCTAGCCAATTTTCTTGATATAAAGTGAAACAACAAAAGGAGTTTTCCAGGCTTTGGTTTGCCTGTTGGGGACGGGGGCATTTCCAGTAACAGAGACTGCTATCCTCTATCAGAAATGATGTCATCAGGGAAGCTATGAAGATAAACAACAGCGAAATGGAAGACGAGGGCCTTGTCCCTAGTTGGGGGGATTTGATTGTAGCAGATGAAATGGGCCATTTTAGTCAATTGATGTGTACCAAAATCAAACTATCAAAAGATACAAAGTAGTCTAATGCATTTAAATTTGGAGGCAACTGTTTACATTTAAAATCATAATTTCAGGTTCAAGGGTTCAACAAATTTCAGTTATTTGCAAATATTTGTTTCAGCTCTGTCTAAGGCAATATGCCTCTGACTACCAGAGGGAATGGTATAGCCCTCATCACTCTGCTTGTAGTCCTCTTTGGGGCATCTGACTGCTGCAATGCTGTCTAGAAGACAGCATATCAAGCAAAACGACTCCTGGTCTGAGCAAGTGTGTGAGTGCTTATGTGCTGGATTTCCTTTTGTTTCACTTGTCATGAAATGAGAGCCATAGGACCTGATCTGTGACACTATCCCTACATCAGAATTTGCATTTCATTGTTTCTTTCCATTTATTTGTTGGCTTTGTTGTGCTTCATCTTCAGCTGTTCAGTTTGGTTTATTCATTTGTCACATTCAGCAAATGCCCATTAAGGCTTTGCTTGGAAAGCCCACAGAATCAGCGAGAACATTGTCTCCAGATTCTCGCTGTTCAAATATAGCAAATTTTGATGGTTACTTGGATTCCACTGCAAATATTCTGTCCTGCTCCAGCTTATGCTTGCCTTGTGCTTTGAAGATTTTGCCTACAAAGGAAGCTATCTAAGGGGGTTCCTAGGTTACACAAAACCAAGTTGGGGACTTCTTTATCAAGACTGAATTGACTTGTGTGCACTGCATAGCTTCCCAGTATGCCCAGGAGTGCAGAATGTTATCCAAGCAGTGTGGAACTTTTCTTTTTTTACACAGCCACGTCTGCACCTGGGTGTGTGACAACCTGTGCCTACACACCATGCCATGATGGTTTGAACTGGGTTGTCAAAGAAAATGTCAGGCTGGTTTGAAGAAGAAAAAAAGACCTCAAAGTGTTGACTGAATAGGCTCAGTGCCAACCTCACATTTTAGTTGAAGCTGAGGTTCTGGGGGACATTGAAGAAGAATTGTGGGGCTTCCTGGATAATATTTGCCAAAAGTTAAGAGCAATATATTATCCAGGAAGCCCCACAATTTTTCTGCAATGTCCCCCAGAACCTCAGCTTCCACTAAAAAGTGCAGTTGGGCCTATTCAGTCAACATTTTGAGGAATGAGAAAGAAGCTTTTTTTTCTGGAGAAGACTTTGTGTTGGATCCAGATTTATGTTGGATCAACTGCACTGGCAGAAGTGGACTTCCCCACTCCCTCTTTCCATATTGGCCCCTACAGCCCCCTGAAAATGCTACACAGAGGGTCAGAAGACCCTGCTAAATGGGGTGAGCTGGGTGTGTGGGGGAGGGGGTCCCCCAAAATTGGGTGGAGGGACATTCCAATTGCAGATCCTTCCTCATATGGAACATGGATCCTGGATCCAACCCAGAGAGTCTGAAGGCTCAGAAACGGAGAGTAAAGGGAGCGAGGCCCAGGAGATAATGGCGCCTAAGAGACAGGGAGCCCAGAGATATGAGATCTGAAGGATGGAGGTCAGAATTGGTATGTAAAGAGGGATCAAGGAAAGGATGAGGCAGGGAACTGTAGAAAGAAGATGCCAAAGAGAAAGGAAGCTTACACTGTCTATCGGGATGGATGGAGCTGTGGGCTGTTGATGGGAGTGGAGTAGAAAGGCAAGGCAAATTTGGAGGTCTTCTTGGTGCGGGGCAAATAGGTAAGGATGTCAGAACTGAATTTCATGTATCAAGTTGAACCAAACAGGGAATCTTTGGTAGCAGATTTTGTTAATAACTGGGAAATCTCTTTTTTTATGAAGTGCCCCATTCATTATGTGCTGACTGAAGAAGTATTTTCTTTTGTCATTCAGTGGATGGCCCTGAGTTCTAGTATTCTGAGAGAGTAGAAACATCTTGCTGTCTTGCTGATGTTAGTGCCTGAAGCAAAGCCCAAACGGTGCCCATCCTCCAAGAGGCCCCCACTTTAAAAAAAGTCCATTCTTGCCTTCACCTATCCCTCTCCCCCCTTAAGAACATAAGAAGAGCCATGCTGGATGAGACCAAGGGTCCATCTAGTCCAGCATTCTGTTCACACAGTGGCCAACCAGCTGTTGACCAGGGACCCACAAGCAGGGCATCAGCACAACAGCACCCTCCCACCCATGTTCCCCAGCAACTGGCACACACAGGCTCACTGCCTCTGGTACTGGAGGTAATACATAGCTATCAAGCCTAGTAGCCATTGGTAGTCTTTTCCTCCAGGAGTTTGTCTAACCCCCTTTTAAAGCCATCCAAACTGGTGGCCATCAGTACTTCCTGTGGTAGCAAATTCCATAGTTTAACTATGTGCTGTGTGAAGAAGCACTTCCTTTATCTGTCCTGAATCTCCCACCAATCAGCTTCATAGGAGGACCCCGGGTTCTAGTATTTTGAGAGAGGGAGAAAAATGTCTCCCTATCCACATTCTCCACACCATGCATAATTTTGTAGACCTCTATCATAGAATCATAGAATTCTATTCTATGTTGGAATACATAGAGGCCTACAAGGCCCTCGAGTCCAACCCCCTGCTCAATGCAGGAATCCAAGTCAGAGCATCCCTGACAGATGGCTGTCCAGCCTCGTCTTGAACGCCTCCAGTGTGGGAGAGCCCACCACCTCCCTAGGGAATTGGTTCCATTGTCGTATTGCTCTAACAGTCAGGAAGTTTTTCCTGATGTTCAGCCGGAATCTGGCTTCCTGTAGCTTGAGCCCATTATTCCGTGTCCTGCATTCTGGGATGACCAAGAAGAGATCTTGGCCTTCCTCTCTGTGACAAACTTTCAAGTACTTGAAGAGTGCTATCATATCTCCCCTCAGTCTTCTCTTCTCAAGGCTAAACATGCCCAGTTCTTTCAGTCTCTCTTCATAGGGCTTTGTTTCCAGTCCCCTGATCATCTTTGTTGCCCTCCTCTGAACCCTCTCCAGTTTGTCTGCATCCTTCTTAAAATGTGGCGCCCAGAACTGGACACAGTATTCCAGATGAGGCCTAACCAGTGCTGAGTAGAGGGGAACTAGTACTTCCCGGGATTTGGAAGCTATGCTTCTATTAATGCAGCCCAAAAGAGCATTTGCCTTTTTTGCAGCCACATCACATTGTTGGCTCATATTCAGCTTGCAATCGACAACAATTCCAAGATCCTTCTCGCTTGTAGTGTGGTTGAGCCACGCATCCCCCATCTTGTAACTGTGCATTTGGTTTCTTTTTCCTAGGTGCAGAACTTGGCATTTATCCCTATTAAATTTCATTCTGTTGTTTTCTGCCCAACGCTCCAGTCTATCAAGATCACTTTGAATTTTGTTTCTGTCTTCCAAGGTATTAGCAATCCTGCCCAATTTGGTGTCATCTGCAAATTTGATCAGCATTCCCTGCACCTCCTACTCTAAGTCATTAATAAAAATGTTGAAGAGTACTGGGCCCATGACTGAGCCCTGCGGTACCCCGCTCGATACCTCTCCCCAGTTTGGGAAGATCCCATTGCTAAGCACTCTGAGTCTGATTCTGTAGCCAACTGTGGATCCACCGGATCGTTGTTTCATCTAGCCCATTTTGAGCTAGTTTGCTCATCAGGATATCATGGGTCACTTCGTCAAAAGCTTTGCTGAGGTCGAGGTATATTATGTCTACAGCATTCCCACAGTCCACAAGGGAGGTTACTTGATCAAAAAATGAGATCAGATTCGTCTGGCAGGATTTGTTCTTGACAAATCCATGTTGTCTTTGAGTAATCACTGCATTATTTTCAAGGTGCTTACAGTTGGATTGCTTTATCATCTGCTCCAGAATTTTCCCAGGGATTGATGGCAGACTGACTGGTGTGTAGTTCTGAGGTTCCTCCTTTTTACCCTTTTTGAAGATAAGGACAACATTAGCCCTCCTCCAGTCATGTCTCCCCTTTGTTGTTGTTGTTGTTCAGTCGTTCAGTCGTGTCCGACTCTTCGTGACCCCATGGACCATAGCACGCCAGGCCTTCCTGTCCTGCGCTCTCTCCCGGAGCGTGCTCAAGTTCATATTCATTGCATCCGTGATGCTATCTAGCCATCTCATCCTCTGCCGAATTTTTGACCACCTCCAGCTTACCTTGATTCATTGATCTGACATTCCAGGTTCCTAAACAATATTGTTCTTTACAGCATCGGATTTTCTTTTCACCACCAGACACATCCACAGCTGAGTGTCCTTTCGGCTTTGGCCCAGCCGCTTCACTCTTTCTGGCGCTACTTGGAAATACCCTCTGCTCTTCCCCAGTAGCATATTGGACACCTTCCGACCTGAGGGGCTCATCTTCCGGCGTCATCTCTTTTAGCCTTGTCATACGTTCCATGGGGTTTTCTTGGCAAGAATACTGGAGTGGGTTGCCATTTCCTTCTCCAGTGGACCACATTTTGTCAGAACTCTCTGCCATGACCTGTCCGTCTTGGGTGGCCCTGCACGGCATAGCTTATGGCTTCACTGAGTTACGCAAGCCCCTTCGCCACAACAAGGCAGTGATCCATGAAGGGGTGTCTCCCCTTACCCTCCTTTTTTCCAAGCTAAACAATCCCAGCTGTTGTAACCTTCTCTCATAGGGGAGATGCCCCAGCCCCTTGATCATTTTAGTTGCCCTTTTCTGCATCTTTTCCAGCTCTACAATATCTTTTTTTAGGTGTGGTGACCAGAACTGGACACAGTATTCCAGGTGTGGCTGCACCTTAGATTTGAATAGGGGCAGTATGATGTTGGCAGTTTTATTCTCAATCCCTCTTCTAATTATGCCTAACATGGAGTTTGCCTTTTTTTTTTTTTTTTTTACAGTGGCTGCACACTGGGTTGACATCTTCATTAAGCTGTCCACCACAACCCCAAGATCTCTCTCCTGATCAGTCACTGCTAGCTCAGATCCCATTAGGCTATACTTGAAGTTGGGATTTTTTTCCCCAACGTGCATCAATTTACACTTGCTTACATTGAACCGCATTTGCCATTTAGATGCCCATTCTCCCAGTTTGGAGAGATCTTTTTGGAGCTCTTCACAATCCAGTTTTTGTTTTAACAACCCTAAATAATTTGGTGTCATCCTCAGACTTGGCCACTTCACTGCTCACTCCTAATTCCAGATAATTTATGAACAGGTTGACAAGCATTGGTCCCAATACAGATCCCTGTGAGACCCCACTATTTACTTCCATCAGTTGGGAGAATTTACCATTTATTCCCACTCGCTGCTTTCTGTTCTTTAACCCGTCACTGATCTATAAGAGGACCTGTCCTCTTATTCCATGACTGCTAAGTTTGCTCAGGAGTTTTTGGTGAAGGACTTTGTCAAAAGCCTTTTGGAAATCCAAGTAAACAATATCTACTGGATCACCCCTGTCTACATGTTTATTGACACTCTCAAAGAACTCTAAAAGGTTAGTGAGACAGGACTTACCTGTGCAAAAGCTGTGTTGGTTCTTTTTCAGCAGGGCTTGTCCTTCTATATGCTTACTAATTTTATCTTTAATAATCCCTTCTACCAATTTACCCGGAACAGATGTTAAGCTAACTAGCCTGTAATTTCACGGATCCCCCTGGATCCCCTTTTTGAAAAATGGTGTTACATTCGCTATCTTCCAGAGTTGTGGTATAGAGGCTGATCTTAGGGACATGTTATATATTTTGGTTAGCAGATCAGCAGTTTCATATTTGAGTTCTTTGAGAACTCTAGGATGGATACCATCTGGGCCCAGTGATTTATTTGCCTTCAATTTATCAATAAGGTTGAGAACTTCGTCTTTTGTCACCACTATTTGCCTCAGTTCCTCAGACTCCCTTTCTGAAAACATCAGTTCAGGCATAGGTATCTGTCCTATATCTTCTGCAGTGAAGATGGATGAAAATAATTCATTCAGCTTCTCTGCAATCTCCTTGTCCTCCTTCAGTACTCCTTTAACTCCATTGTCATCCAATGGTCCAACTGCCTCCCTAGCTGGTTTTCTGCTTCTGATGTATTTAAAGAATTCTCTATTGTTGGCCTTGATGTTGTTAGCGATATGCTCTTCAAAATGTTTTTTTGCATCTCTTATTGTCTGCTTGCATCATCTTTGTGCAAGCTTGTGCTCCCTTTTGTTTTCCTTACTTGGGCAAGACTTCCATTTTCTGAAAGAAGCTCTCTTTTCTCTAGTAGCTGCCATAACACTGCTCATTAACCATGCTGGTGACCTCTTGGACTTTTTGTTACCTTTCCTAACCTGTGGTATACATTTTAGTGGGGCCTCTATTATTGTAGTTTTGAGTAATCCTCAAGCATTTTGAAGGGATTTAATCCTTTTGACTCCCCCTTTTAGCTTCTGTTTCACCAGTTCCCTCATTTTAGAGAAGTTTCCTCTTCTGAAGTCAAATGTGACTGTGTTGGACTTCCTGGGCAATTTTCCACTTAAATATATATTAAATCTGATAGCACTGTGATCACTGTTTCCAATTGGTTCAACAACGCTTACATCTCGTACTAGTTCCTGGGTGACACCATTTAGGATTAAATTCAAGGTCGCCTCCATTCTGGTCAGTTCCATGACCAACTGTTCTAGGGCACAATCGTTTAGGGCATCTAGAAATTTAACCTCCTTCTCATGGTTGGAACATGCACTTATCCAATCAATCTGGCGATAATTGAAGTTGCCCATTATTACAACACTTCCTTGTTTGGAGGCCTCCCCGATTTCATTTTGCATCTCAAGGTCACTCCGAGCATTCTGGTCTGGGGGATGATAGCATGTTCCTAGCACTAAAGTAGTTTTGGAGCCTGGTATTGTCACCCACAGAGCTTCTGTGGAAGAACCTATCCCTTTTAGTTGTTCCAGTCCACTCGACACTATGCCCTCTTTGACATACAGGGCAACACCTCCCCCAGTATGACCTTCCCTGTCCTTCCTATAGAGTTTATATCCAGAGATGACTGTATCCCACTGGTTTGCTCTACCAGGTTTCTGTAATGTCCACTATATCCAGGTTTTCCTTTAAAATCAAGCACTCCAACTCTCCCATTTTGGCACAGAGGCTTCTAGCATTTGCACAGAAACACCTATACCCAGTATAATAGGAAACACCTATTTCCGGCTGAACATCAGGAAAAACTTCCTGAGTGTCAGAGCAATACGACAATGGAACCAATTACCTGGGGAGGTGGTGGGCTCTCCCACACTGGAGGCCTTCAAGACGAGGCTGGACAGCCATTTGTCGGGGATACTCTGACTTGGATTCCTGCATTGAGCAGGGGGTTGGACTCGATGGCCTTGTAGGCCCCTTCCAATCCTACTATTCTATGATTCTATGATAGTATCCTTCCCCAGATGTCTCTGGCGTGTGAATTTTTTGCTATGGGACATTGGCCCCTTTGATTGGCTATTATGTTCTACCATGTGCTCCTGGCCTATTTCCTCCCCTTCTACATCTGGCCAATCAAGAACATTTTCATCTTCATCCCTTTGGGATGATTTAACCCGAACCGGATGCTTACCAGCTCCTGTCGGCTTTCCCCCAGGGTTCAATTTAAAAGCTAGTCTGCCACCCTTTTTATGTTTAGTGCCCGCAGTCTGGTTCCATTTTGGTTCAAGTGGAGCCCATCCCTCTTGTACAGGCCCGGCTTGTCCCAAAATGTTCCCCAGTGCTAACAAATCTGAACCCCTCCTGGCACCACCGTCTCATCCACGCATTGAGACTCTTCAGCTTCGCCTGTCTAGCTGGCCCTGCATTTGGAACAGGTAACATTTCCGAGAAAGCCACCTTGGTGGCCCTGGATTTCAACCTCCTACCTAGCAACCTAAATTTGGCTTCCAGGACCTCACAATTATGTTTCCCCCCATTGTTGGTACCAACATGGACCACGACCACTGACTCCACCCCAGCTCTGTCTACTAGGCTATCTAGACGGCGCGTGATATCCACAACCTTCGCACCAGGCAGGCAATTCACCATGCGGTCTACACGCCCATCACAAACCCAGCTGTCTATGTGTCTAATGATCGAATCTCCCACTACCACAAGCCCCCCTCCCCTTGGAGGCCCATTCTCGGCATGAGAGGATATTTGTTCGTCTTCTGAGGAATGGGTCCCTTCTAGGGATCATTTCCCTCTTCCTCAGAATGACGCCCTCCTTCCCTGAGACCCACATTGTCCATGACACCAGAGGAGCTGTCACCCTGGGAGTGGGACACAGCTAATGAGTCCCTGAAGGTTTCATCCACCAACCTCTCTGCCTCTCTTAGCTTCTCCCGGTCAGCAACCTTGGCCTCAAGGGAACGCACTTGTTCCCTGAGAGGCAGGAGCTTGTTACACCAACCACACACCCACGACTTCCATCCAGCAGGTAGATAGTCTCACATGTGTCACTCAGTTCAGTACACTGGATAGCCCCCTCCCCACTGCTGGCTTTCTACCTTCATAACTGGGGTTTTTTTTTTGGGGGGGGGTCCCTGGAAAACTTAGTTGTTTACTATGAGAAGGTGGGGAAATTATTTATATTTATTTACAGTTACTTACAGTGAGTATGGAGTAAGGAGGGGAGAGTTCACTGCCCTGGCTTCCTCGCCCTGTGGCTAAATTCTCACAGTTGCTTAACTCACTTGTTTGCTAACGCTTCGTCACTGTGGCTCCTCGTGCTTGGAGCCCTTCCCTGCTCAACACTTCATGGTGGGGTCTGGAGCAGGTTGCTTCACCCTGCTGCACACGAGGCTGGTTCTGCTCTCTTTCCACCCTTTCCAGAACATGTGTAATTTTATAAATTGCTATTGTCTCCCCCACTCCCAGTCACCTTTTTTCTGAATCTAAAAAGACCCAAATGCATTAGTATGGAGAGCCGGTGCTCCAGCTCCCTGATTATTTTGGATGCCCTTCTCTGCAACATTTCCAGTATCCTTTCTTGAGATTAGGAGATGAACTGTGGACATTATTTCAAAACGGATGCAGTGTAGATCTGCATGTGATACTGGCCATTTTATTTTCAGTCTCTCTCATAATTATGCCTAGCGTGGAATTTGCCTTTTTCCCAGCTGCCCCCTTCCCCAGTTGACATTTTTACTGAACTCTCCACCATGAACCCAAGATCCCTTTCGTGGTCAGTCAGACCTTTCGTACATGTGAAGTTAGAGGCTGTGTGAGAGGTAAAACAGACTGTGGTGAAGCCACCCCCTTCTGGACCCCTCAGATTCAGTAGATCCTTGGTCTTCATCAGATATCCTCTCCAGGAGACCAGGGTTGCTGATTGCATGTACTGGAGGTTGGGCCCAAAGGGCAGTCTGGGAATTCTGCTCATGTACTGCCCACACTGCAGCACAACAGACTCCCTGGCCGAGGTGCTTGAGGTGGTCTCTGATGTGTGTGTGTGCCCTAAGTTGTTGGTGCTGGGGGACTTCAATGTACATTCAGAGGCGATCCTCGTGGGAGCGCCTTGGGACGTCATGGAGACCATGACTTCCTGGGAGTTTCACCTGGTTCCAACTGGGCCCACCCATGTAGCCAGTCATGCTTTAGACTTTGTATTTGTTTCCGGAGAGGTGGGGAGTGATCTGGAAATCGGGGGTATATCCACCACCCCCTTGTCATGGTCAGATCACTACCTGGTGGGATTGGACTTCTTGGTTCCACAACTCCTCCGCAGGGGTGGAGGACCCATTAAGATGGTCTGCCTCAGGTGTCCTATGGATCCAAATGTATTCTTGACTGCGCTTGGGGATTCTTTGGTGCATGCAAACAGCCTCTTGATCAAGACCCTGGTGGATGGCTGGAATGTTGCAATCACCGGGGCATTAGATTGGGTAGCTCAGAGATGCCCTCTCCCCCTGAACAGAGCTCAGACTGCACCATGGTTCACCCCATGGTTGCGAGCTCTGAAGCAGGAGGTGAGATGGCTAGAGCGCCAGTGGTGGAAATCTCACTCCAAAGAAGATCGGACATGGGTTAGAGCTGTAGCTTCATTTTTTATGCTGCCTTTATCGCATCCTCAGAGTGTTGTCCCAGGAGGCTGTTCCAAGTGGTCCGGAACCTGGTCGGTCCAGTTGTTCCGGAACGAATGGAGCATTCTAAGGCCTCCTGTGATGAGTTTTAAAAGCACTTTGCAGATAAAATTGACCAGATCAGGAGTGCTATTCTGTGCACTGTGGATACAGTTAGTGAATGAGGGCTGGCCAGTGGCAGACTGGTTGTGTGGGATCGGTTCCAGCTTCTTCCTTCTGAGGAAGTGTACAAGGTGCTTTCATCTTTAAGGCCGACCACCTGCTTACTCCATCCTTGCCCATCTTGGCTCATTATGAGCTGCAGGGAGAGACTTAGGGAAGGGATCAAAATGGTGGTGAATGCTTCCCTCGAGGAGGGAGTGATGCCATCAGCCCTCAAGGAGGCAGTGATAAGCCCACTGTTAAAGAAGCCCTCCTTGCATCCCCAAGACTTGAACAACTTTCGCCCCATCTCGAATCTGCCATTTTTGGGCAAGGTGAGCAGATGATAGCGTTCCAATTGCAGGCACACTTGGAAGAAGCCGATTATCTGGATCCATTTCAGTCAGGCTTCAGGCCTGGGAATAGGTCAGAAACAGCCTTAGTCGCCTTGGTGGATGATATGAGGAGGGCTCTGGATAGGGGCGAATGCTCCTTCCTTGTTCTGCTTGATCTCTCAGCGGCTTTTGGTACCGCTGACCATGGTATCCTCCTGGACTGCCTGGAGGGATTGGGCATAGGGGACACCACATTACGATGGTTCTGTTCCTTCCTCTCTGGCAGGTACCAGAAGGTAGCTCTGGGGGATGAGACTTCAGACTCTTGGCTGCTCCCTTGTGGGGTGCCACAGGGTTCTATTCTCTCCCCGATGTTATTTAACATCTATGTAAAGCCTCTGGGGGCTGTCACCAGGAGGTTTGGGTGCAGTGCCAACAATATGCAGATGACACGCAACTCTACCTCTCATTTAAATCCTTGCCAAGGTTGGCTGTAGAAACCCTGTCCAAGTGTCTGGAGTCAGTGAGTGGCTGGATGGAAAGGACTAAGCTGAAACTGAACCCTGACAAAAGTGAAGTACTTTTGGTGGGAGATAAGGGAGGTTGGGGGATGTTAACCTGGTGTTCACTGGGGTGCGGCTGCCCCGAAGGACCAGGTCCACAGTCTGGGGGTCATTTTAGCCTCCCAGCTGTGCATGGAGGCTCAGGTGTCAGCTGTGAGCCAGGTGGCGCTGTACCAACTTCTCTGATACGGTGGCTGTGCCCCTCCCTCCCTAACCATCTGCTCCCATCAGTAGTTCATGCCCTTGTCTCCTCTCGCCTAGACTACTGTAATGTGCTCTATGTGGGGTTACCCTTGAAGATGGTTTGGAAGTTGCAGTTAGTGCAGAACACGGCGGCCCACCCAATTAAAGGCAGCTGTCGGCAAGATCACATCACTCCAGTGCTGAAGGAGTTGCACTGGTTACCAGTTGTTTTCCAGGCCCAATTCAAGGTGTTGGCATTGACCTTTAAAACCCTATATGGTTCCGGCCAGCCTATCTCACAGAGTGCCTCCAGCAACACCAGACAGGCCGCTCAACAAGATCAGCCTCGGATGGCCTTCTCTCTGTCCCATCAGCCAGGACAGCTAGGCTGGTGAGGACTAGGGAGAGGGCCTTCCCTGTGGTGGCCCCCACTCCGTGGAATTCCCTCCCTAGTGACCTCTGCCATGCCCCCTCTTTGATGAGCTTCTGCTGGGCTTTGAAAACCTGGCTGTTCAGGAGGGCATTTGGGGTGGGTTAGGGTTTTTTAGAGCAATGTTGTTTTATTCAGTTGATTATGTAAATGTGTTGTATTTTGTGTTGTTATTTGTATTGTACACCACCTATAGTGGCTGGGTAGCTGGCCAGATGGGCAGCTAATAAATCCAATAAATAAATAAACAGTCAGTGGCCAGTCTCAGATTTGTCCTATTTTGGATGAAGTAATAGGCAGCGATGCTGGCTGGGTAGTTCAAGGCTCTCCTGGTTGAAAAGAATTATGCAGAGCCATTTCAGTCCAGCTTCTGAAGTGCTTTTATAACAGAAGCTGTCTTGATAATACCAAAAGCAAAGGTAGCTGTATTGGCCAAAAGAAAAATACTAAAATCCATATTAGCATAATTCCTTTATTAGGCTAACTCAGTGGTCACAAAATACCATGCAAGCTTTCGAGTTCTACAGAACTCTTCATCAGGCAAGATAGGTGCTCGGAGGCACCCTGCTCCTTAAAGCTTAGTGTGGGTCTGTCCACCTGTGTCAGTACTTTGCCCCTGGGCTCTGACTGGTGGGCCTTGTGGTTCTACTAGAAGCAAAGCAGATCCCACAAGCCTGAAGTCTGCCCACTCCAGCTAGTTGAAGGTATCAAAAGCCACGGAGTGGCTGGGAGAACAAAGAGGACCACACTCACTGTGTTGAGCTCCCCAGTGAAGGTCATCCGCTGGTAGAAGCAAAAGGAACATGCTGAAAACAAGATGGGCATAATACCTTTATTAGGCCAGCTCAAAGGTTGCCAAATACTGTGCAGGCTTTTCAGTTCTTCTGAACTCTTTATCAGGCAAGATGGTAATAAACAAAGCCAAAAAAGCTTTGTTTTTTGGAAAGGGGAGGGAAGAAGTGGCTGATGTTGAAGCTATGGAGGCTGCATGTAGTTACAGTCTTAAGACAGAAAGCGGGAGGGGGCTGCAGACATTCAAATGAGGCTCTGCCAGGTATTTAAATGGTTTCGACTTATAGATTGTAGCCAAATGCAGATTCCATGGTTTGAATATCAGCCACTTTTTCCCTTCCCCTCATGCCTTTTTTGGCTTTTTACCATCTTGCCTGACAAACTGGGGGAAACTTGTTCTTGGACTACAGGCCCCATCATCCCTGGCCATTGGCCATGCTGGCTGGAGCTGATGGGAGTCCAATAACCCCTGGAGGGCCATAGATTCCTCATTAAGTCTTCTTCCTGTATGTCCCCCCCCCCCCCCCCCCGCATACACATGCATTCAAGATATCCTGGGGAAGGCTTGGTCTGAGGGCATCCACTTATAGAAGTGCAGTGGATAAGTCAAGGAACTTCTTAGTGGTGGCACCCTTGCTGTGGAACACTCTCCTCAGAG